>NC_081323.1:6326000-6943250 GCF_026419965.1 Kogia breviceps | reverse complement strand
GCTAAATCTAATAAGAAAATTTAATAAGACTGTAGGATCCAGTGTCCGTGTATGAAAAGAAATTATATTTCTCTATACTTTCCAAAGGTTGGAAGATACTTTTAATTACCACTTCCAATAGAATCAAAATATGTAAAATAATTAGTGATACATTTTATGAAAGATGTGCAAGAAACCCATACTAAAAACTACAAAGTTTTTCTGAGAAAAAATTAAGAGGAGCTAAATAAGAAATATAACTTTATGTTTTGTAAGACTCCATATTGTCAATTGCTAAATGCTTTTATAGAATCAATGCAAACCTATTTGTAATCCCAGCGACTGTTATTTGTTTCTGATAATTTGGTGAACAGATTCTAAAATTTATATAGTAATGCAAAAGATCTAGACCTTGACCTATTTTGAAACAACATTTTTAAATATTGAAAACAATATTTTTCTAAATAACAAAAAACTTTCCCCTGTCTGATTTTAAGACTTGCCATAATTCTACACTTATCAAAGTAGCATGGCGTTGGCACAAAAATAGGTAAATGAATCAATAAATCTGAATAGAGAATTCAGAAATAGATACATATGTGTATATGGTTATTTATTTATTTATTTATTTATTGGCCAGGATACCATAACAATGGGGAAAAACTATCTGTTCAACAAATGATGCTGGAACAATTGGATATACATGTGGGACAAAAGATGAACCTCAATGTCTACCTCACTCACCATGTAAAATTTAAATCAAGATAAACAGAGACTTAAACATAGGAGTTAAAACTAAAAAGTTTAAAAAATAAAGCATTAGAAAATATCTTTATGACCTTAGGTTAGGCAAGGATTTCTTAGGACACAGAAACACTATACAAGCAAAAATTTGATAAATGTGACTTCTGTTTATTAGACATTATTAAGAAAATTAACATGCATGCCATGATAAGGGGAATATATCCAGAATAAATGAAGAAACCCTAAAATAATAATAAAGGGGGAGCGAACCAATAAAAAATGCAACCAGGTATTTCAGAAAGGAAAGTATGAAAAATGGCCAGTATGCACGTGAAAACATGCTCAATGGCATTAGCCATCAGGAAATGCAAATTAAAGCCACAAGGAGATACTAGTGCATGTACACTAGCATGGCTAAAATAAACAAACCATCTGACCACCACTAGATGTTGGCAAGGGTACACAGCAACTGAAATTCTCATAGGTTACTGGAGGGATTGTAAAATTATGCAACTACTTTGAAAACGGTACTTCCTTATAAAGTAAACCAGAAGAATGGATAAAGAAGATGTGGTACATATATAAAATGGAATATTACTTAGCCATTAAACAGAATGAAAGAATGCCATTTGCAGCAACATGGTTGGACCTAGAGATTGTCATACTGAGTGAAGTAAGTCAGGCAGAGAAAGAGAAATATCAGAAGACATAGCTTATATGCAGAATCTGAAAAAATAAAAAGATACAAATGAACTTATTTACAAAACAGAAAGAGACTCACAGACTTAGAGAAGGAATTTATGGTTACTGGGGGGAATGGTGAGGGGAAGGATAGATTGGGAGTTTGGGATTGACATGTACATACTGCTATATTTAAAATGGATAACCAACAAGGACCTACTGTAGAGCACAGGGAACTCTGCTGAATACTCTGTAACAACCTAACTGGCAAAAGAATTTGAAAAAGAATAGATACATGTATATGTAGAACTGAATCACTTTGTTCTATACCTGAAACTAACACAACATTGTTAATCAGCTATACTCCAATATAAAATAAAAAGTTAAAAAATAAATAAAATAAACCATACACCAATTCTGGGACCTTACAACTCCATTCGTAGGTATTTACCCAAGAGTAAAATGTTCACATAATGAGTATTCAAGAATGTTCATAACAACTTTACTCATATCCCCAAATTGGGAATAATCCATGGAGATCTCATTAGAATAATGGAATTTTTTTTACATCTTTATTGGAATATAATTGCTTTACAATGGTGTATTAGTTTCTGCTGTATAACAAAGTGAATCAGCTATACATAAACATATATGCCCATATCCCCTCCCTCTTGCGTCTCCCTCCCACCCTCCCCGTCCCACCCCTCTAGGTGGTCACAAAGCACCGAGCTGATCTCCCTGTGCTACTATTGCTGCTATTGCTAAGTAGTATTCCACTGAATGAATATACCACATTTTTAAAAATTTCATTAAAAAATACCATTCTTCCATAGAATGGAACAAAGTAATGTATATTACAACATTGGTATGTCTCAAAAATATTCCCGTACCAACACCAATAACCTTGATGTTTCATTGACCAATAATCCTATGAATTTGCAATATTACCTCCCCCTCCTCTCATTTCACAAGTGTGGAAGCACAAGCCCTTAACCACTAGGCTGTATAGAGACTGAATTCATGCCTTAGAGCTGGTTCTCAATACCTGCTTATATATCTTAAGTGGTTAGTAACTCCAAGCTAAATGAGCTAATCAAATTTAGGAGTATTTTGAGTATCATAGATTGTTGTTTTCCAAGTTCTTTGGGCATGGAAGGAGAGCTGTGTTCTTGACTCTCTGAAAAATAGAGAATTAGGTTTATCAATTCAGAAGGGCCTGTGTTTCTACTCTCTAAATAAGAGACTGTTAACAAATGTCATATCATTGTGGCAAAAACTTTCTTACAATATGCCAAATTCCTTTTCATCACTCTCTTGTACCTTAAATAGACTAGTACACTTAAGCACTCAAAATCAAATCATTGGAAGATGTCTTATATAAAAAGTATCTTAGTGCTTTTTCCCCTCTCTTCTTATTAAAATGTCAACACCTAAGTCTAACCATGGAGAAGGTATTGTTTGCTGGATGAATAATCTTGGCCAGTGAGTGGTCCTTTCCCTCATAACTCCCTCCTTCAAAAAGAGGATTAAGGCCATTGTTCCCTCTGAATTCAACAACTAAAGTAATAAAAATGATGTTTTTCTTTATAAAGTCAAGAAATTACAAGTTTACTGGTTTTCCCTCAACAACCCTGTATGGCATTCCTGAGAGGGTAAACCCCTGTTTTCTTTTTCCCAAATGATGACAGGAAAATTCTTCTTTCAATGTGCCAGAAAAGGCAGAATTAATACAATATTGGTAACCGTGAAAAAGAGAAAAAGAAAAGCAACAATCGTTAATCATTGAGCATTTTACAAACACGAACTCATTTATCCCTTCATTGGTAGTGGAAGTATTGCCATTATCACAGATAACTGTGGCTCCATGAGGTGATATTATCTACACAAAATCACTCAGATGCTAAGAGGTGAAACTGGGATTTAAATTTAAGTCATTTTTGACCCCATATTCCTTAGGTGTGTACATTCAGCCATATGAAGTATTTCATCAAAACTCACTTCTTTGCTCTTTTCTCAGAAGTTTAAGAATTACCGGATATTAACCTGTTAACTTTTTATTCTTCCTCACCGAATGTTATTCTTAAATAGGGAAAGGAAAATAAAACGTGCCCTCAGTAGCCAAAGTTGTTAGGTCTAGTGTACCCTACTGTGTTTCCCCCCCAACTTTATCTACTCAACTTCCATTCCGTGAGTTGAAAACTCCTGCTGATAAAATAGAAGCTGCTAATAATGGAATTCAACATCATACTCTAGTTTTTCACACTGGGTTGTTGAACATCAAGATTCCAACCTAGTCCCAATGTTTTTTTCTATCTGCTTTCCTTGGGTGACCTCATTCGTGTCCATGGGCTAAATTATTGTATCTGTGCTGCTTGTTTTCCAATCTCACTCCCCAGCCCATACGTCTTCACTGTGCTCCAAATCCTTGAGTCCAAGTTCTTCTTCATTTAGAGGTTTCACTGGCGTCTAGCATTCAACAAGTCCAAAACCAACTCTGTCACCTCTCTGTGAAATAAACATTATAGATGTGATAAAGAAAGAATGAAAAGGAAATAAGGAAGGAGGGAAGGAAATATGGAAGGAGAGAAGAACCAGTTCCACATTCCGTGTTCCACTTTTCATTGAAGGGTACCACCAGCCATCCAGTGGCCAACCAAACACCAGAGCACCACATTTGACTACTCTTCATTTCTTGCAGCTGATCGATCTCCAGGACCCACTGGCTTTACAGTCTATATATTTCTCAAGTAGTCATCCTTTTTGCCCCTAATGTTGTTCAGTCTCTGGCATCTGTTTTCAGGAATCAATCCACTAGCTTTCTAAAGGGGTTTCTATTCAATATTTTCCCTTGTCCACTCCTACAATCTGAACTCCATGCTGTAATACAAGGTAAACATTTAAAAATGAATATCTGAACATGCCAATCCCTGTTCCTGCTGTAGTACTATAAGGTTTAAGGCATGGAGCCAGACTGCCTGGGTTCAATCCTGGCTCTGTCATTTATGACCTTGGGAAAGTTACTTAACCTCTCTATGCATCACTTTTTTTTTTTTTGTAAAATAATGATAATAATAATGATAACCTTATGGGATTATTATTAAATTAACCGCATGAAATACATACTATGTAAGTGCTGTATAAATGTTAGTTGTTTTAGTTTTTCTTATTATTGCTGAAACACTTCAGTAAAGCCCAAACTCCATTACAGGACTTACCAGGTTTTTTGTGTTCTGACTACCATGTACCTCACGGGTCTAATTCCTCAATACTTTTCACTCTCACTGTAGAAGCTCTGGCTATAAATTTCTTTCACTTCTTCCAGTGTATGCTGCTTTCTTTTATCTCTGGCTAGTCCTTATGTCTGGAACACATTTTCCTAACCACCCACCTCCTCTTCTTCATTAAGGTTTCAGTATAGGTATTTCTTCCTCCTGGAAGCTTTCCTTGAATCCCTAACCTGGGTTAGGTGCCCTTCCTCAGTGATGCTAGGACATCCCACAGCTGCTCCATCTACACTTACCATCTCTCTCCAGAGCACTGTGACTGACCATCTACATATCTGTCTTCACCACTAAATGTGCAGACACCGTGAGTGTGGGCATGCCATCTTCCTTGTATTCTTTGACATAGCGTCCAGTGCAAAGTATGCTCTTTATAAATATTTACTGAATGTGTTAACTAAATAGACTTCTTGCACTTTGTTGATGCACAAATGTTCACAATCAAATATGCTCCCTACCATACCCAGTTTCTAGTGGAAAATATAAAGAAAATAAATTCGTTAATTCTAAACTTGGTATATTGGGACGTGGAGGAGGAACATCTCCCTGCCTCCCAACGACTTTGCTATTTTTTATTACAGTTCCTGAACTCATCAGTGAAATATTAGCTATAGTCGTAATTTTTATTCGATTTTTTTCTCCCATTGTCACTTGTTAGGCACTCTTGATTTCCTCAAACTTACTAAAAATTACTGTATTTCATAACCATTATGGTGTAGATTATCAGCGTCTCAAGACCCAAAGATTACTGAAGAATTATACTTTGAAGAGTGATGATTTATTAGTTATAGCAGTTTTATTTAAATAAGAGAATATAAGATTCCTCTTAAATTCATTTACAGTTCCAAAGAAATTTCCACAAATATGTGTGAGGAACAGTCATAATCACTTATTTATGCTTCTACTATATTCAAACCACTTTTAATGTTTGCTTGAATCATTTTTTCTTCTTGAATTGCCTGTGGTGATAGAAAGACAGTACCACATTATATTTGAAAGTGCAGGGAGAATTTCTTCAATAATCCCAAAGGTAGTGAAATAAACTACTAAACAAGTATAATAAGTAACAGCAAAAGTACCATAAGTAATAAGGTATAACAACATTTTCTAAGCTAATTTTCAACATATTAAGTTGCTACAAATATTTTTTTGCTGAAACGAAAGAAAATAAAAAGAATAGAATTGGATAGGAATTTTACAAAATATGATTTGATTGAAAATAGGAAAATTTTAAATGCACAAAAGATTGCCCCACAGTCTCCACACTGTCTGGAAAAATACGTGACAAGGGAAGACTGTAAAGTAACTTTTCTAATCACATCCCCCAGTTTTCTGTCCGTTGACTGGACAAATTTTAAAATAAAAGCCCTGAAATAAAAACCAGCTTTTCGTTTCTTCTTTACTATCCCTGAGGCCACTTTAATTCTTTACATGCTAAGAATAGCCCCCAAAATAGGTAAGAATTTTCCAAGGGGAAATATTATTTCAATTTTCTTCATTCAATATCTACCTCCCTTATGTCATCTAAATTCTAATTATACGAAATTCCTTTATGTCTTTCCTTATGACAGCACACTGGTGATTTAATAACTCTCTTTCCCCCCTCCCTCCTTCCCTCCCTCCATCCCTTCCTTCTTCCTTTCCTCCCTCCCTCCCTCTCTTCCTTCCTTCGAATCTTTAGCACCACCTGGTACTGTGTTACCAATTTGTTTATGACCCTTAATTTCCCCCTTAATGAACCACGGTTCACACCAGGAGAGCCTAGGTGGGGTGATGTTCCTCTCCATCTGTTGTTTGTCATGTTAAATTTAGATATCTTTGGCAGTGCCCAGATTCGATAAAGATAGGTGAGGGTGTGTTATATATGTGCTAACAGAAAGCTATTTTATAATTCCTCCATGCAATTAGTAATTTTCATCCTAGTTCAATCTTTCTCACTTGCAGTAAACCTTAACTACAAAACGCTCAGCTGGAATTACTAACAAAATAAGCTTTTCAAGTGATGCCTTTTTTTCTTTACCTGGTATCATTTGAAGCGTGATGCCCAGTGAGGTAGAACTTTAATTTCTAAGTATGTATGTATGTATTTAAATAAGAGAGCTTGCACATAAAAATTGCTTGCTTCTTTCCATTTCTAGAGATAGTGTTGTCCATTTATCTTGGGGTAAATTTTCTCTTTTTCCCACCTTATAGTTTGGTGAAAAAGTGGACACATTTGCACATGGAGCCCAGAGGCTTGCTGAGAGTGGAAGGATAATGATCTAGACTCCTTCCTATTGAGTTTCCATGTTTATAAACCATGTCTGAAGGACCTGGAGCTATGACTGAGACCTATGAATCCCTAAAGGGAGATAACTGTAATGAAAAGAGGAATTAGGGCTAGTGTCCCAGACACAACACCAACCTATAAGTTTTTATGTCAGGTCATATAACAGGTGAGTTACACTTGTTCCATTTCTGACCCAGTTACTCAGGTACCATGAGTGTGATTGAAAGAAGGAGGTCCTCTGTACAATCTGTTTTACATGTTAAGACTGCTGGCCCTCCCAATTGGGAAGAATGACACACAGAGGTAGTAGCAGCAGCAATAGAGAATGAAGTCTCACCTTCCTTTCTATTATAACCGTCAGCGCGCCAAAGGTACTAGATCCTGGGATTGAGAAATGAAGTGTGGACTTCCCCAAATCAGTGGGATGAGGGGTCGAAGGCATTTAATCTGAGTAGGTAAGTAAAACTCTTCCCCTATTGTGTAACTCCACCTAGAGAACTGACACCATCTGGTAATATAATTTACATGGACTTTATTATTCCAGTTGAGTGATCTGAGCATAAATCAGATATTTTTGAGGTTGGAGGAAACAAAATAGACTCATGGTGAAGGAAATGTATGCCTTATCTCAAGTTGATTTAAATGTTTGAACTTCTTGAAAAATTTCCAGTCCAAAAATTAGGCAGTAGTTGCCCCTGTTGGCTTTGTATGTGCTGATGTGGCCTGGTGGAACCGCGTCTCCTGGAATCCCCTTCTATGCAGGTGTTAGGGAAGTTTTCAACTATAATCTCTTCAAATATTTTCTCAGTCCCTTTTTCTCTTCTCTTCTGGCAACCCTATAATTCGAATGTTAGTGTGCTTAATGTTGTCCGAGAGGTCTCTGAGACTGTCCTCAATTCGTTTCATTCTTTTTTCTTTATTCTGCTCTGAGTAGTTATTTCCACTGTTTTATCTTCCAGGTCACTTATCTGTTCTTCTGCCTCAGTTATTCTGCTATTGATCTCTTCTAGAGAATTTTTAATTTCATTTATTGTGTTGTTCATCTCTGTTTTCTCTTTAGTTCTTCTAGGTCCTTGTTAAATGTTTCTTGTATTTTCTCCATTCTATTTCCAAGATTTTGGATCATCTTTGCTCTCATTATTCTGAATTCTTTTTCAGGTAGACTGCCTATTTCCTCTTCATTTGTTAGGTCTGGTGGGTTTTTGCCTTACTCCTTCATCTGCTGTGTGTTTCTCTGTCTTCTCATTTTGCTTAACTTACTGTATTTAGGGTCTCCTTTTTGCAGGCTCCAGGTTCGTAGTTTCCGTTGTTTTTGGTGTCTGTCCCCAGTGGCTAAGGTTGGTTCAGTGGGTTGTGTAGGCTTCCTGGTGGAGGGGACTAGTGCCTGTGTTCTTGTGGATAAGTCTGGATCTTGTCTTTCTCATGGGCAGGTCCACGTCTGGTGGTGTGTTTTGGGGTGTGCTGACATATTTTCTAAAGAGCATGAATATTTCAAATTCTGGATAAGATGTTGATCTAGATTTTTTTTTAATAATTTACAGAATCACTTTTGTTTCTTTTGCTAAAATATGTTCTGTCAAGCCCTGGGAACTTATTCTTCATTGTAGAAGTACTGAACAAAATAAAAAATACATTCTCAGCCTTTTCTTCAGATGCTTTAGACATCCTGGCCTCATTTTTTTTTTTTTTAGAAGATTTTTGGGGTAGGAGTTTATTAATTAATTTATTTATTTTTGCTGTGTTGGGTCTTTGTTTCTGTGCAAGGGCTTTCTCTAGTCGTGGCAAGCGGGGGCCACTCTTTATTGTGGTGCACGGGCCTCTCACTATCGCAACCTCTTGTTACGGAGCACAGGCTCCAGACACACAGGCTCAGCAGTTGTGGCTCACAGGCCTAGTTGCTCCGTGGCGTGTGGGATCCTCCCAGACCAGGGCTTGAACCCGTGTCCCCTGCATTACCAGGCAGATTTTCAACCCCTGCACTACCAGGGAAGCCCCCTGGCCTCATTTTAAAAGTGAGAATATTGAAGTTTTCAGAACTTTAAAGTTATGATATTTTTGTCTGTCTGAACTTTAAGGTAACTGAAAGAAGAGGAACATTTTCCTCACATTCTTTTTCCTTCAACAGAGTGTTGTATATCACTCATATGGGATAATTTGAGGAAAAATAAGGGGCAGTGTTTGCCTAAAATTTGTCACAAAATATCCTAAATTTTGAGTTATTAATTGACTAAAGTTATAACCACACAATAATTTCTTCAAGTTAAACTGCCTCTTCATTTCAGGCCCACCTTCCTTCATTTATCTGTTTATTCATTCACTCATTCATTCAACAGTCATGCACTGAGCATGAAATTAGGTACAGGAGACAGCCAGTTGAATGAAACAAATGCACAGAGAGAACATCAGATCCCAAGCAAGAGGATGCAGATTTGATTAATTCAGCAAATGTTTATTGAACCTCTCCTGATTATCAAGCATTGTGCTAGGCTCTGGAGATAGAGCTGTAAACAAAATACAGAAATGCTGTCCTTAAAGGATAGTGAGTCAATAAACAAACACCTGAATAAACAATAGAGTGATCATTTCTATGAGAGTCATACATGGGGTGATATGATAGAAATCTGTTGGTGGTTATTTTCAACATATAGGGTAGTCAGAAAAGACCTCTGAAAAGGTTATCTGTGGTCTGAGAACTAAAGGAACTGAAAGATGAGGACAAGCCATGTGAAAGGACAGGGAAAAGAATATTCCAGGCTAAGGAACAGTATCTTCAAAGGTCCTGTTACATAAAGAATGATCTGGAAAGGAGACAAGGGTGGGTAAAGCGAAATAAAACAAGATGAGAAGTGGGGAAGGGTGCTAGATAAGGTATGCCTTAAGACATGGTAACAGACTTGATACATTCCCTTTGATTAGAACTATGGTATTAATGGCCAACTATCATATATCCAATAACTATGTGTTGTATAAGGGATCAGAACATCAGGAGAAACCAGGTATCCTAACTGAAAGATACAGAAGCAATTTCAAATTTACAGAAGAGTTGAAAGAGTAGTGCGTAGAACTCCCATATATCCTTTGCCTAGAGGCTTCTTTCAAGTTTCTAATTTTCCCATTTATGTCCTTTGAAGTAAAAGGATGCATATCCAGGATTGCAGGGCACCAGATGTCAGCTCTCTGATCTCCTCTAAACTGGGACAGGGCCCTAATCTTGCCTTGACATTAATTTTCAGTGCTTACAAGCCAGTTATTTTGTGGAATGGGGTTTCTCTAGTATTTCTTTATGATTTGACTAAGGTATGCATTTCTTCTTTTTTGACCAGATTATCACATATGTGATATTTTATTCTTCTGTCTGCATCCTACCGCATGGCTTGTGACACAGATTTGTTTCATTACTGGTGGTGCTAACTCTGGTTACTTCATTAAGATGGTACCTGCCTGGCACTATTGCCTCTACAGAGTAACTTTCCTCCCCCTTGTAATTAACAATGTTTTGTAGAGAGGTAACTTGAGACGAACTAAAATCTTATTCTTCTCACTTTTACCACTGGTTTTAGCACCAGTGATATGCCTTGCCTGAATTAATTATTAGTATGATTATTACCATGAAATGGAGATTTTCTAATTAAATAATTTCTTTTATAGTTGTTAGTTTGCATTTTTTTTGTATGGAAAACACCCCCCTTTTATTCATACAACTATTTGTTTATATTAGTATGGACTTGTAGATTCCAGCTTAATTTAGTGAGTTATGATCTCTTAATGTCTTTATTAATTTTGAGGCTCAAATTTTCCCTGATTTTAGCCAGTGGGAGCCCCTTCAAGCTGTCTTTGCGTCCTTTTGACACGTCCTCATCATTCTTGGAGCATTTTCTTACTTTCTGGTACAACAAAGTGCTCCAGGCTATCTTGTTATTTTCCTGACCTAGTCCTGGGAATCTGCCATTCCTCTGATGAGACCTGGTTCCTTTCAATAGAGAGATGGTATTTAGAAACCAAGATCTGGACACTAGCTGTACTCATGGCCACTAGGATGTCAGTGATCTTAGGACCTCAGGGTGGAGAATTCACATCAATATCTCCAATTCCGATCCAACAATAAAAAGTTCATTCTAGCTCTTCCCCTTTCCATTTTTCCCCTCCCTTCTCAGACAGTGAGAAACCTCACTGAACTGTCTTCTTATTGCATTTCAATACCCTCCTCATATGGACCACAGCGGTCACCAGACTGACTGAAAAAAAAAAAAAAAAGGAAGAAATGAAGGAAGGTAGACATTCATTTTTTTTTAATGAATGAATTTAGTGATACCACAGTGAAATCATTTCTATTGAATGTATTTTGTTTCAGGATCATTCCATGTACAACCATATCCAGCCTCTTTCAATCTAAATTGTTAGTCACCCAACAACTTTCCCTCTTGGGGTCTTTTGGAGTCCAGCATCACTGTTGTGTCATTTTAACCTAGCCAGTGGCTACGTGGATCTGCTTTTAGAAAGTTCTTGTTTAGGCACAGGTGGGGGGGCTGTAAAAAATATATAAGTTACAGTTCTTCAACCAAAAATGAGGGACTCTGCTCTAGCAGAATGGCTAATCAGTCAATGACTCTATCTCAGAAAAGACTATGATAAATGTCATAAGAAGAATAAACTGCATCAAAGGTGTAAAGGAGGGAAAACTGGTAACTAGAAACAGAAACTGTTCTCACTAGGGCTTAGTTTGTATTCTACATCAGTCTTACTTGGAGAACAAGTAAATACCTAAGAAAAGATAAAACTGTTAGACTTAATAGAATTTGCAGAAGACCTTAAACTAAACACATCTAACAACGGCAACAACAAAAAAAATGTGATGATGGAAATGTCAATTTCCTTAACAGCTTCCTCTATTTTACTTTCTGATGCCAGGTACAAATTGACTCTAAATGCTGTCACAGGGATTTAGATGCACATGTTTGAGACATTGACAGTTGCTCAGTAGTGGATTTTAAAATACCATTGGTTTGCAGGAATGCCTGATAGAGGATATGCATGATTCCTGGGGAAGTGGGCCTTCCTGACTCATTTTCCAATCTGCTTCTATCACCAAAGGCAAACATTTGACCCTGAAATCCCCAGCATTGATGTATCGTACCCAGTTCTAAATCTTGCTGCGTTATTTTTATCTTCTCACAAAGAAGTCATTCATCCATTAAGTCCTTCAGTCAATCAAGAAACACCAGTAATTCTCTTCTGTCCCATCAGCATGGGATAAAAAGATGTTTCTGAGATTCATATATTTATTCACAATTCTTTACTAAGTAGTTACTATGTGATAGGAATTATTCTTGGTGCTGGGGATGAACAAAGCAAAAGTTTCTGTTCTCATGAAGTTTGTGGGAGATTGACATATAAAGTAACGAGTACTTTTCAGAAAATAATAAATGCAGTGAAGACAATGAAACAGGCAACGTGATGGAGTGTTGAGGAGTGTTACTTTCAATTTGATGGTCAAGGAAAGGCAGCCCTGAAGAAGCGTTGCTGGGTCTGAATGATGAAAAGAAGCACGAGTCTAAAAATACTTTGAGAAGAGTATTTGAGATAGTGATATCCATTACATTTTAAAGAAACAGTACAATACAAACTGGGCATTCACTGTAACGATAAGTTCTTCAGTGGAAGTATATATAGCGAGTTTAGGCAGACAGAAAGTAGTGCATTAGGCAGGCTGCGAGCATGAGACAAATGTTGGAGATTAGGGGAAGCGTTGCAGAAGGGTAATATTTCAGAGGAGTCGATGATATTTCTGAGCTTCTTAGGCAGATAAGAAAGGGAAAGACATGAAGTCAAATTATCATGGGCAAAGGCGGAAACCACACGGTATGTTCAGGCAATAAACTTCGGTGGATACACTTAGAGCTTATAATGAAAATGAGACTGAATGGAAATGAGTGGAAATGTAGGAACAGGGAAATATATTTTTTAAGTTCTGCACTGAGGACTTAACACTCAGTTGAGCTACAATTTGATTGCTGTGATTTTTTAAAAAATAGGTTCATTATCCTCACAAACCACCTAGATCTATGATATTCCAGACGTTTCTCCCAGTGTCTGAAAATTCTTAAGAGGGCCCCAAAGCTTATAGTAAGGAATGAGGGAGGGCTGAATGGGAAGAGCTTGAGTATTCATGCCCCTGTTAAACTGGAGCTCTTGATTTTTTTTTTTTAAATGTTTCTAGCTTGTTGGGATTCTGTTTCACAGGTTTTTTTAAAAAAATAATGAGTTTTAATATTAAAAAATTAAAAACAAACATAATTAACAAACAGATCTGAGAGTTTTACTTCTGGCTATGGCAGAATGGCTTCTGGCAGACTAATCCCTGCTCGCCCCAGCCCACCTCCACCCCACAGAGCACAACTATAAAGACGGAAAGAAAAAAACAAACGCTCTGAAAACCCTGGAGAGTGACCAAGATAGCTGGAACTTTCTCATAAATGGTTAGTGATTGGTGCTACTAAATATTCAGTAAGAGAAGCATTTTCCCCCTTTTCCTACGTTCCTATTTTTGCCCTAAGTAGGAACTTTCCACCTTTTAGAAGTAGTGGGAATTTCAGTACCTGGTCTATTATCCATCCAATTCCACACACATTGGATTGGTGCCATTTGGATCTGAGCATGTATATGTTCTATCTTTCCTGGACGTGCCTGTGTATTTGGTTGTACTTCTGCTTCTGTATTGTAAGCGCCCTTGTGTAAAGAATCAGTCCTGTGTGTGCCCACTGTCAGCACCCGATCGTATAAAGAAGTCACTCTGGGTGTCTGGATAAGTGTCCACTCTTGAGACCCTAACTCTTCTTGGGATGGACCACGGATTCAGCTCAGGAAGCACTGCAGAGCTTGACTGTGGCTGCAGGTTGAAACGAAATTGTCCAAATTAAAGCCCACTCGTGTAAAAACCTAATTAAAAGGCTGAAATTTTTATTTCCATCTGTCTGACTCTTCTCTTTATTTTTCAGTTTATTCAGAACTTACAGGGCAAGAGAAGTGTCATGATTCATTATCTCTCAAATCTCAACACACAATACAAATCAATAAATTATTGGTACTGTAGCTCTAAGAGAAGGAATTCCCAGGCCTAAAGCCTTCCTCATTCCCTGCCTTGCATTCCACAGTTCTGCTCTAATCCACTGAGAAAATGGGTTATCTCACAGGATTCATCTCAGCAATTGTTATTGAGTCACTTCCATTGGCCAAGTCTTGTGCTGGGTACTTTTGGGATATAAAAACCTTATGGTACAGTAGGGGAACTCCAGTCTGTGTGAGTGAACCATAATCCATTTACGTTTGCAGCAAGGCCATTCTTGACTCCCCTTTGATAAAGCAACCTCAACCCTGACCCCATTCTCCACCCACCCATTTACGGTCATGTTATTCTATCTATTTGCTTTGCTACACTTGTCACAATGAACTGAGTTACCTTGTTTATTTCCATTGTTAAATTATGTATTTCTGGCCTAAAATGTTAGCTCCATGAGCCCTACAATACTGTTTTGGTCACCACTGCCTCCTTCTAAGCTAGAATACGATACTTGCTCAATAAATGTGTTTACTGTCAAGAGAATTAATTAATTATAAATTAATAGTAGAATATCACTTTATAAAAAAGTCAGTAAGGTATGGTGCCATTTTGTACTTCTTCCTTGGAAAATTAGGAAAGGTTAGGAAGAGGAGGTGTCATTGCCACTGGACTTGGATGCTAGATTTGGGATGTGTAGAGAGAAGAAGCATTCTGGGTTATGAGAAAAGCCTAAATACAAACATGGCACCGAAATCGCAAGATTATTTTCAGTCAATGAGTATGAGAATAATGACTAACATTTGTTCCTCATCAACTTGCACATATTTCCAGTGGGATGAACCTTACTAGTTCTTTCTAGTCACACAAAGAAATTTTAAAATACAGTCAGATTCTCTCCTTGGGTTCATACAGAGAAGACTCACCATGCCAAAGGTTTTTTTTGTTTTGTTTTGTTTTTTTCCCTCTTTTTGTATAAGAAGCTCTCTGTCTGACATGAAAGGGAATCTATCCCAACTGCAAGATTGTGGGTCAAGTTTGAGCAACAGTTCACTGAATAATAATTTTCTTCATTCGAATCTTGCTCTTGCTGGGGAAATTCTCTCTACACTTGACAGTACCGAGAGCTCCAGAATAAGAGTTATCTATCTTGTGCTTTCCAAGTCAAGCCTGTTGTCACCATCAAAAATCATTCATGAAGGGCCAAATCATCTAAATTTAGCCCCAGCTTTATCTTTGAACAAAACAAAATAAATGGACACCCTTTTTCTTTACATCACCTATGAACAAATTTTATCATAGTGTCTTTAACACTTTATCATCAGTTATTCATTTTTATGCTTGACCTCCCGTGGATAATGTGCCTTTCAGGGGTGCAAGCTTGTCTTATTCTCCTGATATTCTTGTTGCCTGGCACCCAGAAGGGCCTCAAATATTAGCTGAATGAATGAGTTTTGTAAATGATAATATGAATAAACATCAGACTATGCAAATCACCATAAATATTGAACATATAAAGTATACTGTATACATATTTGCATGGTTTCTCAAGACTAAATCGGAAACTTTTAATGTCCACCATAAAGATATCTATTAAAACTCCTGTTCAGGTTTACCTTTTAAAAACGATAAGCTATGTGTTAGAGGTATAAGCATCTAAGATTAGAGCCAGAAAATTTACTGGTTGGGGAATAGGAAAGAAATGTGACCTCAGATTTCCTTGTAGAGATACTATGTTTCCGTCTTCATTGGATTTTCACTGCATGGTACCAAATATAAATTCAGCAACACTAAAATGAATATTTTAATGTACTTTTGTATATTGGTTTAGTTTCTTAGAATTCTTACACAATTGATATTTCCTTTGATAATGTACACTATGGCAAGTGTCTCGACTCAGCAATCATATAATACAAAAAAAATTAAACTATTAAGCACCTACTAAATGACATACTATTCTGACAGCTGCTGATACCACAGGAATAAGATAGATATGTGCTTATCATTAAGCAGCCTTATCAAGTGAAGTCTAAAGACACTGAATTAGTAATAATTAGTATGGTACATGTAAAAAGGAATATGCAATGAACACACGTTGGAAAAAAGATATCAGACCTAGATTTTCTTCTGTATTGGGTCACTGTAAATTCTACTTATGATTTTCAAAAAAAATGTATGGAACTTGTATAATTGTCACTCTGTTTATCCAGCCCAAACAGAGACTTGAGGAAATATCCTTGCCAGGCCCTTTCTGATGGAATCTATCTGAGGCCCAGACAGTCTCTGTGATATTTCTCCAGGGATAAAGCCCAGAACCTTTCTGGCAGGCTGTTCAAAGGGCTAGAAGAGGATTTCCACAACTTCACCCCCTTTCGCTCCTCATGTGAATAAGCCAAGCCATGCTGTTCTGTGAGGTCAGAGGGCAGCATTCATTTTCTTTAGCATAGCAAAGGGAATGATCAATATCTCTAAGATCATAAAGACTGTGTATATTGCAGATTTCTGATTTAAAGCAACAAAACCCCTTTCAGCTAGCTGAAGCTGAAAATGAGGCTTTTTTATGTGGCAACAAGAATACTGAAGGAACCAAGGGCAGGAAGACACCAGGGATCAAGTAGATAATAGAATCAGGAAGTAGCCCAAAGACAAACTTTTCTTTCTTCATCTCTGATCCTTATCTCATATTGACTTAATTTATGTTTGTTTCCCTTCCCTACTTCACAGGTTGGGTACAAGATTGACACCCTTTCTTTGAGGCAGTCTCTCTCTCTCTGTCTCTCTCTCTCTCTGCTAGATACTCCTAAAATAATCTGTTCACCCCTTTTCCCCTAGTAATAGATCCCCCATATATCTTCAAGATTCATGCACAACTGAAGTGTCTACACACCTCAACCTCTGCTGCAAGCTAACTGTGGCATATGATTGTCAAATGAGATATAAGAAGACACAAGTACAATTTGCAAGAAGTCTTCTTCTTTTTTTTTTTTTTTTTTTTTTTTTTTTCCGTACGCGGGCCTCTCACTGTTGTAGCCTCTCCCGTTGCTGAGCACAGGCTCCGGACGCGCAGGCTCAGCGGCCATGGCTCACGGGCCCAGCCGCTCCGCGGCACGTGGGATCCTCCCGGACCGGGGCACGAACCCGTATCCCTTGCATCGGCAGGCGGACTCTCAACCACTGCGCCACCAGGGAAGCCCAAGAAGTCTTCTTAAAGGGAATCACATGGAAGAGAGCTTTTACCCCTTTTAGTCCATCTTGCTGCAGGATTGATAACTGTAACTAAAGCACCCATAGAAAGGACCATGATGGTAAAATGTGAGAAGAACCATGGGGTAAGAGAGTAAATGAACAACAAGAGGTTAGGAGTCTGGGACCGTGACACCATATGGCACTATAACAACCCTGCAATGGCAATTCCTGGAAATTGAAGTGAGAGTTAAGTCCCGTATTTTGTAAACTACTCTTAATTTGTTTTGTTTTGTTTTCTGTATCAACTTCTTAACTTAATCCTGACTGATATACTTTCTCTCCCCCTATCTTTCTAATATTCTTTTCCTCTTACATTTTTTCCTACCCTTTTACTGTTTTCCAAAGACCTTTATCCCTGATCCGATAACTGGTCATGAGGCTCTTTCACGTTGAAATAAAATGGCTGCCCCTCCAACTCCCACCTGGTGAGAGAACCAATTAGGAGGTCTTTGTGAGCAAGATGGACTTTCTAAAGATTCCAGGAGAGTATGAGTCGGAGAGGCTGAACATTCAAAGGGGAGTCTTGCAATAGTTCGCTGAATCTCAGGGAATATCCCTTGAAGCCTGAAAAGGATATTCTGCTAAGATGGATAAACCCAAACAACTTGTTACACTAAAATATTACACTTAATAGGACTCATCCCTCCAAGAAAGTAAAGTTACTTCCAAATGTCAACAGGTTCAGAAACCATTTAGTGACTATCTCAGAGCTTGATCAATAAGACATTTTTAGGGCTCTCTGGGGTGCAACCTTAATCTTGAAGTTGAGGCCAAGGAACGGCCACGAGGTCTTCCATGGTGTCTCTTTTATAGTTGCCATGAAGGAAAGATTCTCAGCATCAAAAGGCCAAGTCTTTAGCCAACAAAGATTCTTAAATTCTTATCACAATTTCTAAGGAGAAAGAAAGGGTAAAAAGTGTTTGTTTTATGGTGCTTATCCTCAAAGATTCAGAAACATGACTGTGAACTAAGTACGTCCCAAAGGCAGGTCAGCTTGGTCTGAGAGCCCAACTGTTTGCAGATGCCCTGCTCTATTTCATGTGGCCAGACGGGGGCAAAACCTTTGGGGTTTTATCCCATAATTCAGCCACTGCTCTCACGCTTTCCCTTATCAGCCACCTTTCATTATATCTTTTTTATTGAGATGGTTTCTTTGCTTCACTGATAATTGGAATACTGGCCCTCTTTGCTGGTCTATAAATTTGGCAGTTACTGCATTTATGGCTGTGTCAATCTGACACAGTTTTTCAGCCCCGAGAACTGCAGCATGAGTTGAATTGTTGAGGGAAGGCAAACATTCAGAATATCATGCATGATTTGGATAGAGGCAAATCTATAATTTAACATTGCTCATGTCTGCACTATTGCACCAACATATCAGTTGATGGGGGCAACTTGATATGGATGAGAGAAATAAGTATCTCAGGGCCATTCTTGCATGAAGCCTGATTTGGAAAAGGAAGTAGGTGGACCTCAAAAAATAGTGAACGTGGGTTTAATCCTATCTTGTTACTTCGTATGCTATTCACTAGGTACTTACTAGATTACTTAGATATAAAGAATGTTTTATATTCTCTATGTGTCTGATGTAATTTGGGGCTCTTTTATTTTCTCTTATAGTTTTAGTTGCTAATTCACTGGTCAGTATTCAGAAAGTCAGGTTCACATAGTGGCTGAGGCCAATGGTTTTGGGAATCAGACTGGCTTCATTTAAACCCAACTCCACCTCATCTAGCTGAAGACCATAGGAAAGATCTTGAAATTCTCAGAATTACAATGTCTTCTCTACAGTATAGTGATATTGACTAAATACCTGCCTCATAGTTCTATTGGGAGAATTAACTGAGATCATGTCAGTAAGTGTTCTTTGTTGTTTTTTTAAATTTTATTTTATTTTTAAATTGTATTTATTTTTGGCTGAGTTGGGTCTTCGTTGCTGCGTGCAGCCTTTCTCTAGTTGCAGCGAGCAGGGGCTACTCTTCGTTGTGGTGCGCGGGCTTCTCATTGCAGTGGCTTCTCTTGTTGCAGAGCATGGGCTCTAGGCTCGCGGGCTTCAGTAGTTGTGGCACACAGGCTTAGTTGCTCTGCGGCATGTGGGATCTTCCCGGACCCGGTCTCAAACCTGTGTCCCCTGCACTGGCAGGCAGATTCTTAACCACTATGCCACCAGGGAAGTTCCAGCAAGTGCTCTGAATGCAAACTATCCCTGTTATAGACTATAACCGTGGCATTTGGCGCCATCGGGCAGAGTTCTGGGAAACCCGCCAAGACGTTATTCACCTATTCACTTGAAAGGTAACCCAATTTGACCTAATGGAAGCCTGGGCTAGTGTGAGTCACATGGCCCTTTCATGACATAGTTTGCCGTGTCCTGCCATGACCTCTAAAAATCAGATTGAAGTGACTATAATTGTAATGGGAACACCATATTCTGAGCAAGAACAATCTCAGCTCTTCATCTTCCGGTAAAGTGCCTTCACAAGGCCCTGCCATCCTGCCTTTGCTAAGGTGTTGTGCACTCTTAATTGATCTGATGGAGGTTAGAGACTGATAGACCACTAGGCACATAAATATGCTGTTGCCCACAGAGGGTGAATTTGTATGTTTTCTCCTAAGTTTTTTTTTTCCATTAAATTTCTATTCTCATAGAAAATAAGTGATCACTGAAGAGGTTCAAAACACTCACTTATAATAAAGTGATTCTTTTTTATTTTTGCAACTTGCTGCGTTTGTCCATCCATACATTCATTTGTCTATCCATCCAAGCAGTAAACATTGCTCGAGGATGTACTTCGTCACAGGCACTCTCTTGGGTGCTGGGGATTCAGAAATGGACAAGGCACGTGGTCTGCATTCTCCTGTGTCTCACTATTTAGTACGGTTTACAGATGAGCTCATCAACCTAATGTAAGGTGATACGTAACAGTAACAGGTAAAGGATTCTCCAAGAAGCGGGTCTCCCCCCTCTGCTTGGGGGAATAGGAAAGAACAACACAGGATGTGAAGACTGGGTCATATTGCAAAAGGTGGACCAGAGGGCTTCCCTGGTGGCGCAGTGGTTGGGAGTCCGCCTGCCGATGCAGGGGACGCGGGTTCGTGCCCCTGTCCGGGAGGATCCCACGTGCCGCGGAGCGGCTGGGCCCGTGAGCCATGGCCGCTGAGCCTGCGCGTCCGGAGCCTGTGCTCCGCAACGGGAGAGGCCGCAACAGTGAGAGGCCCGCAAAAAAAAAAAAAAAAAAGGTGGACCAGAGACCAAGGACAATCCAGTGATGAATCCCAGGAGAGAATGCTGACTCTGAGCTTCATTTCCTCCTCTGCCTCTCCTTAACTGCAACTTAAACCCAAACGTGTCTTCCCTTAGCATCTTATTTTTCTCATCTGTACAATGGAGACACAGTATATAGAGTAGTACCTCAACTTAGAATCCCCCATGTAGAGCTGTTTAAAAAAAAAATAGCTGCCCGAGCCCTGTCTCAGACGTGTTATTTATCCATTCATAAACTCAGCCTACTTTTTGTGCATATTTTTATTAAGCACCTGGTTGTACCAGATACTGTGCTGGGAACTGGGGAGCAAAAAATTAAATGTCCTTGAGAGGATATTAGGGGAGACAGGCATAGCAAGTAATCACTATAAGAAAAAGAAAAGAAAAAGGAAAAAGAAGATAAATATTTCAAAAGAGAGCTTATAATAGCAGCAACCAACTTATTAGAAGGACAGATTCCTAGAAGAAGTGAAAGGTGAACTGAGGTGTCAAGGATGAGGCAGAAAAGGAACAAATGAATTAGGCAAAAGATGGGGAGACCATGCCTGGAAAAGGAATCCCATGTGCAAAAGTCCTATGAAATCAAACTCTTGGTAGGTGAGGCCAACAGAGCATTTTCAACTTTGCAGGTGGGCTGGATGTTCATCCGGGGTTGAGAAGCTCTTGCTAACCCCCGATTCTCAGTTTTATAGGGCTGCTGGAGGGAGCAAGTAAAAAGAGGCTTGTAGAGGGCCTGTGAAGTGTAAAACATGCTTCACACGGAGTGTCGTGTGTACAGTAGCCCTCAATGATCATCAAATAAGAATTGTACTCAGGGTAGTAAAACCCATGAGCCCTTGATATGACCATAAATTTAGGGGATTACTCATATTTCACACCAAGATCGACATTTCATGTCCCTTTAGCCATAGTGATATGACTCTTACACTATCGACAGCTTCTCCATTTTCCATTTAAGAGGTCTTGTACCTCAGTGTGAACACTAATGGTGTGTAAGGATTGATGTTTATGAGAGTGAGGGAGGATGCCAGGGGAGTAGGGTGAGCCCGGGAATGAAAGGGAAAGTTCTGGCTACTTGACAAAAGAAATAGGCACTTACTCTGTAACAACCTATATGGGAAAAGAATCTAAAAAAGAGAGGATATATGTGTATGCATAACTGATTCACTTTGCTGTACAGCAGAAACTAACACAGCATTGTAAATCAACTATAGTCCAATAAAAAATTAATTTAAAAAAAGGAAATAGGAACTTGCAGTCACGGATTGGCTATCTGGTGGAAACAAATACATCACTGGTCTGGGGGGCAGGGCTACAGAGCTGTGGTCTTCACTGTCATAGTTAGACTTCTTGACTTTAAGTGTACAATACCAAACCAACCCGTCATCCTACCCTTAGTTCGTTATAACACCAAACCGTATAGCTAGATCTTTACAGGGTTGAGCTAATATCATAAAGGGATATGCAAAGTCCTGAGGAGCTCAAGTGAATTAAACGATGGAAATGCCAACCTTAGGTTAAGGAGATTCACAGTAACCACAGTCCCTGCCGTTTCCATGGGCAGGACATTCCTCATCTGATAGAAATCAGACGGGTGAATGGAGGTAACGAACCAAACCAGATGCTCCATGGGATAATTCACCTGGACACAGAAATGTGATGGAATGGGAAGTGGAGTCCCAGACGACAATATAAATCCTGCCTGCATTATGACTGTACGTGAGTCACTCAACCCATCAGTGCCTACATTCTCTCATATACTAAACAGGGGTAGTAGTTATGATGATGATCAAATGAGACATTGAAGTTAAAATGTTTGACACATGCACAGAAGAATTCCAAACCATGTACTGTAGATACTCTCTCCCTCTAACTCCCATGAAGGAGGTAGAGCGTGACTCACTACCCCTTAACTGTGGACTGTCTATTGTTAACTTTTCTGCAAAGGATACAGTACAGGAAGCAGGGGATTACAGGGAGCTTTATTTACACTGACAAATGGGACCTCAGCCAACAGTGATAAATCATGTAGATAATATGTACCCTTAATAGGATAGGGTAAGAATGACACTTTACCTCTTTGGTCTTCCCTCCCCAAAAATCTATAACCCCAGTCTAATTATGAGAAGATCAGCAAACAAACCCAGATTGAGGGTATTCTACAAAATACCTCAGGAGTGTTTCTCAAAACTGTCACGAGCATCAAAAATAAGGAAAGTCGGAGTAATTGTCACATGATATCTGGATGGGATCGTGACACAAAAAAGAAAGAAAAAAAGGAAGAAGAAAAAGAAGGACCTAAGTTAAGTACTTAGGTCCAAATCCAAATAAATAGAATGTACTTAATAATAAATGTAACAATACTGGTTCATCAGTTGAGACTAATGCAGCATAATAATGTAAGATATTAACGACAGAGGAAAATAGATGTGGGATAGATGGAACTCTCTGTACTATTTTTGCAAATTATCTATAAATCTGAAACTATTCTAAAATTTTAAAAGCTTATTTTAAAAATGTTGGCACCACACGAGGGACACGGTGAGAACTCAGTACGTGTTCTCTCTCTACTTCTTCTTCCTTCTTCTCCTCCCTCCTCCAGTTTATACAACTTGAAAACTTGACTTAATCAGCATTCAGAGGCGTGCCTCAATGTATATGGGTCTAATCCCACATACACACACGTGTATGTTCCTCACTCAAACTAAATGCATATACAAATATATAAAGTATGATGATTCTGCTTGCAAATAAGATGGCTTAGAAAATAAAACCATGTTATTTTCTCACAGTATAAGAAGTCTAGAAAAAATAGGTACAGGAATGTCCTGGAAGTCAGCATTACCATTAAATACCCAGGTCTTCCCATCACTTGACTTTTCCATCTTCAGAACACAGATGATGTCATCCCTCTGATTCCCAGTGATGTCTGCTCTAACCATGCTAATTCAACATTGTGCTGGCAGTTCTACCTGGTCAGAAAAGACAAAAAAAGGAAATTAAAAGCATACATCTAAGAAAGAAAGAATTAGCAGTCAGAATTTGTGAATGACATGAGTATTTATGTGAAAAATCACAAGGTATCTACAAAAAAAAGACAGAAAAGCCTTCTAGAACATATAAGTAAGTTCAGTGAGGGCATAGGATACAAGATAAATATACCCCCCAAAAAATCGCTGTGTTATACTAGCAACAAGCGTATGTACACTGAAATTTATAATATCAATATAATACCATTTTGTGTCCAAAAAGTCAACCACTTAGGTATAAATCTAAGACAACAGGTCTAGGACTTGGGTACTGAAAACCACAATATGCTAACGAAAGAAATCAAAGATTAAAATGGAGGAGTCACACTGCAGGCATATGTACTGGAAGGTTCAACTTAGCAAAGAAGGTGGTGCTCTCCAGATTCCTACACAGGCCTAATCAGAGTCCTATCAAATGGACCTACACACTGTCGTGCAGAGTGAAGTAAGTCAGAAAGAGAAAAACAAATACCGCATGCTAACACATACATATGGAATCTAAAATCAAAAAAAATAGGGTTCTGAAGAGCCTAGGGGCAGGACAGGAATAAAGGCGCAGACGTAGAGAATGGACTTGAGGACACGGGGAGGGGGAAGGGTAAGCTGGGACGAAGTGAGAGAGTGGCATGGACATATATACACTACCAAATGTAAAATAGATAGCTAGTGGGAAGCAGCCGCATAGCACAGGGACATCAGCTCGGTGCTCTGTGACCACCTAGAGGGGTGGGATAGGGAGGGTGCGAGGGAGACGCAAGAGGGAGGAGATATGGGGATATATGTATATGTATAGCTGATTCACTTTGTTATACAACAGAAACTAATACACCATTATAAAGCAATTATTCTCCAATAAAGATGTTAAATAAATAAATATTTTTTTAAAGTTCCTATCAAAATCCCAGCAAAATTTTCTGTAGACAGAGAAAAATTATTCTAAAATTCATATGGAAAGGCAAAGGAATTAGAATAGCTAAAACAATCTTAGAAAAGGAAGGTGAGATGAATCAGTCTACCTGATTTTAAGAGTTATTTTATAGCTACAATGATCAAGACTATATGGGATTGGCAGAGATAGACACATAGATCAATGGAACAGAATAGATTCTAGCACGTACATATCACCAAATGATTTTTTTTTTTTTGTGGTACTCGGGCCTCTCACTGCTGTGGCCTCTCCCGTTGCGGAGCACAGGCTCCGGACGCGCAGGCTCAGCGGCCATGGCTCACGGGCCCAGCCGCTCCGCGGCACGTGGGATCTTCCCGGACCGGAGCACGAACCCGCGTCCCCCGCATCGGCAGGCGGACTCTCAACCACTGCGCCACCAGGGAAGCCCGATGGCATGCTTTTTAAATAACTAAACATGTGACTGCCATACAACCCAACAGTTGCACCTCTGAGCATTTATCCCAGAGAAGAGAAAATCGGTGTTCGCACAGGAACACGCACGTGAACGTTTATAGCAGCTTTATTCATAATAGCCCCAAACAGAAGCCCAGATGTCCTTTAATGGGTGAACAGTTAAATAAACTGTGGGACGTCTGTGATAAACTATTCAGCAGTAAAAAGGAATGAGCTACTGGTATACACGACACCTAGTTGAATTTCCACAGAAAAGTGATGAGTGACAACTGCCAATCCTAACAGGGGATGTATCATGTGGTTTCAATTTATATCATATTCTTTTTTAAAAATTTTTATTTTGTATTCGAGTAAAGTTGATTTACAAGGTTGTGTTAGTTTCAGGTGTACAGCAAAGTGATTGTTATACATAAACATATACCTAGTCTTATAATATTCTTGAAATGAATGACAACGTTATAGAAATAGATAACAGGTTACTGGTTTCCAGGAGTTACGGAGGGGTATGGTTTGGGAGAGAAGTGGATGTGGCTATAAAAGGGCAACAGGAGCGATCTTGTGCGGATGGAAGTGTTCTGTATCTTAACTGTACCCATGTCAACATCCTGGTTGAGATGCTGTGCAGATCTTCTTCAGCTTATGATGGAGTTGTGTCCCGACAAACCCATCATAACTTGAAGGTATCCATAAGTGGAAAACCCATGTAATACACCTGACCTACCTATCATCTTAGCTTAGCCTCACCTACCTTAAACGTGCTCATAACACTTACATTAGCCTAGAGTTGGGCAAAATCATCTAACACAAGGCCTATTTTATAATATAGTGTTGAATATCTCGTGTAATTCATTGAATACTGTACTGAAAGTGGAAAACAGAATGGTTGTCTGGGTGCATAATGATTGGGAGTGTCTGGGTGGTTGGCCCTCGTGATGGCATGGCTGCCTGGAAGCCGCGGCCCACTGCCGCTGCCCAGCATCACAAGGAAGTAGCGTTCCCCGCATCCTGAGTCCAGGAAGAGATCGAAACGCAAAATTTGAAGTACGGTTTCTAATGGATATGCAGCACTTTTGCACCATCATAAAGATGAAAAATCAGAAGTTGGGGATGGTCTGTACCATAGTTCTGCAAGATGTTACTGTGGAGAAACTGGGGAAAGAGCACAGGAGATATCTTTGTATTATTCTTACAACTGTGCGCAAATCTACAATGATCTCAAATAAAAAGTTAAATTTAAAAACAATTATGCTAGCTTGGTCTTAATACCTCATTTGCACAATGAAATTAAATCCACTGGCATTTATTGACACTGTTTTTTAGGTACAGTTAGGTACTGCAGGGGGTCCAATATGTGTACGTGTGTAATTTGTCTGTACAAAATTAGAGAAGAGCATGGAAGACACGTTGCATTGACTCGGTGGTAAAGGCTGGGAGACTCTTGTCTTTTCCTCAGTCTCAGTTGCAGTATCAACCTCTTTGATAGAGGGACTTCCACGGGCACGTACTTCAGACTTATGGGTACTTGCAGATAACTCATAGTCACATCCTTGAGCTAGAAATGACCTTTTACTTCTTTCCCAAGATAGGTGTAGATATAGATGATATAGTCAGAGGTATAGATTATGATTTCCAGTTATTTTATTAATGATATGTAAACTTTAACTCCTTTTGGTTGAGAAAAAGCCTGAAGGATTAAATGATTAATAATAGAGACTTGTCTGGGCCCAGAGTGACTGCTTGAGCTGAGCGAGTCACTAGCTGTGTGACGTTGAGAAGGATGCTTACCCTCTCTGTTCCTTTCTTTACATAGAATAAAAATAACTATTACTTCAGAGAGTTGAAATGAGCTCTGAATGAATTAGTATTTGTAAAGCACATGAAACAGTGCTCTCAAAAGCATTTGTAAAATAAAATCACTCTGAGTTTCTTCTGTAGTTTCTCCTGAAACTACAGTTTATGAAATGAAAATAAATTCACTGTCAATTTTTTGTAACTTCCAAGCTGATACACTTACAGATTTATATGCCTAGTTGTAAATGATCACAAAGAATTTGAATACTTTTGTAAGAAAAAAATGAAGTTAAAATAATACATCCTTTAAAAGATACGATTTGAATGTTTCAGTTTGTCAAAATGTTGTTCATTTAAACATTTAGCAATTTTGTTTTGTTTTTCTAGTTTCAATCCACATATTTCAAGAAGAAAACCCTGCAGGCTGTGTGTTTGTTTTTTAACATCTTTATTGGAGTATAATTGCTTTACAATGGTGTGTTAGTTTCTGCTTTATAACAAAGTGAATCAGTTATACATATACATACGTTCCCATATCTCTTCCCTCTTGCGTCTCCCTCCCTCCCACCCCTCTAGATGGTCACAAAGCACCGAGCTGATCTCCCTGTGCTATGCGGCTGCTTCCCACTAGCTAGCTATTTTACATTTGGTAGTGTATATATGTCCATGTAGGCTGTGTTTTATTATAATTATTTTGTCAGTGTCAAGAATGCAGATGCACGGATTTGATTTGTTTGTTGAGCATTAACCCACTATGTGCCAGGACCCTCATCCTTGCACCACTTTTTGGACCAATAAACTCCCTGGGGCATGTCAATCAAAAGATCAACTGTGTTGCATTTAACCAGGGAAATGGGATAAAGATATTTCTTTAAATACATACATGCCTTTTCTCATGGTTCTCGGTATGACATGAATGCTGGCGATTTGCTGAACAGCACAGTTGATAACCAGAAAATTTGGACCCCTTTACTCTCAACTTAGAGCAATGTCATTTCTCAGAGTGACAGCAGAATGGATGCTTAAAGATAATAAATTCATTAATCTTACCCTCATAACATTTCAAAGGAATAATGAGAGATGAGTAAGTGACTCAAAAAGATAAAAAGAACTTATCACCAGAGGTCTCCACTTTGTAAGGCAATTAACAAAACAAAACAGAGCAAAAAGGAGCTTCAAAAGGAGGGTTGATTTAGGGCAATGGGTCTTGTCTGGGGGAGATTTTGCATCTCCAGGTGACAGCTGGCAATGCTGGAGACATTTTTTGATTGTCACAACTAGAAGAAGGGGTATTACTGGTATCTGGTGGGTAGAAGCCAGGGATGCTGCTAAACATGCTACAATGCACAGAACAGCCCCTCCTTAACAAAGAATCTTCTATCCCAAAACATCAGTGGCACCGAGGTTGGGAAACTTTTCAGGACGTTTGATTTGCTTGGTTTGTATTATAATTTACCAAGCCTCCCCAGTCTTTTTTTCCTTTTTCCATGTAGAATAGTAAAAGGTGATAAGAAAAATGGATATGAGGCTCAACACCGTTTTCTAACAGCCTTTAGCAGAAATCTCTATTGCAGGCTCTCCGTAATATTCTTTTGGTTTTTTTTAGATTACTTTGCATTGCTTTCTATTTTCTTTTTTAAAATTTTTATCGGAGTTATAACTGAATTACAATGTTGTGTTAGTTTCAGGTGTACAGCAAAGTGAATCAGTTATACATATATATATATATCTCCATTCTTTTTCAGATTCTTTTCCCATATAGGTTATTTCAGAATATTGAGGAGTTCCCTGTGCTAAGTAGGTCCTGTTAGTTACCTGTTCTATATATATCAATGTATATATGTTAATCCCAATCTCCTCATGTCACCCCAGTGTTCATTGCAGCACTATTTACAATAGCCAAGACATGGAAGCAACCTAAATGTCCATTGACAGAGGAATGGATAAAGAAGATGTGGTACATATATACAATGGAACATTACTCAGCCATAAAAAGTATGAAATAGTCTTAACAATATAATTTCCTTTTGACCTGACTGTCCTCCTTGGGAGGTGATGTCTCACCAAGAGCCTGGCCAAGATCATTTCCATCTTTATGTGCCTAGTGGTTAGAGTGTGTGATGTGAAGTTCTACACACTCAGCAAAAGTTTGTCATGTGAATGATTTCATGAGTCATCATAGCAGGATACTTCTCTAAAAGGAGCACCAAAGAAACTACATTTAAAGAACGTGAGCTTCAGAATCAATCAGTCCTGGATTTAAGGGAAGATTGTGGCATTAGCAAGCAGGCAAGGTATAGTGGAACAGGTAGTGTAGATTGTTAGGAGGAAAATAGAGATGTGAACAAAGTTTTGAAGGAAGATGTCAAGCAAGAATACTCTACACAATTAAGAAGTTATCCAAGTATAAAGACAATGGCCAACCTTCTCAATCTGAAATGCCTATGAATTCCTCCTTGGGAAGAAAAAACTTGTCAATACTATCCAGACATGTAAGATTTTAATGTAAATAACAGACTTCAAACAGAGGACTGGCAAAAGGACTGATTGGTGACAAGTACTCCATATATATAGATGTTTGCATATATATTCAACATATACATTTATATATATGTGTGTGTGTGTCTGATTATACATATATATTTATAAAAATATATGTGTGTACTCAAATATAAATACCACATTACTGATCAACAACTATAGAAATTATGTTCAGGGTATATAGATAGTAAACCTGAAAAAGTAAAAATACTATAATGAATGAGTAACAAATTAGAAAGTGGCATTAGAGTCCTTATTCACACAACTGAGTAAAACTAAAACTATAGGTTACCAAAAATGACTCCTGATTTTTAATGTTATTTACTCTTTCTAAATTTTAGGGACATTGGAAACATCCTTTTTTAGAGCAGAATAATTTATTTGCCTTTTAATAATTGTATATAATTTTTTCAGTTTATTTCTTATGTTAAATTTAACAAAATATTTAATATTTTTTATTTTAAAATTCCCTATAATATAACATTTCCCTAGAGTATTTCTCTTTTTCTCTCCTCTCTCGCTCCCTATCTATCCAATCATCCATTTATCCATTCAGGTTTGTAGGAAGATACCTGGAATGGTGCTAAGAAATGTTACTTATGCTATTTCCATGTTGTTGGATTTGGAGTAAATTTAAAATTTCATATTTTTCTTCAATTAACTTTTATAATAAACATTATTATTTTTGCAAAAACAGTGGACCAACACTTCTTTTATTTAAAACTTTTCCCTCAGTTTATTGACACATAATTGTCATACATTATATCATTATGCTGTACACTTTAAATTTGTATAGTGCTGTATGTCAAAACTTTGCTTTTTAAATACAGTAAAATTGTTCTTCTTCAGCACACAGTTCTATGAATGTTAACATGTATGTAGATCTGTGTAAAGCACCATTACAGTCAGGGTACACAGCAAGTCCATTGCTCCAAGAACCGGCCTCACGTTGTCCCTTTATAGTAACACCTCCCCCCAGTCCCTAAGCCTTTTCAGCTACTGATCTGTTCTTTGTCACTATAGTTTTCTCTTTTTGTCTTGTAAGTAGAATCACATAGTGTTTAATCAGGGTTCTCTGGAGAACAGGACCAGTAGGATGTATGTATATTGTAAGGAATTGGTTCACGTGATCATGGAGTCTGAGAGTCTAAGAAATCCAAGAGCTGCAGTTGGCAAACTGGAGGTCTAGGGCAGCTGACGGTACAGTTCCAATCAGAAGGCGGGAAAACAAATGAACTTACCTTACAAAACAGAAACAGACTCTCAAACATAGCAAACAAACTTAGTGTTACCAGAAGGAAAAGGAGGTGGGGGAGGGATAAATTAGGAGTTTGGGATTAGCAGATACAAACTACAATATATAAAATAGATAAACAACAAGGTTCTACTGTATAGCACAGGGAACTATAGTCAATATCCTGTAATAAACCATAATGGAAAAGAATATATATATATATGTGTGTGTGTGTGTATATACACATATATAACTGAATCACTTTGCTTTACACTGGAAAGTAACAGAACATTGCAAATCAACTATACTTCAATTTAGAAAAATCTTTTTTAAAAAGGGAGGAAAAGACCAATGTCCCAGCTCAAGGCAGTCAGGATGCAGAGTTCCCTCCTCCCTGCAGAAGGCTCACCGTCTTTGTTCTCTTCAGGCCTTCAACGGATTGATGAAGGCCACGCCCACATTAGGAAGGGCAATCTGCTTCTGAGTGTTGAGCCCTATCACTTCTTTTTTTTTTTTTTTTTTTTCCGATACACAGGCCTCTCCCTGTTGTGGCCTCTCCCATTGCGGAGCACAGGCTCCGGACGCGCAGGCTCAGCGGCCATGGCTCACGGGCCCAGCCGCTCTGCGGCACGTGGGATCTTCCTGGACCGGGGCACGAACCCGCGTCCCCTGCATCGGCAGGCGGACTCTCAACCACTGCGCCACCAGGGAAGCCCCCCTATCACTTCTTAAAAAGATTTTGAACACAGATGGGACAAAATATTGACAATGGTTAATTCTGAGTAGTAGTGGTATGAATGACCTATTTCTTCCTGATGTTCTTTGTATATTTTGCTTTGAAAAGTTAAATTTTCCAAGAGGAGAAAAATTTTTCAGTAGATCATTCTGCAGTTTGTATGTAGAGGCTGGAAAGACTTCTGTGATTCATCCAGAAGACAAACTTAAGAATAGAAAACACCGAGGAAACACAGAACACAGACCTTCAGCATTCCTGCTCATCTCCTCTTTGACTCGGTCCAGGACAGTTTACTCTTGGTTGTCAGCTTGGGCAACCGGCTGTTCTCTGTAACTTTGGGCTTAAGTGGTCGTTTCGTGGCACCTAAGAGAAAATACAGAGTTGGAGGAAAGTGACTTAGAACCAAGGTCAAAGGAAACTGTGAAAGTAAATACACTGTATTAAACTTCATCTGTCACAAAGGAGTAAAACAAAGCGCAGACTCTGGAGTGATTGAGCGGCACCAGACTTTGCGCTGAGCTCACTCATTTCTCTCAGCCATTAAATATTGTCATGTATCTCTGTGCTCTTTCTCCTGCCTCTAAATGAACTTCCTTCGCTCCCTTTAGATTCATTTATTATGCAGTGAGTTGCTATTTTAAAAAAAATTCTTTGGAAGAAGTGACTAATATACTTGCACAGACCACCTTTTGTGCTAACTGTGTTTATTTGTCTGCATCAATGCAAACTCACAAAGATTTTCTCGTGAAAAAGGCAAAATCTACAGGTAGGATACCTACTCACAAAATTCCTGCCCATTACGAAATCCGTATAGTGTCTAAGACAAAGTTTTTAGCAACTAAGTTTGGGGCCGAACTACTGAAAACCTTCTTTCTTAAAGACATCAATTTATACGGAGTATAAAATAACAACAACAACAAAAGAAATTTAAAAAAAAAAAAAACTCCCCAGAAATCCAAGGAATCCAGTAGATATGAAAGGGAGCCAGGAGGTTCTAGATTGTTAGGTCCAAGCCGTGATGAAGGTAGAATATACTAATGTTTCTATTAATGCATATTCATTTAGGGTTTAAAGAGAAAAGATTCTGCTTAACAAAAAGAAATGAATAGATCAAAATTGCTCTATTTTGTACAGCAGTTTCTAATATTTATACTTTTTGAAGTTTTTTTAAAATTAATAAACTTTATTTTTTAGAACAGTTTTGGGTTCACTGCAAAATTAAAAAAAAAAAAAAACACGAATTGGGTCACCTCTTCTGGGTTAATAACTGTATAGTATCTGAGTTAACTGGATACTTGTGGAATCCTCTTCATTGAAAGAAATGGGGCTCTGACACCCAAGCTTAAAATCCTTTGTTGGATGCTGATGGCCCCTAGTTTTAAGCACCTATAGCCCAGTGAGAGTTCCTTCCTAATGGGGCCGTTGATGGTCCAGAGTGAGGTGAGGAAACTCGGAACAGTGGATGGAGGTTCTCATAAACTAGATTTTTTTCAGTTTAACATATCTGTGGTCTGCAGAATAATGTCCCCCTTCAGGTGTCCACTTCCTTTTTTTTTTTTTTTTTAGTATTTTCTTGGTCATGCTGTGCAGCATGTGAGATCTTAGTTCCCAGCCAGGGATCAAACCTGCACGCCTTGCATTGGAAGCAGAGAGTCTTAACCACTGGACTGCCAGGGAAGTCCCTTCAGGTGCCCACTTTCTAATCACCAGAACCCTGTGATTATGTTACTTTACATGGCAGAGAGGACTTTGCAGATGTGATGGAATCAAAGACACTGAGACCAGGAGTTTAGCCTGGATTATCCAGGTAGGCCCCATGTAATCAGCCGAATCCTTAAAAGTGAAAAATCCCTCTCAGTTTTGGCCAGAGAAAGAGATGTGTTGACCGAAGGAGAGACAGAGATACGTGATGTGAAAAAGACTCACTTCATCATTGCTGGCTTGAAGGTGAAAAAGAGGGCCACGAGCCAAGGGATTTGAGCAGCCTCTAGAAGCTGGAAAAGGCGAGGAAACAGAGTTTCCTGTAGAGCTTGCAGAAAGGAGAGCAGCCCTGCCGACACCTCATCTTTAGCCCAGTGAGACCCATGTCTGACCACCGAACTACAGAATCATATGATAATAAACCTGTGTTACATGAAGCCACTAAGTTCATGGAAATTCGTTATGGCGACAACCAAAAACGAATACAATATTTTTATTATTTTTGTGAGATCGTGACGACTCTTGGCATCTTTTTTTTCTATGAAACAGTAGAACGTGGTACTCTGTGTGCGTGAGGGGGTTTATTTTCTTACTTACCAGAAAAAGTATAATCATCTTTTCATTAGTCCTCTAATCTCCCTCCGCTGTCCACCTCTCCACCCCCGCTTCCTGCCTTCCTTTTTGAAACTGTCATGAAACCGAATTGTTCACAGTACGAAGTCCACACGTATTGTTCATATGTACATTTCTTGGACGGCCTTTCTGATCCTGTCCACCTCTCCAGATGCCCATCTCCCCACCCTCCAACTCTTTCTGCTCTACGATAGTGGATCCCAATTCCTGTGATAGTGGATCCCAATTCCTCGGGGTACTTACGAAGATCCCCACCCCCACTTCCCACCATGCACCTCCGGAGCCAGCATCCCCCAGGGAGGGGTCTGAAAATCTGCATATGTAGCAGGGAATAAAGGCCTTAGTGAAGTATGAGAAACATCATTCCAACAGCAACAAGCTGGTGATATGCCTTGTGCTTGCTGAGTCCCCTCACCCCACCATCTGTGCTTCTAATCAGGCTCCCCTCTGCCTAGAATCCCCTCTCCCCACTCTGGTTCCCTCCCTGACTTTTCCAGGCAAGCACCTCCTCATGCTTCAATTGATATCGTTGGATTCTGCTTCTTGCCCCCTGGGAAAGAGTTCCCAGGCCAACCTTCGCTCCTCGAATCCTGTGGAGCGTTCGGTATAAACTACAGTGAAGGCACTTGCCATAGTGTTTTGTAATCATCTGTTGGCCTTCCTCAGCAAGATTCTATCCTTGAACAGAGAGATCGGGCCTTATTCATTTTTCTCCCCCAGTGGCCAGCACGGTGCTGGAGAGGTATTAGGTGCTAAATAAATGCTTATAAGGTGACCGAGTAGGAGAGGGAGTACAAGAACACATTAAATAGTAGAGGCGTGATGTCACGAGGCATCCTCTGCTTTCTCCTTTAAGCATCAAGCTCATTTTCTGATAATTGCCTAGGGACCCAATTTAGAGAGTCTGTCACAAATGTCTGCATGAGAGGAGAAATCTGGTGTATGGGTTTTCTTTGATAGAAAGTCTCACCATGACAATGTTACCTTCAAAATGTATTTCACTTATTTCTAAACACTTCTCACCATTTCTGTGAACAGCACTGTGGGCCAAGCTTCTATCCTCCCTGGGTTCTCCCCGTACTTCCTCCAGTATGACGAGCACGTGGGCTTTTGTTCTCACTATGTCCTCTGCTTGGGAAAATCTTTATATATCATGGTATATGGATCATGGCTCAGTCCCTCCCAGAGAGGCTATGCCTAGACAACCTGTCTAAAATGTGCGCCTATCACAAGCTATTAATTTACCTTGCTTTATTCTTTTTTTTTAAGTACTCATCTAAAATGTCTACTATGTATTTAAATGTTTGTTTTTAACCTGACTTGACAATTAGAATATAAGTTCCATGAAGGCAGAAATTGTGTTTGCTTTGTTCACTGCTCTTTCCTAGCGCCTAGAGTAGTTCAACATATACTGTAGAGGTTTAATACATGTAGTAGGCAACATATATAGTAGGCATTCAGTACATTGAATGCAGTAGGTATCCAACACCAGTATATGTTGAAGGCTGCATATGGGTGTGGCAGAATATTCCACGATAATCACGCAGCCCGGCACAAGGCACGACGCATACGTTTACTCATCTAGGACACATCAGCTACCCTTAAAGTGCATTTTCAAGGCACATCAGCTATGCCAGTGACTGCCAGTGTACAAGAATTTGATGCACATTCTGCTTCTCAGTTGTATATGGTTATTTCCTAGGAAAGCATGTGAGGGTTTTCCTGTTGTTTTTGTTCCTTATGAAAGTGGTCCCTGACTTGTCCTCTGCAGCCTGGGGGAGCACGGCTGGGCTTGTTGTGGGCTATGGTGTTCCTGGATGTAGGTCCGGTTTAGCTTTTCCTGTTCTGCTGCTGAGATCCATTAAAAATCAAATAAGCAAAGAGAGGTGAGCTCAGAGACAGTGCCGGCCCCGGAAACCTTGTTCGCTTGTGCAAGACAGCCACGTGCTCTGTTTCCACCTCCCTCCAGGACACCCTCTTTGTTTTGAATTTCTGGAGCGGAGTGAGCCCTCCATCTGCAGGATTTGATCCTGGGATTGTTTTTTTTTTTTTTAACTGCATAGTAACTGTTATATCAAGCACAGTACTTTTCTTTGTTAGCTTCGGGCCATTGCTGTCTGTATTATCTACCTACCTAGGAGTCTCTTGCTTCATTTTCCTTATGCCCTGGAGGGATTTCTCAATGCTGATCCATTTCCTTTCCATACTTTGAAGCTTTTTCCTTTTTTTTTTTTTCCTTCTGGACTATAGCTGCAGCAACTATAGCCTTAGCTCTTAGACACTGACTTCCCTCCTTTGCTTTTCTCAGTTTTTCTTTCTGTCTTTGGTGGATCAAATGTTTCCTAATTGCAAGAATAAAAAATATACTCCAGGGACCAGTGTCCGAGGCTGCATAGTTTTCTATTTTGAGTTACATTTGTGTTGCTTCCCTGCCCGACTCTTTACATCTCCGTGCCTGGGATGGCACAGTCGGCATACGACGGTGCCGTGGATGTCTCATTCATTTGCTGGGCATGAACAGCTCTGGGACAGTGCATGTGATGCCTTTTCAGAGAAGCAGCCCTGCCTTTGAAATTATATTTTAAAAGCTCTTAGATGTCTGGGTTTACATCTTTTTGCCTGAAAGAAATAAAAGGAAAGAAAGAATATGCTGGATATATCAAAGGAGAACACTTCTTTCTTCCCTTGCCATCCTTCCCATCTCCAAGTGCAGGGTCCACATGGACACAGTATGGGCATGTGCTTTGAACTTGATGATTGGAAAGAGAGAGCTGAGAGGGTATGAGCCTGTATGAGACATTGGTTAGCACGGGGTGCTAGTTGGAGCAGTCAGGGCTATCAGAATCCTCCAAAGTTTAGTCAGACCTGCTAATCTAAGATGACCAACATGTCCCAGTTTCCCTGGGGCTTTCTCGATTTTAACACCGAAACTCATATATCCCAAGCAAACCAGGATGGTTGGTCACCCGACAAAATCATCCAAACACAGTTTTGAGGGCCTACTGTGTGCCAGCGTGTCACTTAAGGAAGCTCATCGTTTGGTCAGCCAGTCCTTTATCCCGTCCTCATCTGCATTGTTCTTCCTTCTGTTTACATAAACCTTTAAAAGTTGCCCTTTCGTTAACGATTTCACATTCACGCCTGGCCTCGGTTGTCCTGAACGTTTGACCCTCTGTTAATTTGATTTTATTCTCTGACATGACCTTGGTCTCCCATAGATCCAAAGTGAAAATGCGTTTGGAGTGACAACAAAGATTGAACGTGGGTAGATCTCAGGGAAGCCAATAACTCACAGAGGAAAAGAGGTACAGGATGCAGGGGGAGCTCGATAGGGCTCTGGGCCCGCCACCGCATGCAGAGAGTGTGCCCTCGGATTTGCACAAACGCTGGTAAAATGTCAAAAGCAGGTGTTTCTTTTTTCTTCAGTCTGAGCTTCAAGCTAACATGGGCATTCAGCTAAATCCCTCCCAGGTGCTGAAACAGTATGAGGTTTAGGATTTGAGAGGTAATTATTGCTGAAGGCATTGTATGGCCAGTGCACCTGCCAGGTAGATGTTATGAAAGAGAGTGCTGGGGTGGGGTGGGGGGGACCAAAAGAATTTGGGGGACAATTTTTCCATCACAAGACCTCTTAGAAAACCTAAGACCATCAAAAGCCGGTCACGGAGCTAAGTATATTCACAATATGGTTAGCAACACAATGAGGCAGGAGGGACTGAGAATCAAGATAAGCCAAGGGTTCCTGGTCGAGAAAACAACAAAAGGCCAGCGTCCCTGCCCTGAAGGAACTCAAGATCCAGTGGGAGAGTCAGAAATAAATCAAACAACTGCCTACGTTGATGTAAAATCACTGATGTGATGATGCCGTGAAGGAGAGGTAGCAGGATTTCTGAAAGCAGATAGTGGACGGATTTGAACCTGTTGGGTGCCTTCCCAAGAAATAGGAAATTGGGCTCAAGTGAATAATATCTATGCTTGTTTAGTGCTTAACCTGTGCTGGCACTGCCAACAGCTTTCCTTGGGCTTTCTTGATTAATTCTCACATACCAATTTGAAGGTAGGCGTTATCTTTTCAAACCGCCTTTGCTGTAAGAAGAGTGTCCCAGCATTATCTTTCATCTCTGGGGGGATGTTTCGTCATTATCAATATCCTAAGGAAGAGTATTCCATTAAGATTCCCTAGAATGGAGGTGAAGTGGAGCAGAATTTGCCACCCCAAATGTACCTCTTTGGCATAAGGCTTCTTTTAAAAGGCTGGTTATTTGGGGAAACAGCAGACACAGGGCAAACTCAGTAGAAGTTACCCTTTTGCAAGAGACATTTTTACATTTATTGAGGAAATCTCCATGTGTAAGGGTGTCTCCCTCTCTGTACCTGGATGACTAAATCTCTAGAAACTTATCCATAGAGAAGACAAGGACTTAAATCTGTGCAACAGCCATACCCTTGTTTACTGTGCTTTTCCTGATAACCTCCCATAACTGACTCTCCCCACGGGCAAGCTGAAGATGGTATTTGAGGTAATGGCTTGGGCCTTTTCGGGGAGTTACTCACTTTTCCTGGGTTTCTCCCTTCTATACAGGAGGCATATGTTACTCAACTTCTGTTTGTTTTTTTCCTGTTAATCTTTTATAACCAAGGGGTCTTAGCTAAGAACTTAGAAGGGTAGACGCAGAGGTTTCCCTATTTTCCTTCCTCACTGAGGTTCCCTGAGCCTGTCTTTTGTACCTCTGTAACTAGTGCCTAGAGATTCTGCAAAAGTACAAGTCCTGCAGAGACTAAAACTCAGATGTTAGTTGAACGAATTTATTTATTCTCCATGTACAGATTAGAAAATTTGGCCTAGAGAGGTCAGGCAGTCACCTTACAGTGACCTTACAGCTAGTAGGCAGTCACCTTACAGCTAGTAAGAGGCAGAGCCACGGTTAAAACCATGCTCTATATCTGTAGGGTATCTTCCAAGGGAGGAAGCAGGGAGGCATTCTGATTTGAGGGTGCAGCAAGTGCACGGTGCATGGTCCTGCGCAGTTCACGGGTTTGCAGCCTCTCCTATATGTCCTTGAAGGGCAGCACCCACAGTGCTGCCTTGGTGTCATGTGTGTTTCCTCTAAAAGCAGGATCTAGGCCGTGTCCCGCCCTCATAGTCAGGAGAATCATGTTTCACAAATGGTAGAGAAGAGCTGCAGGACTTTGAAACCTGGCCCCTCAAGATCGCCTGTCCTGCTGATAAAACTACAAGTAGGCATGTCCTGGCTCCTGTTTCAAGGACTGACATCCCTGGCTCTGGATTGCTTGTGTGTCGACAATTCCTCTTGGAAAATCTTACAAGCACCTTTTGAAAGCCACACAGCGCCCGAGGAGCTTGCATACAGCACAGGCACAAAAGCTTGAAACCTTGAGGCTCTGCCCACACGGATTAAATAAAATGCTTTAAGTGGCTTTGCAGCTACTTAGGAAAAACAGTTTACATAAGTTGGTGTGCTGTTGGAGGAGGGCAGAAAGGGTGGTTTTAATTTTTTTTTAACCTTCTCTTCCCCTTAGTTTAATAGCTGCAGACGCCTCAAAGAGGCAACTCCTTTTAATACAACCTGCTTGTAAATTTCCCGAGACAGAATCCAGATGCCCCGATTTCAGGCCGCTCCCCAGGGCCTCCCACGTCCACCGCGCCAGCGCGGAAGGGCCCCGGGCGGGGCGATGCCCGAGGAGGCCATGCGCTATGACTTATGCTTTCTGGGCCCTGAGATGCAGGATATTTAATTGCTAAAAGTATTCAAGGTTTTACTGAAGAACTAGGCAATGCTTAGAGGTTTTACTCTGCTTTACCTTGATGAAAATGGACTCTGGAGAACTGAGATGCCAGCACACAGCAATCACACGCACATACACACACACACGCACATGCACACATGCACATACACGTGCACAACACACATATACACACATGCACAATCCATATATACACACATACACATGTACACACATACATAATACACACACATACACATGTACACACATACATACATATGCATACACATGCACACACATACACATGCACACACATACAAATATATACACATACACATGTACACGAGGAGTGTACGAGGGAGAAAACTCCCTCGTTTTCTCCCATCACACTCAGTTGTCTGTTTACTCTCCAGAGAGATAACAGCATGGTGAATTTCTTCTAAATTCTTTCAGAAATGTGTTGTACATAAGACATATTTCCCATCCTCTAGTGTACATTTTTATGCAGAAACAGTAGCATGTGGATATAATTATGCATCCCGATTTTTTACTGCGTAATGTATCTTTGAAATATTCCACTTCAGTGATGTTGATGGTGAGGGTGGTGATAGCGGTGCTGCTGCAACACGCGCACACACATATAGTATATGTTCTAAATCTGACATCACTCTACGTCTTTAACCCTTACAGCGCCCTTACAACAGTTCTGTACTCCATTCCCCAAGCCATTCTGCAGCATCAGCTCTCAGCATGAAATCACTGCCTCTCACTTAGGGATGCCTTATTCTTAAGGGCTGCGTGATATTCCTTTAAACAGGGTATCCCATTGATATATCCTGTGCACTGTTAAGGATGTCTTAGGTTTCTTTTTCCTATTTTTTTGCTATTTCAAGCAGCGTTTCAATCTTTCAATATTTGACTACATACCTTTGAACTTGTGCTTTGTGTACATATTTGTAATATCAATGAATCAAGTTATAATAGCAGTTTTTTAAAACACCAAATGCTGATTTTCTTCTTACCTAGAGGAGAAATGGAGAGGGCTTACTGAAGCAGGCGTTTCCTGTGTCTCTACTCTTGCAGCCAATTTGAAATGGCCCCGTGAAGTCCAAGGGCTTACTAATTATCTGTTAAATGAAATAATTAAATAAACAAAAGTTGTCATGTTTTAATTATATACAATGTATAAAATATTTTGAGTTAACACATGTCATAAAATTTATAGAAATGTTATCCTCATTCTACAGATCAAGAAGGGAGACACAAAGTCTCAAAGATAAGAAGGAGCAGTGTCATCTTTAAATTTCAGCTCTTTGGAATCCAAATCTATACATTATGTGTATCTATGTGTATGTGTGTGTATGTGTATGTGTATGTATGTGTATGTATGGATGTGTGCATGTATGTATATGTGCATTGTGCATATGTTTCCTCTAGGTCCAACCTCAACAGAAATCATTTGACTCAGGGGATGCTCCTCTTTGTTTCCACTTATACGGGATGAATGCCAATTTGCAAGAGAAAATATTAGATACAATGATGGATAAAACTAAAATGATACCTAACGTGCCTTAAATGCTTATTGCGTGGGACACTTGAGACAAATACTTGGCCTCACATTATCTCACATACTGAGGACAGTCACCCTAGGAGGCTCAGTGTATTGCTGTTGCCATTTTGCAGATTAGAAAAAGCAAATTGAAGCTAGGCAGAGTTTAGTGACTTGTTGCCTAGTATCATAGGAACTGGTAAGTGACTAAAGAAGACTCAACTCCAGAAGGGATGGTCTCCAGAGCCCCAAAGCCTTAAATGCTACTTCTTTACTGGAAGTTAGAATCAATATGGCATAGATACCTTTTAAGACCTTGAAGATGATACTTATGGGTTGTGCTGAATCCCCAATGCATCTATATTTCCTACAGTTTCCTGTCCTTTATTTTCAAGTCTTCACTATCCCTTTTGAGGACTCTGTCTCAGCTTCTATTATAATGAGATCTCTTCTGCAGTGAACATTCAGTTGTTTAATAAATAACTACATATTTTTTAAATGACAGACTCACCAGAATTGGCCATTACTTAATAATCACAAACACCAAGCTTATGAATATTTCATGCTCACTCATTTCTGCTGAGACTGTAAGCATATCCCATATTTCTGTAGCTACAGATTATGCAGGGAACAATGGAAAACATGTTTTGTGTGTTTTCTTTAACAATTTGATGATGGAAGAACACCTTGCAGTGTTGGAGATAATGTAAGAAATAGTCGCCTTTTGTTATTTGAGTGCTTGAAATAAAAATCTCAAATGGCAAGTTGTAATCCAAACCACAGTGATTATAGAAGACTGTATAAAAAGGTATACATTTTAAATTCATAAATCTAAATGACTCTATCTGCAAATAAGTAAACTTTATTCAATTTTCCACAGCAACTACCCGATACCATCACCCAAAATACTGCAGACACTGTACTGCTCAGATGTTAAAAAGTTTCAGTTTGGGATTCAGTTGTTTCTTTGTTCTCTCCTGTCTTCTTTCAATCAGTGAATGTTAGAGTTGTTACAAGAGATCTGAGGGAGGAGCACACCTTTGAATGAGAGCACAGAATCGGGAGCCCGATGAAATATGGCGACACAGGACAGGCTTCCTCGAAGAAGAATGTTTAAACCTGATGAGGGGATCCAGAGGAGCTTACCTGGCAGAAAGGTGGGATGTAGAGGCGGTAACAGGCATTGGAAGAGCCCATAGAAAAAGCAGGGCACTTTCTAAAAGCTGGAGAGAGCCAGGGTGGTGATAGCATCGTGACTGAGAGGAACAGCAGTATGAAATGGGCAGAAGCCAGATCCTGCCGAGACTAGTAAACCATGAGTAACGAAGAATTTGAACATTTGCCCAGGAATATGGTCACAAGCCATTGAAGGGTGTGAAGGTGGGGAGAGACATGATCTGAGTCCTGTGTATAAAAATCATGGTCATTCCAGCTGCTGAGCGCTGAGTGCTGAGTGAGAAATGGAGACAGACAGAGTGGCAGAGAGAGAGAGAGAGAGAGAGAGAGAGGGAGGGAGGGAGAGAGAGGGAGAGGATTTAGACATACGTGCAATAGTCCAGATAAAGATTATGCTGCCCTGGAGGCTTGGATCAGAAGAGTCAAAGTGACCTGGAGAGCAGTGCGTGGACTTGAGAGCCATTGTGGAAGTGAAATACACAGTGGAGAGTGACTGATTAGGTGTTGGCAGTAAAAAGAGGAGAGTGTCAAGAGTGACTTAGAGATGAAGGACTTGGCAAACTGGGGAGACCGTGAGTTCTATTTTGAACTTTATAACATTATTTCAAAATTCCCTATTTTATTGCCTGGGAATTTGTAGCAAGAAGAGGAAAGCATACACACACACACCCAAGTCCCACTTCCAAATTGTGCTTCACAATGCCAAGATTTTCAGCTACATCTTTGTGGGAAGGGCCGCTCTTTCTGTTAAGTTCACCACTCTATTCCCAGTGGCTATGACACCTGGGCATACAGTAGGTGCCCAATAACGAGTCTATTAGAGCAGCTGAGCTGTGTTCCAATCTGGGATATAAGAGTCTTGGGGAGATGGCTGTCCTTTCCTTGTCCTTCCTTCCCCCATGTTTATTTCTTTCTAAACTTGTACCTAAGTTTCTCATTTATGGGCTATCTTATGGAGTTAGACAAACTGATACTAAAGTTCATGTGGAAGAAGAAATATATAAGAAGAGCCAGGAAAAAATAAACTTTGAAAAGAAAAGCTCTGATGGGGTCTAGTCCTAGCAAACATTAAAACATACTATAAAGCCTCTATAATTAAATCAGCATGGAACAGGTCCATATAATAGACCAGTGAAATAGAAGAGAAAGCCTATTCAGAAAGAGAAAAACAAATATCTTATATTAACGTGTCTATGCGGAATCTAGAAAAATGGTACAGATGAACCGGTTTGCAAGGCAGAAATAGAGACACAGATGTAGAGAACAAACGTATGGACATCAAGGGGGGAAAGCGGGGGTAGGTGGGTGGTGGTGGTGTGATGAATTGGGAGATTGGGATTGACATATATCCACTAATATGTATAAAATGGATAACTAATAAGAACCTGCCATATAAAAATAAAATAAAATTCAAAAATAAATAAGTTAATTAATTTTTTTTAAAAAGATGAGAAAGCCTAGTACAGTCCAAGGTACTTATGGAAATTTAGTATATAATGAAGATAGCATCTCAAAGCACTGAGACAAAGAAGGGCTTTTTAAAAAATGACATTGGGACAACTGAGTAGCCACCTGGAAAATGATAAAATTGGATCCATATTTCACACCATGTATAAGAATACACTCCAAATAGATTAGGGATCTCAAGTAAAAATATGAAACTCTACAAGTACTAGAAAAAAAACATAGGTAAACTCTACTTCAACCATAGTGGAGAGAAAGGCTTCCAACTGTGACTCCAAATCCAAAAGTAATATAAGAAAAGATTGACAAATTTACTACAATAAAAGGAAGAAGTTACATGGGGGGAAAAACCTAACAATAACATATATGAAATCAAAATACAACTGAAAACTGGGAGAAAATATGTATAAAATATGCCACAATAATGTCTCCAATGGCTTAAAATCTCTAAAAATAGAGAGACAAAGTGGCAAGAAGCTGAAATTTTAAAATGCCAAAAAACAGGGAGTTCACTGGTGGTCTAGTGGTTAGGACTCGGCACTTTCACTGACGGGGCCCAGGTTCTGTCCCTGGTCAGGGAACTGAGATCCCACAAGCCGTGCGGCACAGCCAAAATAAATTGCTCTGAAATAGATGAAGAACCAACCACTCATAATTAGAGAAATGAAAGTTAAAACACTGACACAGAATTCGTCACCTATAACACTGGCACAAATTAAACAGCGTGACAGTACATTCTGTTGGTGAGGCTGAGAGAGGCAGGGACTCTCAGACACTGCTGGTGGGAATGCTGACAAGGAATTGGGCCAAATGTAACAAAACTCCCCACGCATGCACCTTTGATCCTGCAGTTCCTCTTCTAGAACTCTACCCTGAAGGTGCACTCCAAGAACATGAAAATACATATGCACGATGTTGTCCCTTGCAGCGTCGTTTGTCATTGCAAAATTTTGGAGAAAACCTAAGTGCCCATCCCTAGGAGCGGAGTTGAATAAATGATGGTGCGTCCACAAAATGGAGTACTGTGAGGCTGTGAGAAGAATGAGGGCAAGTTCTACAATGTGATTTGGAGGGATTTCCAGAACGTGCTGTTAAGTGAAAATAGCCAAATACAGAAAAATATCTATAGTACATTCTCCTTCATGTAAGAAAAGGAGGCTATTAAAAATATGCATGTATCTGCTCATTTGTGCAAAAGAAATGCAGGATGGATAAAAAACTAAATAGATAAAAAACTAAATAGAGCCATTACCTCCGTGGGGTGGGTGAGAAAAGGGTAGAAAGAAGTTGAAAGTGGAAACAGGGTAGCGGGAAAGGAAGGAGAGACGCTTCCCTGAGTGTACTTGGTCTTAGTGCTCTGACTTTTAGAACCAGAGTAATGAAAAATACACCAAAAAAATAAACATATAAGCAAAAAAATATTTATAAGCAAAATCCATCAGGATGTGAGGGAAAGCCAAATGTGGAATATAAATAGTAATAAATTAACGTAAGTATATCACAAATGAAGGGGTAGAAGAAAAGAAGCAACCTAAGTGACTTTTGAAAACAGAATTTTAAGTGGATATTATAAGGCCAAAGGCAAATAAGACCTGTTTCAAAATGCTGGGCTTGACTTTATAAATCTGTTTCTCATAGAAGAATGAGTGAGCAATTCTAAGGTAATTTTATGGGTATATAAGGATAAAAAATAAGTAACTATATTACAGGTAATATAGTCAGGTTTCTCACTGTCAAAGAAAAAACGCACAAATTAATAAGATAAATAAGTCCTGGGGATGCCATGCACACAGAGTGATCATAGTTAACAACACTGTATTGTATACTTGAAAGTTGCTGAGAGAGTAGAACTTAAAATTCTCATCACAAGAAAAGAATCGTAACTATATGAAGTGATGGATGCTAACCAGATTTATTGTGGTGGCCATTTCACAATATATACAAATATCACATTATTTAGTAATACACCTTAAACTAATACAATGTTATATGTCAGTTATATCTAAGGGATGTGTCTCTATGTGGTTTTGGAACCTGGATTGACAGGACTAAAAGAATACTGAGACAGAAGTAGAAATATCAACTTCAAAATTTCAGCATCATCTGTAATCGGAGAGGCTATTTTTTTCACTATGTATTATTTCCTAATAATATCACACATAGGCATTCAATGAACCTATTTGTTATAAGAGAAAAAGGGACCAGATATCATTTTTTTAAAAAAGTGTATTCCTACAGTAGTTAGCATGATATAACCTAGGAGTTAACAAACTTTCTGTAAAGACAGTAAGTATATATGGCTTTGTGCACCAAGAGGCAAAATCAGGGATGCTACTAGGTACTTTCATCAGAAAAAAGGAAACAAATTTTGACAGAAGTCTTTGGTGAATGTCAAAATATTTAAAAAATTATTCTTATTAAATAACAAAAGGTTATTATTAAAATATATAAGTATAATTTTTGTAATCATCAACTAATAATTACAAGAGTGAAATTCTTGTTTGTGAGAGGGATAGCACTGTTATTCAGATTCAGTGTCCCCCACCATCATAGTGATTGCAAGTGTGCATTTGTAAAAAACATTATCGGTTCACCAAAAACAGGTAACTAGGGGGAGTTTGCCCGTGCGCCGTAGCTTGCCAACCCCTAACCTGGCCCGTGCCTACCCCTCCAACTTCACCTCTGCCATTTGCCCCCCTGTTACTCTGCCCAAGACCCAGTGGCTTTCTTTCCATTCCTCAAGCACCCCAGGTTTCCCCCTGTAGCTGGGGGGGTCTTGACCCTTGCTGTTGCCTCTACTGGATACAGAGTCCCCAGCTCTGCACCTGGCCAGTCACATCATTTAAATCTCGGTTCAAATGTCAGTTTCTTAGGGAGGCTCGCTCTGATCACCCCGTCTAAGTGCCAGCCCCTAACTCAGCCACTTCCTGTTACCCAAGTTAATGTCCTTTATAGCTCTCTTCACTCTCTGCAATGTCATACTTACGTATTTGTTTAAAGGATTTCCTGTCTGCACCTCTAGTTGAAGGTCCATGACACAGAGAGTTAATGTTTGGTTCCAGCTAATGAATTAACCATTGCTTGGCATGTAGTGACTTCTTAATAAACACTTGAATCAATAATGATTGAAGAGAGAAAAAAGGGATTACTGTAACCCACATATTGCATATGCAATACAATGAAGGCTGGGCAGGAAAGACAGCAGTCACAGTGGGAGTTTCAGACACTGAAAGATTTCGCTGCTGTTCTGTTGGGATCCTGAGAGAAAGCGGCTAGCTGTAACCTTATAAATGCTTGGTAAGAACATCCATTTCAGGCCTGTCATCAACTTGTTCTAGGTCTGGAATCACTGCTAATGGTTCACCTAGTTTATACTTTGACCTTCGGAAGCAAATGAACATCAGATGAGATACAGACATTCACACAAACTTGACTGCATTCCATGCAAACTATAAAAATAGCGGAATGAAACATCACATTAAAAATGGCATGACCCTACCATTCCCCCAAATAATCAGGGTGTTCAGAGTCATATGTGAGTCACTAAGTAGCAAGATTCATATGAACACATACTGGTAGCCAGTGTCTCTGAGAATAAAAGATTTCCTATTCTAAGTGTAACGGTATTCTAAGTGGAGATGGTAAAATGCAAACGACTTAGTATCAAAATTTAGTATAGAAGCTGCTGGGTATACAGAGAAATGAAAAGGAGAAGGGACGCTGGAATTAGAAAAGATTCTAAAATTATAATTGTCACAAGCTTAGGGGAGAAAATTAGACATCTTACCAGACACTGCAGTGAGGAGAAAACTTGTAAATTAGATTTATAGGGAAGTAACCTCAACATAGACAAAAAATAAACAGAAAAGAGCAAAGTCAGGTACCACTTGTAACTAACCTTGGAGAGATCAACTCTTTGATGGATTCAGTAGCATACCTAGAGTACGTGTCTGTCTAGCAATGATTAACTACTGAATTGAAAACAGATTTACGTGTAGTTTAGGACACCCATTTGCAAGAGCAACATATATTAAAACTTTTGTAGAATAATACTTTATATGAAAGTCAAATAAGGAAAAGTTTTTCTTCCCCTCAAGGAAGTCAGCGGGGATTGTTCAAAATCATCAGAGTGCTTGCTTTGTTTTAAAATCATACGAACGGTTTAAAAATTATTTCATAAATACCAAGAATAAGAAAATATATACAATCCAATTTCCCTGCTATTCAACTGACTTTATTGTCTGGGCAATGTTCCTCTCTTTGTTTTATGCATGTAAAATATTATGTAGTTATAATAATAGCTATCATAAATAATTTTGTATTCTGCATATTCTTACTGTATCACAAACATTCTTAGGTGGCTGTATTGTCTTTATTGTTCTCATTTTTTATGACAGATGAGTAGTCTGTATCAACACTGCATGATTGTTTTTGTGTTTTTTCCTACTTTTTCTTTATTAAAATACGGTTGAAGCTTTTACACTGTTTTTGAAGGGAAACCATTTTAAATTTATTGTTTCACTACAGACCAGTTTCAAAATAATATCAACACAAGAAGAAAATTACCCACAAAAGTCATTCTGAAAACATCCATGTTTTATTTATGTGCATCTTAAATTCATGTCACAAAAAGTATAGAGTGAACGTTGTACTCTCTACTTTCCATTAACATATTATGCCCTACATATTCTGTTTCTATTCAGTGATTTTTTTGTACCCTCTCTTCAGTTACTGTGGCTCACATTACTCTCTATTTTTTTTCTCTAGGTAATTCACTGCTCTCTGAAACTGGTCCTCTAATAAATGTGTGTCCTGGTGCATTACCTGCTTCCTGCCACTGAAATGTAAGTATCGTGAGGGCAAGAACCTGGCCTGTCTGTCCAGTGCTGTCTCTGCAAAGTCTGGAAAGGTGCTAGACCCAGACTGGGTCCTCAATGAATGATATTGGACAAAAGAGTAAATGAAAATCAGAATGGTTGCAGAGCAGGCGTAGAGCTACGTTTTGAATCCCAGAGCTCTGACTCCACAACGGTTCTCTAATACAAAATGGAAGGATAACCCGTGTGCCATCTTCCCTTCTGCTGTTCCCTCAACGAGGTGGTGATAGTGAGTGTTTCTTAAAAGGATTATAACTTCCTGTGGTTACAAGGGATTTTGCAGTAAATCTTCCCAGCCCCTCGAGAAAAAGGGAAACTTAGATTCCCAAGATCTAGCAGTAAACCGAGAGCAGTCTAGAGATGCTTAGCTGTTCTCAACTGTAAATATTATGACATACTATTTTATGATACTATTTTATAATATTTTAGTGATGTCACAGGATGTGAGCTTTGGAGTCACTTGGCAGATGACGTAATATTAATTCTACTAATTCCCAGCTGCATAACCTTGTCCAAGTCACTTCCTCCTTTCTACCTCAGGTTCCTCTTCTGCAAAATGAGGGACAATAATAATGTCCTTGCAGATGATTGTGGTGAGGAATAAGGATTAAGTAAATTGATATAAAAACAACTCTATGTCTACATTTACATGTATTTGGAGTGCTGCTTTGTCTATAGAAAACATTCCATAAATATTAACTATAATCATCGTCAGCATGTAATGGTCGGTAGTTTTGCAAAAATCCAATTAACTTTTCGCTTGTAGAATTAAAAAAAACAGAGTTCACACAGTATTCCTTTAAATAAATAGGACACGTTCAAGGCTATTCCTCGAATATCCCTCTTACTTATTTGCATTACACTATGTCTCTTGACTGGAAGAGAGAAGGAAGAATGACCAGTGTTTTGCTGGAAATGGTGCATGACCGTGGCTTTGAACATGCAAATGCATCATTCCTGTGAATGTCATTGATCACGTGTGCCCAGGAGAGGTGAGAGGGGGATGTTAAGTGATGCTGCTTTTGACTATAAAAATCCCAGGGGCCAAATTATGTAAATTCTTTTGGAGCTCAAGAGAGTGTCCTGCCAACTAGTGGATGTAATAAATGTTGTTGATGTTGTAATGAAGATACTTAAGTTTCTGATAAAATGGCTTCTTCTTTGGGCCTTGCTTTAGGACCAAAGGCTTTCCTTGAAGGTGAAGGGGATTTATGTTTTTACCTAGACTCATAAATTAAGTGGAAATCTGAGGCAAAGAAAGACTCTTGTCTCAGACATAAGTGTGTTCACAGGCTCTAGCATGTTCTTTCTCACAGGCAGCACTTGCTGGAAACCTTTTAGTAAGAAACGCAGCTTATTGTACTGACTCTCTTCCCACCTTTTCAAAAGTTTTTTTCTTTTCTTCCAAACACTTGTTAAGCAATGATGAGTTGGTAAAATCTGCACACAAATGAGAACATGTAATTATGGTCAGGAAGACAATCCATTTTGTATGGATAGAATTCCATGCCATAGATGAAAAATGTCATCCACAGCAGCTTCATTATAGACAGAGAGGCCAGGACCAGCTGTGCTGCCGTAACATACTTCAAACCCTCAGAGTTTCAAAACCGTAAGAGTTTATTTCCTACTCATGCCGAATCCACTCTAGTCCTTGTCTCTTCACGGTCACTTTCTTGAAATGCTGACTCAGAGATTCAGACCTTTCTCGTCTTTTGACCTCAACATCTCATTGTTCATCCTCTGTGATCACCACTAGAGGGAGAGACAGAGCCTGTAGAACTCACAACCATTCTGCGATGCGTTGATTTGCTGAAGACCATAGGCCACAACTAGTCATAATGCCCCCAGCTAACTGCAAGGAAAATGGAAAAGGTTCGGGGAGAGAGAGGGGTCACATAAATATTAATGATCAGTAGAATGTAAAAGATACAATTACCAAAATATATTCTGAGAAATATGAGGGATATAAGGTATTCTGAAGAAAAATGCAAGAGGCCAGAGGCATCCAGTGAACTAAAACACTGTTGCTAATCTGACCATTTAACTTCCCCACTTAGAAATTCTCAATGCACGTTAGCCGACTGTCAACTCTGAGAAACCATTCTACCAATAGGCATGATTATCTTTGTTTAATGCAGTTTCTTTTTTTTTTTTTTTTTTGCGCCAACTCGATTGACCATAAAATAATTCCTTTTCACAACACGCGTGAACCTAATGTCCCATTGAACTCACACTAGACAAACATTCCATTAGGCATCTTGAAATACTGAAGTTAAAAACCTAATGTGCACTTAATACATATTTATTGCCAGACCATTAAATGAATGAATGAGGAGTCACTTTTCAGAGTCAGGGACACCCATTAAATCAGATTTTCGGGGATAAAGTTCTACACGACACCTGCCTTAAAGTTGAAAAATAAAAACCCTAGGTCAAGCGACTAGCTTTTGCTTATAAGATGCTACACACCAGTTTTGATGGGTTTTGTTGTTGTTTTTGCCTCTGTGCTGACTTGAGTGTTTTTCTTGTGCCGTCAGCCATAGCTCATCTGCCCAAGATTTCACAGTGGAATCATCAGGGTGTTTGTACATGTACAGCTCAGCATGTACAACCCATCCCACACTTCTGTCCACACAGAAATTTAGGAATGGAAAACAAACCCCGCATTGTGACGGAGAGAATTGAAATGATATGTTGCATAAGCCATGCTCTAGATGGTGTTCCACGCTGAAAACCTCGCAGACTCACGATAGGAAGGCGCAGCAGCAGACGCAGTGCTAGTGTACTTTCCACATAATCCAGTGCAGTGCGGTTTGGAACAAAGCTCGGGCGTTGGAACAATACCTAATGGTTTGCCTTGGGTCCAGAGAGGGGCTGGCTGTTGGCGGCAAACCCTGGAATCTGGGAGGAGAAAACAATATGGAAGCAATATTATTTGCCATCTAATTTTCTGTAATCCAGAAGGGCGTTGTGCTGAATGATAGCACACAGAGGAAAGATTAAATGTAATAACATAATATTCACAGTCTGCATCAGAAGTTGCTACTCTTGGCGCCATGGAGGCAGATGGCTGGCACTGGCCGTTGCCAGGAGGTGTTAAGTGGGTAAGTGGTACTGAGGCAGAGAGTCATCTGTGGGGAAAATGACAGTCATGAACTGCTTGTAATGCTGTGAAAACTCAATGAATTTGATTAAACGCAGATTGCAAAACCGTTTCCTGGACGACCACTGGACACAATTGTTTATGCCGAAACGTGCTCTCTCCCAGCGACAAGTCGGACAGGAACACTGCCGTTTCTGCTGCCCATTGGTTGAGCATCTTTTTTTTTTTTTTTTTTTTTTTTTGCTGTATGCGGGCCTCTCACTGCTGTGGCCTCTCCCGTTGCGGAGCACAGGCTCCGGACGCGCAGGCCCAGCGGCCATGGCTCACGGGCTTAGGTGCTCCGCGGCATGTGGGATCTTCCCGGACCAGGGCACGAACCCGTGACCCCTGCATCGGCAGGCAGATTCTCAACCACTGCACCACCAGGGAAGCCCTGGTTGAGCATCTTGACAAAGAACGTGACCAAGGAGCTGAAAATAGCCCTGTCCTCCTAGCCGTCACCAGGTCCCCGTACACACAGTTGTCTAACTCTGCGGGAAGGTTTTCTAGGAGGGGCAAGGTGAACATGATTACAAGCCATCCTAGCCCTGGGAGACACATTTGTGTAAAGTTTTTGTGAGATCTTACCCTATATTCTCAGTGGCCACACTACCTGTGCTGGATCAAGGTGCCTACCGTGCAGTTTGTTTAGTGTGGGTTATAGACAGAGACACTACAGTGGCAGCAGAGCAGTTACGTGCATAAGGCCTGCAGGCTCACGTCAGGGGCCCAAAGAGAAAGGGAATGGGAACGGGGAGGCATATAGATTAGGGTGGCCCTGCCCCAAGTGTGGTTCTAGGGCCCGTGGGCATATGCCAACACTTCCTTCCTGTTCACGATAAGACAGATGCAAAAATGTTTAACCATTTGACAATTTTGTTGAACCTCATACTGAACAAATGGACTTTGTATTATTTGTGCCTTTTTGAATTTTTACTTTTCTGGTAATTCCTTTTTATTATACTTTACAAAAGTTCTGTGATGGATTGGGAATTTCACTACAGACAGTCTGAGAATCAACAAATTGGAGTTGCAGAGGCAGATTTAGTCTGCATTTCTTACAAGGTTTATCGCTTTTTTTTTTTTTTTTTTTTTTTGCGGTACGCGGGCCTCTCACTGTTGTGGCCTCTCCCGTTGCAGAGCACAGGCTCCGGACGCGCAGGCTCAGCGGCCACGGCTCATGGGCCCAGCCGCTCTGCGGCACGTGGGATCCTCCCGGACCGGGGCACGAACCCGCGTCCCCTGCATCGGCAGGCGGACTCTCAACCACTGCGCCACCAGGGAGGCCCAGGTTTATTGCTTTTAGCAAAGTACTAACCTATCTACATTTTGTTTTTCTCAACATTTGATAAGTAGATTATATCATTATTAAATAACTGGGTACACCAGGAACCCCTCACATAAACTAATGAAAAATCATTAAAATGTTTAGATAATCCATGCCTACTAATCTGAACATTGCACAAGGTGAGTGATTGATTAAGTTCAGTATTGTGGAAGAGTGAATGGATCGGGTAACACACACACTTGCTTTTGTCCTGTATTCAGTTCATGCAGCAAGTATTTGTTAAGCATTAGCCTTGTTCCAGACACGGTTCCAACTGCTGAGGATATGCAAGTGAATAAAAATCGTAAAGACTCCTGCCTATGGGGAGTTTATATATGAATGATCAGGGGCTACAGTTGAGACAGAATAGTTATAATTAATAAGTAAATGGTATGGCTGATTTGAGATTGAAAGTTGCTATAGAAAAATAAGAGAAGTATAGCAAGGCATGGAAAGAGGGAAGATTTTAAACATGGGTTCAGATTGAGCTCCAAGTTAAAAAAATGACATTTCAACAAAGACATGAAGAGGTCAAGTTAGCCATGTGGATATCTGGAGAGGGAATAGGCCAAGTAGAGGTAACAGCCAGTGCAAAGGTCCTGTGTTAACAAGTATATAGCATACTGGAGAAGCAGCATGGAGGCCAGTGTGGCTGAAAGAGAGAGGACAAGAGAAAAGTGAATAGTTGAAGACAGAGAGGCAATTTGAGTCCTTGTAGGCCATTGTGAGGATTTAGTTTTCACTCTGAGTGAGATAGGAGCCCTCGACAGTTTGAAAAGAGGACTGACATGGCTTTACTTATATTTTAAAGGATTATAAGGCTATCACAGCAATCCAGGTAAAAGATGACGGCGGATCCAACCAGAATGGTAGCGATGGAAAAGGTGGAAAGCAGTCAGGTTCTAGGTATATTTGTAAGGCAGAATCAACAGGATTTCCTGACATCCTGGGTATAAGGTATGCCTTATACTCAGTATACCTGCAAGATATGGGTAGAGCAGATTATATAGCCATGAGGTGGTCCTCAAATGAGCCAGTCTGGGAGACCAGGTAATGGAGCTGCCAGAGGTGAACACAGTCACAGCAGAGAACCCTCTAACGCAAGAACAGGAACTGCTGTATGAATTGCTTGTCTGATTTCAGGGGCTACACTTTTAAAATTCTGTAAGTGGTGCTTACCAGGCAAATTGCAGACATTTGTTTGCAAATGCAAACTCCTTTGTAACCATCATTGTATCCATTTGTACTGGTAGCCACAGTATGGAAACAGCTGGAATATCCATCGATGAATGAACAAAGGATGCATGGTGTATATATAATAGAAATCTATTCAGCCACAAGAAAGAAGAAAATCCTGCCAGTGTGGCAACCTGGAGGAATCTTGATGGCATTATGCTCAGTGAAATAAGTCAGACAGAGAAAGAGAAACACTGTGTGATTTCTCTTATATGTGGAATCTAAAAAGCCCAAACTCGTAGGAACCAATCAGATTTGAGGTTACCAGAGATGGGTGTTGGGGATGGAGGAATTAGGTGAAGGTGGTTAAAAGATACCCATTTCTAGTTATAGGGTAAGTGAACTCTGGGGATGTAATGTACAGTATGAAGACAATAATTAGCAACACTGTTTTATATGTTTGAAAGTTGCTGCGAGAGTAGTTCTTAAAAGTTCTCACCACAAGAAAAAAAATTCTAACTATGTGAGGCGATGGATGTCAGTGAAAGTTGTGCTAATCATTTTGCAATATATACATATTTCAAATCGTTATGCCATTCCCCTGAAACTGATACAGTCAATCATATCTCAATAAAACTGGAGGAAGAAAGAAGAAATTTACACATATCAGAAAAATTAGTAAAAATAAAAACCAATGGGGAGTTCATAACTATCTTATTGCAGATAAAATTTTCATCAATATATAAGCATTTGAGAAAAAACCCTGAACATTAGGGAAATTAATTTGGCAATAAGTTTAAAGGTTAAAAAGGGAAACTTTGGGTGGAATCGTTAGAGTCCGCACGAGGGTGTAACGTGGATTGAAGACGAAGAGTTGATGGAAAGCGACAGAAAGAGCTATGAATCTGGGGGACGGGAGAGCCAGTCTGTAGAGGCAGGACTTGGAGGAACACGGCAAAGGCGGTTCCAGATGGCAGACGGGAAGGATGGAGGTGGCACTAATTGTCATTTGGAAGTCATTAGAAGAAACAGTTTGGGGAAGTAAACACCTTGAATTTTGATAAAAAACAAACGTCACTTCTGCCAGCCCGACATTAAGATGAACTTGAGGACCAGATGGTCACAAATGTGAAGTTGGATCCCAGCAAAGAGGGTAGAGCCAGTATATAAACTTGGGAAAGGTCTAAAAGAGGGGATCATTGAATCACATGCAGGAAATGAGACTTGCATCAGTGCTCACATATATGAAGAGGAGGAATGAGAAGATTAAGAGGTAGGAAGGTAGAGTTAAACATGTTAATGTGTAGAAAGGATTTAGTGCAGTGCCTGGGTCAGGGTAAACGTGTTTAATAAAAAGGTGACTATTACTGAAGTCACTGTTAGTGTTGAGTTAAGGTGAGTCAGGACAGTGAAGTATTACGGAAGTTAAGAGGCTTTAAAGAACGACTAATTTTGCTATGCTTTCAAATGCTCTAATGCCAGGATATATAGAGATATGTATTTGGAATATATATCTAGAAAGATATAGAGATATGGAGAAAGAAATAGATAAACAGATAATCTGCTCTCTGGTTGTCCTCAAATATTCTAACGTTCCGGGATCAGTGTTTATCTTTTGTATCCCTTCCAATGAACTGTGGAAGGCTTAGTGATTCGTCTTCAATATCATCAAAATTTGTATTGGTTTGTGTTGGTTAAGAGCACAGGCCATCCAGTCAGATTGCCTGGGTTGAATCCTGGCTTCATTTCTTGCTAGATCTGTGAGGTTGGACAAATTGCTTAACCTTTCTGTTCCTCAATTTTTTCATCTGTAAAATGGAGTCATGATATTACCTACTTCTGTTATGGAAATGAGTTAAGTACTTTAAAAGCAACTTTCCTAATGTAACTAATAAAGATTAGTTGCTATAGTATTTATTGTTTTCTCCTCCCACATAGCTATATATCCCTGTTCTCATCTCACTTTCTACATGTGTTGTTCTCTTTGCACCCATGTTGCACCACACTGGATATTGTTATAATTGCTGTAGCTGAAGTACTAGAGAAAATTGAGAAAGACAACACAGTGTAAAACAGAATGGGCATGAGTTTACCTTCGAGAAAGAGGTTTCCTCACCATCTTGGCTGTGAGGAATTTGTAAGAGCTCTCCATCTCACTCAGGATGTGTCCCACTACTGAAATAATCTTCTCAAATCTGTGTTACTCTCTAAATCTGGGCTAAGAAACAGAGAGCCGTAAGGTATAAGGAGGTTAAATAAACTGTCTATGATTAAAAAATAAATCAATGAAACAGAAATTGCCAATTAGCATAAGAACCAAAAGCAGTTCTGGACTATAAAAACATAGGCTCCTTATACATAAAAAAGTATACTGTAATAATAGTAGTTACATCCACCAGTCCTGTTGTCACAATTTGAAAGCTCCACAAACAACTTAAAATCTCTTCTTCGTCTTCCAACTAAGTGAAACTAAAATTGTTCTTTTAAAGTGAAAGCTTTATGTATAATATAAAACAGAGGTAGTGCATGATTGCCCCGATCTCCTGACTACAACTGTGTTTTGTAGTGTGATTTTGTACATGGAATTCAAATGCTTTGAATCGGTAAATGTTAGCCACAAACCCCACAATCCCCAATCTTGAAAACCAATCTGATTCACGTGGGTTTTGTTTTTGTTTTTTATTTTAACATCTTTATTGGAGTATAATTGCTTTACCATATTGTGTTAGTTTCTGCTGTATAACAAAGTGAATCCGCTATATGTATACATATGTCCCCATATCCCCTCCCTCTTGCGTCTCCCTCCCACTCCTCTAGATGGTCACGAAGCACCGAGCTGATCTCCCTGTGCTATGCGGCTGCTTCCCACTAGCTATGTATTTTACATCTGCTAGTGTATATATGTCAATGCTACTCTCTTACTTTGTCCCAGCTTACCGTTCCCCATCCCCGTGTCCTCAAGTCTATTCTCTGTCTGCATCTTTATTCCCTTTTCTTCACACCCACTCCAGCATTTATTGTTTGTAGATTTTTTGATAATGGCCATTCTGACCAGTGTGAGGTGATACCTAATTGTAGTTTTGATTTGCATTTCTCTAATGATAAGTGATGTAGAGCATCCTTTCATGTGTTTGTTGGCAATCTGTATATCTCTTTGGAGAAATGTCTATTTAGGTCTTCTGCCCACTTTTTTTTTTAACGTCTTTATTGGAGTATAATCGCTTTACAATGGTGTGTTAGTCTCTGCTTTATAACAAAGTGAATCAGTTATACATATACATATATCCCCATATCTCCTCCCTCTTGCGTCTCCCTCCCACCCTCCCTAGCCCACCCCTCTAGGTGGTCACAAAGCACCGAGCTGATGTCCCTGTGCTATGTGGCTGCTTCCCACTAGCTATCTATTTTACATTTGGTAGTGTATATATGTCCATGCCACTCTCTCACTTTGTCCCAGCTTACCCTTCTCCCTCCCCGTGTCCTCAAGTCCATTTTCTGTGTCTGCGTCTTTAGTCCTGTCCTGCCCCTAGGTTCTTCAGAAACTTTTAATTTTTTTTTAGATTCCATATATATGTGTTAGCATACAGTATTTCTTTTTCTCTTTCACTCTGTATGACAGACTCCAGGTCCATCCACCTCACTACAAATAACTCAATTACGTTTCTTGTTATGGCTGAGTAATATTCCATTGAATATATGTGCCATATCTTCTTTATCCATTCATCTGTCTATGGACACTTATGTTGTTTCCATGTCCTGGCTATTGTAAATAGAGCTGCAATGAACATTGTGGTACATGACTCTTTTTGGATTATGGTTTTCTCAGGGTATATGCCCAGTAGTGGGATTGCTGGGTCCTATGGTAGGTCTATTTTTAGTTTTGAAGAAACCTCCATATTCTTCTCCATAGTGGCTGTATCAATTTACATTCCCACCAACAGTGCCAAAGGGTTCCCTTTTCTCCACACCCTCTCCAGCATTTATTGTTTGTAGATTTTTTGATGATGGTCATTCTGACTGGTATGAGGTGATACCTCATTGTAGTTTCGATGTGCATTTCTCTAATGATTAGTGATGTTGAGCACCCTTTCATGTGTTTGTTGGCAATCTGTATATCTTCTTTGGAGAAATGTCTATTTAGGTCTTCTGCCCATTTTTGGATTGGGTTGTTTGTTTTGTGGATATTGAGCTGCATGAGCTGCTTATATATTTTGGAGATTAATCCTTTATCAGTTGCTTCGTTTACAAATATTTTCTCCCATTCTGAGGGTTGTCTTTTCATCTGGTTTATGGTTTCCTTTGCTGTGCAAAAGCTTTTAAGTTTCATTAGGTCCCATTTGTTTATTTTTGTTTTTATTTCCATGTCTGTAGGAGGTGGGTCAAAAAGGATCTTGCTGTGAATTATGTGACAGAGTGTTCTGCCTATGTTTTCCTCTAAGAGTTCTATAGTGTCTAGCCTTACATTTAAGTCTTTGGTCCATTTTGAGATTATTTTTTATACAGTGTTAGGGAGGGTTCTAATTTCACTTTTTACATATAGCTGTCCAGTTTTCCCAGCACCACTTATTGAAGAGGCTGTCTTTCTTCATTGTATACTTTTTATCCTTTATCAAAGATAAGGTGATCATATCTGTGTGGGTTTATCTCTGGGCTTTCTATCCCGTTTCATTGATCTATCTTTCTGTTTTTGTGCCAGTACCATACTGTCTTGATTACTGTAGCTTTGTAGTATAGTCTGAGGTCAGGGAGCCTGATGCCTCCAGCTCCGTTTTTCCTGCTCAAGATTGCTTTAGCTTTGGGGGTCTTTTGTCTTTCCATACAAATTGTGAAATCTTTTGTTCTAGTTCTGTGAAAAATGCCTGTGGTAGTTTGATAGGGATTGCATTGAATCTGTAGATTGCTTTAGGGAGTATAGTCATTTTCACAATGTTGATTCTTCCAATCCAAAAACATGGTATATCTCTCCATCTGTTTGTATCATCTTTAATTTCTTTCATCAGTGTCTTATAGTTACATGCATACAGGTCTTTTGTCTCCTTAGGTAGGTTTATTCCTAGGTATTTTATTCTTTTTGTTGTGATGGTAAGTAGGAGTGTTTCCTTAATTTCTCTTTCAGATTTTTCATCATTAGTGTATAAGAATGCCAGAGATTTCTGTGCATTAATTTTGTATCCTGCTACTTTACCAAATTCATTGATTAGCTCTAGTAGTTTTCTGGTAGCATCTTTAGGATTCTCTATATATAGTATCATGTCATCTGCAAACAGTAACTGTCTTACTTCTTCTTTTCCGATTTGGATTCCTTTTATTTCTTTATTTTCTCTGATTGCTGTGGCTAAAACTTCCAAAACTATGTTGAATAATAGTGGTGAGAGTGGTGTTCCTGATTTTAGTGGAAATGGTTTCAGTTTTTCACCATTGAGAATGATGTTGGCTGTGGGCTTGTCATATATGGCCTTTATTATGTTGAGGTAAGTTCCCTCTATGCCTACTTTCTGGAGGGTTTTTATCATAAGTGGGTGTTGAATTTTGTCAAAAGATTTTTCTATATATATTGAGATTTTCATATGGTTTTTATCCCTCAGTTTGTTAATATGATGTATCACATTGATTGGTTTGCGTATATTGAAGAATCCTTGCATTCCTGAGATAAACCCCACTTGATCATGGTGTGTGATCCTTTTAATGTGCTGTTGGATTCTGCTTGCTAGTATTTTGTTGAGGATTTTTGCATCTATGTTCATCAGTGATATTGTCCTGTAGTTTTCTTTTTTTGTGACATCTTTGTCTGGTTTTGGTATCAGGGTGATGGTGGCCTCATAGAATGAGTTTTGGAATATTCCTCCTTCTGCTATATTTTATAAGCATTTGAGAAGGACAGGTGTTAGCTCTTCTCTAAATGTTTGATAGAATTCGCCTGTGAAGCCCTCTGGTCCTGGGATTTTGTTTGCTGGAAAATTTTAAATCACAGTTTCAATTTCAGTGCTTGTGACTGGTCGGTTTATATTTTCTGTTTCCTCCTGGTTTAGTCTCGGAAGGTTGTGCTTTTCTAAGAATTTGTCCATTTCTTCCAGACTGTCCATTTTATTGGCATAGAGTTGCTTGTAGTAATGTCTTATGATCCTTTGTATTTCTGCAGTGTCAGTTATTAATTCTCCTTTTTCATTTCTAATTCTGTTGATTTTAGTCTTCTCCTTTTCTTTCTTGATGAGTCTGGCTAAAGGTTTATCAATTTTGTTTATCTTCTCAAGGAACCAGCTTTTAGTTTTATTGATCTTTGCTATTGTTTCCTTCATTTCTTTTTCATTTATTTCTGATCTGATCTTTATGATTTCTTTCCTTCTGCTAACTTTGGGGGGTTTTTTTGTTCTTTCTATAATTGCTTTAGGTGTAAGGTTAGATTGTTTGAGATTTTTCTTGTTTCTTGAGGTAAGATTGTATTGCTATAAACTTCCCTCTTAGAACTGCTTTTATTATATCCCATAGGTTTTGGATCCCATAGGTTTTGGATCATCGTGATTTCACTGTCATTTGTTTCTAGGTATTTTTTGATTTCCTCTTTGATTTCTTCAGTAATTTCTTGGTTATTTAGTAGCGTATTATTTAGCCTCCATGTGTTTGTATTTTTTACAGATTTTTTTTCCCGTAGTTGATATCTAGTCTCATAGTGTTGTGGTCAGAAAAGATACTTGATACGATTTCAGTTTTTTAAATTTACCAAGGCTTGATCTGTGACCCAAGATATGATCTATCCTGGTGTATTTTCCATGAGCACTTGAGAAGAAAGTGTATTCTGTTGTTTTTGGATGGAATGTCCTATAAATATCAATTAAGTCCATCTTGTTCAATGTATTATTTAAAGCTTGTGTTTCCTTATTTATTTTCATTTTGGATGATCTGTCTTTTGCTGTTAAAGTCCCCTACTATTATTGTGTTACTGTCAATTTCCTCTTTTATGGCTGTTAGCATTTGCCTTATGTATTGAGGTACTCCTATGTTGGGTGCATAAATATTTATAATTGTTATATCTTCTTTTGGGATTGATCCCTTGATCATTATGTAGTGTCCTTCTTTGTCTCTTGTGATAGTCTTCATTTTAAAGTCTGTTTTGTCTGATATGAGAATTGCTACTCCAGCTTTCTTTTGATTTCCATTTGCATTGAATATCTTTTTCCATCCCCTCACTTTATTTCTGCATGTGTCCCTGGGTCTGAAGTGGGTCTCTTGTAGACAGCATATATACGTGTCTTGTTTTTGTATCTATTCAGCCAGTCTATGTCTTTTGGTTGGAACATTTAATCCGTTTACATTTAAGGTAATTATCAATATGTATGTTCCTATTACCATTTTCTTAATTGTTTTGGGTCTGATTTTGTAGGTCTTTTCCGTCTCTTTGTTTCCTTTAGTATTTGTTGTAAAGCTGGTTTGGTGGTGCTGAATTCTCTTAACTTTTGCTTGTCTGTAAAGGTTTTAATTTCTCATTCAGATTCAACTTTTATTGACAATATTATGTCATTGATGTTTTATTTCCTATATCTCCCATGCCAGAAATACTGTCACTTTTCATTTACAAATGTAGAACCCACCTGACATGCTCCAGGGAAAGGAACATGAAAGCCTTTTGTTTTGCAGCCCCAAACCTAGATAGATACAATTTTGTACTTGTCAATCATACCTCAATAAAGCTGGAGGGAAAAAAGAATCTGGGCTTTCAGAAAATCCAATTGCTCATTTACCCTTATTCTTGTCAAAGGCATATTTTCAGAAACATTCACACACTATAAATCTTGGAGGAGAAGAATATTAGCTAGTCTTATTTTTTTCTAATCATTGGCTCATTTAATATGAAAAAGTAAATGACGTTCGAGCTTATTTCATTTATTTTTTATATTGATTTTTTACTAAAACTGTAAAAGAAAAAGGCCTTAGGTATCATAATGTGCAAGTGGGAATGATTAGATGGATACAAATACTCAGTTAATCACCAAAGAACACCATTTTGGGGTCTGCATGGCCTTCTTTACAGTGGCAAAAAGACTGGGGGATAGTTTGGCATTCGTTTTTCACATAAAATGTTAATGAGATGCACAACAGATGACTATTCTTTCCTTTCTGGATTTTAAAGATGATTTGTGCCATTGTTCTGTTTATCCTAAGAAGGATTTTTTAAGTAGTAGAATCCTAAAGACTTCTTAACAGGTGTTTCCATGTTTCTGATAGATATTTGTTTAATATGTGGTTAAGAAAACAACATAAAACAATGCAATAGCTGAAATATAACAATTTATAAGTGCAGAGTGCTTTGCAGTTATCTTAGGTTGGGCTCCCTGGCAGACAGATTCTGCGAAGGAGATAAAGTTACACCACAGTGTACCCTTGGGAAGAAAGAAGAAGATAAGTAGAGAGAGAAGAGGGAGAGATGGGTGGTGATGCAGCCACGGTGAAGGTCTAGGCCAACCCCACGGGGCCTCTGAAGCTGGGAGGCCCTTTTGGGATGCCCTGAGTTGGGGCTTTTATATTTCTCCCTTGACAAATCATTACATGTGGGCTGCCCCGGGAAGGGGGCATGACCTCAGAGAGGCAAATTATTTCCATTGAGGCATTTCCAACAAACCTTAAATATTTGGGTATTTTCCTCCCCCTCCCCTGCCAGTGTCTGTTTACCAAGGCCACTGGCCATCGGTCCCTTGGAAGGAAGAGTGGAGGAATCGTTACCACGTGTGGTGGTCAGTGCAGGGTTCTTCCTCCCAAACACCCGGCCTCTTCAGTCAAACGATGCCTGATCTGAACACTGGCTTTCTCGCAGACCCTGGGAAAAAGACTGTAACGTTTTACTGAGGCAACTTCCCTCGTGCATCTTCCCTGGTCCTCCGTGCACCTTCTGATTGTGCACACACAGCAGTACACTTACCAACTGTCCATCCGTTTGGCTGCAGGGACAAGTTCTATTAATCATCTCCCTAACTCTCTGGGTCTGGCCCTCTGGCTGCCATGCTGACCTGCCACTCATTTCAATGCTCACGTTCACCTGGCTTCTGATGGTTCAGCTCCGCCACCTGGCCTCTATAGTTTTGGGGTTCCACTCTGCCTATCATTGCTAACCCAGCTGAGTGATGGCACCTCCCGCCACCATTAGCCTTGGTCTTCTGAGAACGGGCGCTATTGAACTTTGTGATGCAGGTGCCTCTGCCAGCTGCACATCCCTTATAGCTTCGGAAAAGGGCTTGTCTTTCCTGGCATCCCATGGAACATGGTCATCGGGTGGGTTTTCCAGACTGACAGAGTGTACCCATCCCCGCTGCCCGCGGAGCTGAGCTTTTTTTTTTCGTGGTACGCGGGCCTCTCACTGTTGTGGCCTCTCCCGTTGCGGAGCACAGGCTCCGGACGCGCAGGCTCAGTGGCCATGGCTCACGGGCCCAGCCGCTCCGCGGCATGTGGGATCTTCCCGGACCGGGGCACGAACCCGCGTCCCCTGCATCGGCAGGCGGATTCTCAACCACTGCGCCACCAGGGAAGCCCTGAGCTGAGCTTTTTGTTCCCCTCTTCCACCACCTGCCCTGGCATGGGGCATTTCTGCCTCACTTGCTGTGCGCCTCTTTGCCACTTCTAGGAGCTTTCCTGGCATTTGTGCTAGGTAGGTATGTTTGTACCACCTCTACTAGTTTTCTATGCATAACAAAGTTAGCTGTTTATAACAGCCCCTGTTTGTCATCAGTTCTGTCCATCAGAGGTCCACGTGGGCTCCACCTGGCTCTCTAGTGACGGGACCCACCGGGCTGACATACAGATGTTGGCCTAGGGGGAGCTCTCATCTGGAGGCTGTGTGGGAGAACGTACTTACAGGGTCATTCAGAAACTGGAGATTTTAGAAAATATGTTGGAAAAATTCTGGATTCAAATGCTTTTGCCCCTGAAGGTTGTACTTATGGTCCTTTCTTCCTTCCTTCCTTCCATAACTTAACTAGGTGAATCAGTTAATTCTCGCTGTCTGTGATGTGTGTCTGCTGATGTCTTTGCTCACTTTCAAAAACTCTTTTAAATGTCGCTTTTAATCCTGACTTCCTAGGGGTCACCACTGTGTCTGTGTAGATTTGTGTCAGCACAGAGGTTATGCTCACGTCAGCCTGAGTCAGTAAGTCTTCCATCTCTACCGACGGATTTGTTTGTAGGAGAAGCACATTCGAGGTTCAGAAGGTTTTCAATCCTGCCCTAGATTTCACCTTCTAAGGGGCCCTTTCACATCTCCTATGCAAATGTTGCAGCTTCAGGGCTAACCAGGAGTGTGTGGCTAGCGTGTGCCCCCTCCAGAGTCCATTGTCTGTGTTTGCAGCCTCAGCCTGGAATATGCTGCCCTGGTCTTGAAACCTCAGTCCAGTGTATCCGTCGGCCTACCCCACCTGACGAACTGCTACATAATCACTTTGAATATTAAGGCTGCTGGGTGCGGCCATCACCCACTGCTCCGAACAATAAAAGCTCCTTCAACTAGGGCAGAGAAGCTGCCAGTCCCCATGGCCCGTCTCATCTGGCAAAACCTGCATGCCTACCAGGCTGGGGTAGGCTGGGAGAAGGCCTATCCCAGAATGCCACAGATTCCCAGAGTTCTTATCCAGAGTTGAGCAGAGTTTTCAAGGTTAACCACTTCTCAGATTGTTGTATGATATTGGTTCATATCCAGAACACTTAAATGGTTGTGCTTATTTGTCTATCTCTATAGTTGCTCTCTGGGGAGAGGATTTGCCCATCTCGTTGCTTGATCGTGGTTAAGCTTTTGGAGACTTCTTTTGGAATCTGTGATTTATCTCATTTTCTCCCCAGAATTAAGTTAGAGCCAGTTTGGGTTGCTGAAAAGCAGAGAACCTTAATGAATAAAACTAGCTTTGGGGGCTTCCCTGGTGGCGCAGTGGTTGAGAGTCCGCCTGCCGATGCAGGGGACACGGGTTCGTGCCCCGGTCCGGGAAGATCCCACATGCCGCAGAGCAGCTGGGCCCGTGAGCTATGGTCGCTGGGCCTGCGCTGCGCATCGGGAGAGGCCGCAACAGTGAGAGGCCCGCATACCACCAAAAAAAAAAAAAAAAAAACTAGATTTGGGGGCTTATTTTATGAGTCAGCATTTCAGAAATGCACTTTGCTTTGCCTGTTTCGTAGTGTTACAAAGTGCTTCAGATGAAGGACTTTTGCCTTCTTTTTAAATCCATTTTCTTTTTCCTGTGAAGGTGAGTTCTTGACTAAAGAAATCAGGAAAATCCTAAAGGAAACTCCATGGTGAGGTTAAGTATCTGCTTCCTCTAGTTCACATGCACTGTTGACCGAGAGCTCTGTTTCTGCCTGAGAGCTCTTTGTGATGTGAATATGTTGAACTTGGTTAGAGACTCCAAGTGTGGGAATGTCCAGTGATGAAGACTTGGTGCTTTCATTGCCAAGGGCCCGAGTTCGATCTCTGGTCGGGGAAATAAGATCCTGCAAGCCGCCCAGTGTGGCCAAAGAAAAAAAATAGAAAGACTCCCAAGTGTGAGAATGCAAACCAGACACCAATTCCAGGCCAAATGTAATATCTGAAGATCTATTTGAAAGGCCAACTTATGAGAATGCTTAATGCCGGAAGCAAAAATATATTTGGAAATGTCTCCGTAACTACTTTATTTTAGAAGGAAGTAGAAGTCATTCTGAAACGCGATCGGAAAAAAGGCATATCCATTTCCTCAGAACATCAGAAGCAGAGTTTTGAGGTTGATCTGAGGCCTTACAAAGGCTCCAGCTGCGATGTGGGCTGCTGCGTGATAGCAGAAGCATGCAGGCCACCTGCACATCCCATCAGAGCTCCAACAAAAATCAGCTCTGTTGCCAACAGCTGTGAGGCAGCGTGGCCTTGGAGTGGATTTAAACAGCAATTTCAGTAGCATTACATCTCAATTTACCGGGACATTCAAAAGGCCAATGGGAAGGTCTAAAATAATTTGACTTGAGTCTCTTCTTTTCGTTTAGCAAATTAAGCACAATTATGTGTATAGACATGATGAGAAACATTCCTTTTTCTTGGATTGTACCTGAGCTCCGATGCCCTTGAAAATCAACCAGAAGTTCCTTTTCTTTGCCAGGAAGGTCAACATGTGTAGAAGAATCATTTTTTTAATTGCTTTGATGAAAAACATGAGTGGTTCTTCTCTGAAGCTAAATAGGATTCTTTCTCTGAATAACAATCACCCAGAGGTCAGAATATTTCCTGGCTGGCCTTTAATGATCCTTATGAGAGAACTCTTCAAAGAAAGCTCTCTCTACAACTGGAGGTTCAGTTGGCTTCCTGGTCTTGAGCAAAGTGAGTAGATGTGGTCCTTATGCCCCAAAATGCTTCCAGTTCTAGAAAGAAAACTAACTTTTGGGCACATTCATACTCTAGAATTTAATAAATGCTTGGGCTTGAGGATGGAGCAAGGTGTAATGGTAATACACAAACATCTTTTTATTCTTATCTTTCTTATAGTTTCTTCCAGATATCAACTCCTTCCTATACTCATAGTATCCGCAGATTTTTAGCCCCCAGTCTCTCCAGCCATGCTTACAAATGTGAATTTGTTGAAAAGAATGAAAGTAGCTTCATCTTGAGAACTGGTGCTGAAAGGCACAGTTTATTTTAATCCTTATAGGTATGTGTGTCTGTATGTGTATGTGTGTGTATAAAGAAATAGTTAAGTTCTAATCAGTAGATAAGACAAACATCTTGTACAATCAAAACTACCTTTGAAATTTTATCTCTAGAATATATCCACCACAGCCAGTTTTTCCTCCATGTCAGAACAGTAGCTCTTTCTTTGGTTGAGCACCAGATGAAGTAGGTAAATTGTGTTTAGGGACCAAAACAAATGAAAAAACAAACAACTTATCTTTAAACATTAGAATCATAGGCACACAATGTGAGGGATATAAGACTTAGACCAGAGTAGGGAAAATAAGCTTTATGCCTCCCATGTCCTGCTCACTTTTAGGCTGCCAGGAGCAAAATAGCCAGCATTATTTGAACTATCCCTTTATCTCATTTTAATTATTACTTTAAAATTAGCTGATAAGCACACATAGATGGATTGTATTGGTTTAAATATGTGTGTTGTGCCTACATGATATATCCATAATAAACCACACACACACACACACACACACACACACACACACACACACACTTTGGAACAGTGGAGATACATGCATGTTATTTTTCACATTCTCCTGAACTTATTTTTCCCCATGCACTATGGCAAAACACCAGCTGACTGAGACATCTCTAAAATCTTCCCCTATCAAGCATGCAACTCTAAGCTTCTCCTCTGTTAAAACAAGTTCAACAAGGGGATGTTGTCAAGAGTTCTTTAATCAGTTAGGTACACTATCCTGTCCCTTGAGTTATCCTAATTATTTGAATGGTTTGATTTCCACAAATTCAAAATTGCATATTAAAAAGGAAGGTGGGGAAAACGCTGGGAGAAAGGGATACTTTCAGATGCCAGATGAAAAGCAGTGATAGGTTCCCTCAAGTAATCAACACTTAGCTTTGTTTGGAACACAATTGATCTTGTCAGGGCTAAAAACCCATCTGGCTCTGCTGTTGATATCCCCAACAAGGAAGAATAATTAGAAAATTCCTTAATTAGTGTTCCATTTAATCTTCCATTGTCAAGGTAAACACTTTGATTAAAGTAAGTAGTACTCAGGAGTAACTACAGACTATTTGGATTTCCATAAACTTATTTAATTTTCCTGTCTTTCACCATCTCAACCAATATTGCCCTTCCTGAGACTTGCAGTAACAGGGAAGGATTTTAAGCAAAGCAAGTGAAGTGCTGGTTTTCACCAAGATCTGATTCCCAAGGAACAGATTGTCAGCCTTTTGTTTCTGCTGAAGATACAGATGAGCTCATAAGCCAGCTTCAAGGTGCTCCTGGTAGCAGGGTCAGCCTGCAGCGACCGTGATGCTTCCTGTAGTGATCCACACAAGGGTCACTGGGGACTGTAATCAAATGCACTTTCCTGATGCAACTAGAGATTCTCATACTAAGTGAAGCGAGTCAGAAAGAGAAAGACAAATATCATATGATATCACTTATATGTGGAATCTAAAATATGGCACAAATGAACCTATCTACCAAACAGAAACTGACTCAGACATAGAGAACAGACGTGTGGTTGCCAAGGGGGAGGGGGAGGGGGGGGAGAGGGATGGACTGGGAGTTTGGGGATGGTAGATACAAACCATTCTAAATGTAGTCAAACTATTACATGTAGAATGGATAAACCACAAGGTCCTAATGTATAACACAGGGAACTGTACCCAGTATTCTGTGATGAACCCTAATGGAAAAGAATATAAAAAAAGAATGTATATGTGGGTATAACCGAGTCGCTTTGCTGTACAGCAGAGACTGCCACAACATTGTAAATCGACTGTACTTAAATTTTAAAAAGTTTTTTTAATGCCCATTCCTGGGCCCACTCTTAGATTTTAATTCCATAATTGGATGGTGGTAGGGTTCAGGTATTTGAATTTTTATCTCCCCAGGGATTCTAAAGCAGAAATACTACTTTTTCACTCAACCTATGACTCCTGTTTACCTTATTACAACTAATACTTGTTGTTGGTAGAATTTAGGCAAGCCACCTATGGGACTCAGCTCTTTCTGTTGGAAAGCCCCCTTAACTCAGAGATATAAGTCCTGCTAATGTGATCTTTTATCTGTTTTCCGGTTTTAGCCTCTTATTCATTCATTTGTTAAATAAGTATTTCTTGGTCACTTACTATGTGCAAAGCAGTTTTAGGTGCTGGAGATTTAGGAATGAAAAACAAAAAAATTGATAACATCGGGGGCTTATATTCTACTGAAAGGAGACAAAGAAGAAAGAATTACCCAATAATTTAGAATACCAGGAGTGATGAACACAATGGAGAAAAAAATAAAGCAAGGGCAAAGGATAACATGTGGGAGGTAGGTTCTGATTTTAAACTGGATTGACATGATAGCTGACAAGTTAGGGCTTTGAATGACCCCCCCCCCACCCCCTTGTGGTCGGGGATCCTCCATCCACTTAAGCATCACACCCTGCCAGAAAGTAAAGCCAACACAGGAGAAAGCAGGGGGAGAGAAATTGGTTCAGGCAACCTTGTCACAGATCCTGAATTCAACCATGCCTCTATTTTTTGGTTAGACATTAGAAAGACATTTAGTAAGGAAGCTATTAAACCCACTCCTCCATTTTTTAGTAAGACAAAACATTAAATTCCCTTTCTGGGGGTTCCCTGGCCACGCAGTGGTTGAGAGTCCGCCTGCCGATGCAGGGGACACGTGTTCGTGCCCCGGTCCAGGAAGATCCCACATGCCGTGGAGCGGCTGGGCCAATGAGCCATGGCCGCTAGGCCTGCACATCCAGAGCCTGTGCTCCGCAACCGGAGAGGACACAACAGAGAGAGGCCCGCGTACCGCAAAAAAAAAAAAAAGAAAAAAATTCCCTTTCTGATTTAATAAAGAATACATCGTACTTGTCCTTTGCAACCAAAAATTCTAACAAATACTCTAATGACATTTATTTTTAAAAAATAAAATCTATTTTACTTTCTCACTACATAAGAATATTATAGAAAATTTAGAAAATACAGAAAGGCAAAGGGGAAAAAAATAAATCTTAGGACATCATTGTAATGATTTTGCTTAGTATTCTATAATATGGCTTAATTGAACCAAACTCTACTGTTGTGTGTTTAAAAAATTTATCATTGCTGTTGGTAATGACTCCCAACAAAATTGTAAGAAACACCTTTGAGGCAAATTCTTTCCCATCCATAGTTATTTCCTTAAGATATATTACTGGAAATGGAATTGCAGGCTCAAACAGTATACGCATATTTGTGGCTTTTGAAATGAAAGTGTCAGTTTGCCCTCAGTTACAATTGTTACCAGTTTTGAGCATCATTACAAGTAGATTAAAGTGCTTGTTACTTTATACATTCACCAACAGCAGAAAATAGGAAAAAAAAATTTTAATATCTTTCTCTTATCAAATCACGGATATCATTATTTTATATATATTTATTTTTTCATTCCACGTAAGATTCCTTTTTTCACCCTATTAAGAATTTAATATATTTCTTCTTTTGTGAATTGACAGTGCCTTTCAAATATTTGGGTACCTATCATGTTCTTACTGATTTCTAAGAATGGTTTATATATTAAATGTGTTCCTTTGTTGATGACAAAAATTCAAATTATAAGCATTGTTATTTATTGTGCCCAGAACAATGATAAGTTCTTCATACACCATTTAATTTTCCTACTTTAATAGTATGATCTATTATCATGCTTTTCTCTTAGCTGTATACCCTGCAAGATACTCACTTAACCAAGGATGAAATCGCAATTTAGAGAAATGAACCTGTTCGAAATCACACAGCAAGTAAACAGTAGAGCTGGAATTTTAAGTCCAGTCTGCTTGAACCCAAAGCAGTGTTTAACATGAGGCTAAGTTGTCATTGATTCTTATTTCCTCTCTATCTCGTAGTTCAGGGGTCAGCAAACTACATTTCTCAGGCCAAATCTGCCTGCCACCTGATTTCATAAATAAAGTTTTACTGTAACACAGCCATACAATCATTTATTGTTACTTTCATGCTACAAGAGCAGACTCAGTTGTGACAGAGACCACATGGTCTGCAGCACGCTAAACTATTTACTCTCTGGCCCTTTACAGAAAAAGTTTGCTGACCCTTGCAGTAGCTTCTTGTCCCCTAGAAACAATGTAAATAGCTATTGGATGTCCTGAATCTATCCTTTATCTCTCTATGTCTTCGTGTTCTCTCCACATTTCTATCTAGAATTAAATAACCAGTTATCCTGCTTTTATTTCAGCTATACACTGTGTAAGACTGTGATTGAGTGTCCCTATGGATACTTTCATTCAAAAACTAACTAGCATGTTTTTATTTCCAAAATATCTTATTCTCAGCCCCTCTTATTTCTTAGCATCCTGCCTTGTTTTAATGACACAGCATCTTCCTGAATTTCATTAAGAATAATATTTACCTTTTTAAAGATGTTATTTTTAATGAAAGCTGTTTCATTTGTGGGTTGTTTCTGACTTTTAATCAGGTGTCCATATGAGTTTCTGGAATTGTCATTGCTGGAAGCCACTGTGGAACTCTCTTAACAGAGACAGAAAAACCTAGGCAGACTTTCCTTCCAAAGGCCTCCCAGTTCCCTCCTGCACACAGGCAAAATCAGTCTACTGCCTGTGTGCCCTGCCAGCTCTGCCCCTGGATGTTGCTGTAGGAGAATGGATTCTGTGTGTGTGTGTGTGTGTGTGTGTGTGTGTGTGTGTGTGTGCAGGCACATGCGGTTGAGGTGGATTGTGATGTCTCTGTACTCAAAATGCTCCTAACTAACCCTCACTCTCTCTGGTATGGGTCAAATTCCTCTGGGTCTTCACTGCCAGGACAATTCCGTGTGCTTCTGTGATATTGTGATTTATAAGAAATCTATGTTTGGTCATTCAGACGACCCAAATATATTTCTCATGTATATCTGGTCTTCCTCCATAGTTCCCGGCTCACCATACCCCCAACCCTTGGAATTTCCTAAGTGTTGAGAGCTATCAAGCTGTCTTTTGTTATGTAAATGAGGTAACTTTGGGAGAGCACCTAAGAATGGAGGCTGGTTGCCAGAGAACCAGTCCCCATGATTGAGGGCTTAAACCTTCCCTCCCACACCTTGATTTCCAGGGAGGGGAGAAGGGCTGCAGTTTGAATCAGTAGCCACTGGCAATGATTTATGTAATGAAGCCTCCATAAAAACCCCCAAACGGATAGCTTTTTGACCCTTTTCAGAGCTTCATGCGGGGGAGCCAGAGCACTTCCGTGTGGTTGGCCCCGTGCGCCAGGAGGACAGAAGCTCCTTTGTTCAGGACCTTGCGCTCTGTATCTCTTCATCTGGCTCTAGATTCGTATTCTTTAATATCCTTTTATAATAAATTGGTGATCTAGCTGTTCTAGCAAATTAATCAAGCCTGAGGAGGGATTGCGGGACCCTCTGATTTATAGCCAGTCAGTTAGAAACACAGGTGACAACTTGGACTTGCTGTTGGCATCCTGAGTTGGAGGGGATTGTGGGAACCTCCAATCTGTAGACAGTTGGTCAGAAATGCAGGTAACAACCCCTAGGCTTGTGACTGAGCCTTTTACCTGTGGAAACTGATTCTGTCTTCAGTAGATAGTGTAGAATTGAGTTGAATTCTCAGATACCCTGCTGGTGTCCAAGAATTGCTTTGTTGGGTGGAGAAGCCTCCACACACATGTGTTGGAATTGGGTCCAAGAACCCTTATCAGCATCTAAGAAGAACAACTTATCAGCTGGATACATATGTTTCCTTTCATGGTGATCATAATGGAATTTATTCTGGCAAATAGTCTTTTGTGTTTGTAGTAGGAGGTTGGGCCCTTCCTAGGCATCAAGGCAGGTAAAGCTCTGTTCTCTGTTCCTTCTTTTTGTTTAATAGGGATAAATCTATGGGAACATTTAGGCTAGAAGAATACATTACACAAGAGCTGATTGCTCTTAATCTGTAGTATTTTAGATGAAGCTCAATAGAATTTGTTAAGTAAGACTCATTTGCTAAATAAGCTAAGGCAACAAACAGGCTACAGAACTGGAACACAGTGTACAAATCAGCAATAATAAAGGGCTCATCAAAAAGTACAGGAGAAGATCATACTGGGAAAATCCCTTCCCAGCCTGGCACTGCATTTTGAAAGCGATGTTGATAACTTCCTCCATATCAAAAAGTGGGCAACCATGGTAGAGAATTGTCTGGAAAGAGAGTCATAGTTTTGAAGATTGTTTTCAAATTTTGTAGCGGCTTCCAGATGGAAAAGAGAACAATATTATGAGTGACTTTAATCAGCAGAAAAAATATTAATGATGAGATATTATAGGGAGGAATTTTTTGGTTTATATTAAGTAATATAATTTATATTTATTTTTAGTTTAGAAAGATATCCTTCTCACAATTAGATATATCCCCAAACAGAATAGGTCACCTTCTGAAAAATATTAGATCATTTTAGTTAAGAGCTTAATTTGAGGTTAAAATAAGCTTTGTTTTGAATCACTAAGTGTGACCTTGGGGCAAATTACTAACTTTCTCTGAGCCACTAGTTCTAAATTTGCAACATTTTCATAAATGTTGTTATAAAGATAAAATTATAATGAGATGTTCTTAGAACAGCACTCACACTCAACAAATACATTTATGTTGTTACTGGTGAGTGGTGAGTTTCCCATTTCCCAGCTGTATTCAGGTAGAATCTGGATATTCTACCTCGAATAGTGTATAGGGGATTCCAGTTTTGAAATGGAGCTTGGATTAGATTTGGTCAAGTAAGTTTTGACCACATATGTACTGACTTTAATTTGCATACCCTTTGATTTATTCATTTGTCCCAACAAATATTTACTGACTGCCCATTCTGTACCAGGACCAGGCTAGGTGCTAGAATTCCAGCTGATAAAGGAGATAAGATAAATCCTTGGTCTCTTAGAACTTGTACTTCAAGGGGTGTGGGGGGAGAAGAGATAAGAAATAAACCTTAAAAAGCAAGAAAACACTAGAGAGTGGTAAATGCTCTACTTAAAGTTAAAGGAGGATAAAATAACAGAGTGTGACTGGGAAGGCCTCTCTGTGTGAAGCCATTGAGATGGTGGAGTTGTTCATTAAAGCAGCACAATCTAACTTAGTCTGACTAATTCAGGGAATGACTAGTAGTAGAGGACATGGTTAGAGATGCAGGCCAGGGCCAGATAATACTGGGTTTTGTAGGCCAGAATAAAGTGAGGATTTGTGAACAAAATTAATGAACAGCCCCTGTTATCTACTGACTGATTATGACACTGCCATAACTCTTCAACTCTCAAACCCAAATCTCTAAATTAAATTTGCATGATCTGCTGAGGTCCTACCTCCTCACCCTGCATCAACTACATGATGTCATGAGAAAGTCAACTAAATATATTTTATGGATTTAAGGGCAAAAGGGAAAAAGAAAGAAAGCAACAGATTTTACAAGTCCCGTAAGGATGTCTTCCGATATAGGCTTCACCACCTCTTCACTATAATCATTTTTTTCTATTTTTTCTTGGTTTTGTTTTGTTTTTGTTTTCTGACTTTTGCAAAGTATTTTGCCAAAAAGTATTTATCAAATAAAGGGTTAATTTATAAATATTTGTGGTAATTTTCTTTTTCTATCTTTGTATGTCCTTTTAAAGAAGGAAAGATTGCCAAGTTCCAAACTTCATGAAATGCACACCTAAGTGCTAAATATGAGTCATAATTAACAGGAAATTAGCCAAATAACCATATTCTTTTTTGTCAGCGATCAAATACAGTTTTATGCCATGCGTAGAAGTCATGACCACATGTTTAATTATAGTTTTCAAATGTCTTTGTTATGAGGATATTATTGCCTAACATTTACAGAGGATTTACCACTGATATATACCAGGCAGAGTCCTAAGCACTGTATATATACTATCTCGTTTAATCTTTACAATGATTCTATAAAGTAGATTTTATCATTATGCCATTTTATATATAAGGAAACTGAAGCTCAAGAAAAGTTTAACAAGTTGACTAAGTTTACACAACTAATAAGGGGTTGAACTGAAACTGAATTAAGGCAATTTGACCAAGGATCCTACATTCTTAATTATTCTAAAAGCTGTCATAATATAAGAAAGATAATGAGGAAAACATTTACTTGAAGTCAGGAAGGCAGTCTACTTACAGAGTGACCACTCTGATTTGGGGCAGATATGTGATATTTTCTCTGTCCTGAGATGGAAAGTTAGCTGTGGGAAATGGAGAAAGATGTACTATGTAGAACAGATGATTTAATCTCTTTGAATCTCAACTTTCTTGTCTGTAAAATGGGGATTAGAATACCTACCATATAGATTCCTGATGAAGATTAAATGAGATGACGGGCCAAGAGTAGGCATTCTATAAATACCAATTACCTGATTAAGTTCTTTATTTCCTTCCCATCTCTCACTGAAATCTTGGAGATGAGTGGTACCTATCTGTAAATCATCTTACAATCCAGGGATGAAAACTGATGCAAACATACAGTGTTATAATTCCTTCTGGAATCAGAAAAGATTTTTTAAATATCCTTTGATTTACTGTGGAGAAAAATGTCATGCACACTAAAGGTAAATTAAGTAAGACGATGTTACAATCTATATGGTGATGGCAGTTACTTGCAGTTAAGTATCTTATCCAAGTTCATGGTGCTAGTAAGTAAAAGAGGCAGGACTTAGAAGCAACACTGTTAACTTCTTTTCAAGTAGCTTTCCTACTACATCCCCCTGAAAAGGTACTAATTTATTATTTGGTTTCTCTCAACTACAAATCACCTTATTTTTCCTCAAGCTACAGAGAAAGTCTGTGTATCACTGTCAAATCTCCTTTTGGACAATATCACCCTGCCATGTTTCTGTCGAAATGAATCTGCAACACTGACTGGAGAAAAAATATCTAAAGTAAAAGTCCTCATTGTTCATTCAGGGATAGAGTTGGCTGAACGAAGCCTTGGGAGGTGTCATCACCAGGGCAGACTGGATGCAATTAGGAGATGCTGGATGCTGCTCTGTGTTCCCTGGCACTTCTGCACTCACTTAAAAGGGCAATTTCGCTTTGTTTCTGTCCTGGCTTTCATTCCACTTCTGCGGTTCACAGCCATGGCCAACCCTGAACTCACTTTTTTATTGTCTGTGTGGACAGTGTCTGTGACATATTGACCTTGCTTAAGATTCTGGAACTGGAGGCTCTTTCTTCTACGCATGGGGAAACCAGCCATGCTGGTGAGTACTGCATGGGATGAAAGGACACCAGAAGCTGTTTTCAGAATTTCCTGAAAATCAGGGGAATGAAGCTACAGTTGAGATTCTTGAAACTATTTTTATACATGATTTGAATTTGCTCTGTGAAATATTGATCCAAAAAAAGTCCATATCATAATACCTACTCACACAGCCCTTTGGTGAGTAGGAAGGGAACATTTCCTCTCTTCCTTAACTCAGATTTCCAGGGTTTACCAGGAATACAAGGAAAGGGTATGGACTATAGTGTATGCTAATTGTTATGACTGTCACCCATCCATCTGTCAAATGATGCTGAAATTGTATCTGGCAGGAAGGGTAGCACTTACTTTCAGGACTATATGTCCATGAGTTTTAATTTCAGATATACTAAGTCTCAGAAAGTTCAGATGTTTATGTGCCTCTACCTGACAAAATTCCATCAGGATCCCCATGATAAGATAAAGGAGAGGGTCCAAAAGTGTATTTTCTGAAAATATTTTGAGAGTCACCTTTTGGTATCCAGGCATAGGCAATATCCTCTAGGGGCAAGTCTTGACTCGAGGGATAAACACAGAATTTATCACAAATATAGAGGGCAGAAAAGTGAAGATTTATATGTTACAGGAAAAAAAAAAAAAAAAGAAGAAGAATCCATAGCCAGAGTGGATTTGGACTGATTTGCAAAATAGTTGGCCTAGAACTTTTTTAAGACTATCAGTGTAAATATTGGCTATTCCCCCCAAAACTTACCTCAATCTCCACTGGCCCCATTTAGGTGAGGTCTTAAAAGATATTTAACAAAGTTCTTGGAACTGGGAGTCAAGGAACTGAAGTCATGTGTCATCCTAAGGGTGTACTATTTAGCCTCTGTGACAACCTTGGTGGTGGTGGTGGTGGTGGGTTATTTTTTTTTTTAATGTATATAAAGTAAAATTCATTCTGTGGGGTACAGTTCTATGGATTTTGACAAATGCATGGAATCATATATCCAGCCCCATGGCACAGTACATTTCCATTATCCCCCAAATTCCTTTCTCTTTCTCCTTTGCAGTCAAGCCTTCCCTCCACCATCAACCCATGGCAACCAATAATCCGTTGTCCACCCTATAGTTTTCTCCCCATTGAATTAGGTGTGGAATAGTATCATGGTGAAGATTTACAATTTTTTTTAATATAAATTTATTTATTTTTGGCTGTGTTGAGTCTTCCTTGCTGCACTCACACTTTCTCTAGTTGTGGCGAGCGGGAGCTACTCTTCGCTGTGGTGCGCGGGCTTCTCACTGCGGTGACTTCCCTTGTTGCAGAGCACAGACTCTAGGCGCGCCGGCTTCAGTAGTTGTGACACGTAGGGCTCAGTAGTTGTGGCGCACGGGCTTAGTTGCTCCGCGGCATGTGGGATCTTCCAGGACCAGGGCTCGAACCCATGTCCCCTGCATTGGCAGGCGGATTCTCAACCGCTGCACCACCAGGGAAGCCCCAAGATTTAATTTGCATTTCTCTAATCACTAATGATGCTGAGCAGTTTGCATGTGTGTATTTGCCGTCCTTATATCTTCTTCAGTGAAATGTCTGTTAAATATTTTGCCTATCTTCTAATTGAATTGTTTTCTTACTGTTGGGTTTTGAAAGTTCATTATATATTCTGCATAAAATTTCTTTATCAGATATAAGTTTTGCAAATATTTTCTCATAGTCAGTGACTTGCCTTTTCGTTCTGTTAAGTTTGCCTTCTGAAGAGCAAAAGTTCTCAATTTTGGTGAAGTCCAGTTAATGAATTTTTTAAAAAATTTTATGGATCATGATTTTGGCATCATATTTAAGAAATTTTTGCCTAACTCAGGGTCACATAGATTTCTTCTGTGTGTGTTTGTGTGTGTGTGTGTGTGTGTTTGTAGATTGTTGTGATTTTAGGTTTTTACACTTATGCTCCATTTTGAGTTAATTCTTGTATAGGGAGCAAGGTATGGATCAGGGCTCATATATCTTGTTTTTTATATTCCAGCATAATTCGTCAAAAAGACTATCCTGTCTCTATTTAACTACCTTGCACCTTTTCAAAAATCAATCAACCATAATGTGTGGGTCTATTTCTGGACTTTCTAATCTGTTCTATTGATCTATCTGTCCATCCTTTCTCCAGTACCACACCTATTACCTTTATTTGGTTGGATTGTCAGAAAGATGATGAAATAGGTGAAACACAGGTTTTTGTTTTGGTTTGGTTTGATTTTAAGGATGTGAAGCTATTCTGTGTGATGTTGTAATGGTAGATACATGACATTATGTGTTTGTCAAGAAGCCACAGAACTTTACAGCCCGAAGAGTGAACCTTAATGTATCCAAATTGAAAATAAAGCATTTAAGAGATGGAGAGATCCCAGGATGGAATACAGACCAAAACAAAAGAATCTAACTGTATTACAAAGACTGTACCCGAAAGAAACTCACAGAAGGGATGAAAGAAAAAGGTGCTGATCTAAGTAACTCTGGAAATGAGTACGGTCTGTAAGACTAAAGGCAAAATAAATGTCACATAAGCACTGTAATTGACAAAGGTGTTTCGCGCAGGGATGGCAGTTAATAATCCTGAAACCATTATACATGTGTACTTGAATTGAGCAGTTAAGTAAATGGATGGCAGATGGGGGAAACCACGTTTATCCTTGTTGGAGTATGAAGTTACAGACCATCAAGGGAGAAGGTTCCAATGATCCATGAGGTAATGGATTAAAGTTGGACTCATTAGCATGAACTCTTGTTCAGCTTAATATAGATACAGATAAATATGTATAGAAATTTTTTATAGATATGTGTATATACAAAAATTAGTATATATATGTACATATATATTAGAATCAACAATGCATTTACAGCAGTGAGCACACCAAGAGCCCAGATTCTGGTTTCTAATTCCATTCTCCAATAAAAGGAACAACGGCTTCTTGGAAAAATAGCTGATTTAAGGACTGGGTCAGGATATACAAAATGAGCCTGACGAGTCTTTTAGTGCCAAAAACTACAGAAAGCCTGAAATCACATCCAATGACCAAAGCTGGGAGATTTAAGCAACAAAACACAGTAGCATTCCGAAAGTTTAAAATCAATATTCATACTATATACTGGTGTAAATAAATGATTGAATAAGTAAATAAATTGGGGAAAATGGGTAAATCTTCTGTGCAGAAGAATTTCACTAATTTATTTGTCCTTAAAGAGGTGAAGCTCAATTTCCCACTCCTTAAACTTGGGCTGTACATTGTGATTTCTTTCCAAAGAGGACACTATGGAAAGAAGGAAAAAGGTAACTTGGCAGTGGAGAAACCTGAGAAACACCACAGCAGCCAGGTGATCAAGATCAGCCGCAATGTAAGTCGCGTTGATAGGGTTTGCCCTCGATACAATGTGAAAAGAATGCCATTTTACCTCTGTGTCTCCCTTCTGAGCAACCATAACCCCAGTGTAATTGTGAGAAAAACATTAGATAAATCCCAATTGAGTGATATTCTGAAAAAAAAAAAAAAATCCTGACCAGTATGCCTCAAACTGCCAAGGTTATCAAAAACAAAGAAAGTAAGAAATTATCACAGCCAAAGGAGACATGATGACTAAAGATAATGTGGGATCCTGGAACAGTAACAACGAAAAGACAACAGGTGAAATCAAGTTGTAAAAAAAGGAAGTCTGAATAATCGTGGACTTCAGTTAATAATACTTTAAAAATATGGATTCATTGTGACAAATGTACTATATACTAATACAAAACGTAAGAATTGGGTGTGGGGTATGTGGGAACTCTCTGAACTATCTTTGCAACTTTTCTATAAATCTTAATTTATAGAAGCAGAAAGTTTTTTTTTTTAAGTGGAGAAAACCACAAGCTTTTCTGCCTCAGTCTTAAACATGAGATTCTAAAGCAGCTTCATCTCATTTTCCTTCACCAGTCTAAAATTCCCAAAATTACTTGCTTAGAAGAATTACAAGGCCAGGTCTCATCTTAAGGACAAGAGTGCCATATCTTTCATGGGCTCAGGTGAAGGGGTGATCACGTGCCACCGTAAGTGTGCAGGCCTCAGGGGAGAAGTTGAAGATGGCCACGCACCCTTCGCTATTCCTCCCGTGAAGAGGTGGAGTCTCCCTTCTTCCTGAATCTGTCCTGTCCTTAGTGATTTGGCTGATCAACAGAATCTGGCAGAAATGCCATCCTGGGACTTTTGAGGACAGGACCCAAGAAGCTTCAAACCTGCTAGAATCCCTTGGAACAGACAATCTTGGGACATCTCCTTGGGGAACTAAATGCCTTGTAGTGAGAAGCCCAAGCCCCATGCAAGGCCAGGTGTAAGTGCTCTGTTGGTACCTCAGTTGAGCTCCTTGCCAACAGCCAGCAACTCCAGACAAGCATGTGAGCCATATGGGACATCCATCCCAGGTGAGAGGTGACTCCTATCCTGGTCACCATCTAATGGCAACTGCAGGATAGAATCTCAGTGGGAACTGCCAACTGAGCCCCGTCAATCTGCAGACCATGAGGGATAACAATAAAGGGTGTTTTAAAGCACAGGGATTTAGGATGGCTTATTTTGTAGCAATATAAAAGTAAGTAAAATAGAGCACTCTGTCGAATGTGGCAGTTTCAAATTCAATTTTCTAGGAGCATTTCATGTAGGAACAAACAACTACACAAAAGCAACCATTTACTGTGTGCCTCCGATTTGCAAGGCATGGTCCAGCAACTGCAACTCCAAGCCGTAGTGATACCGCTGGGCAGGAAGAAAGCATTTTTCAAGTAGCCATTGTGACATATGGCAAAGAAGCCACCAAGTCAAAAGATTTATGTCTTCCGAAAGATTACTACTTAAAAGACTACCTACTGCTTCTTCGCAATTATTTCAGAAGTATGGCTGGTTAGAGTATATGAGGACCCTCAGAGGAAATAAACATAAAATCAACACACCTGAACTGGTATAAATTGAAAGACCTTCAAACGTTATCCTCGCCAAATACGAATACTGTAGATTAATGTATGTTTAATAGGTAATTAATATTAGATTTTTGAAGCAAGATGGCATTTCTAAAATTTCTTTTATAGAAAAGATTTGTTATAAATATGCCAACTCGATAAGTTTTAAAATTTTGAGTAAAAGTTAATGTCTCAACAAGTTATCCTATCTACATCCATGAGTTTGTTATTATTAGGTTACTATGAAATGCAGTGGAAATTGAAATGTGTTGCTTAGTTAGAAGGAATCTATCAATATCCTTTCTTTCTCTTTCTTTTGAATTGGAGAGAAACATAATCATGTGCCATTTGTGCCAGTAACCCAAGGGAAGAGGTGAAAAGGTGTATGAACATAGGCTTGGGAAGGAGCCATGAGCCAATGAGGTGACTAATGTCTTAACCCTCTCCCAGGTAAACTCAGAGCATAGCACGGAGGGAAGCAGGACAGTACAGCAGTTAAAAATTCTTCTCATTGAGGCAGAAGTCCAGTTCCTCCGCTCACCAGATTTGTGACCTAAGGGTTTTAAGCTATTAGAGAAGCATTTTAATAATATATGTATAATACTTGCCTTAGAGACTGGAGGGGTTAAAATATGATTAAGCTTTCAAAGTGCCTGGCAGAGTCTGGCACATACTAAGCAGTGGTAAACATTGGCTTCTAATTTTAATAAGTCGGGAAAAACATGATCTGGAGTCTATCCATCAGGTCCTATGCCCTGGCTTCTCCTGTCACTCCCTTCTCTGCAGGGAAGATACCAGTGCTCACAGAAACAGTCTCAGCTCATTGAGAAGGAGAATATTTCCTCTGACATGATTTTAGGTTGTGATTTTAGGTTTTTACGCTTATGCTCCATTTTGAGTTCATTTGAGTTAATGACCGTAATTCTGGTCAGAGCAGTGATGTGGAGAAACATCTGTAGGGCTTTGTGATCTTGGGCAAATTATTTAACCCCTCTCTCTGCCTCAGTCTTTTCATCTGTAAAAGAGGGATAATATGGTACCTCCCATATAAGGCAAATATGAGGATCAAATAATATTATGCATGTAAAGTGTCTAAAACAATGCATTCACTTTGTCATTATTATGTTTAAACAGTTATTATCAGTGTAAAAAAAAATATCATGAAGCATATAATCAATACCCTGGTATTCTGGTAGCCTTTCCATTGGTCTTTTCCCAAACCTTTTTTTTTTTTTTTTTTTTTCAGAAAATATACCTGAGTGTAATAAGATGAAAACAGTACTAACATGGTAACAGGGGTCATTTGATGTATCTTAGAGAAGTTGTTGCTTTAGCTGTAAAGGTTTTTGTTGTTGTTGTTGTTTTTAAGGCACGTGGGTTGTTGGGTGAAATATTGAGACCTTGGCTAACAGAGCTCAAGCAATAAGGCTTGTTTAGATGATTATGGGGAACATCCCCAAAAGGGGAGAGGAAAGAGATCAGAAGGGCCAAGAGGGGAGAGAAGAAGGAAGAACTGGCTATCAGATGGTGCGTGGAGCTGCACGGTGGGAACCAGTGCAGGGCGGATGTACGTGTTCTAAGAATAAGCATGTTCACACGTCATGTGTTCGCTTGGCTGAAAGCTTCTCTTCTCTCCAACAACCCCACCCCTATCATGTGAAAGTCTATTCACTTATGGACATGTTGGACCCATAGGGGCTTTAATGTATACACATTAAGAAAGTGGATATCCTGCCTCGGTGATGGGTTGTAGGCAATAAATGACACATGCATTGAAAAACGAATTCAGAGGCAAGGGAGTCACTCTGCCTCATTTACCCAATGCAAAATTGTAGAGAAAATATTGACTGTTTCAAATGTCCACAAGTTATGGGATGGAAGACTCATGACCATCTTTTTTCTTTTTTTCCGGTACGCGGGCCTCTCACTGCTGTGGCCTCTCCCGTTGCGGAGCACAGGCTCCGGACGTGCAGGCTCAGCGGCCATGGCTCACGGGCCCAGCCACTCAGCGGCACGTGGGATCTTCCCGGACCGGGGCACGAACCCGCGTCCCCTGCATCGGCAGGCGGACCCTCAACCACTGCGCCACCAGGGAAACCCTCATGACCCTCTTAATGAGATCTTACCATCATGTCCCTGTGCTCAGTCCAGGACCTTGCATATGAGAAATTAATGAGATCACAGCTGGCCTCTGGGTTACACATGTCTCAGGCATTGTGTATATACGTAGTCTTTACTGCAAAGTGTTCAGGCCTCGCTCATAATTCTCTAGCTGGTCTCCGTAGCTGAGAGAGAATGTGTGTGTTGAACGAGACTACTTGAAATACATTCATTTTACCCAAACATTATTTATTCAGTGTATTTTTTTTCTTTAATACTTAACATTTACCATGTAGTGTTCCAAGTAGACAATGATGCCCTCATGGATCTTTCATGTTAGGCAGAGAAAACAGAATATATACATGTTCTAACAAGCATAATAATTTCACATAGGGCTATGAAGAGTATTAAAGAGGGTGTTTCGTTAGGGGGGATCTTGACAGGGAATTCAATAGGGAAGCCACTTAACAGAGGATTTGGGGGTTGAAGCATGAATGATGAGAATTAGCCATAGGATAATTTGGCGGTAAAGACAAATTAGACATCCTAGACAGAGGAGCATTGTGATAAAGATGAGGTTAGTGAGATGTAAAGAAGGTGAGTGTGCTGGTTTGAATGGGGTACAGGGAATAGGTGAGTTCAGAGATGAGGAGAGGTATCAGTAAAGAGCTGAATTTTATTCTGAGGGCAATGGGGAGACTTTGGAAGATTTTAAACAGGGGAATGACATGATCTCATTATAAGAATGTCTTTTCCAATAAACAATGTCCATCTCATCTATATCTCATTTGTTTATCACCACAAACCTGGACTCTAAGCTTTTAGCACTGCCTCTTTTAAGAACACAACTGGTACTCAAAGTGCATATTTGCTTTTTCCAAGGTCATTTGAGCAAAAGGAAAAATTGAGGACTTTACATCATGGCAAGTGAGAATTGGCTGCCTCTCAACTTGAGCGCTCTGCGTTTAATAACTGATGGAAGGGAAAAGGAACCTTTCTAAAATCTCTGCTAAAAGGCACAATGTGGTACTGTGATTTTTTTCAATGCTCTTTGCAAAGTAAGCTAAAACTCATCTTTGAAAGAAGCATGAGTAAAATGCTTTTCCTTACTTTTCTTCTAAGTCTATCTTTTACCCATGTCTTTGCTGAGTCTGCATATGCACCATCCATGCCAGTTGCTAAGGCATTAGCTGATGACCTGCAATCTGGAGAAAAGGGTCAAGAGAGAGATTAGAGCTGAGGGGGGAACGTAGGGCTTAGAGAGAAGGGGTGATCCACGCAGCAGGTTTCAGCCAGCCTGACTCAGTATCACCAGAGGTGTATTAAAAGGATTTTGTGATGTTTAGATTTTTGTGAAATGAAGCTATGTACCTTGATACAACATTTCCTAGTTTCTAAACAGTCCAAATTAGCAAATTTGAAGTTACCTTCAATATGACTAATATTTTTTTGTTTATGTAAAATTTCATTTCTGTGATAACATTATAGTGTATGTGTTTAACATATTGCATTAAATTTTGTGCTGTCTTATGGAATTCTTAATATAATGCTCTGAATCATATATGAACTCTGAAAACAGACCTTTACTTATTTATTTTATAAAGCGTTGTTAGTCTTCCTTATAATTCAAGGTTCGGTAATTTATGCCAAAATTTTTATTGAAAGCAAGCATAGGGACTTCCCTGGTGGCATAGTGGTTAAGCATCTGCCTGCCAATGCAGGGGACACGGGTTCAAGCACTGGTCCGGGAAGATCCCACATGCTGCGGAGCAACTAAGCCCATGAGCCACAACTACTGAAGCCCGTGCAACTAGAGCCCGTGCTCTGCAACAAGAGAAGCCACCACAATGAGAAGCCCGCGCACCGCAACTAGAGAAAGCCCACGCGCAGCAACGAAGACCCAATGCAGCCATAAATAAATAAATAAATTTTTTTTTAAAGAAAAAGCAAGCATAATAAAAACACTCTTTAAAAAGTGGTGGCATTAAAACACTAAAGATATTCTGATTTTAAAAAATAAGTTAACTAGGGCTTCCCTGGTGGCACAGTGGTTGAGAGTCCGCCTGCCGATGCAGGGGACGCGGGTTTGTGCCCCGGTCCGGGAAGATCCCACGTGCCGCGGAGCGGCTGGGCCCGTGAGCCGTGGCCGCTGAGCCTGCGCGTCCGGAGCCTGTGCTCCGCAACGGGAGAGGCCACAACAGTGAGAGGCCTGCATACCGTAAAAAAAAATAAAATAAGTTAACTAAATAGAGTAGATCTAGATTAGTTTAGGGAAAGATTGTGCTTCCTCCTTTTCTTACTTCTTCTCACCCTGTAATCCCATCATTCATCTTTTAGTGACCAAAGGTGTTTTACGTTTCTTCTAGATACCAAATAGTATGGTAGGTGGCGTGTAGGCATTGGTGAGAAAAGCAGACGTCGGCCCTATAGAAACAATGGGCAATGTATATACAATAAACAAAGAGACATAAATAAATGAATGAATATACAGTTACAAATTGTATTGAGCTCTAGAACGCAGGAATGAGGGGATGGCATACACTTTGTTGCCTCCGTCGTATCCAAGTTCCCCTTTTTTTCCTTAGCAACAAAACTATAGTTTTTGCTGTTGGTGGTGGTGGTTTGGGGATGTTTGTTTGCTTGTTGGTTTTTCGGAGTGGATGTGGAGACAGTATGCCCTGCCTAAAAGAACTACTTTTCCCAGAATCCTTTTCAACTAGAGAGAGCCCGTCACTGAGACCTGGCCAGTCAGATGAGAGGAGGCATGCACTCTTCTCTCGGTCAGGAACACGGACGAAATGCTGGAGTGGAGAGCGGTCATGTGGGGGCTGGAGGGCGAGAAGCATGAGTGCGAAGACAGATGGAATCTGGGTGCCCATTCCCGGGCTTAGTGTTACGTGGCAAAATATGTACAAACATTTACTTTAAAATGTGTCTTAGTTAGGTTTTTCAGGCTAATCCAGGCTGGGATGTGAGTGCTGAGAACTTGCTTAGGAAAGAGGTAGGAACAGAGTTAAATATACGAGCACCCACAATTCTCTGAAGTTGGTTGGTTATGTCTATACAAATGCTTAAGAAAAACAAACTGAAATTTTAAAAGACAAAAACACACCATCCCTACACTTCAAAATTTTTAAGATAAAAAATAGGATATTTGGTACACACCCATATTCACACAATATATTTAGCTGTCTACTTCTCTTTATATGTGCAGGCCTATATATTTAATGAGTAAAATGGAAATATCTATTCCTTAGGTTAAGTTTTCATTTCTACTTTTGACTAAAATAATAGTTTTCAACTTTTGTTTGTCATATTAGAGGATACAGTGAGCCTCACCCAAGACCAAATGAAGCTTAGAGACTCTGATTTAGTAGGTCTGGGTGCCGTGAGCAGGGCCACGACATTGGGAGGCTTAAAAATCCCCCCATGATTCTCATATACAGACGGTGTTGAGACTCACTGACCTGGAGTAATGAACTGTACTTGGGCCATTTGCATACCTGACTTACCTGTGCGGAACGGGCAGTCAGGGAGAAGAACCTAAGGGCTAACAGCTTCCTGCGCCCCATCAGAAAGAAAGTCTCCATTCAAGTTCTCTCTTCATTAGGAAGTAACTGGGTGATCTTGAGAAAACTATCGAATCTTTCCAACCCTCCATTTCCTCACTGTAGATGGAATGAAATAACAGATGCCATGCACTTACCAACGAGATATGATGAACATGCAATGTATTTAAGATCTACATCAGTACAATCAAGTTTCTGCATCCAACATAATCACACAAAAATGACTGACATTTTGCGAATTGGAGGATACTTTGGGGGTGGTCTCACTGAAAATACAGACAATGGGAGATGCAAAGATGTGCTTTATGAGCCCCACAGAGACACTCCAAGAGTCAATAACCAGTGCACTTGAAACTAGATGCAGTAAGAAACCTTTGTGAATGCATTTGGAGGATGCACGTCATGTTAAGATGCTATTGAAAAGTAAAAAAACAAAATTTAAAGACAGCGATTTCAAATATGAACCCCCACTAAAAGAATCCCTAGAGCAGGCCTACTCAGCTGCAGGCTGTGATTTGCAAGCTAGCTGCTCCTTGCAGGACAAGCCTGTGTAGCTGCTCCATGGTGGGTCTCAGCCGGAATGTTATTTACTTAACCATGGATAATGGTTTTTCAGAGCAACCCCAGGGAAGCCAGAAAGCAAAAGTTTCTTCATTATGATAATAGTATCATAGTCTTATTAGAGTTAAAATAAACACTTAAGACCATCTACCCTGACCTGTTTATTTTAAAGATTTAAAATCCATAGCCCGTGGGTTCAGTGCCTTGGTTAACTCACACTAGACAGTTGACGGAAGGCAATTACAAGCCTCCAGGCTTGTTGATGTCAATTCTAGCACCCGTTATATTTCTCTTAGAGCTGTGCTTTCAGATCCAGCAGCCCCCAGCCACGTGTGGTTTTCAAGTCTTGAAATGTGGCTAGTTTGAGTTGAGATGTGCTGTCTTAGTCCATTTGGGCTGCTATAAAAAGTGCCATAGACTAGGTGGCTTATAAGCAACAGCGATTTATTTCTCACAGTTCTGGAGGCTGAGATCAGGGTGCCAGCATGTCAGGGACTACTGAAAGCCCTCTTCTGGGTTGCAAACTGCTGCTTTATTATATTCCTCACATGGCAGAAAGAGAATGAAAGAGCTCTTTGGTGTCCGTTTTATAAGGACACGAATCCCATCTGTGAGGTCTCTACCCTCGGGACCTAATCACCTGTCAAAGGCCCCATCTCCTATCGTCACATTGGAGGTTCAGGTTTCAACATAGGAATTTTAAGGGGACAAAAACATTCAGTCCACTGTACATGCTATAAGTAACATATACCTCCATTTTAAAGATTTAGTGTGAAAAAATAGAGCTCAATATTGTTCTGCTGATTCCAGGTTGAAATGATAACATTGGGGTTCAGATAAAACATACAATTAAATTAATTTCTTCTTTTTACTTTTTAAAATGTAGCTGCCAGAAAATATAAAATTACATATGTGACTCACATTTTATTTCTGTTGGACAGCTCTGTCTCAGATTCCTTGCACCAAGGCAAGTTAAAAGAACCAGAAAACACAATTTAAAAGATTCACAGTCATTTAAAAGTTTCAAGGACATGGTAAGAAATAAAGGGAGAAAACGTCATAGAATAAAGATGTGTGTAGTCAGGTTTAAAATTCTAGATGGGTTTTTCAAATGGCTCATCTTCTAGAAACATGGAGAAGTCATTCAAAGAAAGAAAATGGGAGTGTTTCATTCAGTGATTCAGGGGCAAAACACGTCAACATTTAGAGGCTACCAGCTGTTCTCCTTTCAATGTGTCTTGCTTGTGCCGCAGGGGGGATAATGTGTTACATATAGATCACAGCAAGTCCCCTACATACGAACGAGTTCTGTTCCAAGAGCGCATCCATCAAATTTGTTCTTAAGTCCAACAAAGTTAGCTTAGGTACCCAGCTAACAGTCAGCCATATAGTACTGTACCGTAATAGGTTTATAATAAGTTTGCCTCTTTGAGAGTTTGCAACTTGAAGGTTCGTATGTAGGGGAGTTACTATATAACCCTTAACTGTATGCTTCTACGGTCATTGAGAGACATCAACATGACTCCTAGAGAAAGTTGTAGTAAGGATAAGTTATTTTTATCTGAGAAATGCCTAGCAAACATGTATTTTTCTTTTTTCTTTTCTTAAATTATCCTACAATAAATTGACTTTTTATATATGTTTGTAATACACATGTTTGTAGCAAACAGTAGATTCAGTCAATGTTCTACTACAAATTAGACTGCTGTTCAAGAGAGGGGTTAGGGTGGGATATCTGTCTAGCTGGTTTTCTTTCTTTCTTTCTTTCTTTTTGATGGAGATTTATTTCTTTCAGGTTTAAGATGGAAATGGAAACCTGTACCATTATTCATTCTGCATCACCGTAAGTAAGCTTCATCACCAATGGAAGTTTTAATTTCTTTGTGAAAATACATTCCTTGCTGATTAATTCCATCTTCCCTTCATTTTCAAACTGCAGAAGATTTGCCTCAAAACCCAAAGATCAGGTATATTTCATTCTTTATTAAACCAGTAACAAAAGAAAATACATTTATATCATTCAGGAAGCAATCATGGAGATACTTTATAGCTCATTTGTATCAATATCAAACTAATTCAATAAGTCAAACATGCTGCCCTTTAATCATGGAAAACTGTAAGGTATTTCAGCTGAATAAATTAAGGGCAGCTAACTAAAAAATGAGCTACTCACATGAAGCTCATTATTTTTAGGTTGAGGGATCCTTTTAGTTTATTAGAATTGGGTTTTTTTTTTTTTTTTTGATATGCCAGATGCCTGTTTTGCCCAACAAAAGTCAAAACACCTCAAAGCATAAAAACATGCACCCCATGTGTTATATAAACTTAACTTGATAACTAACATCAGCCATGTCATTTGCAGCTATTATCTTGGTGAAAAATACAAATTCCTCGTCTAAAGGAAAGGTGCAAGTTTAGAACTCCAGAAATAACCAAAATATTAAAATCCAACACAAATTGGATTCAGTTGTATAATTCATGCTGGAAAATCAGTTAAGATCAGGAAGAAACAAGTTGGACATTGGCCCGAAATTCCTGTAAAAGGAATGGACAAACCACATGCTGGTTGGCTTTTCTAAATATGGACAAAACAAAGAGAATGTGTTTTGTACAAACGCCTGTTCTGGGCACAGATGTTTGTGACTACGTGTCATTTTCCTGAAACTTTTAGTAAAGCATGTAGATATTTACTGACACTGCCTTAGTCTCCCAATGGTTCAGCCAGCAATACTAAATGTTGGCTATTTATGCGCCCATGTTAAACGAAATTTAATCAGTCATGATTGATTTTTGCCGGTGGATGAAATGAAAAATGTTGGGTTCTACAAGGCCCTGTGTTCTGCCATGTTTGTTGGTTTAGCTATGTGTGAATGTATGGTCATTAGACTTTTTGTTCACATCAGAAGATTTGCATTTCCCGAGAATCTGGCAACAATTATAAGAACAATAATCTCAGGAAAAACATGTTGGGTGATTGATATGAATTTGCCATGGATTAAGATGTTCAAAAAGTATTATCAGAAAAATATTCACTGAGCATCTTTTAGCATTCTAGATGTTCAGGATACAGAGGTGATTAAAATAAAGGCCCTGTGTGTATTCTATCCAGAAGGATGGCAGATAAGTTACAAATAAACATACTAATGATGTTACATTAATGTTCTGTGAGTATTCTACCCAGAAGGATGGCAGATAAGTTACAAATAAACATACTAACAATGTTACATTAATGTTCTGTGAAGTTAATAATGGCATAGGTGGCCTGGGCCAGGGGCAACTTCAGTCACAGTGGGAGGTAATTTTGGGTTTTTTTAACTGTGCATTTTGAAAACACATCAAATCTACAAAATGTTGCAAAAATAGTACAATTAACTGTTTATTTCCTTTACTTTGCTTAGCCAATTGCTAGCACTTTGCCATGTTTGCTGCAGACTTATCTCTATATTGTTCTGACCCAATTAAGAGCTTTGGGTATCTTGAGCCTTCACTCATGTTATTCGTTCCTAAATACGTCGGTGTGTATCTCCTAAGAACAATGCCATTCTAGCAATCACCATGGAACAGTATCATATTTAGGACATTTAACACTGATGCAAAACTAGAATGTAAAATACAGTGCATATTTTAAATTTGCCAGTTGGCTCAGAACTGTCTTTTCTGACATTAGGAAGTGACTCTGACTAGTAGCTAATTGATGAGCTAGACACAGCCACATAAAAAGGGTTTCCAGGAATGAAGACAGAAGGAATAGAAAATCCAAAGAAAGTTACATAACATCTGTGTAAAAAATTTATTTAAAAATGATAGTTCTAGCCAATATTCTAGGAATTATAATATTGATAACCAAAATCTGGCTCTACATATGCTAGTTAATTTGTTAAATTTTATGTAAAATTCTATGTAATAAGAAATCTTGCCCAAATGGATAGTCATTTTGTTTCTATTTGGTTTTCCTCCAGTTTCTCCATCTGCACATTTTACCTGGTCCTCCCCCCATCGTTAATTGCAGTAATCGGCCAAGGAGCGCCCAGTAAGATTTAGGGAAATTGTTGCCAGCGGAATTTGAAACATGGATATGGGGTATTTGGAAGCAATTTCTGATAAGAGAGGACTATAAATTGCTACCCCAAGGTAGAGCTTGCACATTACCCAATAAAATGTTTTTCTTTAAACAAGCTTCAGAGGGAGGAGGGAGGTATTAGCCATGAAACTTAATGGACTAAAGTGCCATTACTTATTACATAGGACTATTTATATGAAAAATGAACATTGAATGTACACATGGAGATAGTGTAAATTTATCTTATCTACATACACAGAAGATTCTGACTGTAATGGACCTAGTGGTCCCTTTTTGCTCATTCCATTTGCCTGAGTACTGTGTCTGGATTAATAAAAAGAGCATATTTTCCCAAATGAACATAGACAGAAAGGCCAACGGGCCCTCTCCCAAGGACAGACAGGTCCCTCGAAGACTTTCAGAGGGACCCAAGGTCAGGTAGCCCTCACTTGGGGCCACGGAAAGATTGTAACATCTTTCACGTCCAGCACAGAAGCGGGCTGGGATGTCTGCTTCCTTCTCACCTTTGAAAATGATAAAATAAATCCAAAGTGTCATAGACCATCTGTTACTTACGACGCAACATCTACAGATCAATCTAAGCAAAGGGAAGACTATTACCCCCACTGGGAGGGAGTTGCAGTTAAATTTCCTTCTACTTCACTTGCCTGATCACTGCCCAAGAGAGCTTAAAAGCCCCCTCCGATACAACCTCCTTTCTTCACCCTTGAATTAATCGCTCTTCTTAAGGTCTACATTTTATATTTTTTAAAAGTACCAAACTATAAGCAAGAGTGATGGGAACTCTGAAGAAAAAATGTCGCGCACACATTTGTATGTCTTACTGTTGACATTTACGGCAGCCTTAAAAAGAAACAAAACTAAAAATGCCTGAAAGGCCAACAAGAATAGATGATTCAATGAATTCACCTAATAAATATTAGCCATATTAACCACATTAAAAAGGAATGTGGATCATGTATGCCTCTACTAAAGGAGAGCCATCATGGAAGGGAAAAGATGTGACAAGACAACACAAACCCAGAAAGCCAATTGCAGAATTATACTCAGAGGAGTCCCTTGTTTTTTTTGTAAAAGCAAGAAGGCAAGCACTGTGTATGCTTGTGTGCCACTGGATGTGTGTGTGTGTGTGTGTGTGTGTGTGTAGATTAAAGAGGACCGTAGATTAAAGAACTAAGCTGTTCACAGTAGTTCCCTTTGAGACGTGCTATCGAGACCTGACAGTGATGGGGAGAGGAGTGCCTTTTTAGATTTATACTCATTTGTATGTTTGTGTTAAGCCCATATATTGGCATTTTAAAAATAGCAAGGCCATAATCATAAGGTAATAGAGAGAAGTGGCAGCTTAGCAAATGTCCAGCCCAGTTCCATATTCTTTGGACATATCCTATTTTAAACAGGCAGTGAAAATTGAATTAGCCCAAGCTCCCCAAATCTTAAAGAAGGTAATTTGGGCAATTATTTATTTAATTTACGTAAAACAAAACAAAAGAATACCACCCCCAACCTACTTTCCCGTTAAACATTTGGGTATTTTGGCACAAAAATTATAGATGACTTAAACGATTAGCTTGCATGTTGTACACAATTTAAACTGAGGTTATAATCAGTGAGATACTAAGGTTAAGTTATTCGGAGTCATGTTTCCACACATTTTCATTTATTAATGGTAATTCAAGAAAACTTTCAAACTTCTCATAAAGTAGATTTTCATGGAATTAATTTTAAGTTGAAAACTGGAGTATGATCTCATCATTGGAGCGTAGAGAAAAGAACGAGAGAAAAGATATGGGCTAGTTATGATTATAGCATTCATTTTGTGTCCTTTTTTCTGTGTAAACTTGTGATATTAAATATGACTTTTTCCATTGCCTTCGATTACCTTCCTGGTTTCCAAAGCTCAGGAATGGACAAGTGGAGGCAGACTCTCTCGTATCTTAAGTCAGGGTTCCACCAGCTCTGCAGGTTTTGCCAAGAGGTTACGACCCTGGAGGTCCTGCTAGCAGTAGGCTGTCACCCACCTGCCAGCTACACAAAAGGGACTAAAGGGCCAGTACTTGGTGCTGTTTGGTGCAGAGCGGTAGCTGTGCTGTGTATTCCATAACTGCACCTCACAGTGGAGAGATAAATAAGCTGTTTCTTTCTTACTTCTAGCCAAGTGAGAGATTTTTTAAAAGAACCATATTGAGAACTAGACATAGGTTCTCCTTGACTTTGGGCACATAGGAATCAGTGTCTGATGCTGAATGAAGGAAAGTTCCGAGGAGGGAGAGCTTAGGAGGGCAAAGAGAGAGGGGCCGCACTGCAAGCTGACTGTACCTTTACTGTGTGCAGGATAAGCGTGTGTGCGTCTCGTGGACCAGCACTGGTGCGTCCGAAGGGAGCTGTCCTAGGGCTGTCGTAAGAGGCCCAGCCAAGAAGCCCCACATCTTGTGACACCCACAGAGAAATGGGCACCTGGAAGTCCAGCTGCTGAGAGAGAAGGTATTGCTTCTTGGAAGGGCCACACAGTTGGGGACTCCCGGGAAGAGCTCTCTTAGGAACCCAAGAATACACCCATGTGAGAGAAAGAGCCAGAAATTGCTCCTGTACTCCACTGAGACAGTCCAAAGCCAGACAACAACCGGTCCCCCCAGGTAAGACCTTTTCTCTTCTTACTGCGCCTCTCTCCCCCGTGTATCAAACTCTACCGCAGTTGTGTATGGGTGCTGGTGAGGAAGAAGGGACAGAAGAAAGGAAGAGGCGAGAAGCCGGTCTGCAGGTCAGGGGAGACAGACCAGCCTTACAGTGGCTGAAAGAACGGGGGTTCCGTATAGCTGGGCTGAAACTTCTTAATTACCAAAATGACCGTTCTTCTGAATGAAAGACCATGAAAAAGCACGTGTCTTGCTAAAGACTTCATCCAGCATAGAAAAGGGAACTGCACAGAGAAGGGGTTTAACGGGACAGAGGAAGAAAGAATAAAAAGCTCTGTGCACTCAGCCAAGCCAGCTTGTTCAATCTGTAGTTATACATGGCCGCTTTCAGTAAGTTCCTAAACGCTGATTTAGAAACTTTTATTCTACTTCATACACTTATGAAAACCACTCGGAGGCAAATCTCCGTTCCTTTCACGTATTGTGGAATCTTTCAGAAGGATGTCTCCCCAGTCCTTTGGTGAACAATGGCTCCGTGTCACTGAAAGAGTCCCTTCTATGAGCAAAGTCATGTTAGGGAAGGGACTTTGTCAGCAGAGATTCGGAGTGCTATCAAACCCATAATTCCTGCCACTATGAATAGGAATTATGTGTGAACATCAAAAGGAAAGTGAGTTCTGCCTTGCCTGCCATCTTTTGCTGTGAAGAGAGTCTGGACTTTAATCAGAACTTTTGCACAGCACCCCTCAAACCATTCAGAAAGAGTTGCTTTGCGCCATTCAAAAAAAGAGTTGGAAATGGTACTCGCTTTGTTTGAAAGTAGCCAACAAAAAGCCCCCATTTAGCAAGCATTCCTTTTGTAGTTTAGTATAGGTGTTCGGAGTCGGGCGTATTTCCCTGAAAGTAAGTCATAAACGTAGGTTGGGGTTTGCAAACCCACAGCCCAGGCATCCGTGTGTGTGTGTTGCCAGCCTGGTGTTTACTTTTTAAAACCCATGTTATTGTTTTGTTGTTTTCTAAGAGCTTTGCTGAGGTATAATTGACATTTGATTCCAGACATATTTAAAAAGTATAATTTGATAGAATTTTGTGTACACATACACCCGCCAAATGATCACCACGGTAAAGATAGTGAACGTATTCATTATCCCTAAATATATGCTCATATCCCTCCGTATTCTCTCTTCTGACCTCTCTGCCCTACCGCCAACCCCATGCAACCCCCAGCCTTCTTTCTGTCACTATGGATTGTGCGGTAGACTGTTTATGTTCCCCCAAAATTCACATCACATCCCCAATATGATGGTATTTATTAGGAGGTGGGGCCTTTGGGAGGCGATTAGGTCAGGAGGGTGGAGCCCTCGTGAACAGGATTCGTGCCCTTATAAAAGAGGCCCCACAGAGCTCCCTCACCCCTCCCACCGGGTGAGGACACAGCATCTATGAACCAGGAAGCAGGTTCTCACCAGACACCAAATCTTGATCTTTGTCTTCCCAACCTCCAGAATGGTGAGACATAAATTTCTATTGTTTCTAAGTTACCCAGTCTATAGTATTTCTGTTATAGCAGCCCAGATGGACTAAAATAGATTGCTTTACATTTTCTAGAGATTTATAGAAGATTCATACAGAATATAACTTTCTGTTTGTTTTCCTTCACTGAGCATAGTTCTTTTGAGATCCATCATGTAGCAGGTATTAATAATCCATTCCTTTTTTATTGTGGACTAGTATTCCATTGTATGGATGTACCACAATGTTTATCCATATGCCTATTGATGTATATTTGGATTACTTTCATTTTGGGGCTACTGCAAATACAGTTTCTATGAATACTTGGGTATAAATCTTTGTATGGACAATGCATTTTTCTCTCTTGGGTAAATACTTAGGAGTGGAATGGCTAGCTCATAAGGTAGGTGTATATTTCGGTTTTTAAGAAATTTCCAAACTATGTTTTTAAAGTGGTTGTAATTTTAAAATTTCCAACCACCATTTCATCAGCATTCTAATTCCTTCACATACCTACCATCATTTGGTGTGGCCAGTCTTTTAAATTTAAGCCATTTTAATGGGTTGCAATGGTATCTCACTGGGGTTTTAATTTGCATTTCCCTAATGATGAATAATGTTGAGCTTCTTTTGATGTGTTAATTTGCCATCTGTATATCTTCTTTGGTGAAGTCCATTCAAATCTTTTCTGTATTTTTACTGAGTGTTTCCTTATTGAGTTTTTTTTTTTAAACTGAAGTATAGTTGATTTACAATGTTGTGTTAGTTTCAGGTGTACAACAAAGTGATTTTATATATATATATATATATATATATATATATATATATATATATATATATATATATATAAAACTTTTTCAGGTTCTTTTTCCTCATAGATTATTACAAAATATTGAGTATAGTTCCCTGTGTTATACAGTAGGTCATGGTTGATTATCTATTTTATATATAGTAGTGTGCATATGTTAATCCCAAACTCCTAATTTATCCCTACCATAAATTTGTTTTCTATGTCTGTGGGTCTATTTCTGTTTTGTAAATAAGTTCATTTGTATCATTTTTTTAGATTCCACATATAAGTGATATCATATAGCATTTGTTATTATTGAGTTTTAAGAGTTTTTTACATATTCTGAACACAAGTACTTTACCAGATATGTGCTCTGCAAATATTTCCTTCCAGTCTTTTCATTCTCTTAACATTGTCCCCTGAAGAGCAGAAGTTTTAAATTGTGAAGAAGTCAAATTTATCAATTTCTTCTTTTATGGATTTTCTCCTATGTTTCCCGTCTCTCGGCATCATTGTCCTTAATTACTGTGTCGATTGCTTTGAAAAATATCATCTTAAGTATTGTGTCTGGTTTTTTGGTTGTTTCAAGGGGGATAGTAAATCCAATCCCTATTATTCTATTTTGGCAAGAAGCAGAGGCCTGGTGTGTTGCCTTAAATTTATTTTATGGCCAATATTTAACAATCTGGAAACTCCACATAATGATCTACAGATTTGGATTCCCTTGAAAATTATCTGGTCACACAGTGGTCATATTCCTGCATAAACTAACAGGCTGGAGCAGAGTAGGCTTCAGCTTGGTTACTAACCACTAACCACTTACCCAATTCAACTTTCTGATTCAGTTGATAAAAAACAATATCTTTTTATTAAATTTCTTAAAGATATTGAATTAAAGATATTAAAGATAAAATTAAAGATATTAAAGATATTATTAAAGATATTAAATAAAATATCTTTTATTTTATTTATTTATTTTTGGCTGCATTGGGTCTTCGTTTCTGCGCACGGGCTTTCTCTAGTTGCAGCGAGCAGGGACTGCTCTTCGTTGCGGTGCGTGGGCTTCTCATTTTGGTGGCTTCTCTCGTTGTGGAGCACGGGCTCCAGGTGTGCAGGCTTCATTAGTTGTGGCGCACAGGCTCAGTAGTTGTGGCTCACGGGCCCCAGAGCGCAGGCTCAGCAGTCGTGGCACGCGGGCTTAGTTGCTCCATGGCATGTGGGATCTTCCTGGACCAGGGCTCGAACCCGTGTCCCCTGCACTGGCAGACAGATTCCTAACCACTGCACCACCAGGGAAGCCCAGAAAGCAATATTAATTACAAGGTTACTCAGCTTCGTTTGCACTCAAATATAACCCTATCTCTAGGTCATACATTGGATGGGCAAAGAGTTTTAGTCATTCAATGAACAATTATCCTTTATTAGTAAATGAAAACAATGCACATCTGATTGAAACAGTACAGTACTATTATCTTTATTTGCAAAGAAAGGGAGAAATTGACATTTTTAGTGCCTATATACCAGACATTTTTTTTTTTTTTTTTTTTTTTTTTTTTTGCGGTATGCGGGCCTCTCACTGCTGCGGCCTCTCCCGTTGCGGAGCACAGGCTCCGGACGCACAGGCCCAGCGGCCACGGCTCACGGGCCCAGCCGCTCCACGGCACGTGGGATCCCCCAGGACCAGGGCACGAACCCGCGTCCCCTGCATCGTCAGGCGGACTCTCAACCACTGCGCCACCAGGGAAGCCCTATACCAGACATTTTAACATATAATGCTTAGTTAAATCGATGAATTCAAGTCCTAAAACAATGCTATTGTTGAATAGCAATTAATGAATTAATTGCTGAATTGTTGAGTTAATTAATGAATGATTAATTCATCAAGTACATATTTGTTAGCCTTCAATGCAGGTGGGGCACTGGCTGACGACCGCGTTGGGGCAGAGAGTGTTATGATATCATCCCCGTCTCATAGGTGCGGCCTGCTGGCCATCCTGTAAGACTTGCAGCCTTCTTGTAAGCTCTATTCCTCCAGGACTGGGGGCTGGCTAATTTACAAAAAAACATAATTACTCTTATCAGTGAGAATTACCTGAGGGTGGCTCAGATTAGACACATCAGACTTCATTCTAATTTGGTATTATTGCAAGTATTATCTAATTTCTTCAGAGAGCGGTTGAGCTATCTCCTCTGGATATGTGGATAGAAATGCTTTCTCCAATTTACTTCCTACGAGGTGGTTTTGTAACTTCCCCCAGAATCATTGTTCAGTCTAGTTACCATGAAAGAACTGATGAGAGGTATAAAATGAAGACCAAGTGACCTTTAAAGATCAAGCCCATTTGGACTTCCAGCCTGGCACGGAGGGAGAGCAAGGATTCCTGTGCCATGAAATAAACTTGAAAGGGTCTCAAGTTCCCGCATGCAGCCTCCTTGTACATAATGGGCAGTATTCTCTTCCCCATCCTAGCAGATGGTTTTAGGGTCAATTTGGATAAGGAATGCAAAAGTACTGTGTAAAATTAAAAGCAATATAAAATGTAGGAAAACAGTCTGTTGTGCTGTGAAATGATAATATTAATGGTGATAAGGATAAATAATGCTTTTTGAATATTGATATGCAAAACAGTGATCTAAGCACTTCACAATTAGGAGTTAATTTAACCCTCATAGTTAACTTCATGACGATAGCTACTATGATTATCTCATTTTACAGATGGCAAAACTGAGGCACAAAATGTCTCAGTAACTTGTCCACAGTCACAGCTAGAGGGTGGCAGAAATGGAATTGAGGCCAGATAGGAGTCTCTGAGTCCACGTTCTTAATTATAACACTATGCTCCTCTCAATATGAGAGCTGAATTGTCCACAAAGAGTATTAGAAAACAATTGTTTTCAGGGAAAAGAAATCAAGTTGGGGGTTAAAGGGTATTAGAATTCCATCTTAACAGAGTTTTTTGTTGTTTTGTTAAATTGTTTTTTCCTCACAGGGATTTTAATAGTGAGGTTTTCTTTATAGAAAAAAAAAATCCAAAACAAAAATAATCATATTAGATTTTAATTATCTGCTTAAATTTTTCTCCCAATATACCATAATCCCAATATACCAATATATTGTGATACCTTTTGAGCAAAATTCTTGTTTTTCCTTTTTATTCCTTTTCCTACTCAAAACACAAAAGAATGAACAAAAACGTATAATAGTTCCTCAACAGACACTTGATGAATAAATTTAAGGTTACAGTTTTAATTTGGCTTGCTTCAAAAGAAACATTTTGATATGGTATCTCCACTGAAGGTAGATATAGAATGATAATTAACATCTATATATTACCTGGAGAGTTTCTTCACCCTTCCCTATATTAAATAAGATTATAATTCAAGAATTAAAGGATAGTCATATCTTTAATATAAAATTATCTTTTAAAAACTGTTTCTAACTAAAAAGGGTATTTAAGTAATCACACATTCAACAGATTAATTTTAAGGACACTGTAGGCATGATAAAAACTCAAAATCCTAGGTCCTGAACCTGAGTCTCATGTTTCATGTCAACTACTCTAACACCAATGACTTGAAACAGACTCATGAAACATTACTACACAACATTGTAACTGGACGTTAGGAAAAAAAGAATTGAAACAGATCTCATGGGAGACATTTTTCGTCTAGTTCCAGACATATGCTGCTCTCTAGTTTAGCTTAATAGGTCACTCTCAGTATTGGTAAGTAGCCAAAATATTCCCAACTTTATTTTTCTTTTCATCTAGATAAAATTTGTCAGTTTTTATTCCAAAAGCATGGCGTTCTGCTTTGATTTGTGTAGCATGAAACCCCACCGCTTATTAACCAAGCAAATGCCTTAGAAGCTAACCTTGGTAAAATGAAGGAAAAACAGGATTTCTAGGGATTCTTGGCAGGAAAGGAAATCCTAATTTCTGAACTCTTTATATGCGGAGTTGACACTGCTTAGAGTGAAATCTGGCCAGAGGTGTAGAACATCTAGCAGCTGTTCAAGAGCCAAGTTGCTAAGCCAGAGATAAAAATGAGAAAATGTAAGCATAGGATGCAAACATGAAAAAATACAGTAAGTCACATTACACTAGATTCAAGCTTTGGAAGCTGATAGAGCTGAAAGGGTTCTTTATACATGCACAGAGCTATGTAGGTCAAGGACTCCATTTAACATAGATTTTGCTTTCAGTCTTGGCCTCCTGTAATAGCCAGTAGTCTCCTCCTTACCCTGCCAGGCCATCTTCAGCACAAGGGTGGCTTATTTGGGGCTTTGTACATGGTTAAGGGATTGAGTTTTATCTTAAAGCAATGGGAAGCCATGGATGGTGGCGCCTAGATGTGACTTAGTCTTGTGTCTTTAAAACACTCCTCTGGGGCTTCTCTGGTGGCGCAGTGGTTGAGAATCCGCCTGCCGATGCAGGGGACACGGGTTCGTGCCCCGGTCCGGGAAGATCCCACGTGCCGCAGAGCAGCTGGGCCCGTGAGCCAAGGCCGCTGAGCCTGCGCGTCTGGAGCCTGCGCTCCGCAATGGGAGAGGCCACAACAGTGAGAGGCCCGCGTACCACAAAAAAAAAAATAAATAAATAAATAAAACACTCCTCTGACTGCGAGACTGTGAAAAGGTTAATCATAAAGAAAGGGCAGTAATGGGCACTAAATAAGATAATTCATGTAAAAAGCCTAGCATATTTCCCATTTATAACCTTGACCCCGCACTTACCATGGTTTTAAATATGTAAGCATCTATGCCTTTGCTTCTTTAATTATTCACTTCTCCACGTGGTGACTGCAGTCCCGTGAGAACAGGGAGCCCATCTAACGTAGCCAACACTGAAATCTAAGTGCCTGGCACGGAGGAAGAAACGCATATAAAGCACCGAAAGGAACAAATGAATGGATACATGGATATGTGAGAACTCCTAGAAAATACTCATGCTGGGAAACTTTCTTCCGTTGCGCTCATCTCAGACTGTGATTTGATATGCATGTGAACATTTGATTAATGGCTGAATCCCGCACTTGACCATAGCTCCATAAAGCAGCCACTGTGTTGCTTTTACTCACTCCCTGCTATTTTCTCACCATCCAGCAGTCTGGCACACAGCCCTTCAATATAGCATTTGTAGAATAAATTAATGTAGTGGGTCCCACGGTTGTAGCAGAGGATGTACATAAACTCTTATAAATGGTTATTCCGTAGTTCTTTTGATAGACATATGTCCTCCTCTAGCACGTATGCTCCCCGGGGGTGGGGTACGTGTATCTCCACTCCCTGCCAACAACTGCCCTGTAGAGTGCCTGTAGCATAGCAAATACGCAATACATATTATTAACTGGATGGCATAGTTCCCAAACTAAATGTAAATAAATGTGCTTGATTAATTTCATCTTCAGGAAGAGTCTTGAAAAGAATGAAAGATAGTTCCATTGTCAATTTAATTTTTGTTGTATTTTATTTATGTTGGAGAAAATGTCGGAAGAATCTGGAGGCTTAAAAGATGTTATTCTTTTTAAATTCATGCTTTGGAAAGTCTCAAGAGGCCCTTCCTTCCCCTTGGTATTAAACAAGGCCAACGATATTACCAAACTGAGGCTAAACTGGCATGAATTATTCAGAGCAGCAGGAAAAAGCAGCTGCTCATCTTCTCTGTCCCTAATTCTGAAGGGTGGAGAACTGGAGGGCAGTGGTGACAACCCCAGGGGAGAAGAAAAGATAGATGGTTGCCCTAAACCGCATAAGCTATAACACCTGCAGCATTGCGTTTAATTTGGCGGAGTCCACAGTGCCTCCTGTAGGTAACAAGGGCAAAAAGTGGGAGGAAGCATATGAATCCCTGCTTGGATGGTGGAGGTGCGTGAGGGACAGGAAAAGGGAAGGGAGAGAACAGAGGAGGGAGAAGGGGAGGAGGGCGGCGGAGAGAGAGAAAGACACCTGTGTCCATCCTAGAAGGCAGGAGAACAAATTCTAGTTAAGGAATAATATGGGGCAGGGAAAACTGTCTTCCTGTCCAGAAAAAAAGCTGAAGGGAAATTGAATGTGTAAAGAAAAGTATTTGCAAATTAAAACATGTTAAAATATTGTCAAAATAAAACGACCCGGCCACTCAGCTGAAGAGAACCCTGCCTTCCGGATAATTTTTATCTCTTTGATCCAGAGGCTATTTGAGAATATTTTGAACTTCTTGGGAGACCCAGTGGGTGGCATCTAGGAAAGTACTATGAGAGAGAAGGGGTAGGGATATTGTGGTCATAAATATAGACACTGGAATCATAAAGTCCCAAGGGAATTCCCTGGCGGTCCAATAGTTAGGTCTTTGCACTTTCACTGCCGTAGGCCCAGGTTCCATCCCTGGTCAGGGAACTAAGATCCCACAAACCGCAAAAATAAATAAATAAATACAATAAAAAATAAAGTCCCAGGATTTTAGGACTGGAAAGCACTTTAGAGTTCCTACCATATGGTCTTGGGTTGTGGAATTTGATACATGTCCAGTTTTCTTCTGGATTGAAGTGACTTTTACATGATGGATGGTTTTTGTGGGTTTTTTTGCGGTGCGCGGGCCTCTCACTGCTGCGGCCTCTCCCGTTGCGGAGCACAGGCTCCGGACGCGCAGGCGCAGCGGCCATGGCTCACGGGCCCAGCCGCTGTGCGGCACGTGGGATCTTCCCAGACCGGGGCACGAACCCGCGTCCCCTGCATCGGCAGGCGGACTCTCGACCACTGCGCCACCAGGGAAGCCTGATGGATGTATTGATGGGTGGGAAACAATCTTGAATCTATAAAGTTTTCTGACCATATCAGCTGCTTCCTAATGTTGCAAATTAAGAGCAGATGAATTGAGTCAGAAATGGGAAGAGAGTCCAACCTGCAATACGATGCTTTTTGGAGAAGGACAGGCAGATGCTCAGTGGCACACTGAGGTTAAGACACTGAGGTTAGAGACAACACTCTCTTGTGGAGCACGGCCTCTAGGCACGCGGGCTTCAGTAATCGTGGCATGCGGGCTCTAGAGTGCAGGTTCAGTAGTTGCAGCACGCGGGCTCAGTAGTTGTGGCTCACGGGCTCTAGAGCGTAGGCTCAGTAGTTGTGGCGCACGGGCTTAGTTGCTCCATGGCTTGTGGGATCTTCCTGGACCAGGGCTCAAACCTGTGTCCCCTGCATTGGCAGGCGGATTCTTAAGCACTGCGCCACCAAGGAGGCCCTAGATGGGCCACGACACTGAGGCCCATCTAGGCTTTCATAAAAGAAAATGTGTAATAAAAATAGGAACTGCAAAGCATGTATCCCATTACATTCATTGACGTGAACTTAAAAAACACAACTAAGATCACTCCCTTCTTGACAACCTGTACAAACATCCACTTACGTGCACATAAGCATACATATATACCCATAAAGAAGTGTTAGGTTTCTCTTTAGAGCAGCGGTCATCAATCAGAAAGGACGTTCCCCAGGGACATCTGGCATTGTCTGAAGACAGTTGGGGTTGTCACAACTGAGTGGGGGAAGATGGCACTGGCATCAAGTGGGTAGAGGGTAGGCATGCTGCTAAGCACCCTACGATGCCAGCGACGGTCCCCGCCACAATTGTCTAGCCCTCAGTGTCAATAGGAGAGAAGTTGAGAGACAAGCCACAGGAGGAATAAAAGAGAAATTCTCTCCCTAAAAATAGCAAAAGCTGTCATTGTACCCAGCGTTGTAATTGATTATTTGTAACCTTTATGATTAATTCTCAAAACATCCACAAAAGGTCATTACTTGTATCTGCTTAAGGAGAAGGGGAAGCTTGAAGAGGTTAAGTAAATCATCCCATGTCACTTGTCTCTTTAGAAGGAAAGAGGGGACAGAAAATCAGCATGGTTGTACTCATCCAGCTGGCCCCCAAATTCCTCTTAAGGAAGGCACTCTCTTTGCAAAGAAAAATACTTTGATAAAACAGATGAATATTAAAAGATAGACCCTAGGCAACGTTATGGGAGAGGAGAGCCAAGAGGAAAGAAAAAAATGAACTTGATTTTCATAGCCCCCCCAAAATAAGTAACACTTTCTCTATGAAAATACAGATGGTGCTTTTGCCTAGGTTCTCCTGAAGTCATGTGGTTTCAAGAGGGGAATTGTTTCTGACCATTTCATATAACAGATGTTCTTTTTCTTCTTGCCTTAAAAACTAGACAGAAACCAACCATGTCTATTTAAAAAAAAAAAAAAACATTCTTATTTTTAAATACTTTGTTTGAAACAAGTAGGTAAGACTTGTGATTAGTTGCAGGAAAGAATATCACTTTTTTTTTCTTCACAGCATAGGCTGTATTCACTAGAATTCCTGGCCAAAAACAAAAAATTTATACCTCAATCTCAGTATGTGAACTCACACAAAAACTCGCTGAAATTCTCAATGCTCTACCTGTTAAGACTGAGAAAGCAAAAATTCAGTTTCCCTTGGATGGTGGTTTTTCAGATAATCCTTCTTAACCTTTACTATATGAGCTTATCTTAGAGCAGAGTTGTAACCATTTCTCTTTAAGGGCCAGATGGTTATTATTTCAGGCCTGCCATCCATGCCGCTGTAGCGTGAAAGCAGACATAAGCAATATGTAAACAAATGAACATGGCTGTGTCCCAATAAAACTTTATTTACAAACACAGGCATGGGGCCAGATTTAGCCTGTTGATTGTAGTTGCTGGATCACTGCCTTGGACTGAGAGACTCCCATCTGACATACCAGATGCCCGTCCATGGTACTCAAACCTGAGTAGCCATGTAAGGAGCTTTGAAAAATACCCATGCCCAAGACCCACACCCGGAGATTCTGGTCTCACTTGTCTAAGGTGAGGCCAGAGCATCTGTTTATTACAGGCTGCTCAGGACCGGCAACCTCGAGGCTGATTGCTGTCTCAGGATCCAAGGAGAGGTTCAGAAACTCACTCAGCACCCACCAAAGTCTGATCTGTGCAGTGTGCTCTGTTTCACACAAATTGGCTTCCTCTTAATTGCACAAGAGTCTCATTCACATTTGGTCCTGCTTCTCTCCCTGGAACACACTGAATAGAGAAGCAGGTCAATAGCAAATGATCAACTCTAACCAGATAACCAACTTGGGGATGAGTTTTTAAACCGCCATTAAGGTGCCCAGAACATCTTAATGAATTTAGCAAATCTCCCCTGATGAGAATCACACAGGCTCTTAGTGCAGGATTTCTCAAACTTTAACGTGAACACAGATCAGCTAGGGATCATGCTTACATGCAGGACCTGATTCAGTTAGTCTGAGCAGAGCTCACAGTCTTGCATTGCAAACAAGCTCCAAAATGTTGCCAATGCAGCTGGTTTGCAGACCAGCTTGGTGGTCTTGGTGGACCACCCTTTGATTGGTTCTGGAGGATGACTGCTATGACCTTGACATGCCCTCCCACTACCATGTCCCACAAAATATATTTGGAGATGCAATAACCCTATACTTATGTCAGAATACTGCAAATATACCTACCAACTATGGTGAAAATCTACACTGGGCTGTTTTAGTTCATTTCTTTGTTTTTCAGTGAGCAAAGACAGGCAAAATAATTTTATTTATGTAGACAGAGTGTTTTACACTGATCTGTAAGCAGTCAACAATGATTAATGATGTTGCATTGGATAAAATGGTTGTTTTCCATATCTTATCATAGTGCTCTAGCTTCCCTGTTTTTGCTGAACATCCACAATCAGCAGACATTTTTGCCAACTCTACAAAATGAGGTGTTTCTTCCTTGTTTCCTGTGTAGAAGGCTTGAGTCCTTAACAAGGCAATCCATGCTTCCACGGCAAAGTGTGCATGGTATTGTGCAAGGAAAATTGACTCTGTAGATGTATAAGTTTTCTATGCTGTTTAACAAGTTACCACAGAATTAGTGGCTTAAAATAACACTCATTTATCATCTCTCAGTTTCTTTGCCTCTGTACTTCCTAGTTCTGGTGCAGTTTAGCTGGGTCCTCTGCTCCAGGATCTCACCACACTGCAATCCAGGTGTCAGCCAGGGCTGCAATCTCTTCAGAGGTTTGAGTGAGGAATGGTCCACTCCCAAGCGCCCTCAGGTTGTTGGCAGAATTCAGTGCATTGTCGCTGTAGGCCAAAGGTCCCCATTTTCCTGCAGACTATCAGCCAAGAGCCACCCTCAGATCTGCCGGTCTTAGGGGCCATCCACAATTTCTTGCCACATGGGCTTCCTCAATTTGATTGCTCACTTGACCAAGCCAGCAAAGAGAACCTTTTGCTCCAGTTTTATGAGATGGAGCCTTATATAATGTATTCTAATCAAGGAAATAATTTCCATAACCTTTGCCATATAATGAAATCGAATCAAGAAAGTGATATTTTATCACTTTTGCCATATGTACTGAAACCAGTTTCCCTTATATTCAAGGGGAAGGAACTACACAAAGGCATGCAATTTAGGGGAAAAGGCTTAATGGAGGTCATCTTAGAGTTTGTATATTTCAGCTGTTGAAAGATTTGGCTTTTTCTTATGTCTGGAAAAGCCAGAGACTCAACCACTTTGGGGTCATTTGATATTCATGGATAAAATGGGCATATAGCACAAAGCCTAACTGATGCAGCTATAAGAAACAAAGTGAGATACTATGCAGCATCATTGTAAAGTTTTATATAAATGTTAGGTTTTGCTTTTTTTGTTGTTACATCTCCTGAGAAGCTGAGAAGACAATGAAAAATGATGGACTTATAGAATTAATAAAACAAATCCATTCCGCCTCCTAATAAGAGATCATAGGGAGCTCAATTGCAGTGTTTTTAAAAACATCATTTTCAGTACAGTGGGTTGGATTAATCCTTATAAATATCAACTGCATTAAGAGTTTGGACTACAGGGCCTTCTAGTATGCCCAGGAAACTCCTTTCAGTACAACTGTTCCTCAGACAACAACTATACATTGTGGGAAAAGTAGAAAGACAACCAACCAAAGACACTGGAGAGTTAACCAAAGCAGGCTGAAACTGGACAGAAGTCAACACATAGGAGAAAGGAGTAGCACTGGGTGAGTTTCTCACTTTAATGGCTTTTATCCTGAAGACATGCCCAGTCTACACTATGCAGGACATTTAAAACTATGATGTAAAAGCTGCAGCCTTGCTAGCTAAAATAACTAGAGTATAGGGTGTGAGGTAATCACAGCTGTCAAAAAGTGAAGTGGGGAAAATACCAGAAAAGAAAAAGTCAGAGAGAGGAAGCACCAAATTCTGTCTACCAGCTGTGCCCAAATCACTGGATGACTCCACAAGCATGCAGGCAGGCATGGGTCAAAGACCAGCTGGCTCACCTAAGCCTAGAAGGATTGAACTGAAATATGAACTGCCACCTAAAGCAGGACAGACACAATTTTGTGATTTGAGTTCAACCAAGTTAACTGCCTGCTTTAAAAATAAACAAAAGACAGACACGGCACTCTTCACAGGAGTATAACAGAATCTAAAGTTTCTATAGCATACTGGTCACAATGTTGAGGATATAATCAAAATTACTCATTATTCCCCCCCAAAATATGAATGAAAACCAGAAATGAAGATCAGTCTAGAGCTGACCCAGATATTGGAATTAGCAGACGATTTTAAATAGCTCTTATAACTAGATTGAAAACATGAAGAAAAAATATGCTTGAAATAAATTAAAAGATTGTATAAAGGGAAATTATTTCAAAAATAAACAAATAGGGCTTCCCTGGTGGCGCAGTGGTTGAGAGTCCGCCTGCCGATGCAGGGGACACCGGTTCGTGCCCCGGTCCGGGAAGATCCCACATGCCGCGGAGCGGCTGGGCCCGTGAGCCATGGCCTCTGAGCCTGCGCGTCCGGAGCCTGTGCTCTGCAACGGGAGAGGCCACGGCAGTGAGAGGCCCGTGTACCACAAAAATAATAATAATAGTAATAAATAAATAAATAAACAAATAAAAATTCTAAAATTTAAAAATATGACATTGCAAATAAAAAATTCAATTCATGGGCTTATGGACATAAAGAGGGTAATAAAGAAAAGAGCCAGTGAACTTGAAGATAGAAAATTATCCAATCTGAATAACAGAGAGAGAGAAAAAGGAAAAAATTTAGGTCTCAGAGAGCTGTAGGACAACATCCAGAGGTCTAACATATATACGTAATTGAAGTCTCAGAAGAAGAAAGACGGTGGAACAACAACAATAACAAAAGAAGGGTCAGATGTTTCCCAAATTTGGTGAGAGACATTAATTCATAAATTCAAGAATCTCAGCAAACATAAGGCAGGATTAATACAAAGAAAACCACATCCAGGCATATCAGAGTTAAACTGACGAAAACCAAAGATAAAAAGAGAATTTTGAAAGCAGCCAGATAAAAGGTTACATACAGAGCAACAATGGTTTATCAATCCACACACTTCTTGTCAGAAACAGTGGAGGCCAGAAAACAATAGAGTAAGAGGTTTCATATTCTAACAGTGTGAGTTTTAGCATCAGACAACACGATTTAACATCTTGTCTTAACAACACTTAACAAACTATTTGATAGTTCCATATCTCAATATATTACCTTTTTAACTAGTAATGTGAAAATATCTATCTCATTGGGTTGTTAAGAAGATTAAATGAGTTACTAACACGTGAAATACTTAGCACTTAGTACATAAAACAAGCAAGATCAATCTTTGCCATTATTATCATCAAATTTTAATAATTCTGGTCAATTTAAATACTTCTACTTAAATGTTTAAACACATGTATAAAGACAAAGAAATGCATTTTTTAAAAAAAATCCAAAAAGTAAGAGTGCCTAATTCAAATTACCGGTAGCATCAGGAGTTTGCCAGAGAAAGAATGACTTCCAAAGGGACAGGAGTTAAACAATTTTACAGCAGGGAGACCCAGTTCTCCCGGCAGCTCAGGGTTGACTCCAACAGAATCTCTCACTTTCTCCTCACCTCAGGCCTCTGCCTGTGCTTATTCCCAAGTGCAGGTAATTAGTAATCAAATTTTTAATTACTTAATTAGTCCAACCCACAAGACATCTGAATAAATCAATTAATGCAACTCACAAAAGAGCTCATGTTTACAATGTAACCGTTAGAATATTTTCCTGGCAAATCAATACCAAATGCTTTAACTCAGAGTTTGGCCACGACGGCCCGTGTCCAATGTGAAATCCACGTTGAGCTTGATAGAAACAGAAGCAGGACTCGAAACCTAAGTTCTTTCCTTATTTTTTTTTTCCCATTAAGGGAATTCAGGGAAGTGAGAGTCAAAAGGTTGAGTGGTTTTGAGTCACCCAAGCTTAAAAACAGTTTTACTGGGCTTCGCTTTACTTCATTTTTTACAAATCGAAGGTTTGTGGCAACCCTGAGTCCAGCAAGTCTATCAGCACCATTTTTTTCAACAGCATTTGCTCACGTTGTCTCACGTTTTGGTAATCCTTGCAATATTTCAAATGTTTTCATTATTATATTTGTTATGATGATTTGTGATGAGTGCTCTTTGATGTTACTATGACTTGCTGAAGGCTCAGATGATGGTTAGCATTTTTTGGCAATAAAGTGTTGTGGTTTTTTTTTTTTTTTGCCGTACGCGGGCCTCTCACTGTTGTGACCCCTCCCCTTGCGGAGCGCAGGCTCCGAATGCGCAGGCGCAGCGTCCATGACTCACGGGGCCAGCCGCTCCGCGGCACGTGGGATCTTCCCGGACCAGGGCACGAACCTGTGTCCCCTGCATCGGCAGGCGGATTCTCAACCACTGCGCCACCAGGGAAGCCCAGAAAGTATTTTTAAATTAAGGTATGTACATTGTTTCTTTAGACATAATGCTGCTGAACAATTAATAGACTACAGTATAGTGTAAACATAACTTTTATATGTGCTGGGAAACCAAAAAATTCGTGTGACTCGCTTTATTGAGATATTTGTTTTATTTCAGTGGTCTAGAACGAAACCCTCAATATCTTTGAGGTATACGTGTACTGATAATTTAATTTTTTAAGTTAAATTTTTAAAAAATGTATCCCTTATTTCATTTGACAGATGCATGTTGTGCTTGGTGCCAGGTTCTCTGCTAGACCCTTTGGGGAGTATTTAGAAACTTCTTACTGAGGGTAGATCTTGAGTGTTCCAAGGAAAGGAAAGCAAAGTGAGGGAAGGGAGGGGAGGGGCGCGGAGCTATGGGAGGGGAGGCATATGTTAATTAACTTTATTTTAGTGACAGTTTAACAGTATAAAAATATGAAATCATCATGTTGTACACGTTAAATATATACAGTATTTGTCAATTATACCCCAGTAAAGCTGGGGGTGGGGAATACACCACTTACTATGTAACTCTTTCAGCCTCAGTTTCTGCAAAGTGCATCAGTGCTTCTTAAACTTTAGTGAGCATATGCACATCCCAGGGATCTTGTTAAAGTGCAGCTCCTGACTCAGGAGATCTGGCTGGGCCCAGAGATTCCGCATGTCTCACTGACTCCCAGCGGATGCTGGTGCTATTCTTCTGGGGAGCAGTCTTCAAGTAGCAAGGGTGTAGAATGAACATTATTCTGTCGCTCACTTCACGGGATTGTTGAGGTTGCTTTGAGATCTTTGGAAAGCAGTTCAGATTACAAACTTAGGCACTGATTAAATTGTCGTTTATTGTTAGGGATATGCCTGTAAGAACCAGAGTCTTATAGAAGAGATAAAAGACATTAGAAGATAGAGATTTACAGGAGACGTACATATTAGATAAATACCAGTAGACACCAGTTCTAGAACTGGCTTTACCACTAATAATCTCTAAAAGCTTGATGACAACATCATTTAAACCCTTTGAACAACTGTCCTTTATCCATTAAGATAAGTCAGTGGTGTCACCTTCAAAATTTTTGTCATACCTAGGTGGTAAATTAGCTTTCATTTCCAACTGACTTTAAATCAAATCAGTTTTGAAATTTAGCCTTATCCCAAGCAATAATCTTCTAGAAATCATAGGTGAGTGGTACTAGCTATAGATAAGTGTTTTGCTAACAGATTGAAATAAATATGTAACTACTATAATCAACACAATTCCTCCATATATCCCAGGACGTCATCTCGTATCCCACCAGCTGTATGCATTAGTTGAAAAATAATGGATTTGTTAATTCCCACAATTCTCTGAAGAATTAAGGATTAATTGGTTTACGCTCCCAGGTGATCTGAATACTGGGCAAAAGGAGAGGGATTTTGTAGAGGAGGTAACACGTGAGCAGAATCTTGAAGAAGATGGAAGCGTTAAGCCTAGAAGTTCGGTGTGTGTGTTGGGAGGGTGGGGAGATGCTGTGTAAGGAGAGAAAGAAGAACGTCTGGGACACGGGGAGTATTAAGAATTAGAGCAAAGGTTGGAATTAGTGACACACTGGCTAAACTTTCCCAGAGAGTAAAGGAGCTGTCGCTTGCTTTATGATTCGAGAGAGAGCTTGAATGGTAATAGCAAGGTTAGGGAAAAACGCTCACGCCAATAATGGGTCCCTAATGGGTTTCGTCGTTGTTAACCCCTTTTAGGATTCTCTCGAGAACTCTGGACACTCTCTCAAGAAATATACATGACAGAACACGCACACGCACATGCACACACACACACACACACAAACATACACTTGAAATATTTTGCCAACAGTATTAGAATGTGTATTTATCTCTAAGACCAATAAGTGAAAACTCTAGAGCTCTAATAGATCAAATGTTCGATGGTGGCAGCTTTCGGAAAACTGCAACTTTAAAGATTTGAAACTCTGTCCAGTGTCTCAGCATCATATGTTCCCTTGAGTCACAGAACTCCTTCATGATGAGTGACAAAAAATACAACTCAAAATAGCTGAAGCAAAAGAAAACATCAAATACACAAGAGTAGATTTAATTTCAGATGAAAGCTCCAAATACTGTCACAAGAATCCGTCTCTCTTGGCTCTGCTATCCCCCCTACGTTGGTCTCAAATTCAGGTTCCACTGGGGAACAAGACAGTGCAAAGTAGCTCCAAACCTGAATTCTCTCAGATTCAAGTTATCTTGAGGCAATAGTCTTGAATTTTGTGAAGGTCTAAGCACCTCCACTGGGTTCACATTGTTTCTGTGAAGCTGACTCTATTCCCAGTCTCCAATGTGTCACATTCTTCAGTCTTGGCTAATGTGAGACTAATTCCTCTGGCCACAGTGATTGGTTTAGAGATGAGTATGTGACCTCTCAGAGTCATTGAGATACCATGAGAATTTGGTGAGTCTTCCAAGAGAGAGCAGACACTCTTTCCTCTGGATGGGAACAGGAGAGAATGTAAGGGTTGGAGCTACTGCAGCCACCATGCAACCTTGAGGAAAGAATCTAAGTTTGGAACCAATATGTGAGAGTGTAAGTGAGAAAAAGGAGACAAAGAACATGTGTGTGTGTGAGAGAGAGAGAGAATATACTAGGGACATAATTTGAACCCCTGATCAAGCTGTGCCTGGAGCTTAATATCTCCAGTTTAGTTATATTACCTACTTAATCTCCCTTTAGTTTATGACAGTTTGGATAAGACCTATAAATGAAAGATGAGTAACTTACACACACTGCCTGTCATGGATCTGTCAGGAATATTCTTGCGTTTATAAGTGCAACAGAAGAGATGATTTAGAAGGCCCCCTTCATCACAGAACTTTTCTGTAACACGTGTGGGAAAATGTCTGTTTAAAGCTTGCGGGTGCCCCAATGATAAGTCCCCTATTTCACAGTTGAAACCGTGGTCCTGAAAATCTACATAATTGAATAAATCAGAAAGTGACTGAGACCTTTAGGATCTTCATCTATGATTTGTTCAGATACCCTAATTACTGACTGAGTTTTAATTTCAGGCTAACGATATCTTAAAGCTTTAGTTTTTATAGTCTTTACGGGATGCTCATTTGAGAGCAATTTCTATTGGTTTTTTGGTCTTGGGGGGGTTAATTTTTAAAAATTATTTATTGAGCATACACAATTAATTCACAAGGCTTTTGTATTGATTTGGAATAAGCTGAAAATCGTCCAAACGCATAGACACTGATGCCATAAAATGAAATAGAAATCAATTAGTGAGTTAGGCAATGTATTAGCTCAGGAAGAGTTAGACCAGGTTAGTCATAGGGAGTTAAGAATGAATTTGGGGTCTGGAATCCACAGGAAGTTTCTTAGGCAGTTAGGTTCTCAGTGGGATTTACCCTTATTTCTTTGGCAAGTGAGTAATTGACAGATGGATAAAGCAAGGTGAAAAGTACTGTGGTGAAAGACCAGTGCCTACCTGCCACCCCATCCAGCACTCATACCAACATTTTGCCAGTAAATAATTACTTCTTTTACTCTGACCTATGGCACTTAACAATTTTCCCCATCAGTTTCAAGCACTGATGTAATCTGATTATTTTTCTGTAGGAAAAAACCTTCTTTTTCCTTATTTATTTTTGTGTTTCCCAACTTTAATCATTTAAAGGCGTCTGTGTCTGAGAACATATCCTTGTTTCCTTCAGCTGAGCCCGTTTTCTTATGCATATGATATATTCCTGAAAGGACAAATCTTCTGTGTAGTCTGGCCAGAGATCGCTGTGAAGTTGGCACTGTAATGGAAGTGAGGTATATTCAGAGGTGGAAAGCAGGCTATACTACGATCAGGGAGCCCGGGAATTGGTTCCTGACTTTTCTATGAACTGATGATGTAACTTCTTCCCCTAGGGCCTCAGCTTCCTCTTCCATATTTGAAAAACTATTGGGATCAAGCATACCTAACCTCACAGAAATGTGAAATCAAAATTCATACACCGTAGTGCAGAGCAGGCTTGTAAAACTCTGGATGAGAGTATAAACTGCCATTATTCCCATGCCTAGAGTGTGGTAGAGGGAGATGGAGATCTCAGTTCAGCCCCTCATCTACTTTCTTTGGGCCATCTCTAATAAAACTCAGGGTGGGAAACAAAAACCATCCATTCTAGGAAACTTATACCATTCTTCATGTAATTTTTTAAATGGACTTTGTATCTAATCTCAGAGACCTTCCTCTTCCTTGCTAAATTCCATGCATAAGTTCCTCTGTGATTTTATACAAACCCCAGAAGGCTCCCATCAAATCAAAGTTGGAATTCTGTGGACATGGAAGGGTCTGGAGAAGCACGCTCTATTCCAGCTTGCCTCCTGTGCCTACTCTTAATCATGTTGCCTTCCAGGGAGAGACATCAGGGAAGATTGCTTCTTCCTGGCCTCTTTTCTTATCAATACCATTCAATATCACTTTCTCCAGGACGTCCCCTGATTCACTTTCTTCACGGAGATGAGCATCTCCATTTAATTCGATCCCTGGGACATAGGTTGTAGATGGAGACGATTTATGAGGAAGAGAGAATGTTGAGGGCTACACAGAGATTTATTGGTGTGAAAAATAAAGCGAGTCCAGATGTGACTCATTTTTGAGGCATGCCGTAAAAATGCCTGATTTGTTTCATTTATAACAAAGGGGGATGCCTGGGCTTACAGCAGAGTTCTTTTTTCTTAAGTGTGTTCCTCAACTTTTCTCTCCTCTTTCAGGGGAGAGCTAAAACTGGAGTTTACGGAGTGATCGATGGGGGTTTGAATATTGTATCTCCTTCAATGCCCCAGTTGGTTTTCTAAATTACTGCCTCTTCACAAGCTAATCATTTATCACCCTCGCCTCCTGCAAAGTTTTACATGTTGGTAACTATTTCCTGTCTGTGCCATTTTTAAGGCCAATAATTAACATGAGGGGTTGTTGACTTTTATAAATCCATTTAGCGTTATTACTTAAGATGTTGGAAGCAACACATCAAACGAAACAAAAACATCCTGCTTCTTTTCGTTACTGCTGCTTTGAAAAAGGATGTTATCAATGACCTGGGTTGTCCATGGCCTTATAAAAAGCATTTTTACATGTGTGTTAATACACACATGGGAGATGTATCTTAGCTCTTGCCATTCAAAGTGTGGTCTGTGGGCCAGTAGGATTGGCCGCCCTTAGGAACTTGTTATGAATGCAGAGTCTCAGGCCCCACTCCAAAATGCAGAATCTGCATTTTAGCAAGATTCTCACGTGATTTGTGTTCACATTAGACTTTGAGAAGTTTTGTGACAATGATGTTAGTATGAAATTAGAGCTTTAGAGGTGAAGAAGAGCCCACATTTCCCATAATAAAGTGGACCAGTGTGTGTTCAAATCTGTCTTTGGCTTCCATTGTGATGATATCAGAGCAAGATTTGCTAATTGGGACATAATGTAACTTGTCACTCTTTTTCATTATGCTGTCATTCTTTTTAAGCTGTCAGTGGGAACATATCTTAAAAAGCATGACATAGCTGTTGCCAATTACCCGACGAAAAATGGAGTGCGTGCCACTGGGGCCGGGACCGAACATGACAGACATGTGCTCTGACCCCAGTGCTTGGCTTTCCTGCGTCAGCCAAGCCCAGTCTTGTAAACTAGGTGTGAGGTCTCTCTTCCATTGCGCGAACGTGATTTCCCCATCCACCTAACATCATTTGTTTTCCTCTCCTTCTTAGTATAGGGAAACTACTTAATTCCAATGCATCCAATTTCTGAAAATCAGGGCGAAAAACAAACAACAAGATATAAAATGTGAAAAAATATGTCTGCCCCCAAACAGAACGTTTTGGGTTTTTTTTTTTTTTTTTTTTTTTAATAAGGTACCATTGTTGACTCAGGTGTGTCGTATTGAAGGGAAGCCTCTCAAAGCAAAATAAAAGTTGTATCTCTCTCAAAGTGGAAAACACTTTGAAACTCTCATGGTCTACATTTTTTGAAAGATACAAAAATGGAAGTTACTCTATTTTAGTTGGCATCAAATTTACCTGAGTCAACATCATTCCAGTAAAATATCTATGAAGAGATAGAAAAAGAAGAAAATTGAAACAACCAAAATGATAATTAGGACTCAAAGAACTTAGTGCCAGGCTCTGAGGAAAAACTCAACCACACTGTACCATAGAATATGTACAGTATATATAACAGGACTGGGGAAGGAGCGGTGACTAGATAATGCTTTCCTTGCATTTAAGTTATAGGACTCATCCTTAGTTGCAGAAAAGCAGATGAGGCAATTCTCTTACTCGGCCCCTTTTCTATATTTGTTTATAGATAGCAGCTCACAGGAAACAATAGTGCAGGAAAGTTGGGGTAGGAGTGTAGGTAGCCGAGGTGCAGGTGCCCTGAGAAGGGAATCATCTCCCAAAAGGACTGTGTTACTAACAGGAAGCTCTGTGGTCACAGCTTGCTGGAGATGGTCGATTTTATTTTTCTCTTTACTTTCAAGCGTTTCATTCCTTCTGATAAGCAGAGATTTCAGCACTGTGGGTAGAGGAAGATTTTACATTCAAGGATAATCACTTTTTCCCATTCGTCTAGTCTCAAAACATTCCCAGGCTCTTCTTTGTTCCTTCCTCTTCCCTGGAGAGGTGAGGCCAATTGACGGATGGCATTTGGGGGTCTCCAGTTCTTGATTGGCTGGAGCTAATCTAACAAGATCTTGAATCAAGAGATGCAATCACATCCTACTTTTCTGTCCACCCCGAGAACTAGAGGTGGAAAGGAGAGAAGTTGGTGTGCTCTGTGGATTCAAGCCCATTTTGGGTCCTGCATAGCTGTGTCCTCCAACCTAGATGTTTTCCAGTAATAAAAGTCACATTTGGTTCTCCTGCTGCTGACTATTTTGTCTCATCTCAGAGTTGGCTTAGAACTCAGACAGGAATGAGGGGTGATGCCTGAAAGAGTACAAGGTACAGGAAAGCAATGAACACCAAAAGAGAGCAATTAGGTTAAAATGAATATATTAGGTTAAATATATGTGGTTACTATGATCGGTACATTAACTAATCTCAAGCTGTAAACCTGAGAAACAGGCTTGACCAAGAAACTCTCAATGAAGGATGTGAGGAAGGACATTTACATAAAATTCACAAAGAAGCCTATATTTAGATATTTTTCTAAATAAGGTTATAGATGTGGTTATTTTTCTGTGTGTACATATTAAAAAGTAGCAATTTGTTATATCTGAAAATTTTAAATGTACTACAACATTTTTAATATTGTAGAGGGATTTTTTTTCACTTTTAAATATACCAGAAGGCTGAAAAATGGAAGTGGTCTGGGTCTCTCTTGACCCCGAAAAGAGCTTGATGGGACCCTCCTGAAGTGGCTGTAGAGCTTGGTCAAGGACCATTCCCACTCACTTTGAAGAGGTCTCAGTTCATTCAAATATGAGTAAAGAGGAAAACAAAGTGTTGTCTAGAAAAAATAATCTACAAAAACTCTAGAAAGGGAAGATGTCCCCCGAGTATCATAAAGAGGGTACCTCTGGAAATTACTCGTGCAACAACAAGGAGAAATTTGCAAGAATGTGTTTATTGTCCACAACAAAATGCAAAAACAGATGTTCTCTGTTCTCTGAAACAGAAGCAACAAGTCACGAGTAAAAAAGGCACTGAGCAGTTCATTGATCTTAGAAGAGATGGATGAGATTAGGAATGGTTCAAAGAAATTAAAAACGGAGAAGTGGAATTATAATCCACACTGGAGACACTGAAGAACAGAGTCCCCTCCGTAGCAAAATCACATCCCTGGCGTAAAGGATACCTGTGAAAAGTTTTCTAAAAATATAGAAAAAGGAGTCTGTAACGTGAGAACGATTTGGAGATACGGAATGAAGACAATAGATCTGTGCTCTGGGTTCCAAAAGAAGAGACCCAAACAGAGCGAACAAACAGTATGGAATACTATTCTACCTGCTCATGATGGCAACAACAGGGATCTCCCTGATTTTAGCAAAACACAAAAAGGAAATCTGAGAAAGTGTACTGTGTTCTCAGCAAAATCAGAGAGAAGAGAGCTGCAACTAGGTACATATGGTCAAAATGTTTTAATTACATGAGGGAAGTAAAATGGCACCAAGAATCCTAGTGAGGAAAAGAAAAAAGTTCCCTAATAAAGCAAGACGGAGCCGGCTGGCTTCAGAATGATTATCTACAACACTTGGAGTTACACAAACAGAGGCCAGCTGCAGAGTTTTCAAAGAATATGTGTTCAGCCCAAGAATTAATGCCTTGCCGTGTAGTTGCTCATGGATAAAGGCAATTAATTTTAGGTCATCAAAGGCTCAGAAAATAGCGCATTCTTGGAGAAAAAATAATGATAGGTGAATATATACTTCACTTATAAGGGAAGAAACAAAATTAAGAGCTTGAGAACAGGGAAGTCTTAGTATAAAAGTATTAGAGGCAAACACTTGAACCTGTCAAAAATAGTACCGAGACTATATAACTTCATAAATTCAGACACAAGATTGGAGACATATATCAGAAATTCCTCTTGAATGAAAGGTATATCATAGCAAAAAACAGATAATAATTATTTAAGTTAAAGGAGGTATGCAATAGAAGAAAAAAAAAGCCTGCAATTAACCCCTTGGCTGAAAGAGTAGGTCTAGATTTAGGATATCACAACGCTGTTACTACCAATGACAGAAATAAAGGTTGAAGAATGCACAAACATGTATACTCATGATGCTAGTAATAGAATTTACGTCAACCGCGAATAATCTTCCTCAACAGCTCAGACCCATTTGAGTTGGAGAAAAGGTGATAATAAGAAAGTACAAAACTAAATGACAAGAGTCAGACCAAACATATAATAAAATGAGTTATTAAGATAGACTTTACTAAAAAAGTATTCTACAAGATATTTATGAGATAAATTTAATGATCCCAAAAGATTCTAAATAAAATAATAGGCAGGGCTTCCCTGGTGGCGCGGTGGTTGAGAGTCCACCTGCCGATGCGGGGGACACGGGTTCATGCCCCGGTCCGGGAGGATCCCACGTGCTGCGGAGCGGCTGGGCCCGTGAGCCATGGCCGCTGAGCCTGCGCGTCCGGAGCCTGTGCTGCACAACGGGAGAGGCCACAGCAGTGAGAGGCCCGCGTGCCGCAAAAATAAATAAATAAATAAATAAATAAATAATAGGCAAAGAGATGACAGTTTATTGTAGCAGTAAAGAAAGCAGAGGTTTCAATATCAATGTGGAGTGGCTGAAGTAGAATTCAAGCAGAAAAAAAAAAAACAGTAAATGATAAACAGGATACTTTGTTTATTGGCAATGGATAATATCCCCAATAAAAGAAGAACAAACATAAATCTTTAAGAAGCAATATTAACCTTCATTGTTTTGGAAAGACAAAGGAAAATGAGACAGGTCTCTCAACCTCAGAAATATATAGTTGAGAGGGCAAGAAAATATTGAAACAAACGCTTACAATTCTAAATGCTTAATGCATGCATGCATGCATCCATCCATTCATTCATTCAATGAATGGTGCTTCAGGTACTTTCTATGAGACATAATTTACGTATTGGGGATACAGTGATGAGTAAGGTGATATGGCCCCCGACTTCAGCAGGTTGAGTCTCTTTTGTTCAAAACACAGGGATGAGACAAAAGAACAAACAGTAACAGGCCATGGAGAGGAAGTGAGGAAGGTTTTGTTGATGACAACCTGAAAATAAATCACTTATGTCACATCAGGTCAGTGAAAACTGCTTTATAGAGTGTGTCCCTGCTTTGTTAGGTACAAGGAGAAGAAAAATATTTAAAAGCGGACACAAAATCAACAACAAATACCACGAGAAAAACTCACAAGAAAATGGTTATTTATATTTTTGTTCTGTTTTGTTTTCCTTAAGAATATGACTCAAGAATTGCTCCCTTCCAGACCAGGGGCCCAGAATTTGTACAGGTTTCCGTGATCCACCTTCTCCCCCCAGCTCCCAATCCAGGCTTCTAGAAAGACTGAAGGTCTTCGGACAGAGGGTGTCAAAAGCTCAGCCAGATCTGTCTGCATCTTTTGCCTCCTACCACATTCATTAAAGGGACGGCTTGTTCGTTCTCTGTGCTCCTTAAACGTGGGCTTATTTGGTCCCTGCCTTTGCTCCTGGCTCCCCATCCCCAGGTACAGAACAGATGTAACAGAATAGAAACTTCTTTTCTTGCCTTTAATGAGAATAAATGATTTCCGAGTAACCAGTAGACACTTGGATTGTGACCCCCTGGACATACTAAGCGAATGAGATGTGTAATGACACGTTTCCTATTGGGGCATTTTACCTATAGCAGCACAAGATGACTACAAATACCATCTCTAGCGAAACGGAGACCGTCCTGCGCTTAGCTCGGCGTCTCGCTCTTACTTCTGATTCTCTCCACAGCCTCTTAGAAGCTGAACACGGACTGACATGCACACACGGCTGTCTTTAAAGTGGACAACCCACAAGGACCCACTGTACAGCCCAGAGAACTCTGCTCAGAATTCTGTACCAACCTAACTGGGAAAAGAATTTGAAAATGAATAGATACATGTATATGTACAACTGAATCACTTTGTTGTACACCTGCAATTAATGCAACAGTGTTAATCAACTGTACTCCAATATAAAATAAAACGTTAAAAAAAAAACATAGCCATAAAAGAAAAAAAGGAAGTTGCACGTGGTGCCTTTCTGGATTTCCTCCGGACCTTCCTCGGATAGTTAATCATTTTCAAGTAAAGATTTAGCTCGATTACAGCTGCTTGGATTAAGGGAGACTTGGGGAGGAAGGGTTCTCCAGTACAACGTGCACTAAGGAGCAACGCCGTGGGGGTCACGTGCTTTGTGGCATCACTGATGGTCAAGAGCCTGAGAACTGTCCATTGCTCTCTTCCGCGCTGTAAAATGTTCTCCTTTCTAAGTCTGGATCTCATTTTACTTTAAGGAAGGAAACTTGGAAACGAGTTTTCTTTGTTCCATTACAGTAGTTTTTCTGGTTCTTTCTTCGGCTCATATTAAGTCATCCTGTACCAGCTCTGAGAGCACAGTGTGACTGAGGCATTAATTAGCGTGCAGAGATCTCCAGGCAGGCCGCTCTCAGCAAAGAGCTGACATGTGGGGACTGTCAGTCACTTGGAGTTTATACTGAATACGGAATCCATCGGGAACATTCCATCCAGGAGTTTATGAACGTGGGAGGAGGGGGAGTGGGGACTGGCAGAGGGGGAAGGAGTCAGTTTAACTTATGTTAAATATCAGACGACACAGGGTAAAAGGCGTTCGGAATTAATGAAGCACATAATCATAATTACACCTCATCATCCCAGACCTCCCAGATTGTGCCGGAAATCCTCCAATGGCAGAACACGCGCACGAGTCTTAGTTCAGTGCCTGTCTTGCCTGGAGTGCGTGTTCAGTAGCTTAACCATCATGATCAGCGACCAGCTAGTCCTCCAGCGAAAAAAAAACCGAGGCCCCCACCAATGGCAACAGCAGGATTAAGGAAAACAGCCTGTATCTTCCGCTCCTGACTTCACAGTTGGGGTGACATGCGGGAAAGCTGCTGTCACAGGACACTGGCTCCCCCCGTAGCTTCCCTGGGCCCAGAGTGGCCTTGGTAAAATGCAAATGAAGGAATGCAGGAAACGAGTGTTTACTAAGCAGCCACCGTGCTGACCTTGTTTGTACCGGTAGATGGAACAGAGCACTTTACACAGAAGAGATGCCAATAAATATTCAATAAATAAATCAACGTGTGACTTTGAAATCTATATGTATTTATACACGAGTATTATGTGTATACTCATACATACATATGCATCTAAAAGTACAGAGTGGACATGAAAGAACATGAAATTTTGCATTCAGTGGACTTGGGCCTATGCCCACGGGCACCGCATAGTTAAATACACAGACTTATGATGAGTTGTTTTTTTTGTTTGTTTTTTTTTGTTTTTGCGGTACACGGACCTCTCACTGCTGCAGCCTCTCCCGTTGCGGAGCACAGGCTCCGGACGCGCAGGCTCAGCGGCCACGGCTCACGGGCCCAGCCGCTCCGCGGCACATGGGATCTTCCACCACTGCGCCACCAGGGAAGCCCTTATGATGAGTCTTGTCACAACTTTTCTTTCCCATTTTACCGTTGTTAATATTCTTCCCACTGTCTCGTAACTTCTGCTTCACTCTAATAGTCCTCAGGGAAGATCTTATCATTTTCCTGGAAAAGCCGTATCAGAGCACGAGCTCCCCAGATTCAGATCCTTATGGGCTCACTGGGCACTTCGATATTTGGCCTAACCCCCTCATGGTGGTAGTGGTTTATTTTCCTGCCTACGGAAGGGAAGCTTGGCCAGTGTACTTACAGTGTACCCACTGCCAAGACGATCGGGACGCCATCCGGGACCTTGATCCCGTGATAGGAAGCCCAGCCATGCATGGCTGGCAGTGAACTGCCACGTGGCCCGTTCCCACGTTCACCATGAGGGTGGACAGCTGTCCTCTGCCCAAATCCACTTCCACCCCTGATTTACTGAGGCATTTGGCGTGCTGAGCATCTCAGTGTCCCACAGGCTAGCTCTGTAACACTTCATACTTGATCTGATATAACAGAGAGAGCGTGAACTCATCCTCGCCCAGCTCTGTGTCCAATCCTAAAAATCTGGTCCTGATATGTCCTCTTTCCCATAGGTAAAAAAATAATAATAATATGTGTGTATCACTACTCAGGGGTCTAGCAGGAAACACGGATATTCAGAAAGTTCAAAGAACCAACAGGGGATTGTGAAGCCCTCAGGGATTAATGACAGTGGGTGACTAGACACAAATGGGGAGGGCGGTAGCAGGGGGAGAGGGAGAGAAGAAGGTTCTTGGAACCTGGCCAGGGTCGGCCCAATGGATGAGACACTGATGGATAAAATTTGCAGCCACAGAAAATTCCACTCCTGCCTAAACTGACTAGGCAAAGAGGGAGCAGTGGGGAACAAATCACCCAGCCTCTGTCTCCTTTGTTCTCTGAATCTTTGCTGGAGCCACCCTTGCTTGAGCATTACCGGGCGAGAGGGCAGGGTAGCTAGGGTGAGGCCACATAGGGCAGCGTGCTTGGGCAGTGTGGGCAGAGAGCTCAGAGTGTGGATCTGGAGAAAGGGGCAAACAAACCACCATCAGCACAATTCCATCTTTTCCTGCACTGGTTTCCCTCCAGTTACTTCCCTCCTCTCATTTTCACAGACTTGCAGAAAGCGAGCTGCCTCTACCTGACCATCTGCCATGGCACATTAACACACCGACTCTGGCATCTGCTTCACTATTGCTCTGAGGTCGGTCCCTTCAGCAAGACGTCCCTTCCTATGGCTATAAATCCCATAGCTGTTCTCCGCCCTCCTGTTAAAAACCTTCTTCCACACCACGCCCTCTTCTGCTCCCTCTTCTCGGTCCCTGTACTCATTGCAAAGATCGTCGTAACAACAGAACAAGCCACAAGAGAAACACAGTCCAAAACCAAAAGACTGTTCATGGTCGTTCTACTCCTTACTGCATTTTCACCAGCTTCTTTCCCCAACTCCCGTCCTTCCCTTTCCTTTCCTACCTCATCCAACTAAGGCACCAATGACCACACCCTGCCCTGTGTTCTTCCCGACTTTTCTCCATGACCCATGCAGGCATATGCAAAAATGTACACACATGTAGGGTAATTTCAGTATGTTGGGGTTTTTTTTTTACCAAAAAAATTACAAAAATCGTAACACTATGTGTGTTTCTCTGCCAGTGGCTTTTCTCCATTCTCAATAGAAGGTGTAAATTCTTCTAGGCTAATACATACAGGTGGAACTTATTTTACTTTACATAATTGCATGATATTTTACCTTGTGGCTGTCAGATGACCCTCAGGACTAACAGAGCTGATCTGGCTGCTGGGTAGGTGTCCCTTCTTCATGGATCAAGGTGAACTCTTGTTTGGTCACAGTGACGAACCTCTGAAAAGACCACCAGTTTCCTTCTTTAAATGCTCTTTTCTGTGGTTTCTACCATCTCCCCTCTCTGGCTTTTTCCCTCGAGCTCTCTCCTCAGTCAGTTATGTGGAATCCTCTTTCTCTGTTTCTCTCTTTCCTTTGCTTTTATGTATCAGTCAGTTTTTTCTGTGATAACATTACATTGAGAACAAGCCTAGAAACTTAGCGGCTTTCAATCACATTTATCTGAAAAGACTGGTTTTATATCTCCAGAGCATCTGATAGGCAGCTTTTCCTGAAGTCATGTCTTATTTGTGGTTTTGTGTGTTACTTTTTTCATGCAAATTTTTCTTTATGTTTTAATTTGCCTGAAGCCTTTCTTAAAGACCTTCTTTGAAAAGAAATTATAAAGCTGTTCCTGGAAAGGCTTTTTGCAAGTAATCCTAAGGGACTCAGGGCTGGGCCAGCCTCCTCTCTCATGCTCCCAGAGAATCCAGTAGCCTCTTCTATCTTTATGATCAATTTTAATCTTCAGAAAATAAAAACACTGTGTTTTTCTAATTTTGACTTTTCTCATAGGAAAACTGATCTACATTATGCCTCAGTTGGGCCTGCACAAGGACCAAAATTATTAGTGTCTAGAAAAAATACATATCATACAGATACCATTTTACAGTGGCCTCCCCTCCATTCAAGACCCCCAAAGGATTCCAGAAACCACAGATAGTACTGAACCCTATATATACTGTTTTTCCCTATCTTACATACCTATAATAAAGTTTAATTTATAAATTAGCCACAGTAATAACAAAAACTGTTAAAATAAAAATTTTATCAATAACAAAAACTGATAAAATAAAAATTATAACAGTATACTGTAATAGAAGTTAGTGAATATGGCTGTCTCTCTCTCTCTCTCTTTCTCTCAAAATACTTGATTGTACTGTACTCACTCTTCATATGAGACTGTGAGATGATAAAATGTCTGCGTGATGAGATGAAGTGAGGTGAATGACATAAGCATTGTGACATAGCGTTAGGCTCCTGTTGACCTTCTGGATGCATCAGAAGGAAGAGCGTCTGCTTTGGGAGATCTTGGATCATTGAGCTTTGAGGATGTGGAGGTTCGGGTGTCAGGTGCAGACGACCATGTCAGTGGCTGGTGATCAAGAGCAGGACAGAGCAGGATGGCGCGAGATTTTATCACACTACTCAGAATGGCACGTAATTTAAGCCTTATGAACGGTTTATTTCTAGAATTTTCCATTTGATCCTTGCAGAACAGGGTTGCCTGCAGGTAATTGAAACCACAGAAGGTGAAACCGTGGATGAGGGAAAACTACATACTACTAGTGAGGCATATTTAAATCTAGAACTGATTATCATAGATACCCAGGAGGAAGTGGGCAGTTAACTCTATGCCATGATGGTGAAGATGGTGTGGGACCCCCCTTCATGGAAAACTAGGGTTGCCCAAATTTTAGGGGCAAAATGAGAGTTTATTGGGGCTTTCGCTGTAGAGTAGGAAATTCCTACCTTAGATAATACCAAAAGCTAGAGTGGTGAACAAAATACAAGAAAGCATAAGGAAAAAACCAATGCCCCGGTACCAAGGAAAGCATATAGCATCCCCAAATCAGTTGGGAGCAAGAAAAAGGGATTAAGGTAGAAATGACAAAGCCAAGAATTGAGAACTCAGGGGAAAGAAAAGTAGAAAGATGAGCAAAGGTCATATCTTCTAGAAATGTCCTTAAATACCAGAGCATCTCAGGGAGTGATAAAGGTCTGGGCTATTTCCATCTTTGGAATATTGCAGCATTTTATACATCATAATGACTTTCCAATCAGAAGTATAAAAATTGTGGTATAGTTTGATGTTCATTTTTAACAAATTAATGCTTTTAACAAAAGTTTTGCAATGAAATGTGTGTGCTCTACAGGAGACAGTTATAAAATTTCTGAATTACACACACACACACACACACACACACACACACACACACACACACACACATTTATGGAGGACTAGCTGGTTTGTCCAGTTTCAGGAACCAGGTTTAAAGTTTAGTGCTGCCTTCTTTCAATCCTATCAGGGTTCCTCTGTAACTGAGCGCATAATCTCATCTGTACCTGATAGTAGAAACCTGAACTTGGGGCCTTTAATGTACGTGAAAGCTGGCCCAAGCCTCCTTGCCTTGTCGCCTCTGCCCATTGCAGGATAGATCTTGTAAATCACAGCTGGTAACTGATCTTTGTTAGCCTGATGAGTTTGGCTGACCTCAAGGGTTAGAAATAACCAAAAAAAAACTGATTTAACATTTCTGGTGCATTTCTGATAGGCAGAATGCCTGGGAGACATGTTTTATTAATGTTTTTGTTTGTTGGCATCTTTCATTCTTTTGCATACAAATTCTTCTTTGTGTATTAATTTTGCCTGGACTTGCAGTTTTCATGACCACAGAAAATTTTAAAGGGAAACTTTGGCAAGTACCTCTTTAATTTGATGGTTATAGACAGCTAATGTGAGTAAACTGTGTTAAAATGTGTTAATTATCCAATGTGGCAGTCCAGTCAATTTCACCAGGAGGTTGCCAGCATTCTCCATTGTTTTCTGGTGGGAAGCACAGGATGGTTTTTAGAAACTACAAAACAGAGAACCTTAGGAACATACCAGTGTCAGCAAAATGAATAATAAAGTACTATTTGCAGAACTGCTCCATTTAAACAGTTGCATTTGTATTAATAATCTACTCTTTTGTAAGGACAATGTAACTGGACATTGGAGAAAAGAAATTTGATCGCAGTAGACTAGAAGAAAAATAATCCTCCATCATGGAATCCATCACTTAGAAACACCATAATATATAATGTTTCATTCTTTTGAAAGTGTATTCATTTAAAGTGTTGCTTTTAATTTAGTTTCAACAACATACCTTTAAGACAGCTTTTGAAGTCAACTTTTAAATTCCTAGAATAGCTACATATTAAGAGGTGTTCCTAATCATCACAGCTGATAGGAATCTTCATCACACACCTAACCTATCTGTACCACTTTGGGGTACTTATCCCTTTTATCATGAATTATTTTTGTTTATTTTGCATCTTATCTACCAAAATTTAATTTCCATAAGGACATGTATTTGAAGGGACTCAATAGCTACAAGTGACAGAAACCCAATTCCACCGACTTAATCAAATGGGGAATTATTGACTCATATAACCGGAATGCCAGGGGTAAAGTTGCTTCAGGTAGGGCAAGATCCAGAAGCTCAGATCCTGACAATATTAACCTGTTTCTCTCCATCTCAGATCAGCTTTCATCATGGTTGACTGAATTTCCAAGTAGCCTTTCTCTGTGTATGGTGAGAAGGCTACTTATTACCCCAGGCTTGTATCCCACCAGCTTATCAACCAAAGAGATAATGCCTTTCTCTTAATAGTTTCAATGAATGTCTCAAGTTTCAAGTAGGACTCACATTAGATCAGCTTGGGTGATAGACTCATCCGTGAACCAGTAGTTGTGGCTGAGGGGTGGTGGTGCTCAGAATGGCTCTGCTGGAAGCACATAGAGGGTGAGTGGAATGAAAGTGGCTCTAAAAAGACAGAGGTGTGTTTTCCTAGAAGAAAGAGGAATGAACTGGGGGCACATGAAGTCAGCATGTACCTTACAGAGCAGGACTGTGCCTAACTCTCATCCTGCCGCATTCTGCACCCCTCACCCCTTCCCTACAGCATCTACTCATTACAATCCACATCTTAAACTAGAGCAAATATCAAATAGACGAATGCATGCGTGGAATGTCAGAGAATAGTGGGAAATGAATTGGCTCCGATGTCAGACAGAACTGGTTGCAAATTTAGGCTCCACCACAGACCAGCTGAGAGAGCTCCTGGAAGATGACTGCATGGGCTCCCATTTTCTCTTTGGTAAATTGGTGATAATAATATAGGGATTTTTTTTTTTAGTTTTTAGTTGTTTTTTTTTCTTTGTGGTACGCGGGCCTCTCACTGCTGTGGCCTCTCCCCTTGCAGAGCACAGGCTCCGGACGCGCAGGCTCAGCGGCCACGGCTCACGGGCCCAGCCGCTCCGCGGCACGTGGGATCTTCCCGGACCGGGGCACGAACCCGCGTCCCCTGCATCGGCAGGCGGACTCTCAACCACTGCGCCACCAGGGAAGCCCTAATATAGGGATTTTTAAGAGGACTAGATGAGAAAATATATGTAAATCATAGTATCCAGATCTTCTTGTTTTAAGAAAAAAAAAGTCAGGAGCACACTCTCCATTAAACTGTTAGTCTATTAGTATTGTAATTATCATTTAAATTTAATTTTTGAAGTTTAATATTTTACTATTAAAACTTAGTTGATTATTCATACAATTAAAGAACACAATTTAGTGTCTATTGATTTGGGTTCAAATATATAATATAATTTTTAATTCAACATCTGTTTTTCATGAAATGAAATTGAAAAGTACCATTTGAGGAAATGTTATACTTGATCTAGTTTCTTTTTAAAAATTTGTGTCCCCTTCATGCTAGGAATGGATTGATAATTTTGTCACTTGACATAAGTGTATAAAGAGGGGAGGTAAGCAATTATTTTTATGCTTTGAGACAAATAATACTTTACTCTTCTCATTTCTATTTATACCCAACTCAAGAGGTGATATTACGGTAGAGTTATCATTTGTATATATAACACCAAAGAAGAATAGATATTCAACCTGTTGGTTTCCTTCCCTTCTCCTTTATGCCTTCCTGTATTTCCCCAGAGGTGTCCACTCTGATATGTTTTGCTTTTACAATAATCCCAGAAAGGTAAAGGGATTGACATGCTGACCTGAGGAAGCCATCTGTTGACACTATTTACTTATTATCTGAGGAGGTAGAAGAGGTCTAAAAATAAATATAATTCTTCAGCAGTTGACTTGATATTAAATCTCACCATGCATAGCATTTGTTTTTATACACTGACAAAAATGAAATTACAGAATGCCATTCAGCTATGGGGCTGCTGAAAAGAATGTCTTGTAACAGTACATGGCTGTGTTTCTCCATCAAAAATAGTTCAAGTAGGTGTTAAATAAAGACTATTGCAAGATCTATGTATGGACAACACCAAATCCTATCCCTCTGCAGGTTTTGGGAGAACCAAGGATAGAAGAAAAAACACAAAACAAAACAGGGTATTTTGGAAAAGACTAAAATGTACACTTCCTGAAAGAAGCAAAACCTGCCAGGTGAGATATTCAAACAGGAAGCGATTAACCAATCCAAGGTCATGGCCCTTTGGCTGTCATCACTTGTAGAGGTGATCCAGGACAGTTTCACAAAGAAAAGCCTTCTAAAGGCATAATCAATCCAGTCTTAAGTAATCTTCTTCCCAAACATCGTCTATTTTTCAATATTTCAGGACTTTTCAAACATTTCCACTAACAGGCCTCTAAAGACGGAGAAGAACAAACTCATATCCCCAAGAATGTTCAGCTTAGCCTAAAGTGACGACATGCCCTCTAAGCTTTATGTTTTATCTCAAAAAGTAACTTACATGTACAAATTAAATATATACATTTTTGTCAACTGCACCTCAATAAAGCTAGAAAAAGTAATTTATGTATAAAATTATATGATAAAAAATGTACCTTCCGTAATGTAAAATAAATGGTAAAAAATATTTGAGTTTATTCCCACTTTACTGACTTTTCCACCAAATCTTTAAGTACAAATCCACGCTGTGGCCAGATTTGTGTGACCATTGCTCTACTATCTATGTCACAGCACTATTCCATAAACACCAAAGAGAACTGGAATTGTGGCTCAGTTCTTCATTGCTGAATCCCCAGAGCCTACGTGGTACCTGGCACAGAGTAAATACTTGGTAAATGTTTGTCGAGTGAATGAAAGAATTAAGTAATTAATATGCCATGTTTATCCTCTGGCTTCCCATTTTCCCCGCACACAACCCCCAGAGGATGTGTACTTGCGTTTGAAAAGCACTGCTCGATGGGATGCAAATTGAAGCTGAAGTTCGGAATTCACAGAGACAAATTAATGGAACAGTTTTCTCTTCACTTCCGTGATTTTTTTAGCTGAATTATGGGTGCGGCCGGTTTCATGGATCAGATGACCGTGTCTTCTAGGTCTGCAGACACAGTACTCGGGAGTTATCCAGTTAATATGACTAATAGAGACACAGTAAAAAGAAGCATCAGCATGATCACGGGGGTCTCGGGTTTCTGAGAGTTGGAAGCCACATCAAATCTGTGGAAGAAATGTTCTTTTGAAAGAATTAAACTCTGGAGGATGCCTTGTTCCTCTCCAGTGCCTCCATCTGTCCTCTGCCCTCACCTTCCCCTCCTGCTCCTGGAGGTGATCAGTATTTTTGCAGATCTTCATTTCTGGTCACACGGCATATATGTTGTCGGTCTCAATTACCTCTCATTCCTTGGGCATTAGAAAGACGGGGCTAAGCTGCTATTCAAACACGCTGACAAGGCACTGACTAAACAGGGAACACCAAGACCCATGGTCACAGTGCAGGGAAAAGAATCGCTGATGTAAAATATCCTCTTACCCCAGAAATGCTCTCTTTTAGATGCAACATTGCCTTAAAGACAGTCAACACCAAAAAATGTTTAATTTAATTTTAAAAACAACTAATGAAGTTTTTGGCTTCTTTTTATTGAGCACATCTTGGGTGTTAAGTGCTTGATAAAATTGACCCATTTACCCCTCCCACGGGCCTGGTGGGCGGGGCGAGGGGGGGTCGTGTGCCCTCCACTCTGAGCAGCTGAGAACACTTGGCACAGTTAAGCCACTTGCTCAGCATCACAGGTGAACCTGTGGCAGGTAAACCCTTAGCAGAACAAGCGTCCAAATGCAGATCTGCCTGGGTCTAAAGTCTGAATTCTTATCACGGTGCTATATGCATTGTGGCTCTTTGCAGCCGGTCAACAAAGGCAAGATAGGGAAGACTAGACTTAGGACCATCCCGTGAAGGTGAGAATTTAGATCAGGAACAAAAAGAAGAGGAGATTCTGGTAAATGTGGCTGGTGAAAATGGCAATGCATCGTGCTAGAAACCAGAGCCAATAATCTGAATGGAACAAAGTGAAGTACTGCCACCTTATACCTCTTGCTTGAGTTTTAATATCTCCTAACACCACAGCTAGTCTTTCTATTGTACTAAAATAGCTTGTGTTGTTGAAATAATGGTTTGAAGGTTACAGCTAGAAGCCTCCCATTCTAAATACTCCCATCAGCATAATTGGTCTGTCAACCTGGGTGAAATTTCACCAATGGGTTGAGACTCGTTTTGTTTTTTTTAATCTCTCTTTACAATACACAAATTTCCACTGGTAATTTTTTAATTGCCATGTTTGCCTCTTAAACCAATCCTTTGGGGTAATGTCTATATGCCAAGAGTTGTCCTAATTTATTTATACAACGTCAAGTGGGTCTTTAATCATCTCCATTTGCCGTATGGTAAAGAGATTTCCCACGGCTTCCCTGGTGGCGCAGTAGTTAAGAATCTGCCTGCCAATGCAGGGGACACGGGTTCAAGCCCTGGTCCGGGAAGATCCCACATGCCGCGGAACAACTAAGCCTGTGCATCACAACTACTGAGCCTGCACTCTAGAGCCGGCGAGCCACAACTACTGAGCCCGTGTGCCACAACTACTGAAGCCTGCAAGCCTAGAGCCCATGCTCCACAACAAGAGAAGCCACTGCAATGAGAAGCCCGTGCACCTCAACGAAGACTAGCCCCCTCTCACCACAGCTAGAGAAAGCCTGCGTGCAGCAATGAAGACCCAATGCAGGCAAAAATAAATAAATTCTTTTTTAAAAAAGAGAGAGATTTCCCCAAGGACACACAGAATATGATAGAACTTGGATGTTAACCCAGGTCCTCAGCTTTTTCCATTATGAACTGTCGCACCATATAAGGGAAATTAGAAGTAAATGCTCCAATAGAGCCTTAGAAAATGGGACACTGAATAGTAAGGTTTGATAAGACTTACCTGTGGAAGGCTGGAACCTGACAAGGGTATGTGTTAAAGTAATAGTCACAGGGACCACAGGAAAGTCCCAAAGGTTAAAGTCAAATGAGGATCCAACTCTATATCTCAGATTTGCCAAAGAAAGTTCAACTATAAGATACCACATGCCGCAGAGCAGCTAAGCCCGTGCGCCACAACTACTGAAGCCCGTGGGCCACAACTACTGAAGCCTGCTCACCTAGAGCCCAAGCTCCAGGCTACCCTTGAACCATTGTTCTTGCAACTATCAGCTCTGGGTCAGCATTTAAGGCAGCCTGACTAGAGAACCTTTTCCTCAGCTGCACTCAAGGAGGAAGGAGCCAGCTGTAGCAGGAGGAATTTGCAGTGGATTGACTGTCACTGCTCACAGGAAGCCTCCTGCTTCTTTTTCTTTTCATGGGATCAGTGTCCACAGTGTTCTTCAACTCTTTCCTTCCTGGGCTCTTATAAGCAAGAGGCAAGGGGCAAAATAGAGGCAACAAGAAAGGATGGGACCATTGGTCTTTATTTTGTCCTCTTCTTCCTCTTGATGATTTCTGCCCCCCTCTTCTCTTCATTCCTGCTCTAAAATTTGTCCTGACATTGAGCTGGATGGTGATGGAGAATTAGTGATTTATTATTCTCTGGCAAAAGCACATTTTTTCCTTTCAGACATGTACCTTTAGAAGTCTTACTTTAATGTCCACAGGCATCCCACAGATGGATTGAGAAAGAGAATATCTGCCAAAGCCAAGTTAGACAATTCTGTGAGTGTGATCAAAGAAGTTCAAAGGCAAATTGGGGTCCGTAAGAAAGGAACAGGGGAAGTGAAATAGATCAAAGCCTGATCTACTCAACTAGGAGGAGGACACAGGCTCTGAGGACAAGGGATGGGAAGGAAGAACAAGAAGTAAAGAGATCAATTCATGCTTGAGCTAGAATAATCAACATCTGGAAAAGAGGTTAATAGGTGGAAGTTTGGGGATTTCTGAGTAAGACTGAGATGGGAAAACAAGTACAGAGACCTCCTCTCCCATCTCTCCCTTGAAATGCATAAAGGTACAAACCCTGTCTACCACCTGTTTTTGTAAAGAAGGTCTATTGGAACACATCTTTCACTGCTTTTACATTAGAACTACTGAGTTGAATAATTATGACAGAGGCTGTGTGGCCTGCGGAGCAAAAAAATAACTGGATTGTTACACAAAATATTTGCTGGCCTTCCTCTGTATTAATGAACGGGAAACTCTAAATGGATAATATTCTCAGAAAATATAAATTTCTGAAATGTATTCAAGGAAAAAAGTATAGTAAAAAAACAAAAAGGAAAGCAACAAGTGGTAAAACAGTTGTTAAATGAATACATCTCTAGAGGGCTTTGTGACTGATTTGCTCAAATCTCCAGTGCTCCACAATCTGCTTTAGAGCAGAGCAAAAGCATAAAATATTTCTAGTTAATTTTATTAAGCATAACTTTGAAATCAAAACTTAACAAAGCTTTATATGAGAAGCTGCAAGATATCAATCTCCTATATTAATATTGACACAAAAATAAAATATTAGCCAAGTCAGTCCGTTACTATGTAAGAGAAATTTGATATCATGAAGTAAGGTTGATTTCAAAAATGTTAAGTCTTAGTGTTATGATATCTCTTAAACTGATTGATTTGTTGATTGATATGCCTACAAAAACACATTAAGATGAGGGAAAACCACTTTTATAGCTGGAAACTTCAAAGATGCCATCAACAAGTGATAAATTGTGAGGAGTTTCTGCCAGAAAAATTATAGAAAAATAAAAACAGAATTAAAGAAAAGGTGCTCACTAAGTAGGGCAAGCTGGAGATACTCTTTTCACAATGATAGCACATTCTTAAGAAGATATTGTGTGGGGTGGGGAAGGAGGGATGGAAGGAAAACATAATTAAATCTGATGAATAAAAGACATTTGGTAAAATTTATCATTATTATTTTAAAAACAGGAATAGAGACTTTCTTAACAAGATAAAGTATTTATATCAGACTCAATATTGAAACATTTGGGCCCTATCACTAAAATTAGAAGCAAACTAAGGGACCACCATTATATAGTGTTGTTCTGGAAATTCTTGCCAAGGCAATATGACAAGGTAAAAAAGTAAGACTTCCTGATACACTGGCTACTGCTATTTCTGTGAGTAATAAACCGGTTTTATCTCTGACACAGGAGTCTTGTTTTCTGATAGCAAATTGTCTTCCAAAGTGGCTGCTCCATTTTGCATTTCCCACCGGCACTGAATGAGAGTTCCTGTTGCTCCACATCCTCACCAGCATTTGGTGTTGTCAGTGTTCTGGATTTTGGCCATTCTGATAGGTGTGTGTAGTGTTATTTTAATTTGCATTTCCCTGATGACATATGATGTGGAGTATCTTTTCTTATGCTTATTTGCCATCTGTATTTCTTCTTTGGTCAGGTGTCTGTCAAGGTCTTTGGATCATTTGTTAACCAGGTTGTTTTTTTATTGTTGAGATTTAGTTCTTTTGTCAGATACATCTTTTGCAAATATTTTCTTCCAGTGTGTGTCTTGACTTTTCATTCTCTTGATAGTGCCTTTCTCAGAGCAAGAGATCTTAATGAAGTCCAGCTTATCAATTCTTTCTTTCTTGGATCATGCCTTTGGTGTCACATCTAAAAAGTCATCTAGGTTTTCTCCTATGTTATCTTCTAGGAGTTTTATAGTTTTGTGTTTTACACTTAGGTCTGATTCATTTTAAGTTAATTTTTGTGATAGGTGTAAGGTCTGTGTCTAGATTTTTTTTTTTACATGTGGATGTCCAGCTGTTCCCAATCTTATTATTTTTTAAAGCATGAAATTTAACCAAAAAAAAAGAAAGAAAATAAATAACACATAACCGTGTACATATCATCTAGATTTTACATATGTTAACATGTTGCCCTAAGGGCACTCTCTCCCACCCCTTTCTCTTTCTCAGTAAGCATTGTATGTACACTAATAGATCCATTTCCTCACAACTTCCTCTTCATCTCTCTTTCTTCAGAAACAAGACAATCTTTTGTGCTTAATACTTGCATGCATTTTTTTTACTTTTAGTACATATGTATATATCCACAAACAATAGTCATTTTGTTTTGTGTGTTTGCAAAATATACGTAATAGTATCCTTGTAAAGTATCTTTTTGTAGTTTGCCTTCTGTAGCACAACTTTATGCTTTTGGGAGTTACCCAGGTTGATACATGTAGATCTGGTCCATTCATTTTATCTACAGAAAAGTATTGTATGAATAGACAACAATCTATTTCTTCTTCTTCCCCTCAAGAGACAGTTAGGTTGTTTCCACAAATATTAGAACCATTTTCCAAATGGAGAAAATTGGACATTACACAACAGTAAGAAAATTTCTATTTTGCACTTTCCACTCAAAGAATGACACAGTCAATTGGATTGACAGCAGCAGTTAACTATGTCTTTGAGCTCTTTCCACAACAAACTAAATTCACCTCCTAGTTATTATCTCCCTTGGAAGTTAATAGAAGGTAGTTACATTATAACACTACTTGACGGAGGTTGGTGGTATTCAAACATATTTTCCCGTTCTTTCTTTTTTTTGCATGCTAAATTGAGTTGATCCCTTTGTGAGATTCAAACTCCCACTGAAACAAGTCTTTTTTCCATTCTCCCCCATGGCCTTGTACATATAGGAAAAGAGAGACAATTTCTTCCAGCCCCAAACGTGAAGAAATTGAGTGATGATAGGCAATGTGGGAGTTGTCTGAGTATTTTATTTCCCATGAATAGTATCAGCGAACTGGGGGTGATCTTGTAGCCCCATCCCCGCCCTGAGAACATCTGGCAGGATCCGGAGACAGCTTGGGCTGTCATGACTGCCATGGGGGTGACGCTGAGAGCCTCTCGCAGGCAGAAGCCAGGGTGCTGCTCACCATCCTACAACATGGAGGACAGTCCTCACTTAATAATCATCCTCTCCCAAACGTCAGTAACGCTGACGTTGAGAGATTCTGATTCAAAGAAGCAGAAACCAAAATTACACACTTCAGCTTCTGTCTTTATTCCAGGAGAACCCCTGTACTGAGGCCCAACTTGACACCGAATTTGTTAGAAGAGATACATTGTTACGAGACAGACAGATGTCTCTTCTGGCATCCTCCCACCTATGCCCAGCTAGCCCTCACAGATGGTTTCAATTCCTATTTTATCCTCCTGTGATATAACTTCCCACCTTCCTTTGAAAGCCCCTCCGGCTCCAAGCCTATGTATCCTTTGGAGATGAAGCCTAGTTAGCTTTCTGCAGCCCTACAAGGCAGTGCCCCTTACCTTTCCGGGTTTATTGTTTTCCCTAAGGTTGCTCTCCCCAACCACTGAACTAACCTCAGGGCAGTAGGAGAAACCGGCTGATTCCAAAGGAGGTGGACAGGAAGGACCTTTTGCGGTCTGTGAACATTCAGGGACCCTGCCCAGAGCCAGCCAGCCAATCTGCTCAAGTTTGCCTTAGTTTCACGGACTCCAACTTTCTGAGAAGGTGACAGTGGAGCTGGTGACATGAATTGTAATCCCAGACACATGTCCAGAAATTCCTGGTGGTGAGAATTAAGAGCAGGGCATCATGACAAGGCAAGATCATTGGCCTGTGCTGGGTTCTGCCACTAACTAGCTGTGTGACCTTGGGCAAGTCCCTTTCAATGTAAGATGAATCACAAAACAGGCAGCATGTTCTTAAGCTGCAGGCCCCCAAAGGCACCCAAAACAGGGGAAGGAAACTTCCACCTCTGACAGACTTTACAATCTGACATTCTAGAAACAAGTTTTTTTGATTTCACTATTCATATAGGTTTTATTTTCATTTTAAATTGCACAGTCTTTTCAGTGTTTAGGATTTCTAAAGGTCTTAATCTAGTTTTGGTTGTGAGGGATGCCAGATCCAGACTCCAGAGTTCTAGCTCCAACCATCTCAGTCTTCATATTGATTCTAAAGACTGAAGGCTTTTGACCTTTCTGTTTTATGAAAGAAATGCTTTCATAAAACAAATAATTTTCAATACCTATTATGTACTAAACACTGTACTAGATCCTGGAATTTATAGAAATGAATGGTAGTACAAAGTACAGACCAATCATTCATTTATTTATTAGACATCTATCGAAGCCCACTCTGTGTGAGACAGTATACATATCGGTCAACCAAGAAGAGTTCCTGCCTTAACGATGTCACAGTCTAGTGTAAGAATAGACAGGTGGGTACCCTGGAGTAAAAAGGCCAGAATAGCTCAAAAGTACAGAGAAGGAACTGATGCAACCTATTGAGTGGAGGGGCTTTCTGGAGGAGATGGCATCTGATTTCTGGAAAACATAAGCTATATCAAAGTCTAATGGATTCCATAGTTGCTTGTTGGCTTTAATCCTTTTGGTGACTATTTATAGAGTATCTACTGTGTCATAGGCATTATGAGAAGTTTCAGGAATTCAGAGACCAGGTAAATATAGTCCCTAGCTTCCCACAACTTAATGTCTGCAAGGCCTTAATGGACCTTACAATTTAAAGCTCTCACATAAAGCTTGTGAAACCCTGGTGTAGATCAATTCCACATAAAGTCTTTTGGGTGGTAATTGCCAGAATGGGAACCCAAGTCCTCTGGTCACCACCGAGCATTGTTTACTCAATCATACTGAATTCCAGCGTGGCTTGGATCCCTCAAAAGACTTATATCTTGAGAACTCCAGCTGTTCTCTGAGGATGCTGTGTCCACCTTTAGGGTCTGCCATCCTGCTGCCCTCTTTTTCTTTAATGACATAGCACTTTATTACAAAGTGCTTTCACATACATAGTTCACCTAAGCCTCATGATGAACTCAGAAATAGGGACACTATATTCCCATTTCACATATGGGGAACACGTGACTTAGTGGAATTGACTCCCTCCAAATTGTTTATATATTATATATATATATATATATATATATGAAATACAATAAAACAAACAATAATATACGTACATATAGCCAGTCTGTGTATGTCACACATCTATGACATAGTCAGTGGCCAAAGCCAGGGTGAAACCCAGCCTGTCTGATCCACAGTCCAGAGCTTTGCCCACGGTTCATGCTGCCTCTTCCAACTCAGACTTCCAACCCGTTAGGTATATCATCCAGGGCGAGTCACTTCACCTTAGGGTCTTAATTTGTAAAATGAAGATGACAGTGCTCACTTGGCGAAGATGTAGCGACGTCGCTTATGTTTTGTATGCCTCACATCTCTGCGTGTTGGGACCTGTCCCTCCTCCACTGTGTGATTCCTGACAGTTATCAGTCTACAGGGGTCCGTCTCCACCACCGCAGAGGGAGGCACTGGACCCAAGACGATCAGTCGGATTGTCCCATCCCCCTGGACATAGTGTTCCAAGGGAGTGCAAATTACCCAAGCAGGGTTCGTCCTTAGGGGAGGACCGCTGCTGTGAGAGCGAAGGTCCCTGCCCGTCAGAGAGCTTGATTTGATCCTGAACTTAGCCCAGCCCTTTGGACTTCCAGTTAAGTGAACATCTGTGTAGCTTCGGTTAGTTGATTTTCTGTTACTTGCAACCCAAAGGTTAAAGATATTGTAAAATTAAAGAGATTATATATGTAAAATGTGTAGCCCAATGCCTGGCACAGAGTTGCCACTGAATAAATATGAGTACCTTTTGATCTCCATCCTCCCTGACCACCTCCCCTAAATATACTAAATTAACAAATATAGATCAAATGCTATGGAATTTTTTTCTCTTGCTATTCACCTAATCTGAAGAGCACATTTTGCTTATTTTTTATAACATCTTCATTGGAGTATAATTGCTTTACAGTGGTGTGTTACTTGCTGCTGTATAACACAGTGAATCAGCTACATGCATACATATATCCCCATATCTCCTCCCTCTTGCGTCTCCCTCCCTCCCACCCCCTCCATCCCACCCCTCTAGGTGGTCGCAAAGCACCGAGCTGATCTCCCTGTGCTCTGCAGCTGCTTCCCACTAGCTATCGATTTTACGTTTGGTAGTGTATATATGTCCCTGCCACTCTCTCACTTCGTCCCAGCTTACCCTTCCCCCTCCCCGTATCCTGACGTCCTCTTATGGGACCATAAAAGAAGGCCATTCTTTTGCATTATACCGGGTATATTCTCCTGTGGGCCACTCTTACAATGCATGTGCTTTCTCAGCTACTGAGGGAATTGGTCAGCTTACAGCGTTCTAATGAATTTTGATCTTTAGTCTATAGTCACCCCTGCTTACCCCCAAAACTCCTAGCACCGTCCTCTCATGCAGTCATCCATCCTTGCTCCACTAATATTTGCGGATTTGCTGCCATCTCTGTGCTTTCCTCTGCCTGGAATAATCTTCCCCAAGAGCAGGCATCACCAATCCTATCCCACCATTCAAAGTTCTCTCTGAAGAGAGGTCTAGTCCTATGTGTCCCTCAGTTACTCTCTACTGTATTATACTATTTATCCATTTTATTGAGAAAAATTTTCATTGAAATAACCTAACGTATCCAAGAGCTTCACGAGCATGGGGACATTAGTTTCTTCACTCTGTGCCCCCAGCACCTCTGTAACCTTAGCACCTGACATGGTGCCTGGGACACCACACAGTAGACAATGAATAAGTACTTACGATGGAAGAGTCTTCCTTGATTCTTGCTCCAACACTTGATTGGGAATTAATTATGTCTTCCTAACATTTTCACAGAAATGTGGATCAAGGAAACAGTGATTTTAATATTAGTAACTGTCAGTTATAGAGTGCACGGTCCTAGAAACGGTGATCTGAAGTACCCAACTGAAAAAAAATAAGTGATATGAAACTGAAGGAGGACATTATTACCAAGGGAAAAAGTAACATTGAGAATAATTGCCGGAATGAACAGTCTGATTATATAAGCCCTATTAGTTCATGGCAGGGGTTTTGGTTTTTCTCTTTTACTTTTTCTTTTTTCAGGCTAGACAATCTTTTTTTTTTTAACTTTCCCAAATCACCTACTTTCTGTCCCTTTAACCATTTTTATTTTTCTTCTCCCTTTGTCATCATTTGGAGGACAAAATAGAAACCCTAAACTTTAAAAAGGACTGACAATTGTAAAATATATTGAAAGTATCTATTCCCAGCCCCTACCCAACAGAATTTTATTAAAATGGCCTTACATTATTTTTTCTAGTTTTTAGCTATTTTCTAGTTTTATTGAGATATAATTGAGATACAGCACTGATAAGTTTAAGGTGTACAGCATCGTGATTTGACTTATATGTATTGTGACATGATTACCACAATAATTTAATTAACATCCATCATCTCATATACATATGAGAAAAAGAAAGAAGGGAAAAAATGTTTTTCCTTGTGATGAAACATTTTGGGATCAACTCCCTTAACAACTTCCAAATATACCGTACAGGAGACTACAGTCATTATTATGGTGTACATGACATCCCTAGTACTTATGTATCTTATAGCTAGGTTTTTACCTTTTGGCCACCTCCATCCAATCCGCCCCCCACACCTCTAATAACTACAAGTCTGATCACTTTTTCTATGAGTTTGGTTTTTCTTTTTAGGCAGGGAAATGATGTGATCTGACTTGGATTCCTTTTTATTTTTTTATGATTCTGCCATGTGCTGAAGATATAATGCACTGTTAGAAGGCAGGGCTGGAAGCAGACGGGCCAGCAGTCCTCACTGGGGACTCTCGGGTTACTTCAACAAGTGAGGTAGCAGTAAAAATGCCAAGAAGTGGGTGGATACAGGCTATATATTGGAAGGAGAGATGAGAACGTTAACAGTTTGGGGAGGAGGACTGGGCAACAGAGCCGAATCAGGGATGATCTCAAGGTTTCGTACTTGATCAATTAAGTCAATATTAACCGAGAAATAAGAATACTAAAAAGAAAACAGGTCTGGTCCAATTTCGAACATGATAAGCTTGAGAGAGATGCCTAAGAAGTGTCGTCATGGATATGCCTTAAAGACGGTCGAAGATAAAAGTCTGGAACTCAGAGAAGCACTCAGGACTCGAGATAGAACTGTGTGCGTTGTCAGAAAAGTTAGGAAACTTTGGAGACACAGAAGAGAATTCCTAAAACCAGAAAGAAAACGAGGAAGTGCATTTAAAACGTTTAGTTGCACGAGGCTCTTTCTAACAGCAGCAACCACGAGGCAATGGGGCTGTCTGTTGTCAAAGAGGAAAAAAAATCCTTCTTTCACCTTAAGTCTGTTCCCTCAAGCAAGAGCCCAAACAGGAGTCTATTCTGTGCGGGGCGATTCGGACAACACAGAACCCTAACAATGCCTGTGCTTTCAGAAAGGCTTCATGTGTTTAACATTTATTGTGAATGGAGCCCTAGAATTTTACCACCTTCCATAAACCTTTATTGTTTATCTGGGTTTCCAACTCCAAGCAGAAAGTACTCGTGTTCTATCGCACATTCCTTGAAGTATGTCAATGTCAAAGACACAGAACATTTTAAGCACATGGTCCCAAGAGAAAGGAGGCTTCGACAGAAAGAGACATGAGTCTGGTTCCCTACAACTGTTTTTACCACTTGGCTGGTGGAGTGTTCACCATCCTTCCTGCATTTTTCTATCCAGCTACCACCAGCTTTGCAGCCCACATAGCTAATACAAATTCTATCAGCATATTTCACATCTCCTTTTATCATACAACTCAAATCTTATTACTCGCTCATTGTACTGTGGTAGGGATTTAGATTGTTTTACAACCATTTTCTCAAATGCTGGGCACTTCATAAATGTATGACTTTTAAGGCAAATCAATACATTTTATCCACCTGTCATCCAGCAGGGGACATATCTTACTGCATACGCTATGCTATTAACATTAACTTTTCAATCCAGGGGAAATTTTAAAATAAAAAACAAATTCCTAGTATAAGACAGGAATGAGGAAATAGAGAAAGAAGAGTTGGGATTCAGGAATAAAGTGGAAAGAGTTATGAGTACAACAAGATTTTGCTTTTCTTCTGTAATGCAATCAAATTACATGAACCAGAAGAGATCCTTATTTCTCTTAAAAATTATTAGAATGGTTGGCTTAGGACAGTGGTTTTCAACAGAGGATGATTTTTTTCCTCCCTCCCAGGGGACACTTAGCCATGTCCAGAGAGACCTTTGGTTGTCACACTGAGGAGGAGTGTGTAGAGGCCAGGGATGCTGCTAAACCCCTCACTATACACAGGACACACCACCTTACAGCAGAGAAGATCCAGCCCCAATGTCAATAGTGCCAAGGCTGAGAGACCAGCTTCAAAACATGGAGCGTCATAATTTTACCCCTGTTCATGCTAAACCAGACTCTCAAATAGAGGTTTTAAAATTTTTGTGTATTTATATTCTTTTCAAATTTCAAATCAGTCATTAAAGATGCCTTTTGATATACTTGCAAAATGGCTAATAATATTATCTAACTCTTTGGAGAATATGAACAACCTGGTAATGCTGACTTATCAAAATGCCAGTGACTGGTTAAAGTTGAGTTGCCTAGACACATAGCTCATAAACCTATTAGGGAACCAACTTTAAGCATATTCAACATGTCTTACGAGTCACACACTGGAGTGAAATTGTTGATAAGCAATGTACTTAATCTTGTTTCTTCATAAACAAACGATTGGCTAATTGACCAGCAAAGGGCTTTGTTAGATTAACAAATAGAATTGAAATTATTAATTTAGTTACTGTTTTAAAATTGCAAATCCCCCCCCCCCCGCAGCTTTATTTAATTTGGCCAAACACCTACATATCATTTTAGGACAATTACCCACTACTTAAGTTTCAAATTTATATATCGTGTTTTATTTGTTTTATTAATGCCTAGCTCTTGTGCTAATTTTAGGAAGTGAATAGTTTGCCTAGAGCAGATATTAGAAGATTAAACTCTTCAAACTTTTTAAAATAATAGGGGGAATTTAAGTGACTGGAGGTATAACTGTACAAATCAGTGTTACCCAATATATTGGCTAAGAAATCCTGAGGTCTTCAGACTGTTTGAAAGGGGTCTTCAGTATATGTACACCCTAACGACTATTTAATACTCGTACCCAAGTGGTGACCACTAGCACTTACTGACCAACGGTTACGTCCTAAGAACTTTAAATGCATCACATCACTTTGTCACGTCTCCAGTAGGCTGACAGCCTCTCCCCACCTTGAAGGCAAGAAACACGGGACTTGTTGAGAGAGGTTGTAACTTCCTCCAGGTAACACATTTGCTAAGAGGAAGAGCTGCATTTGTCTGTCTCAGTCCTGAGTTCTCTACCAATCTGCTATACATAAACATATTTGCGATTATTAAATAATACAAATTTGAAAAGCATTACTGAACATACAGTATTCTATGTACTCAATTCTCAAGGTATTGAAAAATAAGACTCCACACCAAGTTTTAACTCTATAAAGACCTAGGGCCATGGTAATAACTTTCTTCCCTCACTTATTATGCTTATCAATTATTCATGCAGCATATGCAGTGTTAGAAATGGCTGATGAGACCCTCAGCTCACACAAGCACATCCAGTAACTTAATCATCAATCATGAAACAACACATGACTATTCTACCTTTGTCTCCAGCTTTAAGTTTCTATTTCAATTAATACCGCTTCCAGACGTATTACCGTGCCTATTAAAAAATAAGCAATTATTTCTGCAGGGCTGTGTAATTTAATTGAACCAAGATATGTGTCTCCCTCGCAGACTCGTTAGGTCCTCAACCAGTCTTCTGTGTGATGAGAATATTAGGACTCCAAATAGAAAAAAATATTCATCGGCATGGCTAGCTGTGAAGTCTGGGGAAGCAGTGGAATGTACTGCAGTTCTTAAGAGCTGGAGCCCTTGGCAATAGAAGGAAATGTAATGGACTTATTTTCCAGTGTTGGCATCCCCCATAATGTTTGTGTCCTGTGGTAACTCAGCATATATTTAAAAAGAATCAGTGGAACTCACTTCATTTCCTACCTGTTTCATCTTCAGACTGCTTTAACTTTCGATTATTTTCACACAGAGCTGAATCCTAGCTCTTGAAACTGTCTGTTCTTTTATAAGCCCAACAGAAGCTACCTGATGAGACCAGGACTAATTTATTAATTTCTGCCTCAGCCTTTGAGCTGGCAACAAGTGACACAGACAAGTGTTCTTTTCCAAGCCCTGCTCAATTGCGTAGGCCTGAGCAAAGGAAGTTGTCTTTGATTTAAGCCACTAAGTTTTGGGGTGGTTTGTTATACAGCAATAGCTAGCTAAAACAATGAAACTAACATAAATTTTTAACATTCATTCATTCATCCATTCGGCAATTATTTATTAAGCACCTATTAAGTGTCAGGGCTGTTCTAGTTGCTGGGTATTTAGCTTTAAGGAAAAAAATCTTTCTAGTGGAGGATTATATTGCAGAGGAGAGAGACAAAATTAATGTACAGAGAGAGAGAGAGAGAGAAAGATTATAAAACATAAATATGAACATCAAATGATGGAAAGGAAAATAAAAAGGATAGTGGGCAGAGATTGACAGAGGTGAGGTCTCAAGGAGCAAGTCAAGTTGGTATCTGGAACCAGAGTGCTCCAGGCAAAAGGGAAGCAAGTGCAAAGGCAGGCATGTGTCTGGTTGATCTCAGGGAAAACAAGGAGGCTGAGATGACTGCAGTGCAGTGGTAGAAGGGAGAATCCTAAGAGACTGGGTCAGAATGGTACGCTGGAGGCCAAGTTACAAAGGGCTTTGAGGAATCTGCATCACCGTGTGTGAGATGGGAAACCATGAGGGGTTTGATGAAGTAGTGACTGGGTATGACTGACATTTAGAAGGATGACTGATGAGGACCTTTATTTATTGTATGACAGGCATTGTCTCTACTGCTTTACACTTATTAACACATTTAGTCTTCACCACTGTGTCAGATAATACTATTGTTTTACTTCATTGTAAATTTTTCTGTGATCACGTAGCACACCTAGCAAATGATACTTTGATTTAGTTTTCAATAAATGTATTTAGGTTTAAAAAATCAGTTATGGGACTTCCCTAGTGGTGCAGTGGTTAAGAATCCGCCTGCCAATGCAGGGGACACGGGTTCGATCCCTGGCCTGGGAAGATCCCACACACCGTGGAGCAACTAAGCCTGTGCGCCACAACTACTGAGCCCTCAGCCCTCAGGCCACAAATACTGAGCCCACGTGCCACAACTACTGAAGCCTGTGTGCCTAGAGCCCATGCTCCACAACAAGAGAAACCACCGCGATGAGAAGCCGGTGCACCGCAACGAAGAGTAGCCCCCGCTCGACGCAACTAGAGAAAGCCCGCACGCAGCAACAAAGACCAAATGTAGCCAGCAACAAATAAATAAAATAAAATAAATAAATTTATCTTAAAAATCAATTAAGACATCAATTAAATGATAGTAAAAGGTTATATAAGAGGTCATGAAAGTGATAGGCAAAATGATTGAAGTTTGAGAACCACAGGTCTAGAGTAGCACTTCCCAAAATTTAATATGCATTCAGTTCACCTAAAGAGCTTGTTAAAATACAGATTCTGATCCAGTAGGTCTGGGGTGGGCCAAGATGCTGTATTTTTAACTAACACCCAGATGATGATGCTGGTCTGTGGACTCAGCTTTGGAACTTAGATCCCACGGATGCAGGATCTAGGAGCCTGTCAGCTACTTACCCAAATCCGTTCAACAGCTGAAGAAAATTAGGGGAGAGTCAAGCTGAATCCTGGTTACTTGGACTCTGGTGCAACATTCATTGCATCTAATGCTAACTCATTTGATAATGTTGATGCAAAATATTAATCAATGATATATCTGAAGAAACTTCCAGGACTCCTATATTTTCCCACAGGTGCTGAATGAGGAAAAATTTGAAACCACTTTTAAAAACACAAATCCTCCAAACAATATACTTTACATCAGCTCCTAACAATTATTTCCCTTCTATTGAAGGAGAGAGATTTCCTCCCATCAGGACCTGCAACATATAATTTGATCTAATGCAAGGACAGCTGACTCACCTCCCTTTTAAGTGACTCGTTAGGATGGCCATTTTTTAATTACTTAATAAAATTTTTTTAATATAGACCATTTTTTTTAAAGGCTTTATTGAATTTGTTACAATATTGCTTCCGTTTTGTGTTTTGTTTTTTTGGCCACAAGGCACGTGGGCTCTTAGCTCCCTGACCAGGGACTGAACCCGCACCCCCTGTACTGGAAGGCTAAGTCTTTAACCACTGGATTGCCAAGGAAGTCCCTCTTAATTACTTTTTAATCGAATCTTGTAATTCCTAACGCACCTTATTGGATCCAATGCCTTCAGATGGTCATAAAAACTCTTATTTCTCTGTTAGACAATCAGACCCATTCACCTCTGAACACTGAGCGTGGCAGCTAAAACGAGCGACGGTCTGACATGGCACCGCTCACTGCAGTAAAAGCCAAGCAGCCATTCATGTTCCACAGCTGCCACGTCCCCTCTATGAAATATTCATTCATGCTGTGTCATTCTTTATTCAGCTGCCCAAAATGAAACAGCTGAGGAACCTTCCAGGCATCAGGATGTACAGACATTGCCCATACAGACATGTCAACGCATCTACAATTAATTTGAGTGTAGTGGGGACAAAGGCCCTTGCGCTGCTGTCAATACTTTTAAAAATGATTAGGAAAAAGTTGCCTGGCAATACCTTCAGGCCACCTCGGCTTTCATTCACCCACAGTTGTGAGAATGAGATTACAAACGTTGGGAAGAAACTTTTTTTTTTAATTAAAATAATTTAAATTAACACCCACGCTGGCTGCACAGTAGGCAAAGATCACAGCCTCACCCTTGGACACCTCATAGTCCAGTAGCAGGCAGTTTACAGGCAAGACAGCAACTGAAGCTTCATCCGGCCAGAAACGTTTGATTAATCACATCTACTCACTTTGGCCTGGCCTGAACTCCCACAGATAGTCAACAATTCCCAGAGAAGGGTTTGGGATTTATTGCAACCCAGCAAAGAATCATGATCAACTCAAATCACCCCAACAGTGAGGGAAGAGAATCATGTCATTGTTACTACTTTTCTGTGTTTTGTAGGTTAACGTATTGCCTTGATGAAAGAAAATTCTCCCTAATTCCTCCTTTAAGGTTCACAGAGTGTAAATATATTTCTCCCTTGCCCCCAAGTGGAAACATAAATGAAGGGAATTATGAATGAAAACTGTGTCAGTTATCAGTTGTAGAAAAATGCTATACACACACACACACAACCAAATTCATTGCCTTAGAACAAAAGTAATTTATTCTCGTGGGTAAGACTTAAGTCCACTGGGGCATGGTTACTCTAGGCTGGGCTTGGCTGGGCAGCAGGGGGCAGGCTACTACCCAGAGTGGACCAGGGTGGACTCAGGGCTGGGTGACTGACTCTTTTCCACATGTCTCTCATCCTTCTTGGACGAGTGATCTCGCCACACACGTGCCTCTTGTGGCAGTATCAGGGGCCCAAGAGGAAAAGCAGAAACGTGCAAAGCTCAGAACCGCCATGTTGACACTTCCCAAGGGCTATTGGCCAAAGCAAGTAGAGCTCAGAGTTAAATTATAAGGATTAAACAACAGCAAGGGGCCAAGTGCACGGAGAAGAGAAGAACAGGGCCCCTTCCTTCAATCGACCACCTTAGCTAGCACTTCCTGCCCTTGTGCGTCCTCTACAGGAAGTGAATGTGGGACCCCACGCTCCATGAATTCTAGGCCAAGGAGAGTTAAGTTGCTCCATCTCCTCCTTCTATAGGCAGGCTCCTCTCTGCTGTTTAGGGCACTCTTTTTCTGGTCTATCATCATGAAAACTGAAGTTGCTCTCAAATGAAAATAATGATTGACTCCCAACAGAATATAGAAAATATTAAACTATGTGCAGAGGAATAAATGCATTCCTTCTTCTCTCTTTAAGAACTTTTCCTGGGAAGCAGATATTGTGTGTTCACTGAGGTCCAAGCTTCTCTCTCAGTACTTCTGAGCGACACAAATAGCAGTATCTCGTCATCAGCGCTTGCGGAGGAATCTTCTAAATCTTCCATACATCTTAGTCAGCTAAGATGTATGGAAAAGTCCATGTGCAACTCATTTTCCATCAATACTAATAAATTCTCCCAATTGCCCCCAGTCTTGGTACATGTGCAGAGAATGTGCTGGTTTTGCAGTAGAATTTAAATTAATAGGTGTGACCTTCCAGTGACTTGTCCTGTGTTCTCATAAATTTCTTCTGTTTGCTAACGATGCTGCAGTGAGAGACATTCTGGAAGTTTCTAACATGAAAACCCAAAAATTTGGCATGATTTTATATTTCTAGGAGTCTATAAAAATAAAATAAGACAGAGACTGTAACTAAGGTGACTTTGGGTTTTGGTGGTGTTTAGAAATTATTCCTAAAATATATTTTGGAGTTAAATCTTTCCCTTTCTTCCAAAAGTAAATTATTTGGTGGTTATTAAACATCAAATAAGGCCCTGACAAATTGTTGATGAATGCTTCCTGCGGACCCAGCTGTGTGAACATCATTGCTGGTGGGGAAATGAGAATGTTTTCTGATGCCTTGTGGAGCCCAAGCTGCAAAACTAATATTTCTGTGTTCATTTCTTTCTGTTTTCTTCTGCTATATATGATATTGGAGGCACAGCAGCAGGAATTTGACAGGAAGGGAATATTTAAAACACACACTAAATGGCTTGCTCATCTCTAGTATGTCAGCTCATTTGTGGGAATCTGTCAGCCATTGGCATCAACCGTCGCCTTTGAGTTCTCAGTTTTGTTCGCACTTCCTAAAATAAAGCGAATATACTCATTACACACCATATTAGATTCTGCAAATTACACCTGGTTGAACTCTAATATCTAGGGGAGCTTCTCTCCCTGGAATACACACTGCCTGCCTCCAGGGGCCCTGTCCATTTTCTTTCTTCTTATAGCCACTATTTTGCACATTGTAAGTACTCAAAACCTATCCGTTGACTAAATAAATGAATGGTGGCTACATATCACCACTTCTGTTCTGAAACTATTTCAGTCTGTTGAGAAAGCTTCTTGGCCATGTGAAGAATCACTGACTATGGAGAAAATGTTTTAACTCTTTAGTTGGCATTCAAGGCTTTCCACATTCTAGTTGTACCAATCCTGTAGTCGCCATATACTAGGTGCTACTCCTTAGCAGGGAATCAGTGCAGGGTAGGAATTAAAGGTGAGTGTCAGGGTCCTTTTAAGTCCTGGTTCAAATCACAGCTCCATTTCCATTGGCTGTTCTGGTTTGAGAAAGTTATTTAGCCTCTCCCATCCTCAGTTTCTTCATCTATTAGAGAAAATAATAACAAAAACTTTATCTGGTCCTTGTGAGGATTAAAGGTATTAGTATATGCACAGCCAGTAGGTTGAACAGATGTAAATGTGGTTGTAATCAAAATTCAATTTTATTTGCTCCTGTTGTCCTTTCCAATTTCCTTTTATTTTTCTTTTTCTTTTTGGTATAATATGGTTTTATACCAACACTGGCAAAAATTTACAGGCCAAAGTGGAATCAACCTACTAGACCAGGCCAGGTTCAGGTTTGGGAAATAATCATTACTGAAAATTTTGTTTAGAAAGCTAACAGAAACTAGTCGTTAAGAACATGGGCTCCAAAGACAGATCAAGTGGGCTCGAATCATAATTCTGCCACGGATTAGGTGGGACATGTTACTTAAGGTCACCATGCCTCACTTTTCTCATCTGTAAAATGAGGTTAATAATAGTGTGCTTTTTATGAAGATAGAATGAGTTAATGTGCAGAGAACTTACAACTGTATGTAGGACACAGTAGACACTTTATCATGTTAGCCATTAACTTCCCCCAACAGAAGAGTATTTCTTTCCCATATGTGTTGTGTTCTTTTATTCTCTCATACCCACACATTCTAAACCAGAAATAATAACAATGATAATAACAGTAAATGAATAATAACAAAACATGTAAACTGCACTTAACATGTCATTCACTATGCTAAGTGCTTTTCATACAGTTTCTCTTATAATTTTCAGAACAAGTCTATGAGGTAGAAATAATTAGCCCAGAGTCTAATTTTTTACAGCAGAGGAAACTATGATTCATTTACAGAAGAGGTAGGAATCTGTACATGGTACCAAAATGCAAGTAATGGATTTGGGATTTGAAGACTGGTTTCTCTGATTCCAAAGCGTCTCTTTTAATTGCTATGCTCCATTGCCTAAATCGTCAATTATAGATAATTTTTTAGAGTAAATTATAGTATAGGCACACAAGGGAACACTGTACAGTTATAAAAAGTAGTGTTATAGAAGTATGATTAGTTAGATGAAAAGAGGGACAAGGTATAATCTTTGAAAAAGAAACATTGCAAAATAGAACGCATATTCGGATAACGTTTATCTTAAAAAATGCAATTATGTGTGTACTCAGAAAAAATGGAAGCTGTTTATAAAAAGGTGAATAATGATCTTCTCTCAATGAGGTTGGATATTATCTTTTAAACAGCTATTTTAAAAATAAACATTTATTCCATAGGAAACCCATTTTTCTTTAAATCACTTATTTTTTTATATGGCTGTGATGAAAATGCGTGTAGCCAAATAGAAGCATGCTTCAAAGAAATAGTTCAAAAATGGGAAAATGTTCATGATACAGTGGATATGCTATGAACATACTCTTCACTATGATCCGAGTTTTGTTAATTTTTCAAATTCAATATTATTATTATTTTTTTAACATCTTTGAGTATAACTATTTTACAATAGTGTGTTAGTTTCTCCTTTACAACAAAGTGAATCAGTTATACATATACAGATGTTTCCATATCTCTTCCCTCTTGCATCACCCTCCCTCCCACCCTCCCTATCCCACCCCTCTAGGTGGTCACAAAGCACAGAGGTGATCTCCCTGTGCTATGTGGTAGCTTCCCACTAGCTATCTAATTTACATTTGGTAGTGTGTATATGTCCCTGCCACTCTCTCACTTCGTCACAGCCCACCCTTCCCCCTCCCCATATCCTCAAGTCCATGCTCTAGTAGGTCTGTTTTATTCCCGTCCTACCACTAATCTCTTCATGACATTTTTTTTTCTTAGATTCCACATATATGTGTTAGCATACGGTATTTGTTTTTCTCCTTCTGACTTACTTCACTCTGTGTGACAGACTCCAGGTCTATCCACCTCATTACAAATAACTCAGTTTCATTTCTTTTTATGGCTGAGTAACATTCCATTGTATATATGTGCCACATCTTCTTTATCCATTCATCTGTTGATGGACACTTAGGTTGCTTCCATGTCCTGGCTATCGTAAATAGAGCTGCAATAAACATTTTGGTACGTGACTCTTTTTGAATTATGGTTTTCTCAGGGTATATGCCTAGTAATGGGATTGCGGGGTCATATGGTAGTTCTATTTGTAGTTTTTTAAGGAACCTCCATACTGTTCTCCATAGTCGCTGTATCAATTTACATTCCCACCAGCAGTGCAAGAGGGTTCCCTTTTCTCCACACCCTCTCCAGCATTTATTGTTTCTAGAGTTTTTGATGATGGCCAGTCTGACCGGTGTGAGATGATATCTCATTGTAGTTTTGATTTGCATTTCTCTAATGATTAATGATGTTGAGCATTCTTTCATGTGTTTGTTGGCAATCTGTATATCTTCTTTGGAGAAATGTCTCTTTAGTTCTTCTGCCCATTTTTGGATTGGGTTGTTTGTTTTTTTGTTATTGAGCTGCATGAGTTGCTTATAAATTTTGGAGATTAATCCTTTGTCAGTTGCTTCATTTGCAAATATTTTCTCCCATTCTGAGGGTTGTCTTTTGGTCTTGTTTATGGTATCCTTTGCTGTGCAAAAGCTTTTAAATTTCATTAGGTCCCTTTTGTTTATTTTTGGTTTTATTTCCATTTCTCTAGGAGATGGGTCAAAAAGGATCTTGCTGTGATTTATGTCATAGAGTGTTCTGCCTATGTTTTCCTCTAAGAGTTTGATAGTGTCTGGTCTTACATTTAGGTCTTTAACCCATTTTGAGCTTATTTTTGTGTGTGGTGTTAGGGAGTGTTCTAATTTCATACTTTTACAGGTAGCTGTCCAGTTTTCCCAGCACCACTTATTGAAGAGGCTGTCTCTTCTCCACTGTATATCCTTCCCTCCTTTATCAAAGATAAGGTGACCATATGTGTTTGGGTTTATCTCTGGGCTTTCTATCCTGTTCCATTGATTTATATTTCTGTTTTTGTGCCAGTACCATACTGTCTTGATTACTGTAGCCTTGTAGTAGAGTCTGAAGTCAGGGAGCCTGATTCCTCCAGCTCCATTTTTCGTTCTCAAGATAGCTTTGGCTATTCGGGGTCTTTTGTGTTTCCATACAAATTGTGAAATGTTTTGTTCTAGTTCTGTAAAAAATGCCAGTGGTAATTTGATAGGGATAGCATTGAATCTGTAGATTGCTTTGGGTAGTAGAGTCATTTTCACAATGTTGATTCTTCCAATCCAAGAACATGGTATATTTCTCCACCTATTTGTATCATCTTTAATTTCTTTCATCAGTGTCTTATAGTTTTCTGCATACAAGTCTTTTGTCTCCTTAGGTAGGTTTATTCCTAGATATTTTATTCTTTTTGTTGCAATGGTAAATGGGAGTGTTTTCTTAATTTCACTCTCAGATTTTTCATCATTAGTGTATAAGAATGCCAGAGATTTCTGTGCATTAATTTTGTATCCTGCAACTTTACCAAATTCATTGATTAGCTCTAGTAGTTTTCTGGTAGCATCCTTAGGATTCTCTATGTATGGTATCATGTCATCTGCAAACAGTGACAGCTTTACTTCTTCTTTTCCTATTTGGATTCCTTTTATTTCTTTATTTTCTCTGATTGCTGTGGCTAGAACTTCCAAAACTAGGTTGAATAAGAGTGGTGAGAGTGGGCAACCTTGTCTTGTTCCTGATCTTCGTGGAAATGGTTTCAGTTTTTCACCATTGAGAAAGATGCTAGCTGTGGGTTTGTCATATATGGCCTTTATTATGTGAGGAAAGTTCCCTCTATGCCTACTTTCTGCAGGGTTTTTATCATAAATGGGTGTTGAATTTTGTCAAAAGCTTTCTCTGCACCTATTGAGATGATCATATGGTTTTTCTCCTTCAGTTTGTTGATATGGTGTATCACGTTGATTGATTTGCGTATATTGAAGAATCCTTGCATTCCTGGGATAAACCCCACTTGATCGTGGTGTATGATACTTTTAATGTGCTGTTGGATTCTGTTTGCTAGTATTTTGTTGAGGATTTTTGCATCTACGTTCATCAGTGATATTGACCTGTAGTTTTCTTTCTTTGTGACGTCTTTGTCTGGTTTTGCTATCAGGGTGATGGTGGCCTCATAGAATGAGTTTGGGAGTGTTCCTCCCTCTGCTATCTTTTGGAAGAGTTTGAGAAGGATAGGTGTTAGCTATTCTCTAAATGTTTGATAGAATTCACCTGTGAAGCCATCTGGTCCTGGGCTTTTATTTGTTGGAAGATTTTTAATCACAGTTTCAATTTCAGTGCTTGTGATTGGTCTGTTCATATTTTCTCTTTCTTCCTGGTTCAGTCTCGGCAGCTTGTGCATTTCTAAGAATTTGTCCATTTCTTCCAGGTTGTCCATTTTATTGGCATAGAGTTGCTTGTAGTAATCTCTAATCTTTTGTATTTCTGCAGTGTCAGTTGTTACATCTCCTTTTTCACTTCTAATTCTATGATTTGAGTCTTCTCCCTTTTTTTCTTGATGAGTCTGGCTAATGGTTTATCAATTTTATTTATCTTCTCAAAGAACCAGCTTTTACTTTTATTGATCTTTGCTATTGTTTCCTTCATTTCTTTTTCATTTATTTCTGATCTGATCTTTATGATTTCTTTCCTTCTGCTAAATTTGGGATTATTTTGTTCTTCTTTCTCCAATTGCTTCAGGTGCAAAGTTAGGTTGTTTATTCGAGATGTTTCCTGTTTCTTAAGGTATGATTGTATTGCTATAAACTTCCCTCTTAGAACTGCTTTTGCTGTATCCCATAGGTTTTGGGTCATCGTGTATCCATTGTCATTTGTTTCTAAGTATTTTTTGATTTCCTCTTTGATTTCTTCAGTGATCAAGTATTAAGTATTAAGTAGTTATTAAGTAGTGTATTGTGTAGCCTCCATGTGTTTGCATTTTTTACAGATCTTTTCCTGTAATTGATATCTAGTCTCATAGCGTTGTGGTCAGAAAAGATACTTGATGATTTCAATTTTCTTAAATTTGCCAAGGCTAGATTTGTGACCCAATATATGATCGATCCTGGAGAATGTTCCATGAGCACTTGAGAAAAATGTGTATTCTGTTGTTTTTGGATGGACTGTCCTATAAATATCAATTAAGTCCATCTTGTGTAATGTATCATTTAAAGCTTGTGTTTCCTTATTTATTTTCATTTTGGATGATCTGTCCATTGGTGAAAGTGGGGTGTTAAAGTTCCCTACTGTGATTGTGTTACTGTCGATTTCCCCTTTTATGGCTGTTAGTATTTGCCTTATGTATTGAGGTGCTCCTATGTTGGGTGCATAAATATTTACAATTGTTATATCTTCTTCATGGATCAATCCCTTGATCATTATGTAATGTCCTTCTTTGTCTCTTGTAATAGTTTTTATTTTAAAGTCTATTTTGCCTGATATGAGAGTTGCCACTTCAGCTTTCTTCTGATTTCCATTTGCATGGAATATCTTTTTCCATCCCCTCATTTTCAGTCTGTAAGTGTCCCTAGGTCTGAAGTGGGTCTCTTGTAGACAGCATATATATGGGTCCTGTTTTTGTATCCATTCAGCCAGTCTGTGTCTTTTGGTGGGAGCATTTAATCCATTTACATTTAAGGTAATTATTGCTATGTGCGTTCCTATTACCATGTACTTAATTGTTTCGGGTTGTTCTTGTAGGTCTTTTCCTTCTCTTATGTTTCTTGCTTAGAGAAGTTCCTTTAGCATTTGTTGTAGAGCTGGTTTGGTGGTGCTGAACTCTCTCAGCTTTTGCTTGTCTGTAAAGGTTTTAATTTCTCCATCAAATCTGAATGAGATCCTTGCTGGGTAGAGTAATCTTGGTTGTAGGTTTTTTTCCTTCATCACTTTAAATATGTCCTGCTACTCGCTTCTGGCTTGTAGAGTTTCTGCTGAAAGATCAGCTGTTAGCCTATGGGGATTCCCTTGTGTGTTATTTGTTGTTTTTCCCTTGCTGCTTTTAATATGTTTTCTTTGTATTTAATTTTTGACAGTTTGATTATTATGTGTCTTAGCGTGTTTATCCTTGGGTTTATCCTGTATTGGAATCTCTGTGCTTCCTGGACTTGATTGACTATTTCCTTTCCTATATTAGGGAAGTTTTCAACTATAATCTCTTCAAATATTTTCTTAGTCCCTTTCTTTTTCTCTTCTTCTTCTGGGACCCCTCTAATTCGAATGTTGGTGCGTTTAATGTTGTCCCAGAGGTCTCTGAGACTGTCCTCAGTTCTTTTCATTCTTTTTTCTTTCTTCTGCTCTGCAGTAGTTATTTCCACTATTTTATCTTCCAGGTCACTTATCTGTCCTTCTGCCTCAGTTATTCTGCTATTGATCCCATCTAGAGTATTTTTCATTTCATTTATTGTGTTGCTCATCGTTGCTTGCTTCCTCTTTATTTCTTCTAGGTCCTTGTTAACTGTTTCTTGCAATTTGTCTATTCTATTTCCAAGATTTTGAATCATCTTTACTATCATTATTCTGAATTCTTTTTCAGGTAGACTGCCTATTACCTCTTCATTTGTTAGGTCTGGTGTGTTTTCATCTTGCTCCTTCATCTGCTGTGTGTTTTTCTGTCTTCTCATTTTGCTTATCTTACTGTGTTTGGGGTCTCCTTTTTGCAGGCTGCAGGCTCGTAGTTCCCGCTGTTTTAGGTGGCTGTCCCCAGTGGCTGAGGTTGGTTCAGTGGGTTGAGTAGGTTTCCTGGTTGGGGGGACTAGTGCCTCTGTTCTGGTGGATGAGGCTGGATCTTGTCTTTCTGGTGGGCAGGTCCACGTCTGGTGGTGTGTTTGGGGATGTTGGTAGCCTTATTATGATTTTAGGCAGCCTCTCTGCTAACGGATGGGGCTGTAGACCTGTCTTGCTCTTTGTTGGGCATAGGGTGTCCAGTACTGTTCGTTGCTGGTCCTTGAGTGAAGCTGGGTCTTGGTGTTGAGATGGAGATCTCTGGGACATTTTCGCCGTTTGATATTGTGTGTAGCTGGGAGGTCTCTTGTGGACCAGTGTCCTGAGCTTGGTTCTCCCACCTCAGAGGCACAGCCTTGACATTTGGCTGGAGTGCCAAGAGCCTTTAATCCATACGGCTCAAAATAAAAGGGAGAAAAAATAGAAAGGAAAGGAAGGAAGGAAGGAGGGAGGGAGGGAAGGAAAGAAGGAAGAAAGGAAAGGAGGGAGGAAGAAAGGAAGGGAGGAAGGAAGAAAGGAAGGAAGGAAGGAGGAGAGGAAGGAAGAGAGGGAGGAAGGAAGGGAGGAAAGAAGGGAGGAAGGAAGGAGGGAAGTAGGGAAGAAAGAAGGGAAGAAAGGAAGGAAAGAAGGAGGAGAGGAAGGAAGAGAGGGAGGAAAGAAGGGAGGAAGGAAGGAGGGAAGTAGGGAAGAAAGGAGGGAAGAAAGGAATAAAGGGAGAAGACAAAATAAAGTAGGATAAAATATAGTTATTAAAATAAAAAATAATTATTAAGAAGAAAAATTTCTATTAAAAAAAAAAACGGGTCGGTCTAACCCTAGGACAAATGGTGAAAACAAAGTTATACAGACAAAATCTCACACCGCAGCACATACATACACACTCACAAAAAGAAGAAAGGGGAAAACAATAGTATATCTTGCTCCCAAAGTCCACCTCCTCAACTTGGGATGATTAGTTGTCTATTCAGGTTTTCCACAGATGCAGGGCACTTCAAGTTGATTGTGGAGCTTTAATCCGCCGCTTCTGAGGCTGCTGGGAGAGACCTCCCCCTCTCCTCTTTGTTCGCACGGCTCCTGGGGTTCAGTTTTGGACTTGGCCCCGCCTCTGCACGTAGGTCGTCTGAGGGCGTCTGCCCTTTGCTCAGACAGGACGGGGTTAAAGGAGCAGCTGATTCGTGGTCTCTGGCTCACTCAGGCGGGGGGGGGGGGGGGGGCACAGAGGCGGGGCGAGTCTGCGATGTCAGAGGCTGGCGTGACGCTCCGCCAGCCCGAGGCGCGCCGCGTGTTCTCCCGAGGAAGCTGTCCCTGGATCCCGGGACCCCGGCAGTGGCGGGCTGCACGGGCTCCCGGGAGGGCCGGTGTGGAGAGTGACCTGTGCTCGCACACAGGCCTCTTGGTGGCGGCAGCAGCAACCCTAGCATCCCACACCCGTCTCTGCTGTCCGCGCCGATAGCCGTGGCTCGCGCCTGTTTCTGGAGCTTCTTTATGCGGTGCCCTTAATCCCCTCTCCTCGCGCACCAGGAAGCAAAGAGGCAAGAAAAAGTCTCTTGTCGCTTCAGTAGCTCTGCGCCCGTTTCTGGAGCTCCTTTAAGCGGCGCGCTTAATCCCCTCTCCTCGTGCACCAGGAGGCAAAGAGGGAAGAAAAGGTCTCTTGCCTCTTCGGCAGCTCCAGACTTCAACTGGACTCCCTCCCGGCCAGCCGTGGCGCACTAACCCCGTCGGGCTGTGTTCGCTCTGCCAACTCCAGACCTTTCCCTGGGATCCGACCGAAGCCCGAGCCTCAGCTCCCGGCCCCCGCCCGCCCCGGCGGCTGAGCAGACAAGCCTTTCGGGCTGGTGAGTGCCGGTCGGCCCCGATCCTCTGCGGAATCTCTCCGCTTTGCCCTCCGCACCCTGTGGCTGCGCTCTCCGCTCTCCTCCGCGGCTCCGGAGCTTCCCCCTCCGCTACCCGCAGTCTCCGCCCGCGAAGGGGCTTCTAGTGTGGGGGAGTCTTTCCTCCTTCACGCTCCCTCCCCCTGGTGCGGGTCCCGTCCCTATTGTCTCTGTTTATTTTTTTTTCTTTTGCCCTACCCGGGTACGTGGGGAGTTTCTTGCCTTTTGGGAGGTCTGAGGTCTTCTGCCAGCGTTCGGTGGGTGTTCTATAGGAGCAGTTCCACGTGTAGATGTATTTATGATGTCTCTGTGAGGAGGAAGGTGATCCCCGCGTCTTACTCTTCCGCCATCTTCTCGCCTCCCTCAAAATCAATATTATTTTATATCTTACTAAGAGCAAAAGATTATGTGGTGGAAATCTCTGGATATGGAATTCTGAGGATTTTTTTCTAATACTTTTTTTATACCTTTCTAATTTTCTGGAAATAATCGTAGAACAAAAGTAAGAGCTAATATTGTGTGTGTGTGTCTCTGTATGTGTATATACTTATTTTGTGCTGGACAATATCCTAAATGCTTTCCATGCTTATGTCATTTAAACCTACCATGGAGTAGCTACTACCAATACATTTTATACTTGTGATAATTAAGGCTGAGACTAAGTAACTTGTTCAAGATCATGTAGCTAATATGTGACAGAGCCAGAATTTTAACTCAATCTATAAAAACCAAAAGCCTAGTCCACAAAATGCTTGATTATTTCCTTTCCCCCAATGCATTGTTATCCTGTTTTTTGTTTGTTTGTTTGTTTGTTTGTTTTTTAAAGTGGGTCCCTTTGGAGCAGACTGGGAGAAAGATTACCAGTATATAATATTTGACTGAGAGAAAGGATGCCCAGACGGCTAGTGGAACATTGTTCCGGGTGTGCCTACTAGGGTGTTTCTGGGAGAGATTATTAGCATTTGAATCGACAGACTGAATAAAGAGCATCACCCTCACTGTCGAAGGTGGACATCACCTAATCCACTGAAATCCCAAATTGAATTTAAAAGGTGGAGGAAGGGCAATTTCACTCTTTCTCGTTGAACTGAGACATCTTTCTTCTCCTGCCCTCAGACATTGGCACTCCTGGTTGATAGGTTTTCAGGCCCAGACTAGGATTTATAGCATCTGCACTGATTCTCAGGCTTTTGGATTTGGACTGAATTATATACCATTGACTTTCCTGGTTCTCTAGCTTACAGACTGCAGATGGTGGGACTTCTCAGCTCCTATAACTAAATGAACTAATTCGTATAATAAATCTCCTCTTAAATATATCCATATATATATATATATATATATATATATATATATATATATATCTCCTGTTGGTTTTGTTTCTCTGGTGAACCCTGCCTAATACATGGAGGCTAGGAAGTCTAAGATCAAGGGGGCAGCAGACGAGGTGTCTGGTGACAGCCCATTTCCTGGCTGGAAGGTGGCCATCTCTTCATTATATCCTCACCTGGCACCGAGCAGAGAGTAGAAGTAAGCTTGGGAGTCTTTTCTTCTAAGGGCAGTGACCCTGTTCTTCAGGGCTCTGCCCTCATGACCTAATTACTTCCCAATGGCCTCACCACCAAATGCCATCAGATCGGGGGTTAGGATTTCAACATATGAGTTCTGAGAGGACACAAACATCCATTTCATAGCAGGGGGTAAGTGGGGGGAGTTAAGCTGATGTGAGAGGTTGTACATCTGTGTCTGCAATCAGTACACCCCCAAATGCACTTCAGATGGCAAATCTGCTTTGGGGAATAAGTGGACAGGGGCTGAAATATCTAAATCTACTTTGAAACATACTAGTTAACAACTACACATACATATCTACTATGGGTAGCCCCATTTTATTAGGACTTGCATTCCTTTTTTTTTCGGCCATGCCATGCGGCATGTGGGATCTTAGTGCCCTGACCAGAGATCGAACCTGCACCCCCCGCAGTGGACACTCAGAGTCTTAACCACTGGACCGCCAGGGATGTCCCTTGCATTCTTTAATCTATATGTACTTTTGAGTGGGTGTTAAAATTTCAGATGAACTCTGACAAGCATCGTCCACAGTGTTTCTCCAGTTAGTAAGCTGAATAGTTGTCTATCAAGGAAACATACTCTATTCTCGAGTGGCAGTATTTTTTTTTTTTGGTTTTTTTTTTTGGTATGTGAGAAATACTTAAGTTGATCTGCCATACCTTAATTTCAATCCAGATTGTGTGTTATTTTTATATTGTTTCAAAACCACACAGGTGCCGTTTCTCAAAATGAGTTGTAACATAATTAATTACTCATCAGTGACTAAGAAAACTTTTCTTCGTCTTCCTTCCTCTACATAAAGGTTGACATTCATTTTAATAGAGCACAATTTTGAGGCTTGGTTTTTAAGTTTCCTAATTGCATGTGCAAATAAATGGTACACTTCTGGTAAATCAAATAATGGAAACAGGAAATGTTGGTTTACCTCAGAGTAAGATAAACATCATTATGGTTCTCTTATTTCCCTTGAAAGTCTAGGGCCAAATTATAGCACTTAAAGTGGCCAGCAATACTTCAGCACCTCAATTAAAGAAAATGCTTGGATTGAGAGACACAATATCTTACAGTCCTAGTTGGCTTAGATTGGAGATAAAAATCTTTCCATCCATGCAGTTCTTTGCAGAGTTCTTTCATGTAATAATGTGGTCCTTCCATTACCTTCAGCATCAGAGAAATGGATTTTTATGTCCATGTTTTATAGAAATCAAAACTGGCATCGTGAGTGATTAAGGTACTAGCTGAAGGTCACATAGCTAATAAATGATGGAGCACAGAGTCAAATGTAGGTCTGCAGGTTGGAAGTCCACAACTCATTTTGTGTCCCCAACATCCCTCCCACTTCAGGTGGGGTAGATGCAGTAATAAACCAGACACATCCAACTATAAGAGACAGAAAAACCCGGTGCAACCTGGTTAAAGCCAAAAAGGGGAATCAACTACCTAAGTAATTTTAGAGGCCGCAGGTGAGACTGCTGTAAGACTGGACTTGGTTAGAGGCAGAAATCCTATCATCACAAATACATTTCTCTCCATCTCTCCTCACTGTGTTGGCATTAGTTTCAGGTTCAAAGTGGAGGCGCCTAGCCAGTCCAGGGCAAAAGAGATAACACGCTTCCCAAGGTATTAGCATAAAGCCCAGGATTCTCTGAGATTGGATGACTTGGATTGTGTGCCCACCCCTGGACTCATCACATTGGTCAGAGAGGTGAAATCACACTGATTAGCCAGACCTTGGGCTCCATCCAAACCATGGGGATTGAAAGTGGAAGAGTGGTTCCCCCAAATGTTTCAGGGTGCTGTTACAAAGAGGATGATGGGTAGTAGACCCTCAAAACAGCAGATAGCCACCCATTACAAAGTTAAAAGAGACTGAGACGGTCTTACCTGACCCCTGCTGACATCCCCAGAAAGTCTTTTTTTTTTTCCTTTCTTTTTTAAATTAAAGCCCATTAAACAGCAATTACATTGCAACATGAAAATTTGTAATTGATTGATCAATTAATTAATCTGCTACTATTTCTGGTTAAATGCCTTTCAGTTATACTGTTTTTACTGTATCCTTCTCCCTGGCAGGCTTCTGGAATAGGAAGCAGGCTGATTCAGGTTCAAATCACAGCTCTGCCAATTTCCTAGACTTGGACAAATTTATCGGCTTCTCTGAGTCACAGTCCCTTCTCTTCATTTGTAAAGTAGAGATAAAAAGAATACTCATCCCATGGGGTTGTTGGGAGAATCGAGATAATGCATAGAAATTGGCATGTATTAGTGCCCAATAATGTTTGATGTGGGTATTGCTGATGTTGTGTAGTTATTATTGTCATCAATACCCATAGCTGTCACCTCACACGGGTCAGAATGGCCATCATCAAAAAATCCACAAACAATAAATGCTGGAGAGGGTGTGGAGAAAAGGGAACCCTCCTGCACTGTTGGTGGGGATGTAAATTGATACAGCCACTATGGAGAACGGTATGGAGGCTCCTTAAAAATAGAGCTACCATATGACCCAGCAATCCCATTCCTGGGCATATATCCGGACAAAACCATAATTTGAAAGGAGGCATGCACCCCGATGTTCATTGTAGCACTATTCACAACAGCCAGGACATGGAAGCAACCTAAATGTCCATCAACAGAGGAATGGGTAAAGAAGATGTGGTACATATATACAATAGGATATTAGCCGTAAAAAGGAATGAAATAATGCCATTTGCAGCAACATGGATGGACCTAGAAATTCATACAGAGTGAAGTAAGTCAGAAAGAGAAAGACAGATATCATATAATATCTCATATGTGGAATCTAAAAAAATGGTACAGATAAACTTATTTGCAAAGCAGAAATCGAGTCACAGATGTAGAAAACAAACTTATGGTTACCAAGGGTGGGAAGGAGAGAGTGTGGGATGTACTGGGAATTAGGACTGACATATATACACCACTATGTATAAAATAGAGAACTGATGAGAACCTACTGTACAGCACAGGGAACTCTACTCAGTGCTCTGTGGTGACCTAAATGGGAAGGAAATCTAAAAAAGAGTGGATATATGTATAACTAATTCACTTTGCTGTACAGCAGAAACTAACATAACATTGTAAAGCAACTGTATTCCAATAAAAATTAATTAAATTTTAAAAAAAATAAAGGCCAGTGGAGGAATAAAAAAATACCCATAGCTGATGGGCACAGTTCCTAAGACTTAATAAGTGATCAATGAATGCTTTTTCCCCTCTACCCAGACCTCTCCTTACCTAGCATCCCACCAAGACCCAAGAAAGAATAGGTTCAAACACTCTCTTTTACACTGCATTCAGGTCAATAATCACAAAAAGAAGCCTTCACAGGTTGGTGTGTGTGAAGTCCACACCCCTGGCTATTTGACCACAGTTCCAATTGCTCACTATAATGCTTTTAGAAAATAATTACTTTCTTGCAAAGAAACTTTGCACTTGGCAAAAAGAGAAATCAATCTTGTATTCTGAATGCCTGAGCTCTCCCCAGTCTACAGGACAATGGTCAGAATGGAAACAAACATAAACAGCAGCAACGGAGCATGCAGAAGACTCGATGCGGAGCACACCAGTTCTGCACCTCTGGGAAATTAGAGACCCAGCCTCTTTGTAATCTTCTCTCTCTTTGACTCTAAAGATCAGCTTCATCTGCTGTGTTCCTATGGAAACTTTCAGTTGCAGTCAGAATTAAGTTTCCTGACACCGTGTAAATGTGACCCTTGTCCCTGCTCTTACTTGCAACTGTAAACTTGGTCATCGATACTTGCATACAAACGTTAAACAAATACTCTGGGGGGAAGACGAGGCAAGGGAAGTTGACTCTAGCTGTCTAAGCAAGTTACATCAATGACCAGCTTGGGATCATGTCCTTGACCTTTGAAAATCCCCATTGCCTGCGCTACCGGGCACCTCCAATTAAGCCAGGTTTTGTGCAGCTGTGGTTGAATGTCAAGTGGATAAACAGACTCAAAGCAGGAATTGACACTGGATGCTCCCATATTAATGTGACAATATCAGATTTATTTTGGCATTGTTCTTCACACTCTGTATGTACATAGAACTTCATGAAACACGTCAGTTGTATCTTGTCATTCACGCTTTAAAAAACCCATTCAAGTTGTTTATTGTGTTCATTTCCTTGGAGACGGAAGTCGTAGTTCAGTGAGGTTGCATTAAGTAGTCCGATGTAAGTTCGCTTGTAAGTAAGGAAGCCACAGGCAAAAGCAAATATGGAGTCAGTTTAGTATTACAATTAACAGAGTGAATTTGGGAGCTGGGCTCTACCTGTGTAGTCTGGAGAATGTTAGTTAACATTCTAAGCCGCAGTTTCCACCTTCATAAATGATTATAATGAGGCCTGTCAAGGATTAAATGAGCTAATACATACAGGGCATCGATAACAGCGCTTAGTTCACAGGAATGGCCATTGTAAAGCCACTGCAATCAATGAGGCTTTTAGTATTAGTTATTCTTTTCATCCTCATCCTAGAATTTTTTATGAAATGCATTTTCTTTTTCTGTAGTCAACAACATATGTATATAGTCCCTAGCATGAGCATTTTCTATAGAGAAATGAAAATAATTCTCTTTATATCTCTAGCAAAAATATAGTCTCTTCAACTAGTTATTAGTTCATGATGATAGACAAGATGATAGAAAAACATCTGTAGCACTCACAGAACTATTACATTTGAGACCAGGTTTTCTGAGATTATATGTGTAGGTATTTGATTAATCTGCATTGAAAAGTGTTTCCTTCCAAGACAAGCATGTTTGAAATAGCTGAAGAAATACGTGTAGAGTCTCCTAGATAATTGACTTGAAAAAAATGTTTAAATGTCGAATATCTTCCTGAAAGCTTTCTGACACCATGACAAGTTAAATTTTTCACAAAACAGTTTGGCCTCTAAAATGATCAGTTGCAAAATGCCAAAAGTAATCAGGAGGGATGATTCATGGCTTCTACACCTGTTCAGAGGTGGATGGAAGCAACAGTGGGTGGCAGTTACATCAAAGCAGCCGTTTGGACTCTCCTCCTTCTTGGCCAATTAACTCTAAAAAGGATCCTTTGAGTTTGTGAGAAAAATGACTTAGGCCTAACTCGAAAATTTGCAGGTTGGCGTACATAGGTGTATATTGCAATGTTCTGATCATTAGGAAAAAGAGAGAAATACTGTAAATAAGTTGGCTTTAACAAAGGTGGACAGTTTTCAAGAGCCAACTCATTACTGCTTTTAGGGGTTCTCAAAGCATGGCACATGGCTCACCTTTACAAAACTCACTCAAGCTACTTAATAAAGATTCAGATTCCAGGGGTTTGCCTCTGATGTCCTCCATTGGAATCTTGGAGCATAGGGCCCTGAATCTTCATTTCTAAAAAGAACTCCAAGTGAGATCTGTGCACATTACATTATAGTCACTGGCTTGGAAGCACAAAATAGAGCAGACATTAACCGCAGAACGTGTTGAATAAAATTATGTGCACATATGCAGTTTTTTTTTCTAACTATTCAGTTTTTTAAAAGTCAGTGTTTGGTTGGATTTCAGTACACAATTGCTCAGATTCTTTTCTAAATATGTCTCTTCTCCTTGCGTGCGCGGTCCCAGGTTTTGTCCTAACCTAGCTCTCAGTAAGAGAAAATTCTAAGGACCATAGCAGGATGTGCAATGTGGAGAGCTGAATCCCTTGTTGTAACGGTCTAATCTGTTGGAAACCAGGGGAGTCAAGGGTTTTTCCTCTCCTGCTGGTAGCAGTTTTCTACTCTTACTTCTCATATATTCACGGTCCTCAGCTCAGTCATTTAGAAAATGGGATTAGAAATAAAATTCCTGAGTCTGCTTGTAGTTATTTAAGCAAGTCACTAGGCAAGCATGGTAAAATCTTTTTACACTTCTCATTTTAGCAAGGTAAGGATTCTTAAGTATCCTGAAAACACAGGCACTCATTAGAGTGTGCACATACAGACACATACACACGACTTCGAGATGTCCAATCATAAAATTTTTTAAATGTACATTGTATTGCTATAACATATTACATATAATTACATGTAATTATGTGGTATATAGTATAAGTATATCACTATGTATCATGTAACTCCATGTTATACATTATGATTAATTATGCATCCCATTAGACCCGTAAAAAAGACAATTTTCCTCCATCTTACATTTTATTTTATTTTATTTTTAAACATCTTTATTGGAGTATAACTGTTTTACAATGGTGTGTTAGTTTCTCCTTTACAACAAAGTGAATCAGTTATACATATACATATGTTCCCATAACTCTTCCCTCTTGTGTCACCCTCCCTCCCACCCTCCCTACCCCACCCCTCTAGGTGGACACAAAGCACAGAGGTGAACTCCCTGTGCTATGTGGCAGCTTCCCACTAGCTATCTAATTTACATTTGGTAGTGTGTATATGTCCCTACCACTCTCTCACATCGTCACAGCTTACCCTTCCCCCTCCCCATATCCTCAAGTCCATGCTCTAGTAAGTCTGTGTTTTATTCCCATCCTACCACTAATCTCTTCATGACATTTTTTTTTTTTTAGATTCCATATATATGTGTTAGCATACAGTATTTGTTTTTCTCCTTCTGACTTACTTCACTCTGTATGACAGACTCCAGGTCCATCCACCTCATTATAAATAACTCAGTTTCATTTCTTTTTATGGCTGAGTAATATTCCATTGTATATATGTGCCACATCTTCTTTATCCATTCATCTGTTGATGGACACTTAGGTTGCTTCCATGTCCTGGCTACTGTAAATAGAGCTGCAGTGAACATTGTGGTACTTGGCTCTTTTTGAATTATGGTTTTCTCAGGGTATATGCCCAGGAGTGGGATTGCTGGGTCGTATGGTAGTTCTATTTGTAGTTTTTTAAGGAACCCCCATACTGTTCTCCATAGTCGCTGTATCAACTTACATTCCCACCAGCAGTGCCAGAGGGTTCCCTTTTCTCCACACCCTCTCCAGCATTTATTGTTTCTAGAGTTTTTGATGATGGCCAGTGTGACCGGTGTGAGATGATACCTCATTGTAGTTTTGATTTGCATTTCTCTAATGATTAATGATGTTGAGCATTCTTTCATGTGTTTGTTGGCAATCTGTATATCTTCTCTGGAGAAATGTCTATTTAGTTCTTCTGCCCATTTTTGGATTGGGTTGTTTGTTTTTTTGTTATTGAGCTGCATGAGTTGCTTATAAATTTTGGAGATTAATCCTTTGTCAGTTGCTTCATTTGAAAATATTTTCTCCCATTCTGAGGGTTGTCTTTCGGTCTTATTTATGGTATCCTTTGCTGTGCAAAAGCTTTTAAGTTTCATTAGATCCCATTTGTTTATTTTTGTTTTTATTTCCATTTCTCTAGGACATGGGTCAAAAAGGATCTTGCTGTGATTTATGTCATAGAGTGTTCTGCCTATGTTTTCCTCTAAGAGTTTGATAGTGTCTGGCCTTACATTTAGGTCTTAAACCCATTTTGAGTTTATTTTTGTGTATGGTGTTAGGGAGTGTTCTAATTTCATACTTTTACAGGTAGCTGTCCAGTTTTCCCAGCACCACTTATTGAAGAGGCTGTCTCTTCTCCACTGTATATCCTTCCCTCCTTTATCAAAGATAAGGTGACCATATGTGTGTGGGTTTATTTCTGGGCTTTCTATCCTGTTCCATTGATCTATATTTCTGTTTTTGTGCCAGTACCACACTGTCTTGATTACTGTGGCCTTGTAGTATAGTCTGAAGTCAGGGAGCCTGATTCCTCCAGCTCCGTTTTTCGTTCTCAAGATTGCTTTGGCTATTCGGGGTCTTTTGTGTTTCCATACAAGTTGTGAAATGTTTTGTTCTAGTTCTATAAAAAATGCCAGTGGTAATTTGATAGGGATTGCATTGAATCTGTAGATTGCTTTGGGTAATAGAGTCATTTTCACAATGTTGATTCTTCCAATCCAAGAACATGGTATATTTCTCCACCTATTTGTATCATCTTTAATTTCTTTCATCAGTGTCTTATAGTTTTCTGCATACAAGTCTTTTGTCTCCTTAGGTAGGATTATTCCTAGATAATTTATTCTTTTTGTTGCAGTGGTAAATGTGAGTGTTTTCTTAATTTCACTCTCAGATTTTTCATCATTAGTGTATAAGAATGCCAGAGATTTCTGTGCATTAATTTTGTATCTTGCTCCTTTACCAAATTCATTGATTAGTTCTAGTAGTTTCCTGGTAGCATCCTTAGGATTCTCTATGTATAGTATCATGTCATCTGCAAACAGTGACAGCTTTACTTCTTCTTTTCCTATTTGGATTCCTTTTATTTCTTTATTTTCTCTGATTGCTGTGGATAGAACTTCCAAAACTAGGTTGAATAAGAGTGGTGAGAGTGGGCAACCTTGTCTTGTTCCTGATCTTCGTGGAAATGGTTTCAGTTTTTCACCATTGAGAACAATGCGGGCTGTGGGTTTGTCATATATGGCCTTTATTGTACTGAGGAAACTTCCCTCTATGCCTACTTTCTACAGGGTTTTTATCATAAATGGGTGTTGAATTTTGTCAAAAGCTTTTTCTGCATCTATTGAGATGATCATGTGGTGTTTCTCCTTCAGTTTGTTAATATGATGTATCACGTTGATTGATTTGCATATATTGAAGAATCCTTGCATTCCTGGAATAAACCCCACTTGATCATGGTGTATGATCCTTTTAATGTGCTGTTGGATTCTGTTTGCTAATATTTTGTTGAGGATTTTTGCATCTATGTTCATCAGTGATATTGGCCTGTAGTTTTCTTTCTTTGTGACGCCGTTGTCTGGTTTTGCTATCAGGGTGATGGTGGCCTCATAGAATGAGTTTGGGAGTGTTCCTCCCTCTGCTATCTTTTGCAAGAGTTTGAGAAGGATAGGTGTTAGCTCTTCTCTAAATGTTTGATAGAATTCGCCTGTGAAGCCATCTGGTCCTGGGCTTTTGTTTGTTGGAAGATTTTTAATCACAGTTTCAATTTCAGTGCTTGTGATTGGTCTGTTCATATTTTCTCTTTCTTCCTGGTTCAGTCTCGGCAGGTTGTGCATTTCTAAGAATTTGTCCATTTCTTCCAGGTTGTCCATTTTATTGCCATACAGTTGCTTGTAGTAATCTCTAATAATCTTTTGTATTTCTGCAGAGTCAGTTGTTACATCTCCTTTTTCATTTCTAATTCTATTGATTTGAGTCTTCTCCCTTTTTTTCTTGATGAGTCTGGCTAATGGTTTATCAATTTTATTTATCTTCTCAAAGAACCAGCTTTTACTTTTATTGATCTTTGCTATTGTTTCCTTCATTTCTTTTTCATTTATTTCTGATCTGATCTTTATGATTTCTTTCCTTCTGCTAAATTTGGGGTTTTTTTGTTCTTCCTTCTATAATTGCTTTAGGTGCAAAGTTAAGTTGTTTATTCGAGATGCTTCCTGTTTCTTAAGGTATGATTGTATTGCTATAAACTTCCCTCTTAGAACTGCTTTTGCTGTATCCCATAGGTTTGGGGTCGTCGTGTCTCCATTGTCATTTGTTTCTAAGTACTTTTTGATTTCCTCTTTGATTTCTTCAGTGATCACTTCGTTATTAAGTAGTGTATTGTTTAGCCGCCATGTGTTTGTATTTTTTACAGATCTTTTCCTGTAATTGATATCTAGTCTCATAGTGTTGTGGTCAGAAAAGATACTTGATACAATTTCAATTTTCTTAAATTTGCCAAGGCTAGATTTGTGACCCAAGATATGATCGATCCTGGAGAATGTTCCATGGGCACTTGAGAAAAATGTGTATTCTGTTGTTTTTGGATGGAATGTCCTATAAATATCAAGTAAGTCCATCTTGTGTAATGTATCATTTAAAGCTTGTGTTTCCTTATTTATTTTCATTTTGGATGATCTGTCTATTGGTGACAGTGGGGTGTTAAAGTCCCCTACTATGATTGTGTTACTGTCGATTTCCCCTTTTAAGGCTGTTAGTATTTGCCTTATGTATTGAGGTGCTCCTATGTTGGGTGCATAAATATTTACAATTGTTATATCTTCTTCTTGGATCGATCCCTTGATCATTATGTAGTGTCCTTCTTTGTCTCTTGTAATAGTTTTTATTTTAAAGTCTATTTTGTCTGATATGAGAATTGCTACTCCAGCTTTCTTCTGATTTCCATTTGCATGGAATAGCTTTTTCCATCCCCTCACTTTCAGCCTGTAAGTGTCCCTAGGTCTGAAGTGGGTCTCTTGTAGACAGCATATATATGGGTCCTGTTTTTGTATCCATTCAGCCAGTCTGTGTCTTTTGGTGGGAGCATTTAATCCATTTACATTTAAGGTAATTATTGCTATGTGCGTTCCTATTACCACTTACTTAATTGTTTCGGGTTGTTCTTGTAGGTCTTTTCCTTCTCTTATGTTTCTTGCTTAGAGAAGTTCCTTTAGCATTTGTTGTAAAGCTGGTTTGGTGGTGCTGAACTCTCTCAGCTTTTGCTTGTCTGTAAAGGTTTTAATTTCTCCATCAAATCTGAGTGAGATCCTTGCTGGGTAGACTAATCTTGGTTGTAGGTTTTTTTCCTTCATCACTTTAAATATGTCCTGCCACTCGCTTCTGGCTTGTAGAGTTTCTGCTGAAAGATCAGCTGTTAACCTTATGGGGATTCCCTTGTGTGTTATTTTTCCCTTGCTGCTTTTAATATGTTTTCTTTGTATTTAATTTTTGACATTTTAATTATTATATGTCTTGGCATGTTTCTCTTTGGGTTTATCCTGTATGGGACTCTCTGTGCTTCCTGGACTTGGTTGACTATTTCCTTTCCTATATTAGGGAAGTTTTCAACTATAATCTCTTCAAATATTTTCTCAGTCCCTTTCTTTTTCTCTTCTTCTTCTGGGACCCCTATGATTCGAATGTTGGTGCGTTTAATGTTGTCCCAGAGATCTCTGAGACTGTCCTCAGTTCTTTTCATTCTTTTTTCTTTCTTGTGCTCTGCATCAGTTATTTCCACTATTTTATCTTCCAGGTCACTTATCCGTCCTTCTGCCTCAGTTATTCTGCTATTGATCCCATCTAGAGTATTTTTCATTTCATTTATTGTGTTGCGCTCATCGTTACTTGCTTCCTCTTTATTTCTTCTAGGTCCTTGTTAACTGTTTCTTGCAATTTGTCTATTCTATTTCCAAGATTTTGAATCATCTTTACTATCATTATTCTGAATTCTTTTTCAGGTAGACTGCCTATTTCCTCTTCATTTGTTAGGTCTGGTGTCTTTTCTTCTTGCTCCTTCATCTGTTGTGTGTTTTTCTGTCTTCTCATTTTGCTTATCTTACTGTGTTTGGGGTCTCCTTTTTGCAGGCTGCAGGTTCGTAGTTCCCGTTGTTTTTGGTGGCTGTCCCCAGTGGCTAAGGTTGGTTCAGTGGGTTGAGTAGGTTCCCTGGTTGGGGGTCTAGTGCCTCTGTTCTGGTGGATGAGGCTGGATCTTGTCTTTCTGGTGGGCAGGTCCACGTCTGGTGGTATGTTTGGGGATGTTGGTAGCCTTATTATGATTTTAGGCAGCCTCTCTACTAATGGATGGGGCTGTAGACCTGTCTTGCTCTTTGTTAGGAATAGGGTGTCCTGCACTGTTCGTTGCTGGTCCTTGAGTGAAACTGGGTCTTGGTGTTGAGATGGAGATCTCTGGGAGATTTTCGCCGTTTGATATTGCGTGTAGCTGGGAGGTCTCTTGTGGACTAGTGTCTTGAGGTTGGTTCTCCCACCTCAGAGACATAGGCCTGGTGCCAGGCTGGGGCGCCAAGAGCCTTTAATCCACACGGCTCAAAATACAAGGGAGAAAAAATAGAAAGGAAAGAAAAGGAAGGAAGGAAGAAAGCAAGGAAGGAAGGAAGGTGGAGAGGAGGAAAGGGAGGAAGGAAGAGAGGAGGGGAGGAAGGAAGGGAGGAAAGGAGGGAAGAAAAGAAGAAAGAAAGGGAGAAGACAAAGTAGAATAAAGTATAGTTATTAAAATAAAAAATAATTATTAAGAAGAAAAATTTATATTAAAAAAAAAACAGAAAAATGGTTCGGTCTAACCCTAGGACAAATGGTGAAAGCAAAGCTATACAGACAAAATCTCACACAGCAGCACACACATACACACTCACAAAAAGAAAAAAAGGGGAAAATAATAGTATATCTTGTTCCCAAAGTCCACCTCCCCAACTTGGGATGATTAGTTGTCTATTCAGGTTTTCCACAGATGCAGGGCACTTCAAGTTAATTGTGGAGCTTTAATCTGCTGCTTCTGAGGCTGCTGGGAGAGACCTCCCCCTCTCCTCTCTGTTCGCACAGCTCCTGGGGTTCAGCTTTGGACTTGGTCCCGCCTCTGCATGTAGGTCGTCCGAGGGCCTCTGCCCTTTGCTCAGACAGGACGGGGTTAAAGGAGCAGCTGATTGGGGGGCTCCGGCTCGCTCAGGCTGGGGGGAGGGAGTGGCACGGGGGCGGGGCAAGTCCACGGCGGCAGAGGGCGTCGTGATGCTACACAGGCCCGAGGCGCGCCGTGCATTCTCTCAGGGAAGCTGTCCCTGGATCCCGGGACCCCAGCAGTGGCGGGCTGCACGGGCTCCCGGGAGGGCCGGTGTGGAGAGTGACCTGTGCTCACACACAGGCCTCTTGGTGGTGGCAGCAGCAACCTTAGTGTCCCACACCCGTCTCTACTGTCTGTGCCGACAGCCGCGGCTCGCGCCCGTTTCTGGGCCTCCTTTAAGTGGCGCGCTTAATCCCCTCTCCTCGCGCCCAGGAAGCAAAGAGGGAAGGAAAGGTCTCTTGCCTCTTCGGCAGCTCCGGACTTCAACCGGACTCCCTCCTGGCCAGCCGTGGCGCACTAACACCTTCAGGCTGTTTTCACTCTGCCAACTCCAGACCTTTTCCTGCGATCTGACCAAAGCCCGAGCCTCAGCTCCCGGCCCCGCCCGCCACGGCGGGGAAGCAGACAAGCCTCTCGGGCTGGTGAGTGCTGGTCGGTACAGATCCTCTGCGGGAATCTCTCCGCTTTGCCCTCCGGACCCTGTGGCCGAGCTGTCCTCTGTGGCTCCGGAGCTTCCCCCTCCGCCACCCGCAGTCTCCGCCCGTGAAGGGGCTTCTAGTGTGGGGGAGTCTTTCCTCCTTCACGGCTCCCTCCCACTGGTGTAGGTCCCGTCCCTATTCTTTGTCTCTGTTTATTCTTTTTTCTTTTGCCCTACCCAGGTACGTGGGGAGTTTCTTGCCTTTTTGGAGGTCTGAGGTCTTCTGCCAGCGTTAGGTGGGTGTTCTATAGGAGAAGTTCCACGTGTAGATCAAGTAAATCCATCTTGTATAATGTATCATTTAAAGCTTGTGTTTCCTTATTTATTTTCATTTTGGATGATCTGTCCATTGGTTACAGTGGGGTGTTAAAGTCCCCTACTATGATTGTGTTACTGTCGATTTCCCCTTTTAAGGCTGTTAGTATTTGCCTTATGTATTGAGGTGCTCCTATGTTGGGTGCATAAATATTTACAATTGTTATATCTTCTTCATGGATCGACCCCTTGATCATTATGTAGTGTCCTTCTTTGTCTCTTGTAATAGTTTTTATTTTAAAGTCTATTTTGTCTGATATGAGAATTGCTACTCCAGCTTTCTTCTGATTTCCATTTGCATGGAATAGCTTTTTCCATCCCCTCACTTTCAGCCTGTAAGTGTCCCTAGGTCTGAAGTGGGTCTCTTGTAGACAGCATATATATGGGTCCTGTTTTTGTATCCATTCAGCCAGTCTGTGTCTTTTGGTGGGAGCATTTAATCCATTTACATTTAAGGTAATTATTGCTATGTGCGTTCCTATTACCATTTACTTAATTGTTTCGGGTTGTTCTTGTAGGTCTTTTCCTTCTCTTATGTTTCTTGCTTAGAGAAGTTCCTTTAGCATTTGTTGTAAAGCTGGTTTGGTGGTGCTGAACTCTTTCAGCTTTTGCTTGTCTGTAAAGGTTTTAATTTCTCCATCAAATCTGAATGAGATCCTTGCTGGGTAGAGTAATCTTGGTTGTAGGTTTTTTTCCTTCATCACTTTAAATATGTCCTGCCACTCCCTTCTGGCTTGTAGAGTTTCTGCTGAAAGATCAGCTGTTAACCTTATGGGGATTCCCTTGTGTGTTATTTGTTGTTTTTCCCTTGCTGCTTTTAATATGTTTTCTTTGTATTTAATTTTTGACAGTTTGATTATTATGTGTCTTGGCATGTTTCTCTTTGGGTTTATCCTGTATGGGACTCTCTGTGCTTCCTGGACTTGGTTGACTATTTCCTTTCCTATATTAGGGAAGTTTTCAACTATAATCTCTTCAAATATTTTCTTAGTCCCTTTCTTTTTTCTCTTCTTCTTCTGGGACCCCTATGATTCGAATGTTGGTGCGTTTAGTGTTGTCCCAGAGATCTCTGAGACTGTCCTCAGTTCTTTTCATTCTTTTTTCTTTCTTCTGCTCTGCAGTAGTTATTTCCACTATTTTATCTTCCAGGTCACTTATCCATCCTTCTGCCTCAGTTATTCTGCTACTGATCCCATCTAGAGTATTTTTCATTTCATTTATTGTGTTGCTCATCATTACTTGCTTCCTCTTTATTTCTTCTAGGTCCTTGTTAACTGTTTCTTGCAATTTGTCTATTCTATTTCCAAGATTTTGCACCATCTTCACCATCATTATTCTGAATTCTCTTTCAGGTAGACTGGCTATTACCTCTTCATTTGTTAGGTCTGGTGTCTTTTCTTCTTGCTCCTTCATCTGCTGTGTGTTTTTCTGTCTTCTCATTTCGCTTATCTTACTGTGTTTGGGGTCTCCTTTTTGCACGCTGCAGGTTCGTAGTTCCCGTTGTTTTTGGTGGCTGTCCCCAGTGGCTGAGGTTGGTTCAGTGGGTTGAGCAGGTTTCCTGGTTGGGGGGACCAGTGCCCCTGTTCTGGTGGATGAGGCTGGATCCCATCTCCCTGGTGGGCAGGTCCATGTCTGGTGGCGTGTATGGGGATGTCGGTAGCCTTACTATGATTCTAGGCAGCCTCTCTGCTAATGGATGGGGCTGTAGACCTGTCTCGCTCGTTGTTGGGTATAGGGTGTCCAGCACTGTTTGTTGCTGGTCCTTGAGTGAAGCTGGGTCTTGGTGTTGAGATGGAGATCTCTGGGACATTTTCGCCGTTTGATATTGCGTGTAGCTGGGAGGTCTCTTGTGGACCAGTGTCCTGAGGTTAGTTCTCCCACCTCAGAGACACAGCCTTGACACCTGGCTGGAGTGCCAAGAGCCTTTAATCCACACGGCCAGGTACGTGGGGAGTTTCTTGCCTTTTGGGAGGTTTGAGGTCTTCTGCCAGCGTTCGGTGGGTGTTTCATAGGAGAAGTTCCACGTGTAGATGTATTTCTGATGTATCTGTGAGGAGGAAGGTGATCCCCGCGTCTTACTCTTCCGCCATCTTCTCGCTCCCCCCTCCATCTTATATTTTAAAATCCCTTCAGACTTCATCCAGCTATTCCACAGGGGGCCCCAAAGTGTGAAACAGAAGTAATTCTTCTAATGACATTAAGGGGTAGGATGTTCTTCCTCATTCTTGCTTATTAGAAGCAATAATGTTTGCCCCATCCTAACACAGAACGTAGAATGCCCCCCTTTGCTCTCCCTTAATTAAAAATGAAATTCATTTTTTCCAAATCACAAAATTAACACAAGAAGAGAAATTAAATTAAATCTGTGCTGTGCAATTAAGTAAAAAATTTTTTTCACATTATTTCTCTAGAGATAATGAAAGGTTAACTGTGCTACGAGGAACCCTCCTTCTGTCTATTAAGATGCTCCATGGAATTATGGGGCCTTTCTCCAAAGGCGGGGTTGGGGGAACCCTGGGAGGGCTCAAGAGAGGCTGGTGCTGCCTGAAGCTTTTCAGCCAAGACCCCTGAAAGCATCCTACCCTCATCTTATATTCCAAGTCATAACAGGTGCCTAGTATGGGATAGTGGGAACTGAGGTTTGTTGAATATTTAATGCATCTACAACGTAACAGACATATGTGTTGTTTCATTTAATCCTAGTAACTGCCCTACCAGGCAGTTATGACTATCTCCTTGATGATACGAAAATCGAGGGAGGCTAAGCTATTGTTACTTTCCCAAGGTCACAAAGCTGGTAAGCGACAGGAAACAATTCATCCCAGGTTGGCCTGACCAGGACTTACCTGCCCATTCTATCATGGGGGCTCTAAATCTGAGACACTGCCTGCTCTGGCCGTCACCTTCCTCAATGTCCTCATGTTGAACCACACTACCTTTTATTCCTCACTTTCTTGTCCAAGAATTGGCAAACTAAGGCCAAATCCAGCCTGCTGACTGTTCTTGCAAATAAAGTTTTATTGGCACACAGCCACCCCATTCAATTACAGTACGTATTGTCTATGCCTGCTTTTGCTCTGCAACTACAGAGTTGAGTAGTTGAGACAGACAGGGCTGCTGCACAGCCCATAAAGTTTAGAACATTTATTATCTAGCTTTTAAAAAAATTTCTCCATTTTATTCTGATATATACTAAATATGCAGTATGTTTTACATAACTCTAAATACATCTAACATTTTCTTCTAACAGTATTTTTTTTAACATCTTTATTGGAGTATAATTGCTTTACATTGTTGTGTTAGTTGCTCCTGCGTAACAAAGTGAATCAGCTATATGTATACATATAAAAACAGTAGTTTGATGCCATGAAGTAGGTAGCAATGCCTTAACTGTATGTGTGTTGTCAGGCCCCAGGGCCTCTTCCATCCTTGTCAAGGGGAGTGCTAACCTTCTCTCCTTTCATACAACACTGTTATCTGGCTTTTTACAGAAGTAGTTTGCCAGTCCCTGCTCTTGTCATATTGGCCTCCTCTCTGCCCCAAGATCAGGCCAGTCCTTTTCTCTTGCTTTAATCCTCCCCAAATGCTACTCCTGTTGCCTGGAGTCACTTTCCCTGTATCTTCCTGTGGGGACTCTTGCTCATCTTTCAGGCCTTGCTTCAAATGTCATTTCCCTCAGGGAACTCTGCTGAGCACCCCAGCTAAGCAGTCCTAACTTCATTCTTTGACCTCATTGTTGTATGTGTTTATGTGCTTTTTTGCATCACCAGCCTTAGAAAGGAGCTCCCCATTGGTAAGGATGGTATCTATTAATTCATCTCTCACACCCAAGGTATAGCAGACTATCTGTCATGGAGCAGATGCTCATATAACAAATGAACATTTTAGAAGAAATTCGGTAGAAGATAAACTGTAGCCAGGAATCTTCTCTCTGACTTACTCCAGGAAAGCTCTTCCCTGTTTAAAATGAGAAATACTCTTTTCAGAACCACCGTTACCTAGAGATACAAAACTAGATAGAGTTAAAAATATATTTATAGTTGTAGGAACAGATGTGACTAAGCTGTTGTTCAAAAGGATTAAGCTGAGCAGAAGCAAGAACTACAATCCCACAGCCTGTGGAACAAAAACCACATTCACAGAAAGACAGACAAGATGAAAAGGCAGAGGGCTCTGTACCAGATGAAGGAACAAGATAAAACCCCAGAAAAACAACTAAATGAAGTGGAGATAGGCAATCTTCCAGAAAAAGAATTCAGAATAATGATAGTGAAGATGATCCAGGACCTCAGAAAAAGAATGGAGGCAAAGATCGAGAAGATGCAAGAAATGTTTAACAAAGATCTAGAAGAATTAACAAACAAACAGAGATGAACAATACAATAACAAATGAAAAATACACTGGAAGGAATCAATAGCAGAATAACTGAGGCAGAAGAACGGGTAAGTGACCTGGAAGACAGAATGGTGGAATTCACTGCTGTGGAACAGAATAAAGAAAAAAGCATGAAAAGAAATGAAGACAGCCTAAGAGACCTCTGGGACAACATTAAACACAACAACATTCGCATTATAGGGGTCCCAGAAGGAGAAGAGAGAAAGGACCCGAGAAAATATTTGAAAAGATTATAGTGAAAAACTTCCCTAACATGGGAAAGGAAATAGTCACCCAAGTCCAGGAAGCGCACACAGTCCCATACAGGATAAGCCCAAGGAGAAACATGCTGAGACACATAGTAATCAAACTGGCAAAAATTAAAGACAAAGAAAAATTATTGAAAGCAGCAAGGGAAAAAGGACGAATAACATACAAGGGAACTCCCATAAGGTTAACAGCTGATCTCTCAGCAGAAACTCTACAAGCCAGAAGGGAGTGGCATGATATACTTAAAGTGATCAAAGGGAAGAACCTACAACCAAGATTACTCTACCCATCAAGGATCTCATTCAGATTCGATGGAGAAATCAAAAGCTTTACAGACAAGCAAAAGCTAAGAGAATTCAGCACCACCAAACCAGCTCTACAACAAATGCTAAAGGAACTTCTCTAAGTGGGAAACATAAGAGAAGAAAAGGACCTACAAAAACAAACCCATAACAATTAAGAAAATGGTAACAGGAACATACATGTCAATAATTACCTTAAACGTGAATGGATTAAATGCTCCAACCAAAAGACACAGGCTTACTGAATGGATACAAAAACAAGACCCATATATATGCTGTCTACAAGAGACCCACTTCAGACCTAGGGACACTTACAGGCTGAAAGTGAGGGGATGGAAAAAGATATTCCATGCAAATGGAAATCAGAAGAAAGCTGGAGTAGCAATATGCATATCAGATAAAATAGACTTTAAAATAAAGAATGTTACAAGAGACAAGGAAGGACACTACATAATGATCAAGGGATCAATCCAAGAGGAAGCTATAACAATTATAAATATTTATGCACCCAACATAGGAGCACCTCAATACATAAAGCAACTGCTAAAAGCTCTAAAAGAGGAAATTGGGCTTCCCTGGTGGCGCAGTGGTTGAGAGTCCACCTGCCGATGCAGGGGACATGGGTTCATGCCCCAGTCCAGGAAGATCCCACATGCCATGGAGCGGCTAGGCCCGTGAGCCCTGGCCACTGAACCTGCGCGTCCGGAGCCTGTGCTCTGCAACGGGAGAGACCACGACAGTGAGAGGCCCGCGTACCACCAAAAATAAATAAATAAATAAATAAAAGAGGAAATCAACAGTAACACAATAACAGCGGGCTACTTTAACACCTCACTTACACCAATGGACAGATCATCCAAACAGAAAATTAGTAAGGAAACACAAGCTTTAAATGACACGATAGACCAGATAGTTTTGATTGATATTTATAGGACATTCCATCCAAAAACAGCAGATTACACTTTCTTCTCAAGTGCTCATGGAACATTCTCCAGGCTAGATCACACCTTGGGTCACAAATGAAACCTCAGTAAATTTAAGAAAATTGAAATCATATCAAGCATCTTTTCTGACCACAACACTATGAGATTAGAAATACCTACCCAGGGAGACAAAAGACCTGTCTGCAGAAATCTATAACACATTGATGAAAGAAATTAAAAATGATACCAACAGATGGAGAGATATACCATGTTCTTGGATTGGAAGAATCAATATTGTGAAAATGACTATACTACCCAAAGCAATCTACAGATTCAATACAATCCCTACCAAATTACCAATGGCACTTTTTACAGAACTAGAACAAAAAAATCTTAAAATTTGTATGGAGACACAAAAGACACCGAATAGCCAAAGCAGTCTTGAGGGAAAAAAATGGAGCTGGAGGAATCAGACTCCCTGACTTCAGACTATACTACAAAGCTATAGTAATCAAGACCAATATGGTACTGGCACAAAAATAGAAGTATAGATCAATGGAACAGGATAGAAAGCCCAGAGATAAACCCACGCATATATGATCACCTTATCTTTGATAAAGGATGCAAGAGTATACAATGAAGAAAAGACAGCCTCTTCAATAAGTGGTGCTGTGAAAACTGGACAGCTATATGTAAACAATGAAATTAGAACACTCCCTAACACTGTACACAAAAATAAACTCAAAATGGATTAAAGACTTAAATGTAAGGTTAAACCCTATAAAACTCTTAGAGGAAAACATAGGCAGAACACTCTATAACATAAATCACAGCAAGAACCTTTTTGACTCACCTCCTAGAGAAATGGAAATAAAAACAAAAATCAACAAATGGGACCTAATGAAACTTAAAAGCTTTTGCACAGCAAAGGAAACCATAAACAAGACTCAAAGACAACCCTCAGAATGGGAGAAAATATTTGCAAACGAATCAATGGACAAAGGATTAATCTCCAAAATATATAAACAGCTCATGCAGCTCAATATTTAAAAAAACAAACCCAATCAAAAAATGGGCAGAAGACTTAAATAGACATTTCTCCAAAGAAGACATACAGATGGCCAAGAAGCACATGAAAAGCTGCTCAATGTCACTAATTATTAGAGAAATGCAAATCAAAACTACAATGAGGTATATCACCTCACACCAGTTAGAATGGGCATCATCAGAAAATCTACAAACAACAAATGCTGGAGAGGGTGTGGAGAAAAGGGAACCCTCTTGCACGTTGGTGGGAATGTAAATTGATAGAGCCACTATGGAGAACAGTATGGAGGTTCCTTAAAGAACTAAAAATATTACTACCATATGACCCAGCAATCCCACTACTGGGCATATACCCAGAAAAAAACACAATTCAAAAAGACACATGCATCCTAATGTTCATTGCAGCACTATTTACAATAGCCAGGTCATGGAAGCAACCTAAATGCCCATCGACAGACAAATGGATAAAGAAGATGTGGCACGTATATACAATGGAATATTACTCCGCCATAAAAAGGAACGAAATTGTGTCATTTGTAGAGATATGGATGGACCTAGAGACTGTCATACAGAGTGAAGTAAGTCAGAAAGAGAAAAACGATTATCGTATATTAACGCATGTGTGGAACCTAGAAAATGGTACAGATGAACTGGTTTGCGGAGCAGAAATAGAGACACAGATGTAGAGAACAAACGTATGGACACTAACGGGGAAAGTGGTGGGGGTGGTGGTGATGGAATGAATAGGGAAATTGGGATTGACATGTATACACTGATGTGTATAAAATGGATGACTAATAAGAAAATAAATAAATTTTTTAAAAAGGATTAAGCTACTTGCCCAATTCTAATATGGACAGGTAGCCCCCAGGATCAGGTCCAGTTTTATTTCAAAAGTTGGCTTATTACGTGTTTCTCCAAAGCTTCAGTGTCATGGTGGTTAAATTCCATACCAACTCTCAAAAGTCTGTTTAATTAAGAAGACATTAATAATCTTAGTTGTTACAGGGAAAGGCAGACATTTGGGCAGGGCAAAAAAGAAGTTTCTGACATCTCCTTCCTCAGGTGGAAAGCAGACACCACAGGCATTTTTAAAAACAGATCAAAGGCTTATCTTATCTTGGTCAGTCTTTTCTACCTGACTTTGTGTACTTTTCTTACCTCCTAATCAGTCCCTTCCAGGCCCCCAAGAATGTACAATTTCATCTAGCAAATAGGAACTCAAGGATTTTACAGTTTAATGGAATAAAGTAAGCGTACGTATCATTGTGGTGGGCAGTGTGTCCCCAAGGAAAATAATAGATAAAGTGCAGCAATGGCTAAAAAAACCTATACTACAAAGTGGCGTAAAATATAGGATTAGATTCAAATCCGTGTGTGTGTGTGTGTGTATATAGCACATATTTAGTTAATATTTTAGCATAAATCTTACACGCCTTACATATAATTCTGCCGCAGTGTTTCCACTCAACAATGTGTTATTCTGAAATCTTAGATATCCTCTTCATTCTTTTTAACTGCTATATAGTATTCCTGATAACCTGATGAACATCCTAGTATTCTCTAACAGCAATTAGAGCAGGGGGAATAGTTCTAATTGAGAGCCTGTTTGTTAGCTGGTTTTAAGTTAGGAACTGCATGTACTCAATGTACTTAAAATTTTTAAAAGCAATTAATACCTAAAATGAGAATATATAGTAGGGTATAGGGAAGAGTGTTATTACCAGACATAGCTGAAATAAGGTTTAGTGAAAAGAGTTTAGATCATTTACATGTTTGGGCCCCAGAGATAAATCTGAAATGTTCAGGAGCAATAGAGCTTGGCAGAGAAATACTTTTCTAGCAAAATTCCAATATATTGTTAAATTCTGTTTTTCCCCCATGTTCTCACTCCCAGTGCTATCAGTATGTACTACTGTCTTTTGTAAACACCTGTATTATTGCACTGCCTTTATTTGATCACGTCTGCATCCTTTAATCAATTTTGATGGTTTATTCATTTCTGTACCACCTGTATCTTATGGTGTACCTGATATTCAAAAAAGCTTTGGGGACGGCTTAAAGATGGCGGAAGAGTAAGATACGGAGATCTCCTTCCTCCTCACAGAGACATCAGAAATACATCTACACGTGGAACTTCTCCTATAGAACACCCACCGAACGCTGGCAGAAGACCTCAGACCTCCAAAAAGGCAAGAAACTCCCCACATATCTGGGTAGGGCAAAAGAAAAAAGAATAAACAGAGACAAAGAATAGGGACGGGACCTACACCAGTGGGAGGGAGCCGTGAAGGAGGAAAGGTTCCCACACACTAGAAGCCCCTTCGCGGGCGGAGACTGCGGGTGGCGGAGGGGGAAGCTCCGGAGCGGCGAAGGACAGCGCAGCCACAGGGTGCGGAGGGCAAAGCGGAGAGATTCCCGCAGAGGATCGGTGCCGACCGGCACTCACCAGCCCGAGAGGCTTGTCTGCTCAGCCGCTGGTAAGGGCGGGGCAGGGAGCTGAGGCTCGGGCTTCAGTCGGATCCCAGGGAAAGGTCTGCAGTTGGCAGAGTGAAAACAGCCTGAAGGGGTTAGTGCGCCACGGCTGGCCGGGAGGGAGTCCGGTTGAAGTCCGGAGCTGCTGAAGAGGCAAGAGACCTTTTGCCTCTTTGCTTCCTGGGCGCGAGGAGAGGGGATTAAGCGCGCCGCTTAAAGGAGCCCCAGAAACGGGCGCGGAGCTGCCGAAGAGACAAGAGACGTTTTCTTGCCTCTTTGCTTCCTCGGGCGCGAGGAGAGGGGATTAAGAGCACCACGTAAAGGAGCTCCAGAAACAGGCGCGAGCCGCGGCTGTCGGCACGGACAGTAGAGACAGGTGTCGGACGCTAAGGTTGCTGCTGCCGCCACCAAGAGGCCTGTGTGCGAGCACAGGTCACTCGCCACACCGGCCCTCCCGGGAGCCCGTGCAGCCCACCACTGCCGGGGTCCCGGGATCCAGGGACAGCTTCCCCGGGAGAACGCGCGGCGCGCCTCGGGCCGGTGCAGCGTCACACCGGCCTCTGACGTCGCGGACTCGCCCCGCCTCCGTGCCCCTCCCTCCCCCTGGCCTGAGTGAGCTGGAGCCCCCGAATCAACTGCTCCTTTAAACCCGTCCTGTCTGAGCAAAGGGCAGAGGCCCTCGGACGACCTACACGCAGAGGCGGGGCCAAGTCCAAAGCTGAACCCCAGGAGCCGTGCGAACAGAGAGGAGAGGGGGAGGTCTCTCCCAGCAGCCTAAGAAGCAGTGGATTAAAGCTCTACAATTAACTTGAAGTGCCCTGCATCTGTGGAAAACCCAAATAGACAACGAATCATCCCAAGTTGAGGAGGTGAGCTTTGGGAGCAAGATATAATATTATTTTCCCCTTTTTTTCTTTTTGTGAGTGTGTATGTGTGTGCTGCTGTGTGAGATTTTGTCTGTATAGCTTTGCTTTCACCATTTATCCTAGGGTTAGACCAACCCGTTTTTCTGTTTTTCTTTTTTTAATATAAATTTTTCTTCTTAATAATTTTTTATTTTAATAACTATACTTTATTCTACTTTGTCTTCTCCCTTCCTTCCCTCCTTTCTTCCTTCCTTCCCCCTTCTTTCCTCCCTTCCTTCCTCCCCTCCTCTCTTCCTTCCTCCCTTTCCTCCTATCCACCTTCCTTCCTTCCTTTCTTGCTTTCTTCCTTCCTTCCCTCCCTCCCTCCTTCCCTCCTTCCTTCCTTTTCTTTCCTTTCTATTTTTTCTCCCTTTTATTTTGAACCGTATGGATTAAAGGCTCTTGGCGCCCCAGCCAGGCACCAGGCCTGTGTCTCTGAGGTGGGAGAACCAACCTCAGGACACTGGTCCACAAGAGACCTCCCAGCTCCACGTAATATCGGACGGCGAAAATCTCCCAGAGATCTCCATCTCAACACCAAGACCCAGCTTCACTCAAGGACCAGCAACGAACAGTACTGGACACCCTATGCCCAACAAAGAGCAAGACAGGTCTACAGCCCCATCCATTAGCAGAGAGGCTGCCTAAAATCATAATAAGGCTACCAACATCCCCAAACACACCACCAGACGTGGACCTGCCCACCAGGGAGATGGGATCCAGCCTCATCCACCAGAACAGGGGCACTGGTCCTCCCAACCAGGAAACCTGCTCAACCCACTGAAGCAACCTCAGCCACTGGGGACAGCCACCAAAAACAACGGGAACTACGAACCTGCAGCGTGCAAAAAGGGGACCCAAACACAGTAAGATAAGCGAAATGAGAAGACAGAAAAACACACAGCAGATGAAGGAGCAAGAAGAAAAGACACCAGACCTAACAAATGAAGAGGTAATAGGCAGTCTACCCGAAAAAGAATTCGGAATAATGATGGTGAAGATGATGCAAAATCTTGGAAATAGGATAGACAAATTGCAAGAAACAGTTAACAAGGACCTAGAAGAAATAAAGAGGAAGCAAGTAATGATGAGCAACACAATAAATGAAATGAAAAATACTCTAGATGGGATCAGTAGCAGAATAACTGAGGCAGAAGGACGGATAAGTGACCTGGAAGATAAAATAGTGGAAATAACTACTGCAGAGCAGAAGAAAGAAAAAAAGAATGAAAAGAACTGAGGACAGTCTCAGAGATCTCTGGGACAACACTAAACGCACCAACATTCGAATCATAGGGGTCCCAGAAGAAGAAGAGAAAAAAGAAAGGGACTAAGAAAATATTTGAAGAGATTATAGTTGAAAACTTCCCTAATATAGGAAAGGAAATAGTCAACCAAGTCCAGGAAGCACAGAGAGTCCCATACAGGATAAACCCAAAGAGAAACATGCCAAGACACATAATAATCAAACTGTCAAAAATTAAATACAAAGAAAACATATTAAAAGCAGCAAGGGAAAAACAACAAATAACACACAAGGGAATCCCCATAAGGTTAACAGCTGATCTTTCAGCAGAAACTCTACAAGCCAGAAGGGAGTGGTAGGACATATTTAAAGTGATGAAGGAAAAAAACCTACAACCAAGATTACTCTACCCAGCAAGGATCTCATTCAGATTTGATGGAGAAATTAAAACCTTTACAGACAAGCAAAAGCTGAGAGAGTTCAGCACCACCAAACAACAAATGCTAAAGGAACTTCTCTAAGCAAGAAACATAAGAGAAGGAAAAGACCTACAAGAACAACCCGAAACAATTAAGTAAATGGTAATAGGAACGCACATAGCAATAATTACCTTAAATGTAAATGGATTAAATGCTCCCACCAAAAGACACAGACTGGCTGAATGGATACAAAAACAGGACCCATATATATGCTGTCTACAAGAGACCCACTTCAGACCTAGGGACACATACAGACTGAAAGTAAGGGGATGGAAAAAGCTATTCCATGCAAATGGAAATCAGAAGAAAGCTGGAGTAGCAATTCTCATATCAGACAAAATAGACTTTAAAATAAAAACTATTACAAGAGACAAAGAAGGACACTACATAATGATCAAGGGATCGATCCAAGAAGAAGATATAACAATTGTAAATATTTATGCACCCAACATAGGAGCACCTCAATACATAAGGCAAATACTAACAGCCTTAAAAGGGGAAATCGACAGTAACACAATCATAGTAGGGGACTTTAACACCCCACTGTCACCAATGGACAGATCATCCAAAATGAAAATAAATAAGGAAACACAAGCTTTAAATGATACATTACACAAGATGGACTTACTTGATATTTATAGGACAGTCCATCCAAAAACAACAGAATACACATTTTTCTCAAGTGCTCATGGAACATTCTCCAGGATCGATCATATATTGGGTCACAAATCTAGCCTTGGCAAATTTAAGAAAATTGAAATCGTATCAAGTATCTTTTCCGACCACAATGCTATGAGACTAGATATCAATTACAGGAAAAGATCTGTAAAAAATACAAACACATGGAGGCTAAACAATACACTACTTAATAACGAAGTGATCACTGAAGAAATCAAAGAGGAAATCAAAAAGTACTTAGAAACAAATGACAATGGAGACACGACGACCCCAAACCTATGGGATACAGCAAAAGCAGTTCTAAGAGGGAAGTTTATAGCAATACAATCATACCTTAAAAAACAGGAAACATCTCGAATAAACAACCTAACTTTGCACTTAAAGCAATTAGAGGAAGAAGAACAAAAAAACCCCAAATTTAGCAGAAGGAAAGAAATCATAAAGATCAGATCAGAAATAAATGAAAAAGAAATGAAGGAAACAATAGCAAAGATCAATAAAAGTAAAAGCTGGTTCTTTGAGAAGATAAATAAAATTGATAAACCATTAGCCAGACTCATCAAGAATAAAAGGGAGAAGACTCAAATCAATAGAATTAGAAATGAAAAAGGAGAAGTAACAACTGACACTGCAGAAATACAAAAGATTATTAGAGATTACTACAAGCAACTGTATGGCAATAAAATGGACAACCTGGAAGAAATGGACAAATTCTTAGAAATGCACAACCTGCCGAGACTGAACCAGGAAGAAAGAGAAAATATGAACAGACCAATCACAAGCACTGAAATTGAAACTGTGATTAAAAATCTTCCAACAAACAAAAGCCCAGGACCAGATGGCTTCACAGGCGAATTCTATCAAACATTTAGAGAAGAGCTAACACCTATCCTTCTCAAACTCTTCCAAAAGATAGCAGAGGGAGGAACACTCCCAAACTCATTCTATGAGGCCACCATCACCCTGATACCAAAACCAGACAAAGACGTCACAAAGAAAGAAAACTATAGGCCAATATCACTGATGAACATAGATGCAAAAATCCTCAACAAAATATTAGCAAACAGAATCCAACAGCACATTAAAAGGATCATACACCATGATCAAGTGGGGTTTATTCCAGGAATGCAAGGATTCTTCAATATACGCAAATCAATCAACGTGATACACCATATCAACAAACTGAAGCTTTCATCAATAGATGCAGAGAAAGCTTTTGACAAAATTCAACACTCATTTATGATAAAAACCCTGCAGAAAGTAGGCATACAGGGAACTTTCCTCAACATAATAAAGGCCATATATGACAAACCCACAGCCAGCATTGTTCTCAATGGTGAAAAACTGAAACCGTTTCCACTAAGATCAGGAACAAGACAAGGTTGCCCACTCTCACCACTCTTATTCAACCTAGTTTTGGAAGTTCTAGCCACAGCAATCAGAGAAAATAAAGAAATAAAAGGAATCCAAATAGGAAAAGAAGAAGTAAAGCTGTCACTGTTTGCAGATGACATGATACTATACATAGAGAATCCTAAGGATGCTACCAGAAAACTACTAGAGCTAATCAATGAATTTGGTAAAGTTGCAGGATACAAAATTAATGCACAGAAATCTCTGGCATTCTTATACACTAATGATGAAAAATCTGAGAGTGAAATTAAGAAATCACTCCCATTTACCATTGCAACAAAAAGAATAAAATATCTAGGAATAAACCTACCTAAGGAGACAAAAGACTTGAATGCAGAAAACTATAAGACACTGATGAAAGAAATTAAAGATGATACAAATAGGTGGAGAAATATACCATGTTCTTGGATTGGAAGAATCAACATTGTGAAAATGACTCTACTACCCAAAGCAAGCTACAGATTCAATGCTATCCCTATCAAATTACCACTGGCATTTTTTACAGAACTAGAACAAAACATTTCACAATTTGTATGGAAACACAAAAGACCCCGAATAGCCAAAGCTATCTTGAGAACGAAAAATGGAGCTGGAGGAATCAGGCTCCCTGACTTCAGACTCTACTACAAGGCTACAGTAATCAAGACAGTATGGTACTGGCACAAAAACAGAAATATAGATCAATGGAACAGGATAGAAAGCCCAGAGATAAACCCACACACATATGGTCACCTTATCTTTGATAAAGGAGGGAAGGATATACAGTGGAGAAGAGACAGCCTCTTCAATAAGTGGTGCTGGGAAAACTCAACAGCTACCTGTAAAAGTATGAAATTAGAACAATCCCTAACACCACACACAAAAATAAACTCAAAATGGGTTAAAGACCTAAATGTAAGGCCAGACACTATCAAACTCTTCGAGGAAAACATAGGCAGAACACTCTACGACATAAATCACAGCAAGATCCTTTTTGACCCATGTCCTAGAGAAATGGAAATCAAAACAAAAATAAACAAATGGGACCTAATAAAACTTAAAAGCTTTTGCACAGCAAAAGATACTATAAACAAGACCAAAAGACAACCCTCAGAATGGGAGAAAATATTTGCAAATGAAGCAACTGACAAAGGATTAATCTCCAAAATTTATAAGCAACTCATGCAGCTCAGTAACAAAAAAACAAACAACCCAATCCAAAAATGGGCAGAAGAACTAAATAGACATTTCTCCAAAGAAGATATACAGATTGCCAACAAACACATGAAAGAATGCTCAACATCATTAATCATTAGAGAAATGCAAATCAAAACTACAATGAGATACCATCTCACACCGGTCAGACTGGCCATCATCAAAAACTCTAGAAACAATAAATGCTGGAGAGGGTGTGGAGAAAAGGGAACCCTCTTGCACTGCTGGTGGGAATGCAAGTTGATACAGCCACTATGGAGAACAGTATGGAGGTTCCTTAAATAACTAAAAATATTACTACCATATGACCCAGCAATCCCACTACTGGGCATATACCCAGAAAAAACCATAATTCAAAAAGAGTCATGTACCAAAATGTTCATTGCACCTCTATTTACGATAGCCAGGACATGGAAGCAACCTAAGTGTCCATCAACAGATGAATGGATAAAGAAGATGTGGCACATATATACAATGGAATATTACTCAGCCATAAAAAGAAATGAAACTGAGTTATTTATAATGAGGTAGATGGACCTGGAGTCTGTCATACAGAGTGAAGTAAGTCAGAAGGAGAAAAACAAATACCGAATGCTAACACATATATATGGACTCTAAGAGAAAAAAATGTCATGAAGAGATTAGTGGTAGGACAGGAATAAAACACAGACTTACTAGAGCATGGACTTGGGGATATGGGGTGGGGGAAGGGTGGGCTGTGATGAAGTGGGAGAGTGGCAGGGACATATATACACTACCAAACGTAGGGTGGATAGCTAGTGGGAAGCAGCCGCATAGCACAGGGAGATCACCTCTGCTTTGTGACCGCCTAGAGGGGTGGGATAGGGAGGGTGGGAGAGAGGGTGATGCAAGAGGGAGGAGATATGGGAACATATGTATATGTATAACTGATTCACTTTGTTGTAAAGGAAAAACTAACAGACTATTGTAAAACAGTTATACTCCAATAAAGATGTTTAAAAAAAAAAAAAAAGCTTTGGGAGTTAATTAACTAATCAATGACTTCCTTAAAAATATTTGATTCACATGATAATCTCAGGGAGGTAGTTTTGCCTTGGGATCAAGAAAAACTATTTTTGAAAATGCTCTGTCATTTACCACGTGTGTGACTTTGGGGAAAACCACCTCCCTAAGCCCCAATTTGCCAGCTGTGAAACAGGTGTGGTAATAGCGCCCTACTTTATATGAACGTTGTGAGGGTTACATGAAATAATGCATCAGTATTGGTTACCTTTTGATGCATGACGAATCACCCTCAAACTGGCACCTTAACACAATAAACATTTATTATTTCTCATGAATCTGGGTCAGTTGGTCTAAGCTGGCCTCACTCATCTGTCTCACCGTTGGCAGGCTGTGGGCTTGAGAGCCTGGGCTCTCCCCTGCATGGCTTTTCTAAAAGACTGTCTCAGGCTCATTCTCACGGTGGCCTTGGTGTGCAGGTGAAGCAGGAGAGTAAAAACCCAGATGCGCAAGCACTTTTCAAGCCTCTATTTGCATCATATGTGCTATTGTCTCATTTGCCAACGTGAGTCACATGTCTAGTCCCAGAATTCATGTGGGAGGGAATTATGCAAGGTGTGGACAGAGGTGATTATTGTGGCCATTTTGCAAACAATCTACCCCAGCATCAAAAGTGTTAGCACAGTGTCTGGCACATTTAAAAAAAAAAGAAAAATGTAATTAAGGTTAGCAGTGATAATCATAACACAACTATTGTTACATGGAGAAACGTTTTCTGTAAAGCAAATTGTCATCATAAGCATCTTCATTAAATGAAATCACTACGCTACCTCCTTGGAGTCCTTCTTAGCTTCTCATTGCTGTGTTCCAAGCCTGCTCCCTCCTCAGGAATCCACCACTTCTTTCACATCCAGTTAACACTTCTTGTCAGCAGATGGTGATAGTTACATCTTGAGATGGAATCTAAGTTTGGGTTCACCCGCAAATCCGAATCTGAGCAAAGGCTTGGAGGCAGGTGAAGCTGGGAAGCAAGAGAAAGGCAGAGTGAAATGGGGAAGGAGGAAAATACCTTGTCCCACATAAGGACAAGTTCTCCGTGACGTTGTTGTGAGGAAAGCAGATGCATTTCTTCAGGACCTCTGAGGAGTAGAAATCATGCTTCCCGATATTGTCTAGCCAGAGACAGGAGGTGGACCGTCTACCCTCTGACTCTTGCCTCGTGTTGGCTGAGGGTTGCTCGTGGGGCAGTAGGTCACACTCTCCCCCCCCCCGCCCCGCCGCATACTTGCTGGCTGTGCTTGCATATGGGCTTGGAGACTCTCAGGTCAGTCCTACAGCATACCTTACAGAGACTAGCGGGGTACACTTGAGGTAGGACACTCTCTGTGGGAGGTGAGTTGGAAATGACCACCATAACTACAGCTAAACTGAAAGTGGGCCAAAGAGATACAACAGAGGCACCAAAAACGTCATCTACACATGGTATCTAAATGTTGCAAGATTTGCAGATGGGAGTCTGACATCATGACTCCTCTCCATGACTGAGCCTTCACTGCCCTCGAAGGCTTTCCACTGCTGGTACATTTCTGCCAACATTAGAAACACGACCAGGAAAATGATAGCAATGCTTGGCCCAGCAAGGAAGAAGCACAATCTAGTCAATAAGCTTCAGTTTGTTTCACAATTTAAGCTAGACAGTATTTGTTTCATGCAAAGTCTGTCTTCAAAGATCTTCTGGGACACTTCACATGTTTAATGTTACAAATTCTAGTACTTATTTTTCTTCTATTTGAACAGGTGTCTTTAAGAAACTGCCTCTCATACAAAGAACGCTGGCCATCAGGTTTTCCACACAAGCACTCAAAAAAAAAAAAAAAAAAAAACCATGAAAAACCAAAGCTGAAGGTTGTATTTATTCTAATAAGTTGGTACTTCAGGATTCAGAGTGATTATCTTTCGTGCCTTTTAGCAACAGCAAGCAACAAAAACAATCTTGTCACGGCACATCCTTCATCAAGAGAGCCAATGAAAAATCCTCTGTATTTATGTTTAAGATGATTTTAAATATAGGCATCATTGACATAGGAATGTCAGCTGTCCAGCTGTCTTTCATACACAGGAACCTCACAGTTTAAAGATGCTATGCAGACTACTCATTCGTTTAAAAAGAAAGAAAGAAAGAAAAGAAAGTCAGATTGGTTAAATTGGCAACATTGAACTGGTACTCGACCTCAGAACACAAAGTCAAAGGCAAAGGTGCCAGGCCAGCCCAGGCACTTCCATCTTCTTCTCAGCTTGTATAGGATGGAGCATGTTTTCTTTCATAATTATTCACAGCTTAGGCATGTAGCACTTAAGCACCTACGACTAGCTTGGAAGCCAGGAGGAACCAAGCTGGACTGGGAGGACTGTAAGATCAAGCCATTTATGATTGTTCTTGGGAATCAGCTGATAAATGATGTACGTAGCATCCCACTGATGCAAGGAGCGCCGGGTTTGATCTTAGAAGTTCTCTTACTGAATTTCTGTAAACAGATCTGAAATGATTTCTGAGAGACCGCGTGCTTTTCCGTGCATTTTATTTAATACATAGGCACACGTAGGTAGTCTAATAAAGGCATGTGTGTTTGTGTTATTTCTTTTTCTTTTCAATTGGACACAACTATTTTTACCTCAAAGTAGTTTTAACCACAGATAGATGAAAAAATGTGCTCCTGGGTTGCTCTTCTGATTTGATCTGAACTAAAAATAAGGAAATTGCCTTGTCCTATGTAAATATGATTTTTTAACAAAGTGAAATATACTCAGATTCAAAAATACGGTATTATGATTCTAACAGTTACATTATACACCTGAAATCTCTGGTGATATTGATGGAAAGGAAAAGTACTAAAGAAAAAAGGTTTGAGAAGACTGGGTATGAAATTCTGAAATGATGCATAATCTCATAGACAAGAGCTCGGTACACCAGGCTGCGAACAGGGAATCGTTACTTCGATTAACACGCCGACAAGATGTCATTCATATATTCTCTGGGCTGCGACCGACAGGCCATTTACTGGGGTTACATCTGAATTGTTCAAATGAGGAATCAGAGTCAACTAAGGCATTTTAATGCATTTCACGTAAGCAGTATTTTCCAGAAAGCACACTCATGCACCCCGCAGTGGCTCCAAATGAAGGGCACACCCCGTAGAGCAGCACACGCCTCCACTCAACAGCACTTAGTCTCTGCCAGAGGAAGACGGCACAGACAAACGAACTGGGTCTAAAACTTTACTAGTGAGATACTTTACATTCTGGTTTTCAGACTAAATGTTCTAAGGTTGATGTGTGTTTTATACTCAAGGTACCTTTTCATTCAGACTAACCACATTTTAAATGCTCAATATCCACGTGGGGCTAGTACCTAGCAATATCAGACAACACAGGTCTAAAACACTAGGTCATCCTTCCTGAAAGAAAAGCTTCATCTGTTAAAAAGAAATATTATAATAAGAGTAGCAGTAATAGTAACAACAGCTAACACTGGTATGGTGCTTATTATGTGTCCTGTTCTAAGCACTTCACAGGTATGAATTTATTTACTCTTCACAGTATGCTATGAGGATAGCAACATGCCTAACACATGGAGAACGTAAGACAAAGAAAGGTTAGTACTTGTCCAAGGCCACAATGAGGCCCGAATCTCAGAACCTACTAAAAAATCCCGGATGGAAGAGAGATGGAAGGGAAATGCACTAATTGCCTCATTTTCCTACAAAAGGAGTTCAGTGAATATTATTTTATTCTGAAGTTGTTGATACATGTAAGATTCAAATATGCTAACTCAAGAAATAAAAGTAGCATTAAGATACTTCCAAAATGCTGGAGGGGATACATGTGGGAAACTATTGATATTAGAGTATACTATGGAAAAGAAAAGGATACAGCAAGGAGACAGACTGAGCCTATACTGATGACAGAAATAAGAACAATGACTATCTCAACCACAATAAATAGAATTTCATATTAATCAAGAAGACTTTCAGAGTTAGTCAAAAAATTAAAATATATTGTACTACAAAATACATAGTAGGGCTTCCCTGGTGGCTCAGTGGTTGGGAGTCCGCCTGCCTATGCAGGGGATACGGGTTCGTGCCCTGGTCCGGGAGGATCCCACATGCCGCGGAGCGGCTGGGCCTGTGAGCCATGGCCGCTGAGCCTGCGCGTCCGGAGCACAGCTCCGCGGCAGGGGAGGCCGCGGCAGAGACAGATACGCGTACCGAAAAAAAAAAAAAAAAAAAAAAAGTAAAACAAAGTGACTCAAGTTTTTCGCTTTTTGTTTTAAATAAAAGGATGGGAAAAATATGCCAGAGAAGTAGAAAAAACAAACAAACTTGGGATCAGAGCATCAGGCCTGATATCACTGACTGCAGTTTAAAAAAGGAAAGCACTAAACAAAGGGAAAAGTCAAGTTGGTGATTTAAAATAGAAAAAAACTATATATACTAAATTAAGGGGCATTGAAATGTATAAAAGTGTTCTCCAAATTTTAGTAATTCACATTCTTGTTCCATGAGTTTTTGCTACATCTTCATAAAATTTATAATATACTTAATATGATTTCTTTAAATTGAATTTTTTTAATTAAATAAAAACATTTTAAACAGAAGCTCTACATCACTATCAAAAATACAAAACCAATTTCTAGTGCTATAAAAAAAGGTTACTATTAAACAAACCAAAACAATACATTAGTGAATTTCTGCAGATGCTATTGTCACTGAAGAAACAGGAGGAAATAGCACCCTCAAACTGGATAATAAAGGAGTTTTGAAAAAAGACTGTTTACAAAGCTGTGGGCTGGTGGGGCAAGTTTAGAAATCAACAAGGAATAGTGCAGTGCCATGGAGATAGCAACAGCTGGGAGCAGTTACCAGGCCTTGACTGGATGGAGCAAAGAAATGGAGTGATAATTAGACACAGAATGAACAGCTCTACGGGGAGAACCAAAAGATAGGAGCTACTGCATTTGGTGATGGAATGAAGCCAACCCGAAGTAACCCAGCAGAAAAGGAGCCAGGGAAACAAAGACCCTTACCTCACAATTCTCCAGTCTCTTGCCATTGCCCTGTTGGTGGGATCCAACAGAAAGACAGAGGACAAGGAAATCAGATTATTCAAGACATACTGATCACCTCCCAGGGCAAAGATCAAAGGAAAGAGGGGTGGAGAACATATGCACATGGCAAACAAGATGCACAGAACATCTCCATATTCTGCTTAATATTCTCACCTGAGTGGTTCTTTTCTATTATCACATGGAAATAGCGGAGTTAGCAAAGTCTTAAAAATATGCTAACACCACTGAGTTGAGATTTTCTTCTATCGTAATGAAAACCTGAAGACAAATGAAAAATAAATAACATCCTCACCACATAATCCAATGTTATTCATACTGTGTCCTTTAAAACATCTTACTATTTAAACCATCTTACATCACCTTTTAAGAATTCCACACCTTGGAAGATGTATTAAGACTTTGAGATATAGCAAGAGCACAAAAATCATATACATATACTAGTCATTGGAAGCATCATGAGAACATTCCATCCTTAACAAATCAGAAAATTATAAAAGAAAAGTTAAATATAGACAAATCTGAATAACAGAGTCCACAGATATAGAATTTAAATATTGCTATAAAAAGATACAAAGTGTAGCTGCTTCTTAAGTGTGCATAGGTTATTTACAAATACTGATCATAAGTTAGACTCAAAGCAAATTCAAAATTCAAAAAAAATAGAAATAAGATATAGTCACCCACAGTTCCCAACAATAATGCAGTACACCCAGAAATACATAACAACTGAAGAAACCAAATCTCTCAACCCCTGGAAATTTAAAAGAAAATATTTTTTAATATTAAATAATTCTTAGGGGCTTCCCTGGTGGCGCAGTGGTTGAGAGTCCGCCTGCCGATGCAGGGGACACGGGTTCGTGCCCCGGTCCGGGAGGATCCCACGTGCCGCGGAGCGGCTGGGCCCGTGAGCCGTGGCCGCTGAGCCTGCATGTCCGGAGCCTGTGCTCCGCAACGGGAGAGGCCACAATGGTGAGAGGCCCGCGTACCGCAAAAAAAAAAAAGGATAAATAACTCTTAGGTCACAGAGACAATAAAAAGTACAATTGCTGAATCATTAGAACATGATGATACTGAAAACTCTCCATATAAAGTGTAGGATGATGCCAAAGATTTCCTTAAAAAAAAGCAAAAAAGGAAAGGCAAAATCATAAACATTTTCCTTACCCAAAAAGAGAAAGAACAAAAATGGACAGCATGTTCAACATAAAAACATAAGAAAAAGAACTCAAAGAAAAAAGGCAAGCTGAACAATTAATACACATAAAATTAATTTTAAAAAAGAATTAATACACATAAAAACAAATTCATTTATAGCAAAACAGAGAAAGTAGAAATGACAAGTGCATGAAATAATTGAAAAGAAAAAAATTGAGTTAATACATATAAAAGCACTCATTCATGTATTGAGAAATAGAAAAAATAAAATTGATAAATACATAAAAATAATTCTTTGAATAAAAAACAAACTCCTTTATTAATTAAAAAGGATACATTAACATCCAAACCTAAGGATATGAAAAATGGAACTGACTAAAAGGATTCTAAAAGAATATTTCCTCTAATATATGCTAATAAAGTTGAGAATGTAAATAGACCATTTTCTATAAATATAAAAGTACTGTACTGCAAATTGACTCAACAAAAGATAGAATACTTGAATAGACCCAAAACCAAGGAAGAAATTGAGAAAATTGTCAAAGATCTGCATCTCAATAAAGTTCCAGACAATTTCATGCATGAACTCATTCAAACCTTCAAGAAACAGATAATTCATGAGCTTTTAAAATTGTCCTAAAGCATAAAGTTAGAATTAATGCTTCCTAATTATTTTCACAAAACCACGATAGCATACATACCTAAGCTTGACAGGGATAGCACTGAAAACAAAACTTGTAAACCAAAGCCACGAATATTGATTCAAGATTCATAGAGTTTCAGCAAGTAGAATCCACATTACATTTAAAAAATAATACACTGAACTAAGTGGGTTTTAGTTCAGATAGTCAAGAACAATTCAATGTTACAAAAATATTTTAATTCAGCATATAAATAGGCAGAAAAGAAAGTAATAAAATAATATGGTTATCCATATAACCATAAGTGCCAAAAACTTAACCTGGTAGAATTCAGCAGCCAATTCTATGTTTATTAATATAAAAACATAATGTCATTTACTATAAAGCAGATCTAGCTGCTAAAATTTTAACGAGATACAAATGAACTCTAAATCAGTTACTAAAGAATGAATCACGATGATTTGTTTCCATATCAACAGCTTTCAATTTTGACAGGAGAGTGTCACTTGCTTCTGCAAGAAAAAGGGAAGTCTGAATAGGAAGGTGTGGACTTCAGAATTTGACAAACAGGCGCAAATACGGTTCAGCCAGATATTAGCAGGGTGATCATGACCAATTATATAATCTGCCCAGGTCCCAGAGTTTTGTAAAGCGACATGAGGGCAATAAATCACATCTTGCCAGGTCACTCTGAGGAGTACAAATAAAATATTCAGACTAGTCAGTACACAGTAGGTGCTCAATAACTTCTCCCTTCAGTGCCCTTGTTGCCAGCTCTGGTACTAATAATTTGCACAATTTGCATTTGAATCTGAGCTTACACGGGTAGGGAAGTATTTTCTTAGAAGACCCTCACCCGCCCACTACCTCTATTTAGAGAGAAAGCATCACAGGTTACTGTATTTTCCCATTATAAAATAATTCTTGCTTATTTGGAAAAATTGGGTAAAAAATGAAAATACACAATATAGAGTTAAAGTTTCTCATAATTCTCTCTCATAGGCATCATTACATTTTAACATATATCCTTCTGTGCTTGGGATCATACTTGAAATTGTAATTTTAAATGACATTTTAAAATAGAATTTTATACTGCCAAAAAAATAAATAAATAAAATAGAACTTTAAAGCCTTGAGTGGAAAAGTACTTAAATTGAAAACCTCATTCCACATGTAATTTTACAGCTACCCATCCATTTTCCAACATCAGAACTGGCAGCGTTTTTGATCTGATCGAAAGTCATGGGATTCCCTGGTGGCGCAGTGGTTGAGAGCCCGCCTGCCGATGCGGGGGACACGGGTTCGTGCCCCGGTCCGGGAGGATCCCACATGCCGCGGAGTGGCTGGGCCCGTGAGCCGTGGCCGCTGAGCCTGCGCGTCCGGAGCCTGTGCCCCGCAACGGGAGAGGCCACAACAGTGACAGGCCCGCGTACCGCAAAAAAAAAAAAAGTCATATACTATGAACTACAGTCTGTCAATTTTTATAAACTCGTATCATTGGTCAAATGTGGAAATGGTTCAAGACCATTTCAATGCCTTTCAGTGTCTCTTACTGGTAACTCACTCACAACCATTATCAAGTAGGAAGGACGACAGACACAATGTCTGGAATAGAAGCCTGCCTGATGCCATGGGGTAAAGCTTCATTATCAATCTAACAAAAAGTGAAGTGAAAGTTGGACACTTTCCAGTTAATTTCATCCATGTAGACAACTCAACTGTATAGCTGAGTTCCTCTGTGGCAAGTAACACAAATGAATTCTTGTGTCTCCTTGAACCTTGAATTATCTGGTGCAACTGTCCACACAGCTGAGATTAACCATGTAATGGCCAACATCCCATGTTCCACTGGGCTGTTGAAAACTTCCCTACACGGATAGTACCCCAAGGCTTTCGTCTGTTCAACCTTTTCACGTTGCCTATAGTTAAAGTTGGCTGCAATTAAACACAAGAGTGTCTAAAAAGCCCGTTATTGTCCTTGTTTAGCTGCCTAATTTCCTTCCATTTATATGTTCTTAGAGCCTTTCCGAAGCGCTTTTTCCTAGCTAATTTGGGAAACACACTTTACAAAGAGCACGTAATTTTAAAAGCATCATTCTAATGTTGGTCTTTCATTATTTCTCTAATAAACAACATAATTGGTACCAGCTGAGGCCACCTATAGATCAACCTTTAGACAAACCTTGTATATTCAAGTTATAAAACTTCTTCCTGAGCCCAACTGCATTCTCTTAGGGGAAAATTTGAGAAAGATTAAAGTTGCAAGATTTCTTTTTCCTTGCTTCCATCGTCCCCCACTCCAACCCCTGTAAAACATCATTTATCAGTTCATGTCCTGGAGAAGCAGACATAATTGCAGGAGCTCTAAGAAATAAAGGGTAGAATCTGTCACATCCTATTTTTATCAACTTTGTTTTGAAAGCTTTCGATGTGTAACTTCTTTTATTAAATGATTTTATGCATATGTTCTCTACGAGAGGAGAATAAGATGCATGTATGCTGCCGCTGTATCTAGGGTGTCATTTGGAGAATCAACCTCAACTAAATCTAATTACATTCCCCTTCAACTAGAAAAGCATGAAAATGGTCCATAAAATAAAACTTTAATTGTAAGTCAATTACACTGTCAAGTCATAGAAAAAATATTAAATGGGTAGGACAGAGACATCCTACATGCACCATGGACTGCCACGCAAAGAGGTTTACTAGTAGTGGATTGATTTTTAAATCCACATTCAAGTGTTATCCAAATTGTCGTTCCACCATTGAACTAATACCATTGTGTCCACTGGAGACACAATCTCATGTTGAAAAGACCTCCTTGTGCAGAATGCAGGATGAAGCGTTCATACAAACCAGTCATCCAAGAGAACAGACAAGACAGGGATTCTCTTAAATTCAGATAACAAGCCTGATCTGAAATTGTGGCTAAAAACAACACTCATGATGTGTATAGACATTTGTGATCTTTCACAGGTTTCTGGGAAATAACCCCATAAAATAATCCCAAGGGAATGGGATACCGGGATTGGTCAGGTCCAAGTCACACAATCCCTCCAGCAACTAAGGGTGGAGCCAACTTCCCCCAAGGCACCTGGGCCAAGAGTCACGAGAGGGCATCCCAGAGGAATACAGCACATTGTTAATGTTATCAAAAGTGGGGTCCGGCTACTCGCCACTCAAAAGCCAGTAAAGAGGCAATGTTGGTGGAAAGGAAAATTTGCTTTATTTAAGCGGCCGGCACCCCAGGCCGGTGCAGGAGGCGGGGGCGGCAGGGGTGGACTCGTGTCCAAAGGCCACCTCCCCTCCACTGACAATCAATGGGCAGGAGCTTTTATAGATGGAGGGAGGGGGCTACACGCAGAAACAGCACAGGCAGCTCTGACGGTCATCTTGAAATTGCTCATGCGGTGGTCTGACCAGCGTCATCTTGATTGTTTTGAGTACAGTTAATCTTGAGTTCCAGGGTCAGTTTATTCTCGTTTCTTTGAGGCCAGTTCTCGGAATTGTGGCAGTTTATGTCATGGCTACAGTCTGGTCATCGTGGAGTTAAATTCTTCCACCTATTGGGGGTTTCAGTATCTACAACACAGCTCACAGGATATGGCTCAGAATATGATCTGTAGCCTTTGAGGAGGAACTAAAGGTCCTTGACTTTAATGACTAAACTAATATTATTTGGTCTTGTTTGACGGTTTTCCTTTGCTTCTACATTTTCTCACCTCTCTGATTAACCTTATTCTTTGACTAAAGTTTTTCTACAAACAAAAGGCAGGCGGAGGACTTGGGAGGGAAGGACCTTAGGGTGCTGCTCTGTTTCATTAACAGAAGAAATGGATACAGGTAGCATAAACAGACTTCTACTATCTCAGATACTCTAAAATTGTTGCCTTGATTAAAAGTAGTAATGGATATTTTAGTTCTTAGATATTACTTCTCTCTCCAAGGCACTTTAGTGGAACTAGTCTATTTTATAAGATTAAATGAAACAGTTTTCTAGTAATAGTTCTCTTATTTATTGTGAAAGTATTATTGAAGGCATTTTTTGGTATATCTCACACTTCCCTTTGTTTTACAGAATCCAAATGAGAACTTTTTATCTGCTGTTAACATCAATTATTGCTATGATTCTTCTGAGAAATATGCTCAATTCTATCTTCTGGAAACTGTAACGTGTGTGACTAATTATGTTTCCTAATGTTTCCTTATTTTTACCTCTGAGAGAATATAGGGCTCGATCTACCCTTAGCAAACAAATGTACAGAAAACATACACTGGATGATGATGATGATGACTGTTATTATACAGGTTCACTTTTTTCTGTCCTGTCTACCTGTAATTGGAATTAGTTCGGTGCATTTTATATATTCTTATAAGGTACAACTCATATTTCCCAGAACAAAGAGTGATATAAATATCTCAGGAGTAACCAAGTCAGTAGCTTATAGGAGCCAAGCAAGTGATGGAAATGGTGAAGCATCCCCCGCGGGGACTCGCAAAGAGCACGCGCGCCTCTTCTAAAGGAACAGCCGTTCTTTAGGTCCGGCCACGTAGCACCACAAGGAAAAGGGAGACCGACATGGCCACATCCTTCAAGAGAAACCAGAACTTCATCCTAACCCTCTACTGCCTTCACAGGCATAGCACTGGTGGGCAATGCAGAAAGTTAAAGCTATTCTTAGCCATTTATTTCTGTCTTTATTAAAAGCCTAACAAATTAGAAATATTTGGTTTATGAAAGCGGAAAAGAGACTGGTGGAAAGGGTATTAGCTCGCTCATGGTGTCAACAAGGAGTCTGCAGATCTGGGCTGGGAAAATGGACCAGAGCTAAGGATTAGAGTTGGGGCACAAACCTGATTACACGTGGGAAAGCCCTGGTCCTGCCACCACTGCACGCTCACCAACATGCTGCTGGGCTCTGTCGCCACCATCACCCCAAACGCTGGGCACGGGACACTGTCTCCACCTTACAGATGAATCCCAAAGGCAGCCTGCCTCTTCTGGGAGCATTTAGTAGCTAAGCTTAGCTGTATGCTCAAGACAAAGCTGCCAGGAATGAATGAGAACGTGTGTCTGAGCTTTCAGCATCCAGTGTTGAATGATGAGACACATCCAGTGGTTTTCTAGACACAGGACAGGGGTTCACATGCTTGGCGTGCACGAGCAAAAGGGCAAATATCTGCTATGTACCCCGAGAGCAATATCCGATTAACAGTTTCTTGAAACAACAACAACAAAAAGTCCTATTTTATGTTAAGTGATATTTTCCTTTTAAAACATCCAATTTACTATGCTTTTCATAAAGAGGAAGTAAGGGGCTTCCCTGGTGGCGCAGTGGTTGAGAATCCACCTGCCGATGCAGGGGACGCGGGTTCGTGCCCCGGGCCGGGAGGATCCCACGTGCCGCGGAGCGGCTGGGCCCGTGAGCCATGGCCGCTGAGCCTGCGCGTCCGGAGCCTGTGCTCCGCAACGGGAGAGGCCACACCAGTGAGTTAGTAAGATCAGTTGTGTCTTTGGGGATCACTACTTTTTATTCATCAGTGTTAAGGTTCTACCTTTGAAAGTTACACAGGGTCGTAAAATAATAATACATCCCTTGCTTGGGAGGTTAGACAAAAATTTAATGGTCTCCCTGTGGGAGGTAAAAATAAAATTATCTAGATGACCAAGCAAAAGCCTTACAGCCACCTTTGCGGAGAACCAACCGGGAGGCCTTAGTGACAGCCTCCAGGTGGTATCAAAATGCAGTAGCTCAACCTTTTTAGGTTAGAATCACTGGGGAAGATTGAAAGGGTTTAAAAGTGCTGATGCCCAGGCCATCCCCAGAGCCTGCAATTTAACCTGCCTCGAATGAGGCCCGGCATCGCTATCTGTTCGATGTTCTTCGGGTGCTTTCCTGGTTGAGAACTACTGTCCTGAGACCAAGAAGAAGCCACTAGTCCCACAAACAAAGACAAGGGGGAAAAGAAGTTTCTTTCGAGGGGGCACAAGATATCATCTTTTCAAAAACATCCATCCCCCTGGCATGAAATTAGAGCCCTTTATTTGGGATGGGATGACAAGTTTTATCAAGCTCAGAGGATGGGTGGCGACTGCTGAGCGCTGACGTAAAGATGATAATAATCGTGAGGCTGGAGTGAAGCCAGACAGGAGAAAGTACAGTGACCGAGGCCGCCATGGGTGCAGGGAGAGCAGCTCCGGCAGGGAGACCAGGGGTGCGCCACCCCTGAGTTCGAGCATCTTCCACAAATGGGCTCAGGACCTCTGATGGACGCCGTGACTAGCTCTGCCCCAGCAGAGAATCTGGCTCTGTGAGAATGAGGCCACAGGCAAGTCGAGGTTTTGAAAGAGAAGCAAGCCAGAAAAGAACCCCAGTAGGGTCCTCAGAGTGTGACCTAGAGACTCCTGGAGGGCTTCCTCCTAGGAAGTCCACGGATCAAAACTAGGTTCATAATAACGTGGAGGTGCCATTTGCTCTTTTCACTGGATTGACGTTTGCACGGGTGGTACAAAAGCAATAAGTCAAGACAATGGGATAGAACAGGCCCAGTGGTCACTGTGCTCTTCACTTCTAAGCGCTCACAGCAAAATATATATTTTTATAGATACTATCCATATACATATGTGTGTGTGTATTCTACCGCCCTGTATACATGTGTCTATCAGTCTATCCATTCATCTGTCTCGAGTGAGTGCTTCCTTAAATTTTGTACCATAGGCACCTCCCTTGCTTTACTCTGGGTCACACCCTGTTTGCTTCAGAGCACTTAATCACTCTCTGAGATTATCTTGAATATTTACTTATTTTCTCCACCTCCAGTTTGTTAGATTTCAACTACTGCTTATGGGAGATTGATTACAAAAATGTCCCAAATTATCCCCTTTCCTGGAACCATGTCCTTTGCACCTCCTCCCAAAAGAGGTAGAATCTATTCCCTCACCCCGTTGAATTCAGGCTGGCCGTTGATTTGCTTTAGCCAGCAGAATGCAGATGAATGATAGTGGGTCACTTCTCAGCATGGGTTCAAGGACTTTCCCACTCTTTCTCTTGGAACTCGGATTTTACGAGGAGAACAAGCCCTGCTAAGTTGAGGATAAAAGACCACGCACAAGAGAGACCAGCTGGCCCAGGCGAGGCCATCCTAGACCAGCCGGCAGCTAGCCACCTTCCAACACATGAGAGAGCCCAGCCAAGATTAGCTGAGCTGCCTACCCTCTCGGGGGCTGAGTTCAGGTGTAGGAATGAGCCCAGGTGGGAGCAGCAAACAACCCAGATGCCCTGTAGGTTCATGAGTGTTGTGGCAACAGACAACAGATTCACCCCTCTATTCCAAGAAGCAAGAGTGGCGCTTGATACCCCCCAAATTGGTGGATGCTAGAAAGAATGAAAAATGAACTAAGAAAACCCCACCTCTTTATACACTAGCCCAGTTACATTTTCTCAGCTTGGTCTAGAACTAGCCTCAACAATACAATAAGTTTGTTCATGCAATTAATTCAGTTCTTCTGGGCATCCACACCAATTACTGGAAAAGGCAAAAACCAACTTTAGAATAGACATTTCTACTAAATAAAAAGTATTCAAGTATTTATATCTACTCTGTCTCCCTGCAGAGTCTATAAATACAGCAGCCCAGACAAGCTTTATTGCTGTTGGCTGAAGCAGACTGCAGCTAAGAGACAACTGTGGTTTTCCACTTCCCTTTGAGCCACTGCTCGTACAGAATGAAGAACCCCGCGTCTGTTTCTGCCTAATCATTTATTGTAATGCTGAAGGGAAGAAAATAAATCTTGGAAACTTTGACCAAAATTAGTTTAGTTTTTGCATTATCACAGCAGGAGAGGAAAACATGGGTTTTCATTTTTAAGGATAATCTCTCTTAAAGTGTGTACAAGAACTAGCTAAGTCTAAATAATATTAGGAACATTTGAAATGTTTTTAAATGGATTCAGGGCTGCACTGGCTTCTGCCTTTAGATCATAAAGTCCGTTGGCTGCCAACTTTCCTCTGCTCTCAGCGGTTGCAAAGGCGCTGAATACTCTGCAAAGTGTAGATGCCATTGACTAATTCAGAGAAATTCCTGGCTTAGGACTTTTACAAATGAAGTTACCGCTTAAAGACTCCTGTTGTAGTTTTAAAAAAAAATTAACAAAATTAATATCTTCTTTGAATGCTATTGTTTTAATTAATTTCCATTCATAATGCACTATCAGTTAAGTCAATTAAAATATTGGGCTTTTAATAATAATTGAATATTTCATACTGAAGTGAGTTTCTCTTTGTGCGTGTGCTAAGGACCTTCATGCATCTATACGTATGTCGTGAGTTGTTTCCTTTTTCCTCCCTTCCTTTCTCCTTCCCTGTCTTTTTTTTTATTGAATTATAGTTGATTTACAATATTATATTAGTTTCAGGTATACAACATAGTGATTCAGTATTTTTACAGATTACACTCCATTTAAAGCTATTACAAAATAATGGCTATATTTCCCTTGTTGCTTATCTATTTTATAAATATCCTTGTTGCTTATCTATCTTATACATAGTAGTTTGTATCTCCTAATCCCATAGCCCTATCTTGCCCCTCCCCACCTCTCTCTGAGATACAGAAGATGTGAGATATATAGATATACAATGGAATATCACTCCGCCATAAAAAAGAATGAAATTCTGCCATTAGCACCAATGTGGATGGACCTAGAGAATATTATGCTTCGTGAAATAAGTCAGACAGAGAAGGGCAAATATTCTGTATTATCACTGATATGTGGAATCTCAAAAATAAAACAAACAAACGTGTCAGTCAAAACAGAAACAGACTCACAGATATAGAGACCAAGCTAGCGGCTCCCTATCTTTCTTCACCCCCTCTCCTTCCTGCCAGCCTCTCTTTCCTCTCCCTCTTTTCTTTTCTCCCTTCATCCCCCCACTCCTTTCTTTTCTCTCTCTGCTTTCTCTTTCTTTTCTCCTCCCCTCTCCTCTCCTCTCTCACCCTCCCCTCTCCCTCCCACCCCAAGCCCTTCGGTGGCCACTTCCTAAGAGCCAGTGGATAAGAAAGGCTATTTCTTTCTGTAGCACTTTCACTCAGGTAACACACAGCACAGACACAACATCTCTGAGTTGGTCTGTTTCCGAGCTGACCATAGTAGATCCCGAACAGAAAATTTAATGTATCCAGGAATCACTCGACTTTTTAACTTTCCAATTGCAAACTGAATTCTTCCTTTTATGTCTTAGAGGTCAGAAAAGTATTACAGCTTTGGGCAACTTTCCCTTTTCCAATTAACCTGCTTGCATATTTTCAGTATTTAATTTTACAGTTTTAAACTACCCATAAGGCTATGTGTATGTGTTTTTGCTATTCTGAAATATATCACAAACTTATCTTTGTTTTATGAACTGCCGGTTGAACACTAGATACCGTCATTTGATCAATTTGTGTATTTGATCAATACATTTTACTTGTATCCACTTACATTAATCAGGACAAGTACTAAATTGGTATGCTAGTTCAATAGGACTTCAGTTTAATCAGTTTGATCAGTTGATTACCTCATTTAGTTGGTGTTTTCCTTCTTCTATGTAACTAACCTCGGGATTTAAAACTAGCTTTGTCATTGGGAGTCCAAAGTCAACTTACATTTCTAACAAGGGAATGAGAAACAGCACAATTAGGATACTTGTTAAAGTAGATTTTAAATCAGAAAGATCAAATTCAAAACATAAAATAATAACCTGACAGGGTTTAAAAAGTATTGTGAATGTTGACCCAATACTGATGTGAATATCGTGAAATAGCTACACTTATACATGCCTATTAAAAGGTTTATTTGCAGAAGTCTTGTGTAAGGTAATTTGATAATACATTTTATAGTAACTGTAGAAATGTTCATAAACTTAATGATTTACCACAAGGAAATAAGAAACACTTCATCTAAACAAACTGGGAAAATATCTGGGCATGAAGGTGTCCACCATGGTGCTATTTATAGTTGTAGTAAAATATTAAAATCAACATAAATGTCCAACAATAGGAGAATGACCAAATAAATTACAGTAATATGAAATTGATGGAGTTTTGTACAGCCCTTGCAAATAAAAATCAGGAAGACTATATAGGAACATGGAACATTCCTATACTAAAATGTTGTGTTATCTGCGTTATCATTTAATTTATATGAGAACCGTAGAGCTGTAACTATTTGTCCAGTATGTGCTTAGTGAGAACGTGTCAGACCCGGTGCTAAGAGCAACAGGCCAAAGCCGGCATGTAAAACCAAACAAAATACGATCCCTGCCCTCTGATCTGATCCACCTGTAGGAGCGTCCCCAGCTCCCCACTTAGGAACTGTGTGCATCTTCTTGAGATGCTTAATCTCTTGCAGTCTGTTTCTTTCCCACCTGCAAACACAGGGGTCAGATGAGTCACCACCTCATGCAGCGCTTCTTTGAGTATTTAGTAACTTTTTCTATGTAATCTGTTTAATACAGCGCTTGGTGTGTTAGTTTGCTGGGGCAACTGTAGCAAAGTACTAAAGACATCTATTGGCCCGCAGTTCTGGAAGCTAGAAGTCCACAGTCAACGTGTGGGCAGAGTTGACTCCTTCTGAGGGCCATGACGGCACCTTTGTCACGCCTCTCCGTCCGGTGCTAGTGGTTTGCTGGCGATCTTTGGCCTGCCTCGGCTACCGGAAGCATCACCCTCATCTCTGCCTTCATCCTCATATGATGTTCTCCCTGTGTGCATGTCTGTCTCCAGATTTTCACTTTTTTAAGGATACCGTTCACACTGGATTAGGCTCGCCCTAGTGACCTCTTATTAACTTGATTACCTCTGTAAAGACCCTTTCTCCAAAGAAGGCCACATTCTGAGGTACTGGAGGTTAGCACTCCAACGTATGAATTTGGTGGGGGGCTCAGTTCAACCCATAACACTTTGTATATTGTGGATGGATCTTTCAACAGATGTTGGCTACTATCGTTACTATTATTACCAATATTGTTAAGAGTAGTGGCCATAGAATATCATGACAGCATGTGTGGTAAAACCAGACATGTTAACCAAATAAGATGAAAGCAGTTGATGTGCTAGGGTGATAAGGTTCTTAGTGATCAGGGATTTTTTGTGTTTCCCTGTTTTGTTTTTGTCACTCTTATTTTATTTTATTTTTTTTTTTTTTTGTGGTACGTGGGCCTCTCACTGTTGTGGCCTCTCCCGTTGCGGAGCACAGGCTCCGGACGCGCAGGCTCAGCGGCCATGGCTCACAGGCCCAGCCGCTCTGCGGCACGTGGGATCTTCCCGGACCGGGGCACGAACCCGCGCCCCCCGCATCGGCAGGCGGACTCTCAACCACTGCGCCACCAGGGAAGCCCTGTCACTCTTATTTTTAAATTTCTGTAACGCCCATCCTTCCATAGGGTTTGCGCTATTTAAAAGGGGGGAAATCTAGAACATCTCTTAAATATAAGCAATTGCCATTCAAACATAAATGCAAATTCCCACACTTCTCTCTAGTTCCCATCTTCATAATATTGTGTCTCCCTCTCAAATAGGAACACCTATGAAAAGTCCAGCTCCCTGGTGGACAAGGAGGGAGGTTCTCTTTCCCTTCATTCTATGCTCTCCAGTCTTTAATTACATTAAACAGCAGCCTTCTCACCTGCCTTTGTGTCAGTTCCTAGGATTTTATTTCAACATTTCTTCTTATCCTGGCCAGAAGAACAAGGCATAATTCTTACATTTCTCTCATCTCTCCTGACCACAGTGTAGTGGTTATGACATGCATCACTGCCTATAGATTCCTTACAGGAAAAAGGTCCTCAGGCCAAGTGACAAGATCTTTGCCTTTTTAAGAGTTATTCTCTTCTCTCACCATCTTTTTAAATATTTATTTTCCTCCAGGTATTTTGTCTTCCTGGTGTCTCACCATCCTTGAGTTAGGACCCAATGTTTTGTTTTCAGAAAAAAGGTACCTTGGATTGTGTGGTTTTCAGATTAAGAAGAAATAAATGATAAAGCTAATCATCGTTTTGGAGTATTTGAAGAGCCATTTAAAAAATATATTATTCCATAGATTATTCAGCTAAAATTCAAACGCTGCGTAAATCCCCATTAAGAACTGTGTCTGTGAGGAATATTTAATGTCAAGTAATAGAAAATCCAACTGAAAATAGACTTTTCCTTACAAGGGTCCTTGTGACTATATTAAACACACCTGGTAATCCAGGATCATCTTCCCATCTCAACAGCCTCAGCTTCATCACATCTGCAAACCTCTTTTTCACACGTTAGGTTACAATAGCCACAGAGTTCCAAGATTAACGCACGGACACGTCTGGAGGGGACATTATCCTCTCCACCACATTATTCTTGTTTGTTGGATGGGGAAACAATATTATGAAGATATGACATCTTCCAATAATATTCATAAGTTTACTTTCATTCCAATCAATTTCCCATGGAGATATTTCTGCAATTAATGAAATACTATGTATGTATTAGCCAGGTTTGTTTTTTTTTTTTTTTTTTTTTTTCCCAGTACGGGGGTCTCTCACTGTTGTGGCCTCTCCCGTTGCGGAGCACAGGCTCCGGACGCGCAGGGTCAGAGGCCACGGCTCACGGCACCAGCCGCTCCGCGGCACGTGGGATCCTCCCGGACCGGGGCACGAACCCGCGTCCCCTGCATCGGCAGGCGGACTCTCAAGCACTGCGCCACCAGGGAAGCCCTATTAGTCAGTTTTGAATAACACAGAGGACTGGCACCGCCAAATACAAAAACAGGGAAAAGATTACCTCACCTGACAAAGGAACTCACCTCACTAATGATAAACAGAAGCATATGCCAAGAGAAACATGGGAACGTGAAATAAATGGGAAATTCATAAAATTAAAGCATAAAAACTGCTTGTATCAGTCAGGGTCCAACCGTAGACACAGAACCAGTAGGAGATATACATTCAGGGTTTATGGGTCTTTTTATATTATGGAATTTTGCGTAGCTTTTAAAAAATTCTGTATTGGAGTATAGTTGATTTACAATATTGTGTTAGTTTCAGGTGTATTAAGGGTTTTACTGCAAGGAGTTGGCCGAGGCGACAGTGGGGCTGGCGGATCCAGAATCCACAGGGCAGGCCGCTTAGAAGGGCTGGAACTCTCCGGCACAGGCTGAAGCCACTGTCCACAGACAGAATTTCTTCTTGCCCAAGAAGCCCCAGCCCTGCTCTCAAGGCCTTGCAACAGACTGGGTCAGGCCAACCCGCTTATCCAGGATAATATCTCTTACATAAAATAAACTGATTATAGACTTTGGTCACATCTACAAAGTAACTTCACCACAACAGTTAGAGAAGTGTTTGGTTGAATAATCGGGGACTGTAGCTTTTAGCCAAGTTGATGCATCAAACAGACCATCAAAATGTTCAATCACACTCAAAATCTGGGAGATAAACATTAAATTGAAGCATATATTGTTTTCACCTAATAAGATACAAACTGTCTTAAAACAGACACTGTTAACGTGAGGGTGGGGCAGAAGACAGTCCCAGGACCCTATGTCATGAGCCCTTCTGTCTGGCAGGGTTCCTGACATCTCTGGGTCCCGGCAATTTGAGAAAGAAATTTAACGTGCAAAAAAATAGCGGATCAGTTAAATGGGTTATTATTCATCCATATGATGGGATGCCCGATGATCATTCAACACTGAGTTAAGGACAATACTTCATGGAAAATGTTCACAATATATCAAGTGAACGAGCACGTTAATAAATATCATACACATTCGATTTTGTGCAGTTATGACTAAAAAGGGTGGAAGTCTACACATCAAACTGGAACCATAATTGTTTCTAGGCAATAGCACAATGAAAAAAGCTTTATTTGTGATTTTAGCATTTTACAATTTTTAAAATGAACACGCACTGATTATGAAGTTAGGCAGACTGAATTTGGGGTCTGTTATAATATTGAGGAGTTAGGTAAAGCCATTGTATAAAGAATCCTGAATATCTAATAATTGGAGGATTAACACCCATTCATCTGTTTAATCACTTAACCATGAATTCATTCAACAAATACATTCTACCCTTTGACCCTATGATAATCACCGTGGACGCCACGGATATACAACAGTGAGCAAAACAAATTCAGTCCCTGCCCACGTGGAGCTTAGTGGGGAAAAGGAAAAATCATCAAAGAATCACCCAAGTACATGTATAATTATAATCTATGGTAAGTGCAATGAAGGAAAAAGACAGTGCTATGAGGGTCCATGGCAAGAATCCAATATTCATATTAAAAGTTTAAATTATTATCTAATCAAAACACATGGTGCCCATGTGTGTGTGGTGTCGTATACTGGGCGTTGTCAGCAGCAGCATCATTGCAAATGAATACTCCAAAACTAGGAAAAGGAAATTATAGAAAAAAATATCTAGAAATACCAGAAGAGACGGAAAATCCTTCAAAAGTAATATTGAAAAGAAAATTGAACCACTGCATAATGAATCTTGGATAATTGGCTGAAGCTCTGAGTGGTACAGGCCCAAAGATTTAGAGTTTTCCCCTGTGCTCATATCATTCACGCATTTTCCCCCAGAATCTGAAAGATAAATCTGACAAGCTCTGGGTAAACACTGGCTAAGACTCTACAGTTTCTGGGTACGGGAAGGCGACATAACTTATTCCCTGTTATCACTGGGTCTCCTATTAGGCAGCCTCGGCAAGGAGTCTGGATAGATTAACATGTCCGGCTGGAGGCTTGGTGGTAATTCAGACTGGGGTTGAGTTGAAGCCACCACTCAAACAATTGGGAGGATACAGCCGTGCATGGATTCCTTTCGAACTGCAGCGAAAGTGAGAAGAGGAATAGGGTTTTGAACTCTGGTATAATGAATCAGATCACGCAACTGGAGCCTTGCCTACTAAATTCGGCCGATAATATTTTTCCCTCTAGGTGAGACCTGATGGTGCTCCTTTTAGATGTATTAGAAATAGGATTGCAAAGAAGGGTTCACGCACAATTAGGGAAAATAAATCTTGTGCAAAGATATTTTGGCATACGTGGCCATAGTGATTGCTTCCTCACTTCCTCCCAGGTGCAGTTTGAGTGCATTATTCCTCTTTATACAGCTGCAGCACAGGGAGAGGTCGTATCCTTAGAATGAGAGAGAAACTAGATTTAGAGACCAACTACGACTTTTTGCCAGTGGAGACCTATCTGTCCAATATTGCTTTAATAACAAAGCAAACTTCCAGGAATTTTATGGAATCTTCCCTTCACCGTCTGCGTTAGGCAGAATTGCAGAATGGCCCCCAAGACCTGCATGCATTGGTGTGCGTGCCCAGCGTAACACAGACAGAAGCAGGTGAGCCCTTCTGAAAGAGGCTCAAAAGACAGAGATAGGGGGCTTCCCTGGTGGCGCAGCGGTTGAGAGTCCGCCTGCCGATGCAGGGCACACGGGTTCGTGCCCCGGCCCGGGAGGATCCCACATGCCGCAGAGCGGCTGGACCCGTGAGCTGTGGCCGCTGAGCCTGCGCGTGCGGAGCACAGGCTCCGGAACGGGAGGGGCCGCAACAGTGAGAGGCCCGCATACCGCAAAAAAAAAAAAAAAAAAAAAAAAAAAAAGAGAGATAGGAGAAAGAGAGATCTGAAGCAGCAGAAGATGCTTTCCTGTTGGCCTTGAGTAAGAAAACCGCCGTGCTGTGGAGTGGACCACATGGTAGGGGACATTGGGAGCTGAGGACCTCAGTCCTATAACCACAATGAACTGAATTCTGACAGCAGTCAGGGAGCCTGGAAGAAGACCCCAACCTCAGATGAGACCCCAGCCCTGGCTGACACCTTGATCACAGGCTTGTGAGACCCTGAGCAGAACAGCCAGCTAAGACATATCAGACTCCCAACCTAAGGGAAACGAGACATAATCATAACTGTGTGTTGCTTTAAGCTGCTAAGCAAGTGAAAAAAACCTTTTTTTATGCAGCAACAGAAAGCAATGCACCATCCTTGCTCTCCTTCCATTTTATTAATTCAGTTAGGTGAACTATTTCTTCTTCCGCCATCACAACTAGAAATGTGTCCAAAGACTGCTGATCTGAGTACAACATAAATGCAAAAATCATCCCCTGTCATCCGTTTTAGCAACTTAAGACTAATGTTCAAACTGAGATCATTTATTTGGGTTGAATCTCTTAACTAAAGACTAGGAATATTAGAGAAGTCAGTGTCTAGAGCTTAGTTAACTGAATAATATTCAAGGTAACTCACATTACTGATTTTCTTGCTCTTAGCTCTTCATTACCTTTTCTCGTTTAATGGTCCCAAGAACCCTGTGAGTTGGGAGATGTAGGAGCCTAACTTATGGATGACGAAACTGCAGTTTAGAAAAAGTTAAGTAACCCGCCAGGGGGCGTGTGGTCAGTAGGTGGCAGAGACCCCATCTAAACCCCCGTCCACCTGTTCCTCCAGCCCCACTCATGAGCTACAGTGGCAGGCTGCGTTTCTCACTCTCCCGCAACCAACCACTCTCAGCCTGGAAAGTAAATGCATCACCACAGCAGATGCCTCTTGCTTGACTAAACAACAGATGTTGACAATTCCTTCTTTATTTCTTTTGTTTCTCCCCCTTGCATGCCTTTTTGTAGTGGGATCCAGACCTCTGGTATGGTTGAGTGATTTTTGCTGATGTATCACTTTGTAGCATGTTTACTTAGTCTTCATAAGGAAAGAAAGGGGGTGGGGCAGAAGAAACCGCACAGCTGGCGGGGGAGTTTGCAACTGGAGAGGATCACTGTCTGCTGTCTGTTTTGCTCGACCTGGGCTCCAGGGTTTTCACTGCTTGGCTCAGACACATTTTCTCGACTCCCCATTTCCCTCATGAAGCAGAGTGCGGCCCTGTATCATCTTCCAACAACAACAAAGCAGCTCTAATATTCCTAAGTTGATGAGGGCCTGATAGAGCTGATGACCTTTTGTTGGGATGTCATTTATAATATGATTAAATTATTCTCCATGGCTGAATTGATAACTACAGCAGATATACATTCCTCCGGAGGCAGCAGAAAAATCTGCTGCTTTACCCTCTCGTGCACTGCAGAGATCTTTTGCAGGCAGATTACTGATTTTCGGTTTGGGGTTTGAAAAGGTGACCCTCGTGATGATGACTTTTTTCCCAAATCTATTTAACTGCCATCATTTTTTCTCCAACCTGATTAACTATATCTATATGACTAGACCTTAAAAGGCTATGTATTTATTTAATCTATTAGGAAAAATGGAAAATGTTAGAAGAATGCTAGTCAAATTTCTTGCACTGTTTTTTTTCCTGGGAAGTAAGGAAAGTAATGGACGTTTCTGAGCATTGTCTATTTGCTATGTTAAATGTTGTAAATGCATTATTTTATTTAATCTCGACAATAACATGTGAAGTATAATCTTTGCATTTAGCTTCTATTTTGAAGGCCTCCTGTGTGTTAAATACTGTTCAGATATTTGGAAACAACAAGTCCTGCTCTCAACAAATTTATCTTTATATGAGGAAAATGAGACACAGACAGATTAAGTAGGCTTTCCAAGTGTCCATATTTTGTGCCTGGAACTTAATAGGTGGTCCATAAATGATGAATGTATAAAACAGAATCAGGCTTGATCCAGATCTGCCTCTTTCCACATCTCAGGCTTTGTTGTGGGTGTGTGTGTGTGTGTGTGTGTGTGTGTGTGTGTGTGTGTGTACTATTCAGCCATAAAAATGAAGGAAATCCTGCCATTTGCAGGAACAAGTATAGATCTTGAGGGCATTATGCTAAGTGAAATGTCAGACAGAGAAAGACAGACACTGTATGATCTCATTTATGTATGGAATCTAAAAAAAACAAACTCACAGAAAAAGAGATCAGATCTGTGGTTGTCTGAGGCAGGGGTGAAGGGTGGGGCAATTGGGAGAAGGTGGTCAAAAGGTAAAAATTTCATGGATTCAGATTGTTCCCACCAAAGTATATCATCAACAATTCTCTCAGTAAATTTGGGAGAGGCTAACTTTCTTAATTTGAATATACCTAAAAATGCCTTTTTGTCCTGTTTCCTTTTTTAATAATTCTATTGATGCATGCAAACATAAAGAAACAGTGCAAACCATAATGATGTAGTTCAATACATTTTTAAAAATAATAATAGTAATAATAATAAAATCTTAGATAACCAGCACCCATATCAAGAAATAGAAGCTCACCAGCATCTCCGAAGCCCCCATGTGTCTCTCTGAGTCACTGCCCTTTCTTCCCACCTCAAAGATGATCTCTCTCCTGACTTTTTACCCCATACTTCAGTTTGCCTGTGTTTGAACTTCAAATTAATGGATGAAGGTCGTTTTGAACATACTTATATTTTGGATCTTTCTACTTGTTTTAGCATCTCACATCTCATGGGGGTGCAAATTCTCCCCTTAGCTGTGTCCCTCAACTGTCATGAGGGACAGATGACTGTCCCTCATGGTGGATCATATCCTCCTGTAATTTTTTATTATGAGCTTCTATTTGGGACAGGCATATATTCTTTTTCCTCTTGGATTCCCATGTGTCCTGGGCTTGGAAGAATCCATGTAGAAGAGTTTGTGTGCTCTGACATGCACTGACTGCTTGGAATGGTCTAAGGTTATATGAACTGACCTGGCTTCAGATTGCTACCCTGCAGCTGGTAAAATTTCAGATTCCACACCTGTGCATCATACACGAGATCAAAATATACATACTTCTGGGGAATCCCCAGTACTTGCCATAACTTGCCTCCTATACAACTTTTTCCAAATGGACGCAAATATCTTTTTTTATAAATTCAAAACCAAACTCTCTGTATGATGATGCAGACATCAAATAGTTATAGGTTACCTGACATAACTTCATGTCCCACATGTTATAGAGACCTCATCAAGAATTTATTCCCAGTTAACACATGAACATGTCTTTTGTTCATGGAACTCACTAAATGGGATCCAGACGCCTAAAAGGATGGCATATATTCTACAAACACATACAGATACAAATAATAAACTAGTAGACTTCCCTTTTGGGCAGGCGTGATGAATCTAATTTCTTCTTCTTGGTGTCTTGACCCCGACTCCCCTTTACCAACTTTTCTGTCTGCTTTTTCCAACCTGGATATTTTTCTCAGTTGTGTCACTACAGCCCTTGCCCTTTTAGCACCTCCGAGCCTTTGCTGATGACAGTCCCACCCATGAAAAATCCTCTCATCTCAACTATACTTTTCATAACATTCCTAAAGCCTTCCATAAAACTTTTCTGAAGAACTGTAACTTTTCTCTAACTCTCTTTTGTTGATGCTAAGAACATCCATGCCTCACAAGATGTGGCTTAGTTATTCACGGAGACCTATGTCCGCAGCATCTGCTTGGCACTGTCCTGGCTCAGGGTGGACCAATGTGCTCCTTGATTCCTTCAGTGACGAGGTGGAGCCCCCTTCTTGGTACCACGTTGCGTGTGCAGTGGTCCTCTTTAACCATCTGCTTATCTTCGCAGAGGTACTGTTGTGACACACCTTTCACGGGATGGGCACAGCTCCTGGGTCAACCAGTGGGGTGCTCCGTACAAATGGCATCATCTCCACTTAAATGAGGAATGGGACGCTGGGCTGAAAGGAATACGTCTTAATTTAAATAGCATCTTCCACAGCAGTCTTTTTCTCGTTCACCTGCTAGGTAACAACCTCCAAATTGGGTCCGTTCTTTCAGCTCAGAATATACCCAGGCTTAATGTCCCTCTCATCCTTCCGTGTCCTTTAGCTTTTCTAGAATGTCTGCCTCACATCCCACTTGCCATAATCTTCATTTTCTTCATTACTTCTTTTACATTTACTCCCTTCAGTTAGGGAGCCCATAATTAGTTCATTAGAATATGACGTCAAAGTTTTAGAAAATGCTACTTTTCTTTTAGCATTCTCCAGGTAAGAAAATTCCATTCTTCAGCCTAATTGCCTTTCCCTATAAAGGAAGGAATGTTTTCACTTTCCAAGAAAGTCACCTTCATCCTTACACTTCATTTATGTAGGAGATAAAAAGTGATTTTTAAAAAATCAGTTGATTGCTCGTGCGCTGATATGATCTCAGGATATAACAAATGCAAACACTATCATTCTTGACAGCATTCGTTCAAGACCTACCACGTGCAGGGAGGCTGCTCTACCTAACACTGACTTATGACAGGTGTTACATCTCCCGTTTCATTATAAGCTCCCTAAGGATAATGTCCATGTCACGGCCACCACTTAAAAATCAGGATGGATCTCACCCAAAGTTTGGGTCAGATGTGGAGGCTGATGGTGCCACAAATGTGTAAAGTTTTATTATTTATGTAACTGAGGTCTCTGGGAGAGCGGGGCCGGCATCTTGAGCAGGTCAGAAATGGCTTGAGAGAGACCAAAGAAAAGAGACTGCCCTGGGTTTTTATTATGGGTAAGGACGCAGCCAGGGTGAGAGTTCCCTCCCGGGCAGGGGTTTGCATGGTTTCAGTGTCCCACTGGTGCCAAAGGAGAGAACAGCAAGCTTCCCTATACGGATGTGGGCGCAAGGAGAAGAGAGAGGGCAGAGGCTTAAAATCTATCAGCAGTCAGACTTCAAATAATGGAATCAGCGTCCTCATTACAGACCATTTTAAAAAATTCTTTGGCTACCATTTTGCTCACCACCACGCTAGATTCCTTCTGGTTCACTCAAGAAATGCTTCCAGATTCACTGTTTGGATTAGGAATCTTTTTTTTCCTCTAATATCTGATGGAAACTCAAAGAGTAAGTTCTTTGTAAGAGCATTAAGCTCAGTCACTCCACCCAAAAGGCAATGCTTTTGGAAAACCAAGCTGACACTTGTGAGTCCGTCCAGCCTGTCTCTGCTGCCAGTACTGTCCCTTGATGTCTGAAAAATGCCTCCTTTCATAGTTAGTCTTGCAGCTCTGCTCCAAAGGGAGGTTCCGTTCTGTCTGTTGATTGCCTTGGAAGTCTCACTTCTTCTGGCAGGATCTAAGAATGAGGTCAGCAGTGTGTTCTCTATTTACTATGTGATCTCATCCCCCAGAACCCGAGATGAATTGTGAGTTCAACAATCACTCTCTGTCTCTTCACTTCCCCATCAGCATCCCTTGGTTGACCTGTGCTGAAGCTTATTATCCTTCAGGTTGTGCAGGAAAAAAAGAAAATGTATCAAATCTATTTCCTCCCCCAAATAAAAATGCAAAATGTCCATTTTATACTTCCTCAATCTCGCTTTGATGTTCACATATTCTAGGCTACATCCGACCCTTAGAAACTTGGCTAATTGTAATCACAGAAATTAACATTAATTTTATCATCATATCTAAAGAGTAGAAATGGACTTTAGAATGTCATTTAAGTATTTATCGCCATTTTGCATTCAGATAAATATCTAGCTTGACAAAAATAGGGCATTGTACACATTGCCAAGATCTGAACATTTATGTCCCTTCAAAATTCGTATATTGAAACCTAACCCCCAAAGTGATGGTATTAAGAGGTGGGGCCTTTGGGAGGTAAGTCATGAGGCAGAGGCCTCATGAATGGATTAGTGCCTTTATAAAAGTGTCCAAGAAATGTCCCTTGCCTTTTCCACCACGTGAGGTTTCAGCAAAGAGATGCTCATCTAGGAAGTGCGCTCTCATCAGACATTGAATCTGCCAGCTCTTTGATCTTAGACTTCCCAACCTCCATGAAAAATTTCTGTTGTTTTTAAGCTACCCAGTCTGTGGTAGTTTGTTATAGCAGCCTGAATGGACTAAGACACACACACCTGCTACATGTTGGTTTTATGTAAACACTCGAACCAATTAATTACACTTAGGGTAGAGTCTGTGGCCCTAAATCTTAAACACGGCCCTTATTCAAGAGAATATATTCATTGACTTTTTTTTTCTCTCCACCCTGAAAGCATCAGTCAATTACATTTGGTCATAAAAAAATAATAATAACATGAATGATAACCTAAAAATTTCAGCCAAATAAACACTGGGATCATTATATTATTAACTCTGATACCCTCAGAAATTTATTTGGCAGTCACAACCTCTCTGAAAGAATTGAGTAAACTTTTAAATACCTGGTAGAAATGCACTGTGTGTATTTCCCAAGGTACCCCTGAAGTTTAGATTATTTCAGTTGATAGTTTCTGAGAGGAAAAAAATAATAATAAAGCATTTTTTCTGCTTCTTCACACCCAAAGTTCTTAGAGAAAAATTAATTGAGGGGGTTTAATTAATCTACTTTGGTTTTAGAACTCTCTAATTGTAATTAATCAAAGAACAAACTCCTTGTATATAATTTTCATTTCCAAAGTCATGCACTAAATATCTTTGATTTTTCATGAGTTTGCCAGTGGAAGTTCATTCTTCTTGTCAAGGAACCTACTCTTACAACAACAATTCCTCTTACCCTGCTGGCCTCTTGATTACAGCAGGCAATTTGGATCCAAAGTTTCAAAGCTAAAGGAGATTTATATGGAAAAAGAAAATACACTTTATTCCTAATTGACATTGTCAGCTGTCAATCTATCAATGATTGACACATTTCATTTTCTCAAATTCAAAAAAGCTGTTTTCTAACATCTAAAAATTGATTCTGAATTGTACATAGGGTGTTATCCTATTTGTTCATTCAACGATGACTATCGCTCTGTCTAGAGATGTGATTCTGTCCGTATCTAAGTACATACTTATATCTGTATCTCTGTTGACATAATTATAAGAAGAGCTGCCAGTGCTTCTCTCCAGGGATAGGATTAGAAGAGACCCATAGTACATTTTATATCTCCATATTGTTTGAGGAATTCACAATCATGTTTATGAGGTATAAGTCTCAGTCTAAACTCAAGTGTACAAAAAAATATTTTCTCAGTGTGTTTTATTTCTGCAACAGAACACAAAAACACACCTAGTGTTGAATCAGGAGCTAGAAAGTAAGTCAACAATCTAGATGTTTGCATTTTCTCCCTGTCACCTTGGAGTCTACAGACACCCTTGTTCCCGTCTGGCTTTTATCTGCTAGTCCATGGAACCAGCTGCATCCTCCTCTTCCTGACTGAGAAGCCTCTTCACACCCTCTGGATGTCCTTAAACCAACTGTTCCCAGACATGTGGGAAACACTTTCCATGTCCTGGGCTGCTGTAGCTGGCAGAAAACTCTATGAGGCTCAACTGCTCAAACATATGAAGATACACAATAAATAAGATAAGGTCAGAGAGTAAGAACTTCTGGGAAGGATATTAAAACTGGATATTATAATAGGGAGTGAGTGGGGTGGGGTGCTTACTTCAGAGGGGGCAGTCAAGGGTGGCTTCTTGGAAGTGGTGCTATTTGAGGTGAAGTGCCCTTTGCTGTCTCCTTCATAAGATTGTAAATTTAAGGTAGGACATGATCAATGAAGAGCTCAAAGACCTGGCTTGAAAAGGGGTACGAAATGGTGCAACAACCGGTGTCCAGGGAGCAGATATTAATCGGTCATCACATCTGGGCATGGGCTACTGGGAGGGATAAGTCCCATCATTTGTTTTCTCCATCCTTGTCAGAGTGCATTCCATTCAAGACTCAACCTCCACAGATAAAGAGTCTAAGAGCACAAGCTGGGGTCCTGTGCTTCCCCACTGACTAGGGAAGACCAAGGAATCTTTATTTCTAATTTCACCAATAATTCTCCAAAAGGGAGCTACACTGTAAGTTACCCCACCAAAAAGTGGTGAGTGCGCTATGGAAATGGATACCAAGCAGCCAGGAGCCACAAATACCTCTACGTGTTCTTAGGGCACACGAAAGGCATCCTACTCTTTTACTTGCTAAACAATCACTGCCCCTTTTTACAATCTCATCAGTATCTACAACTCGGGTCCCACTGCAGCTCCACTTAGTATATTCCATTTTGAGGAGGAAATCTGTCATTTTGTGTATTATTGGCTCAAGACATCATAAAGTTTCTTCCCTAAGAATGGACTAATATCAAATAATTGCCTGCCCTTCCCCAAATCTTGTTTAAGAAGGTTGATAAGTAGAACTAAAAATAATAAAAATGAGGCAGACATCTTGATCCATCCCAAGGAGGTTTATTTGCAGAACAATCCAAAGCCCTTCCCCTAACACAGCAGGACTTAGCGCTCTTAGCGCTGAGACAGACTATGGAGTTGGAAGGAAAGACCTGGGTCTGACTTTTGTCTTTTTTCATCACTAATAATATGGTTTGGGATGCTTATTAATACCACTAAAGCCCCTTTCCTTATCTTTTAAGCAGGAAAATAATATCAAAACATGGGTTTGTGTGAGAGCAAATAATGTAAGGTCTGCAAGGATGAAGCACTTAATTAACCGCCCTTCATCTAGTGCTCGTCACTAACACCCACGTCCTAACGCCAATCCTTCCCACCAGCTTAGCATTTGTGCCAAAGAAAACTGACCGCAGTCAGGGTTAAAACCATAGAGATGCTCTAAACTCTGACTCTTCCTTCATTTGAGCTCCTTCCTTAAAGTTGTTTTTTTCCCTTCTATAAGCTAAATCTAAATTATATTTGCTTGTATTGTCATAAAACTGCATTTTACAAGTTATATTATGCTTAGATTTTAGTCTTATATTAGATGGCTTTGGGGTGGGAGGTGGCCTCAAGCAGATTAAGCTGGATTTACAACCATCCCAAGCAACCCTTGTATGGCCAGTAATCCTGTATAACATTTACAGTCTCCGAAGAGCGTTGGTCTATTTGATGGAGGAATTTAGGCCTTCTAAAAATTTTCCATTTTGCATTCCATCCATCTTCACCGTGACATGATCTTCTGTTCCAAAAGTCACCGTTCAGTTTATTTATTTTCCAAAATAAACACATCATTTACAAACTATAAAGCTCTTGGGACTTCGCTGGTGGTGCAACGGTTAAGAATCTGCCTGCCTATGCAGGGGACACAGGTTCAAGCCCTGGTCCGGAAAAATCCCACATGCCACGGAGCAGCTAAGCCCATGCGTCACAACTACTGAGCCTGCGCTCTAGAGCCCGCAAACCACAACTACTGAGCCCGCGTGCCACAACTACTGAAGCCAGCATGCCTAGAGCCCATGCTCCACAACAAGAGAAGCCACTGCAGCGAGAAGCCTACGCACTGCAATGAAGAATAAACCCGCTCGCTGCAACTAGAGAAAGCCTGCGCGCAGCAGTGAAGACCCAACGCAGCCAAAGATAAATAAATAATTTATATATAAAAAAGAAACTATAAAGCTCTTTAGAACTGGCACTAAGTCTTCTCCTTGGACAAACTTTCAATGTAATTATATCATTGGTTTGAAACTTGGGTACCTCTCCTCATTTCAATGAGGTGCCATGTGAAGGATGGCTTGGAGTCCAGGGGAATGTGATTAGAGATGAACCGAAGTCAAAGGATTTATCCCACACCATCAGCTTCACCTCTGTGATTTACATTAATGTTAAAGTTTAGCTTGCATGTTGCACATACCCTGAGGCTCTTTACTCCATTGGGGAGTGGAAATCTGCGTTATTATGCAGGTCTGACTCTAGACACAGTGAGGATGTTTTGTTTTTTAAGAATAGTCTAAAGTCAAATCTTGCTTAAGCAGTTGCCTAAGGGCTGACTATGTTGTTTGATAAAAGCACAGAGACAGAAGATAGCAAGGAACAGTGAAAATTTAGGGAAGAGGCAGATGCCAAGATGTGTACTGATTGTATGCATGTATTTTTCAGTCTTAAATGTATGAGAATTGAATCAGTCAATACTTAACATTTCTTCTTCTTCCCCTAGTAAATAAATAAATAAGTTCACAGAATAGACTTATGACAAGTTCTCTGACAACGAACGCATAACAAATGCGTTGAGTAGCCGTCAATGGGGAAATCACGTCAGGCACGATCACGTGTCCTCCTAGGCTGGGAGTCACAAGACCACCCATATCCAGTGTGGAGTTCCCCTTTCTCCTTGTATCCCATTTCACCCCATTAGACCCTCTGATGATCATGTTGTGTTTATTTGTGAAATGCTTGTTACTGTGTGTTTCTGTTGTGACTGTAGGTTTAAAAGGATTTAGAAGATTCAAGCTTCAAAAGTCAAGCAGTGACTTGGCTCAGGTTAGGCTGATTTTTATTTTTTATTTTTATTTATTTATTTATTTTGCGGTACGCGGGCCTCTCACTGCTGTGGCCTCTCGCGTTGCGGGGCACAGGCTCCGGACGCGCAGGCTCAGCGGCCATGGCTCACGGGCCCAGCCGCTCCGCGGCACGTGGGATCTTACCGGACCGGGGCACGAACCCGTGTCCCCTGCATCAGCAGGCGGACACTCAACCACTGCGCCACCAGGGAAGCCCTGATTTTTATTTTTTTAAACAAGAAAAACAGGGTCAGGGAAATTGAATATCCTCCCTGTGGGTAACTGTTACTAATGGAATCAGTTGCCAGGGCAAGGGGGTCCTGTTTCTATACTGGCAGAGAGAAGTACGTAAGATTGTCTTGACTGTTGTAGAAGTTTTCCAATATGAGGAAGGTGATCACAATTAGTTTATTTTTCTTCAACAATGAACATTGCTGCTTATATTCTTTTAAGAATTTCTTTTATTTTGTCTGGTTCTATAGCCAGTTATTCATGTTTGTCTGCCCCTTAAATCTTAACTATGAAGCAGAGGACATGTTTTAGATGTTTCCCATCCCTAGTAATTAAAACACTATCTGAAATAGGTCACGAGAGAAAGAAATGAATGCCTGAAGAGTGAATGAAAGAATCTTGGGGTAACAGAGAGGAAGGAATATAGTCTGTAAGACTAAAATTAGCACTCCTCAATTATAGCAGATATTCCACCGTTATGATTTAGGAATGGAGAATATATGGATTAATGACTTCCTTTACAAATGTTAAAAATAAACTTGGGAGAAACTAAAAGAGTTACAGTCTTAGACCATCAAGTCCTAATTTATTCAGGTTTCAGTTATCTCTCTCCCTCCCCCCAAAATATATGCATATATATAATAATATATTTCTTTTCATCTCATGTTTATTTTTATATAATTTTCTTTTTATTAGTAAACCAGTTTATTCACGTTGATGACCCTGACACCAAGGTTTAACATTACCCACGCATTTGCAATGGATCTTTATTGAAGGGCGGGGGAAATTCAAATGTTTTCACCTCAAACTTGGAGGTCACGATTAGAGAAGACTATCATTGCATTAGAAAAGAAAACAAGATATTCCTTTTGTTTTACAGAATATACCTCACCCTCTAAATTTATAGATGTAGAGCATCATAGTGATATGGTGGAGAAATAAGAACCCTCTTTCAATGTAGAATAACCAAGATTCCATCCATGATGAGATCTATATACAAAATTGCAAGCAGAGACAAAACCTGAAGTTGAAGGTAACTTGAAGTTACTGGCTGCAACTAAAATGAAATCTGTTGAGGTGCTTTTCTCTCCTTCCCTGAGAGGTTTTCGAAGGTGACAGCCAGAGACAATATGGCACTTCGATGCAGTTAAGCCGTGACAGAGCTAATATTTATTGTTTCAAAGCAGCATCAATGTCACTTTGATTGGGCTGTTTGTTTTTAAGGGCACTGTCATTTGGATTTGGATTGGCTACTGAATCACCCCTTTATTATTGACTTGGGTATCGTTATGGAGCTGATAAAAATGTTTGGGTTGGTTACAAGTTCCAAGGAGCTCCAAGGAGCCCTACAGCTCAATTCTATATGCTCTTTGGAATCATTCATTTTCTGAGCATCAGGATGCAAAAAGACTTCTCTGTATAGAATTGAAAATAGTTTGTGCCTAAGGACCAGGACTGTTTTTTCTACTGTACACTGCTGTTTAGAACCTTCAGTAGTTTTGTTTGTTTGTTTTTTGCAGTACGCGGGCCTCTCACTGTCGTGGCCTCTCCCGTTGCGGGGCACAGGCTCCAGATGCGCAGGCTCAGCGGCCATGGCTCACGGGCCCAGCTGCTCCACGGCATGTGGGATCTTCCCGGACCGGGGCACGAACCCGTGTCCCCTGCATCAGCAGGCGGACTCTCAACCACTGCACCACCAGGGAAGGCCCTTCAGTAGTTTTTAACGTGATTTTTTTTTATACGAAGAAGATGCATTCAACACTTCAGAAAAAAATTGATAAGGAAAACATTTGACACATCTTGAAAGCATCACAAAGGACGAGAGTGGTCTTGATTAAGAGTTCCCCAATTTCCATTTGCTTGTTTTCTGCATTGAAAAAGATCAGCATGCATATGTGGCTGGTACCATGCTCAACTTTTTAAAAATGTTTCTTCAGGCAATGAAATTCAACAAATACTTACTTAGTAGTATCCCTTCACTAAACACTATGTACCTGTATGGTTTAGACCAAAATTTAAATGAATCTTTACTCATCCTATGAAAACTCCCTTCCGCACACAAAGGAAAACAGAGGGATCCTTTTGAAACACAAATCCAATGAAGTCACTACTCTTCTCAAAACCATGTAATTAATGGAAAGAACCTCGCAGTGATGGGCTGTATGTCCCAGGTGGGTGGTGCCCAAATGCGTGTATTAGAGACACAAATATTCTCTCTCTCTCTCTCCACCCCTCTAGCCCCTGTCTTTCCCACTCCTTCATAAAAGAGAAAAACTCAAGATGCTTCTGAAATTTGGAGAGGGTTAGAATGTCAAATACCTGAGTCTGCACATAAATATCCCTGGTGAATTTCCCTCTGAGTGTGTGACACCCTTGGGTCAGAGCCTGCTACCAGAAAATAGAACAACCATTTCCACTTTTCTTCAGAAACTATAGGGCATAGCAGTTAAGATCCAATTAATCCTGGCTCTGCCACTTACTAGCTGTGACTTACCCTTCAGTACATGAGGGTAATGACAGATCTACTTCATGAATTTGTTGGCAAATAAATGAATTAATTCATGTAAAGTTCTCGAAAACGTATCTGACACACAGTAAGCACAGAATAAACATCTTTTTAGACTCAGGGCTGTTAACAATGATTCCTGTATAAGAAAGTTCTCACATTCATTTTAGATATTACTTTTAGCTATCCAGTTAATAAAATGCCTATTTAATGCTAAATTCTGAAGATGCAAAGATAAATACTATGGTCTCTTTCCTCAGGAAGAGAGGAGTATAATATACATATCATTATAAATATAACTGGCAAAATTACTGCAAGATTTGAACTGCAATGGGTTTAAATGAGTTTTAAAACATGATTTAGCTTATTCACAATAGACTCATTCATAGTGACTCCATTTTTTTTTTTTTACCTAAGTAACAAATTTAGTTAAAAATAAAAGAATCAAATGATGGACAATAGCATGTATTTTAGAGAGGACTTGGAAGCAGAAACAATAGATACTCAGGAAAGATGTATACAAGCCTAAGTTGGAAATGAAATGTCAAAGTTAAGAATGAAATGTGACACTGATAAATTAATTTTTTAATCAGTTAGAAAATCAATAGATTGAACTAAACTGTGGGTGAGAAAGATGTCATTACTTTTTATAGTCATATTTACTTCTAAACTCATAGAAATTAAAGGATAATAGACTATAGACCTACAACTAAGATCATAGAATAGAAAGGAGAAATAACTGGTATCAAAAAACTGAATTAAGTGACTCAAATTGAAGTTAAGTTCTCTATTTAGCATCTGTACCTCAGGGAGCAACTGGAGACTTGGGTGACTCTCCATTAAAGCAGGACCAGGGTTTCCTAGGGTAGGGGAGATGGGGTACACACCCCTGAGGCTTAAGCACAAGGCAGCAGCTGGTGTCTTGAATGGGAACTTGTAGGCAGGGGTAGTGCCTGTTTTTGTGCCACCATGATGGATGGGCATCCTTGGTGCAATTCCAGAAACCATCAGAATGGTGACCCCAGAGAACTGTGTTTGCAAACCTTGTGGTATGTTAGTCAAGGCCATAGGTAAAGAAAGATGTGGGAAAGAAAAAAAAGAAATTAGAATACAATAAAAAGTAAAACAAAGAGAAGACAAGCAAGGTAGAAGTCAGAGGGAAACTGGGGATGCTCCCTCCAGAATGTCTATTTCCATAGTCCTTTTCCACTGGCTTTAGTTAGATGTCCCTGAATGGATGGACATAATCATTTGCGCTTGGACAACAGAACGTCATCTACCTCAAGACTGCTGCAGGCCATCTCCAACGGGGGTTATTCACATGTGCAAAATTCCTCCAAGACAGTTTGAGTGTTGGAGAACTGAGAGCTCAATTTCCATGTGGAACACGGGTTCCCTTAAGGCACCAGATCTTGACTTCCTATTTTCTAAAATAATTCACATTTAGAGGTTTTTGTTGTTGTTGCTTTGTTTTGTCTTTTGGCCTGAATGTGGAGGAAATTCAAGATGATTTAATCAGGAGGAACTTGGCCACTGATCTGGGAGTAATATATAATCTGTTAAGCATAAAAACAAGAAGCCACTATTTCAAGAAAATGATATTCCCACTCCAGGGCAGACCTTTTGCAGTTTTCTTTTTTTTTAATGTCTTACTCAGGTAAAAACAACATTTACTAGTGTAAAACAGTAATATCATTTTTTACTAGGGCTGTTTAATCCAGTAGAGTAGTCTAGATTCAAATGATCACTTTAAAGATAAGACACTCTCCCATCTTGATTTGAAATTTGCCAGGAAAGTCATTTTTATAAAATGATCTATGGAGCCTTTCTACAAGATTATAAAAAAAAATTATAAAATATTTAGAGTGCAATTAAAATGCAGTGTTTTTGTTGCCTTCCTCATACTAATTTCTACATCTATTTTCATATCAAGGAAGATTCAAGAGTTGGAAACACGGAATCCTTCACAAGGGGAAGGGGACAGATAGTAAAGCACGAACACAGTTGTGGGATGGTTCTGCTATTTTTGCTGCTGCCCCTTGAAATTTAAAAGGAGCTTAACGAATGCCTAGTGCTGGCTTCAAAGACCACTAGCAAGAACAGAGATGCTCAATTATTTTTTAAACCCATGTTCCCCTTTGATAAATAGAAAACATTATATGCCCTTCTTTTAAAGCTTTTTGCATTTTTAGGATAATTGGTTATTATTAAATATGAATGAAAGCAAAGGGTGGAAAGCACTGTTTGTTTTCAAACTCCACTTTATCTCCCAAGAATGCAATCCCTCCAGGGGACGTAGGATACAACCTGCCTTCTGTACCCCCTTCACTCACATAAAGTACTGCTCAAGATCCCACAGATTTATGCATATTCACCAGCTCTTTTTATGTTGTAATGCCCTCAGCAATTTTAGGGAATATCAAAACAGGTAGAAATGATTGAGGCCTGACAGCTGCAAAAGGTCACCAAATTACATTCATAAGGGTTACCTCCAGTGCATCATAATATACAGAGAGGGAAATTAACTGACCCGCACACTTTGTAAGGATCATCCTCCAATCCTTTCCACCATCTGGTTTCATGAAAGAGCCAGGCTCCTCTGACTCTTTTAGACTCCACACAAATCAGAAAATAAATTAACCAGCTGCAAAGCATGTATTTTTTAAAAATCCCTTGATTATCAGAATGAAACCCGAAAAGTTGTGAGAAAGGGGGTTCGGGAGGTTGAAGGGGAGAAAGACAAAGTAAGGGAGAAAGACGTAGATAATTAAAAATCTGATTCATTCATTGGAAGTGGAGAAGCTCTATTCTTGCCCTAAAAATTTCTGTAATTGAGTTTCCCAGTACTCTAAAGAGTGGGAGCTCAGTTTGGGGTTTAATTTAATTTAAGCAAATATATTTATATGTTTCTTTTTTCTTGTCCTGAAGCTTCTTAAACAATGTCTAACATTACATAAATTAAAAAAAAATAATTCTACATAATTTTTTAAAAGTTCAATTATTCTCAAGTTAAATTTTTAAATAAACTTGCATAAATTTGTTTAAATAAGCAATAATTTAGGGATCTAGCGGGAACACAAAGAGGACGTTTGACAACAGAGAAGGGTACATGGGGAAAGGGCTGGTGACCCTGAGGGAAACCAAGAAGGCCAGCTTTCCCAAGGGGGCTGGGGGACCTCCAGATTCCTGGAGGAAAGCACACCTATCAAACAGTCACTTTTCTGCTAACTGGTGGGACTGCATGTCAAGTAGCAGAAAACTTAGCACTCAACATGAGTGTCGAGGCAGACTCCGAAATGGCCCCCCAATTCTCCTACCGCCTGGATTCATGCCCTTGTGTAATTGCCTCCTGCTTGGTATAGGCTGGACCTAGGGACTCGCTTCTAATGAAGAGAATACGGCAAAAGGGAACGGATGCTGCTTCTGGGATCAGGCTATAAAGGATGGTGACCTCCATCTTGCTCATGCCCTCTTGCGCTTTCACTCAATCACTTTGATGAAGACAGAGCTACACGCCTCCCCCACGGAGAGGCCCGCGTGGCAAGGAGGGGGCCTCCAGCCAGCAGTTAATGAGGAACTGAGACCTCAGTTCAACCGCAGGGAATTGAAGCTCACCCACAGCCATGGGTGAACTTGGAAGCAGGTCCTGTCCCAGGTGAACCTTGAGATGACTGTGGCCCAGCTGACACCTTGAGACAGACCCCCAAACGGAGAACCCAGCTGGGCTGCTACCCTTTCCTGACTCACAGAAACTGTGAGATAACAAGTATGTGTTATTTTAGCCATTAAGTTTTGGAGTAATTTGCTTCACAGTAATAAATAACTAAAACAAGATTTCCTAAACATCATTTATCCAGTCATGTATCACCATGACAACTGCTGCTTCATATGTTGTGACAATGCTTCTGCCCACAAAGTTGTCTACATCTTAATCCCAGGAACTTGTGAATATTTTACCTTACACGGCAAGAGGGACTTTGCAGATGTGACTAAATCAAGGATATCCTAGACTTTCCAAGTAGAACCAATGAACAGTAAATCCCCTACCTTTGAACCTTCAAGTCGCGAACTTTCAAAGATGTCAACGTGCGCTCCGTCCATGTCAGGCGTGAGTGACATTGCAGCCTGCCCTCCGTCCCCTATTGCTGACGATCCTTCGGCTCTACTATCCCCCACCTCCTCTCCCTCCTGCAGCCAGTAACTCTTCTCGCCTGTTCACTCGATGCCAGCCCCTGGATGCCAGTACGGTACTGTACGACTGTACTTTTCAAGGTGCTGTACTGTAAGTAAATGTTTTCTTTATTTTTGTGTGTGTTTTTTATGTATTATTTGTGTGAAAAGTATCATACACCTAGTACAGTACAGTACTACAGAGCCGATTGTGTTAGTTGGGTACCTAGGCTAACTTTTTTGGACTTACGAACAAATTGGACTTAATGAATGCACTCTCAGAACGGAACTCGTTCATATGTAGGGGACTTATGATAGTTACAGAGGCCCTTAAAAAAGAGAGAAAAGAGTGTGGAAGTCAGAAAAAGGACATGTGATGCCAGAAGGAGAGGTTAGAGCAATGGAGGAAAGGGCCACAGGGCAGGGAATGCAGGTGCCTCTAGAAGCTGGAAAAGGCAAGGAAACTGATTCTCCCCATAGCCTCCAGAAAGAACACAATTCTGCCAATACCTATCTTAGCCCACAAGGCCCATTTTAGATTTCTGATCTCCCAAACTGCACCACAAAGTTTGTGCTGTTTTCAGTCACCGAGTTTGTGATAATTCGTTACAGTAGCAACAGGAAACAATCCCCGTGTATCTGCTCTGTCCCATTACGTTCCTTACACCAGCTCACTTTCTGTGCATACATTTTAGTCTAAAGAAGACTTGCACTCTGAGTTTGGTGTGCTCGGTATCCCTCCCCCCCAACACACGCACAACACATATTATTAAGGTGAACACATGTCTAATGAAATGTAAAGGTTTACATCGTACCACCTAAGATCACCTTGTGTAGCAAAGCGTGTGAGGACCCCACTTCGGGAAACAGTGGCCCAGAAGGAGAAGGCCACATCATGCCTTTCAGAACTCAGTCGTGTGGGCAGGTTAAGAATTTGTTTGCTGACGTTCTTTTGGGCTGTGAGCTCAACAGAGTTGGAAGTGATCACTAACCACCACAACTCCTCCAGCGGAGTCTGCTTGTTTCATTAGGCTTTTCAGAGTTGGAGAGAAGACGGCACTGGGTCCCGATCTGCTGACTTCGTGGGGGACTTCCCCTAAAAGAGCACACAGTTTTGCTCTCATCATGAAACTGACTAGGCTAGCATGTGCTTTGCTCTGCGTCGTGTCTCACTTGAAGAAGCAACGGGGGTCTGCTTAAAACTATGATCCCACAGATGAGGGGAATAAGCCCATTAGGACTAGCAGCTTTACGCTAAGCCAGTGGTTCTCACCTTGGGGTGGTTTTGTCCCCCAGGGGATATTTGGCAATGTTGGGATAATTTTGCTTGTCACAACTCAGGACTGCTGTTGGCATCTAGCAAGCAGACTCCGAGGCTGCTACAAAACATCCTCCAATGCCCAGGACACATCCTCACACGTACAAACACACAACAGATAATCACTCGGCCCAAACAACGTCATTAGTGCTGAGGGTGAGAAATTCTGCCGTAGACAATGAACCCACTAGACCCACTAAATTATTAAAAACTCAGGGGAGGGCAGGGTCAGACAAACTGGTTCCCTGGTGTTACAGTAGACTCTGCCCTTTGAAAGCAGATGCGATTAAATACAAACAGCCCGGGCAACGCATCAGGAGTGGCAGGGTACAGAGAAGGAGCAGAGAATTCATTGTGAAAGAGGAATCGTCACAGAAGCGATGACTCCTCTGCTGCCTTGGGTGCTATTTCATGCCCTACCAGCCAGGAAACTGTTCTCTTCACACCAAAAGCAGAGGGAGAGGGAAGTGCAAGGTTAAAGGGAGTGTTATATTCATGATCCCGCCCCTTCACCACGACGGCGCAAAGTCAGAGAGACAGAAAGCAAAGACAGATGCTCCAGCCGCGGACAGCACCATGGGGAAAAAGCAACTGGTGAAGCCTGACACTTAAAAACAAATGTGGGTAAATGTATGTTTCATTTTGTAAGAAACAGCCAAACCGTCCTCCAAAGTGGCTGCTCCATTTTGCATTTCCCACCGGCACTGAACGAGAGTTCCTGTTGCTCCAAATCCTCACCAGCTTTTGTTGTTGTCAGTGCTCTGGACTTTGGCCATTCTGATAGGTGTGTCGTGGTATCTTGTTGTTGTTTTAATTTGCATTCCCCTGATGACATGATGCTGAGTATCTTTTCATACACTTGTTTGCCATTTGATGAGTTGTCAAGATCTTCAGTCTATTTTCTGATCAGGTTATTTTTTTCCTTATTTTGTTTTAAGAGTTATTTGTATATTTTGGGTAAGTCCGTTATCAGATGTGTCTTTTGCAAATGTTTTTCTCCCAGCTGTGGCTTGTATTCTCTTTCTCTTGACATTATCGTCCACAGAGAACAAGTTTTTAATTTCAGCGAAGTTCAGTTTATCAAGTATTTCTTTCATGAATTATGTCTTTGGCGTTATATCTAAAAAGTTATCACCATACTCAAGGTCACCTGTTTTCTCCTGTTATCCTCTAGGAATTTTATAGTTTTGCGTTTTACATTTAGGTCTACTATCCATTTTGAGTTAATTTTTGTGAAGGGTGTAAGGTGTTTTTTTGTTTTGTTTGGGGTTCTCTTTTTTGCATGTGGATGTTTAGTTGCTCCAGCATCACTGATCGACAAACCATTTCTGCTCCACTGTATTGCCTTTGCTCCTTTGTCAAAGATCAGCTGAATACATTTATGTGGGTCTGTTTCTGGGCTTTCCGTTCTGTTCCGCTGATCTATTTGTCTATTCTTTCACCAATACCACACTGTCTTGATTATTGTATCTTTATGTATCTTTCTTTATGAAGTCAGGTAACGTCAGTCCCTCAACTTTGTTCTTCTCCTTCAATATTATGGATATTTGCCTCCCCGTGATAGACTCAGCCTACATGGATAATCCCAGATAATCTCACATTTTTAAGATTCAGAACCTTACAATCTGCAAAGTTGGTTTGTTTTTGTTTTTGCTATGTAACATACATGTTCCTAGGTTCACAGGGATGGGGGTAGGGCCATCTTAGGTGTCATTCTCCCAACCACAGACAGCAACATTGAAGTTTCATAACCTGAAGTAGATTGTGAGTTTTCAAAGGCCCACGTTTAAGTCATGATCACCGATATGTGAGAGAAATCATTTGGCTAGGTAGATGGTCCCAGCCAACTATTCCATATCCCACGCCCATGCATTCAATATTGTCTTACTGCTATTGCTTAGGTAGTAACTCCCATGAACTGCTCCTCTGGGATTTTCACAGAGGATTTGCAAAGGGCTGAGATTTATCCACTGCCATTGTCAAGAACCAGTTTTTGTTATTTTCCATGTGGTCTGTCTGTATCTTATTTATTGTTACTTGTCTAATGAATTGTGTTTAGTCCTCTTTCAATAGAGAAGGTTCAGACGTTCTCAGTTGATCCTTGTACTCTTCTTTATAAAGTTTCAAGTAAAGGAACCTTTTAAGTATGAATACAAATAATCCATGCAAATATATAGCATATACGTAACTTCCACTCCTTTCCCATGTGCCCAAGGCAGACATTGTTCATCAATTGCAGCACTTTTTTCGCAGAGAACTAACAATCAGCCTCAGAATTTCTCCTAAGACAGAGTTCCAGGAAGCTACTATCAATCAAGTGAAGGTAGCAGGCTTTTAATATCGGTAACTCACAGTGAGCTCCTCAGGTAAACAGGACCATGTGCTTTGGCCTATCTTTTCCTACCTGTATGTGTTTGGGTTTTGGGGTTTTTTTTTTACATTAAACTTCATAGATTGCATACTAGATTTGCTGATGAGATTTTTTTACATCTTACAGACAGAAATAATTCTTGGAAACGACCCAGTAGGGTAAAAACTAAAGCCCCCAAATCATTTTCTATATTTCAATTCCTCATTCTAAGTTCACAAAGGCCTTAATTCAACCACAGCCCCTGAAGCCGGTGACTTCTGAGCTCAGCAGAGCGCCAGCTGCTCTTTGCGACAGCCGGATGCCTTTGCAAGGTTTTTCAGGAACATTTGGAATGGCTCTAAATTTTATGTAATAAAGCTCTATTTTGAAATATCTGGCTATAGTATGATGCTGGCTCTTCTGCCAGTTAAATCATATTCTCTGTACTCCATTACAGTGAAATATTGTGGCATGGCTCTGTAACTTCGCATGGAGAGTTGCAAACAGTTGCTATATTTCTTGCTCCTCTAGCAACTGTTTATTATACATCCCTTGGGATGTTGCATTCACATCAATGTTTGTAGCTTTTAAAAATCTCAAGATCTAGATCATCTATACAAAGGGATAGCAATGTTCTCCTGGGGATGCCTAAGCTATACAATTTAGCCCTTTACAGATTATCTAGCATTGTTCAAAGGATTCACTCGGGTAAGATTTATTAATCTAAACTCACAGCAGATTAGAGATGGGAGGTTGTCAATCAGCAGGACCAGCTTAACTTGGTACTATCAAACAAATCAGCTGATGAAACCATGGTAACTCTGAGTTCCAACAACAACAAAACATTCTTTAGATGTAAAATATATTAAAAGCAACTACTCCAGGCTGTCCTCTCTCCTGTCACTATTTATTTTATAAGGTAACACTACGGTCTAACATCAATGGGTCATTAAGCCATTACACTCATGTAAGCCATTGTGAGTTTGAGGACCAGTGAGAATGAAAATTTGCCCTTCTGCACCAGAATTAAATAAATACCGACACTAAATAACACTGCAGTGATCTTCCTAAATCGCTGGTGGAGTAGTTAATAGCCCTTGGAATGTCTCATTTCCTTCTTGACATGGTGTGTTCTGAACAGCTACCCATTTGGAGAGCTGTGTAAAACAAAACACAACCTAAGCTAGTTCAACACTTAACAGTAAATTGTTGCTCTTCTCTTTTTCTTTAGTATCTCTGTCGCTGTTTTTAATAATTACTGTTTTATACAAAAGGAGTCACAAATCTGCTCGATTTACAAATGGGGCATAAAAGACCCACCTGCCAGAGGTTAAACACTGACCATCCTCTTTTGAAATATATTTTTGATTTATTTGTCTCATGAGTTTTTTCTGAAATCTGTGCATAGGTTGCCAACACTGATAAATATAGAGGTTTTATATGACAATACAGATTCTTTGGAAAAGTCAAAAGTTTGGCAACAAGAGATTTGGATTTTGTAAGGAGGCTAAAAAGAAGATGCACACACTTTCTCCAGTTCTTCACAGACCCAAAGCTTCTGCTCCCTAGCCATGGATACCCAATCCAATGAATGCCTTTTGCACCTTCTTGTTGCCTCTACCCAGCCTAAGCCCTTGCTGCCCGGTGTGGCCCATGGATGAGCAGCAACTCAGACCCCACCCCAGACCCACTTCATGTTAACAAGACCCTCCGGTGAACCATGTGCCTTTTAGAGAAGTGCCGGTGGAGACTCACATTGACTCGGACGGAAGCCGCATACCGTTGATTACGGTTGCCTTGTCTCCTGCTTTCTTTGGTTTTTATTTTAGTCTCGCCTCCACCTTCCTCCTTCACCTACTTTGTTCCTTGAATTTAACACTTGTGTCGATATACTCTAGTCCTCTCCAGTCTCCCCTCGCCCTCTGCAGACATGCAGAGGACACTGATGTCTAAGCAGGCAAAAACACCCTCGTTTCTACATTAAGAGTGCTATTAAAATGAACAGTTTTCCTATTTAGAATGATAGGATATCTGGTTTGAATGGGACATTGTTGGAGGTGATGAAGTCACATGGTTCCTAGAGTCGGCTGAACGGTGGCTCTCAAAAGATTATGTCCGTATCCTAACCTCCAGAACCTGTTAATGTGACTTTAAATGGAAAAAAAAAGGTCTTTGCTGATGTAATTATTAAAGCTAGGTAGCTAGATGATAGATAGATAGATAGATAGATAGATAGATAGATAGATAGATAAATGTTGATAGATGATATACAGAGATAGAGTAGAGATATCTTATTAGTTCTGCTTCTCTAGAGAACCCCAATACAGCCCTAAATTCAATGACAGGTGCCCTTAAAGGAAACATACAAAGGAGAGACGTGGAGAGGAGGAGGAGGCCAGGGGAAGACAGAGGCAGAGACTGAAGTGAGCAGCCACAAGCCAAGGAATGCCGACAGCCATCAGTAGCCGGCAGGGGCAAGGAATGTAATCTCCTTTAGAGCCTCTGGAAGGAGCACAGCCCTGCCGATGCCTTAACTTTGAACTTCTGGCCTCCAGAACTGCTAGAGAACAAAGTTCTGTTGTTATGAGCCACCCAGTTTGTGGTAATTTGTTACAGCAGCCGTGGGACACTAATACAGTTCCCAAATCAGGTTGCCTATCAGCATTACCGGGGGGGGGGTGGGGGGGGGCACATTGAATGGTAAGCATTACAATCAGTGGACAGGAATGCCGGTGGGAGTCTTTACAGCTGCAACCAGAGCCACAGACCAGCAGCACTGCCACCACCAGGGGCTTCTTTAAAATGTGATAGACATGGAGAATCTGAAGCCCAGAGCCACTGTGTCAGAAACTGCATTTTAACAAGATCTCTAAGTGATTCACGTACAGGTTAAAGCACGAGAAGCCCTGGCCTAGACAATCTCAATTAGCAGCCTTGCAGTGTCTTCTTGATCCCGTGTTTGTGTTACCAGGACATATAAAGTGTTCCTTCTCTGTCTCACCTAAGTCTGTGAGATAACATTAGCAGAAACACATATTCCAGAAGACTTCAGAACGTAAGGACACCTAAATTCTAACTTGGAGGGTGAGGGCCCCTCCAGCTCCTTTTACTATAACACTCTGAGAACAAAGGCAAATCACCCACCAAGTGAGCTGTTTGAGGCAAAGAAAGGCAGGGGTTGCTAACGCATTCATTTCTACTTCGTATTACCACCCAGGCGAAAAGAATGTGTTTATTAAAATGTTTACCTTAAAAGGGGCTTCATCTGACAATTGAAAACAACAAAGGTGCACAAAATTGCTATTGAATATTTGAATATAAGAAATTCTCATGTAGGGCTCAAAATAATAGCCTATTAAAATACACCAGGAGAGCGGAAACTCACGCAAAGTGGACGATTAAAGAAAATCCAGAGCCAGTGCGGGGGGGGGGGGGGGGCAGAGGACGAGGAGGGAATAACAAACGCGTCTGCCGATCTTAAATTCAGACACACCAACCCTGCAAAGTGATGCCAAGAATAAAAGGCTTCATTGTCTCCAGCTCGTCACCAAGCTGGTCCTGCCCAGTTTTCCTGGGTAACAGTGCATCTGATAACAAGATAGGGGAACGAAGGAGTTCTATACCATCTGCAGGTTTTCATGCGATGCAGAAAAGAGGTAATAATGGATAGATTAGAAAAAATTGATAAATTTGAATTGTCCTCCCCCAAGGGAAAATTTGGGGGGGGGCATTTTTGAAACCAGAACATTCATGGGGTATGGGACATATGCCTTCCGATTTTATTCTATCTAGAAGCAGAAAAGGCAGAATCTGAGCAAATTTTGGAAGAGATTCAGTAACACAAAAATAAGGGAATTCTGAAAAGGACACCCAGCCAGTTAGATAATCCATGGCATGATGGTGACATGAAGGACAAAAAATAATAATAATAAATAGGTGGAGATACAAAAATAAAAGAAGGAAATTTAATCCCTTTGTACCTACCATGTGCTGCTTGAACATACCCCATATTAGCTCATTTATCCTTATAAAAACAGTCAAAGTGGATAAATTGTATCTCTGTTTTGTAAGTGAGAAAATTGAGACCCAGAGAGATACTGATCAGGTCACAAAGAAGAGCAGGTGTGCAGGAAAAAATAAACAAATAACACGTCTCTAGGGACATTATTAGTTTATCGTTAAGGTACTGAAGTAATATCGTCAGAAGAATTCAAGTATGTTTGTGTTATTCAAAACATTTATAATGGCCTATATATTCTATGTAAGGAACAGTATTGACTTAACGTGAATAATAGGGTTACTTTGGAAGGTTTTCAATTCCTAAGGAGCCTGGGAATTAGCGTGAGTCTAGAAACATGTAAGATAAAGGAGCTGCTAAAATTGGCAGAAGAAAATGATCTGTTCCACATAATTGAGTCGCATTCATTTAGACAACAACTTGTATTGAATGACTATTTTTGATCTGCACTTGTAGGCAGTAGGGATGCAAAGGTAAATAAGAAGAAGCTTTCATTCTCGAGGGCTTCTCTTGAAGCAAGAAGGCGGATGTGATTGGACATAGAATTCAATGGGAAGAGTGCTGTAGTGGAGATAAGAAGCACAAAGCACACAGCCATGAAGAACAAAAAGAGAATCAATCACAGTATCATGTTTGCTTGCCTTGGGAATTCAGGCACCCAGAACAATAGAAGTTTATTCCATCTGCGAGGAAGGCAAATACTGAAGGATATAAATGAAAGAACAAGCCAGAAAAAGGAATCAAGATTCCACATGGAGGGGCTTCCCTGGTGGTGCAGTGGTTGAGAGTCCGCCTGCCGATGCGGGGGACGCGGGTTCGTGCCCCGGTCCGGGAAGATCCCACGTGCCGCGGAGCGGCTGGGCCCGTGAGCCATGGCCGCTGAGCCTGCGCGTCCGGAGCCTGTGCTCCGCAACGGGAGGGGCCACAACAGTGAGAGGCCCGCGTACCACAAAAAAAAAAAAAAAAAGTATTCCATATGGAAACAGTCACTCCTGTGTCCTGTACTTCTCCACCTCCAGGCTGAATACCGCAAGTTCTCATCATTATTTGGTTAGCAGCTCCCTTTGGGCATGTAATCATCTTGGCTGTTATATATCAGCAGCTTTCTAATTGGTCTTCCCACATCCATTCTGGCCCAACTCCAATGCAGCCATCACACCAAAGGCTTTTTTCAAAATGCAAGTCGGATCAAGTCACCCACCCCTCTAATTGCTTTTAAAACTTCAATATCTTCTCATTGCTCTTAAAATAATGTGAAATCTTTGGCACAACCTGAAAGCCTGCAAAACCTCACCTGGTCTTCGGCCGCATCTGCTCCTCGCCCCTTCCACTCTCCAGCTGTAACTCTTCTTCCAGTGCTTGGATCTATGGCAGGCCCCTCCAGCCAGAAGTCTTCGCATATGCTGTTTCTTGGCTGCAAAAGTCTCCGCATAACTCCATCAGCTAGTTGACTTCTCATTCTGTGTTTCCTGACTGAGGATTGTGTGTTACTCACCCTTTAAAAAAAAATCTATTTCTTTATAATAACAAGGTAGCAGAGCAGAGTGGCCAAATCTCAGTGCTTCTCAAGCCAGAAGACCAGAATTCCAGCCTTAGCTCTACCAGTTACCAGCTGTGTGACTTTGATTTTAATTTCTTCATTGCTAAAGACCGGTGGCAATATTCGTACCGGCTCCTAGAATAATTATAAACATCAGATCAGATAATACATGTAAAATACTTTTCCATTATAGTTCTGATTCAGAATTTATTCTCTCTCATTGAACATTTTTTTCCCTTTACCACACTTTCTTTTTTTCCTGCCTCTGTTAATGTTTGCAGTTTTTCTACAGCGTGTCTAGGTGAATCTAATTTTATGTATCTGTTTGTTCTCAGAGTGAGTTACTGGCTTAAGGACTCATGACCTGCTTTAATTCTAGTGAAAAGTGTTAATTTTTAAAATATATTGTTTTTTTACCATTCTCTCCATCATTTTCTTTTAGAGTTCTATTCATCTTCTTCAGTAGAACACTCCATCTAGAATAGGAGTGGGCTCTTTTCCTGTAAAGGTCCAGATGGTAACTATGTCTTAGCTTTTGCAGGTCCTATGGACTCTATCACAATTTTTCAACCCTGCCACGCAGGATACAATCTGCTGTAGACAACAGACAAACAGGTGGGCAGGGCCATATTCCAATAAAACTGGAGGCTGGATTTGGCCCAAGACCCTAGTTTGCCAACCCCTGGCTTTTAAAAATTATTATTATTTATTTTATTTATTTTTGGCTGTGTTGGGTCTTAATTGCGGCATGCTGGATCTTCGTTGTGGCGAGGGAGCTTTCGTTGTGGTGCGTGGGCTTCTCTCTAGTTGTGGCGTGCGGGTTTTCTCTTCTCCAGTTGTGACGCGTGGGTTCCAGAGCGCGTGGGCTCTGTCGTTTGTGGCAGGTGGGCCTGGTTGCCCCGCAGCGTGTGGGATCTTAGTTCCCTGACCAGGGATCGAACGCGCATCTGCTGCATTGGAAGGCGATACTTTATCACTGGACCACCAGGGGAGTCCCCAACCCCTGGCTTTGAGCATACTCTTCTGGGTTATCTGCGTATCGTCTTTCCTTGCCTTTGAGCTGCTTTACAGCTGTACAAACTGTAAGCAGCAGCAATGGGAAAGAATTCTTGCCCCTGGTGTATTGGTTTGATATGATTTCAAATCCATTTGTTTATGATTTAAGTGAAGTTGTTTTAAGCCACTGGTTTATGACAAAGACAATACAAAACAAACCAAACAAGAAGTTGTTCTTTGAAGGAAAGTTGATTTGATATAAGAGTGAGGTGAGTGTTGTCAGGATGGTTGATAAGTAGCTCAGTTGCTGGGGGCTTAGTGACAGGAACAGGTGGAGAAGCAGCTGTGGTGAGGGGACATTTAGAATGTCAATGCTGGGAGTTTGTGAGGAGTATCCGAAGAGTTTTGGCCTGGGCAAAAGCTACCCTTTCACCGATGTAGCTCTCCGAAGATCATGCTCCTGCCGTGGCCTGGCTACTCTTGGTGGGCGGCGACGTTAGCCGCAGCCTCGGCGAGAGAAGGGAAGCCTGTGCCTGCCTCGGGGAGGAATCCTCACAGGCAGTGGCTTTGCAATGGTCCCTGGAGTGATAACCATTGGAGCAGCCCGGCCTGCAGGCCAGCATGACGCCACGGTTCCTTAGCAACCGAGCAGTAGCAGCAGGGACCTGCCTTTCTGCACCGGCAGCTGCACCTCAGCTATTGGTTGGTCAAGCCCTCTCTCCCTGGTACCAACTGCTACAAAGGTGCACCTTGAACTAAATCTGGACTTTTTCCCCTTTATTCTCCCTTGCCTGGAAGAACAGGGTAATCATTTTATCATTTGTTCGGAGTTTGCTATTTCTTTGTTGGCTTATTAAGAGATTTTATTCTATCCGCTGTTAGCTTGTGAATTTCTTATAAATCTCACAGTGAACTTACGTTAAATAAGCAACTGGCAAAGACAAGCTCAGTCTCTGAGCATAATTTGCCACCCCCTGAAACGGAACATCCACAGATATGAAAATTCTGCCCCGTGGAGGTTCAATTCACTCATGCATGAATCTCAGCTCTGCATGGAAAAAGCCTCTTTTCCATCGTCTATTTGTAAATTAATTTCAATATTCCTTTAACTCAGTATAAATTTGTCCTTTGGCTTCTTCTTCAAACCAGTTGTAACATCTTACAGATTCCCTCATTAATAATGAGTTAAATCAAGTCTTTAACGTGGGTTCATTTTATATCTGTATGAAAATCATCAGTTCATCTTTTTAAAAAAATATCCTTTAACATCCATATGTTGGAACCTCTCAATCTTCATAACATCTTACTGGTCTTTCATAGTTTCGTTCTGTATCATAGAATCTCAATATTATATTGGCCACACAAATTCTTTTTGACGACGTCCATTCTATAATTCAGCTATCTAATGAATGCCTTATTTGAATGAAGCTGCTTATCATTGCTAAGATTTCTATTTGATTTCCATGTTTTTTATTTCATTGCTGCTTGTTTTTGTTTTATAGTTTCTTATGGATTTATAGTTCCTTGTGGATGCAGTTTCTGTACTTATTTCTTTGAGTTTCTTAAACATGCCATAAAAACATAAGCTCCGTCAACGTGAGGCACTGTTAACAGTGCATGTTACACACTCAAGGACCAGTTGCCTTAAACTAGGGTTTTCCAGATGAGTTTAATTGTTCCAATTGTTTATTCTGCAGCTTCCTTGGCACTAGATAACTTCATGCGCTTGCTTTGCAAACCATTCTGACTTAGCACATCTGTACTTACTGGACATGCATACAAAATCTTTGATTATTTTATTTTTATATTTTTCACTTTTTAGCTGTGATCTCTCTCTGTCTCTGTCTCTGTCTCTGTCTCTCTCTCATACACACACACACACAATTTTGTTTATTCCTTTACCGAATCCTCTGAGTCTCCAGTCTAGCATTGGTTTTTTAATGGCAATTCGAGACTCTACATCTGTGGAGACAAAGAGGATATTCCATATCTAGCCGCTGAGTTGGGATGATCTTGTTCTTGGTTTCAAGGCTGAGTCAGCAGCCTCCTATTTCCCTAGATTTTCAGCTTTCTGATAGCCCCTGGCATCTATCTGTGGAGTTTCTTTGTCAGTTCCTTTCCAGAGTACCCTCAGCCCAGCCCAGCCCAGCCCTTGCCTCCAAGCAACAAACATGGTGCTGGTTTCCCACCTCCTTGCCGAGTTCTCTGACTCAGTTACCCACAGGCAACGTCCTACCAGCGGGGCTGCCTGATTCCAGACCAGGACCCCAGCTGGGGAAGATGCGTATCCTTTTCCCAAGCATAGCCATGCCTTTTTCAGTATTTCCTATTTGTTGTTTCATCTATCGTTGCTGTGCTTTTGCAGCTGAGAGACTAAGTCAAGTATGAAAACATCAGATCATCTTGACTGCAGTTGTGTTCATTGTTCACGTTGCATAAAATGATTCATTTAAATTAAAAACCAAAAGAAAATAAAATTTTGCATCTGCACCTCTTGAATTTGACAAGAGTCAATTAGATACTTGGAAAGATGAAAATAAATGGTAATAATTTAAACTATTTGATGAATGGGAGCTTGATAATTAATTTTTTAAGACCTCTAGAAAAGTCTAATGACTGTTGCACTAATATCCACAAACTGATAAGGGCTTTGCTGCCACTTCAAAAACGCAATGTCAAAACATTAGAAGATTCAAAATCATTCCAAAAATAGTTTTGACTCTTGCATTTTATTTTCAGAAACTTCCAGTTCTCAAGAAAACTCACTAGTCTGATGTACATGCCTGAGCTACCCCATCTACCACTTATTAAGAAGATAACATCTTAATTTAAAAGACGTTCATACAAAGAGACAGGAAATTGAGTGCTTAATGAGTCTGCAGTGATTTCCTTTAAAATAAATTTAGCACATCTGCACTTACTGGGCACATATACAAAGAGCGAAGTTTGAACTTGTTCCCTGAAGCCTTAGTACAAACGGGACCAGCAGACATTTTCCTACTTTGATGCCCAGTGATGTCTTGTTTATCCCTTGCTTTTTCCTCATCAGAACTTAGGGTCGCATATATTGGCGATTTTAAAGTTGGGCAAGATCGATTAGACTGGCGGTAACCAAGGCAATTCTGACTCCCAGGGCACATTTGACAATATCTGGAGACATTTCTGGTTATCGTAACAGGAGACGGATAGGCCACTGACACCCAGCGGGTGGAGGCCAGGGATACAGCTCAACATCATGCAGTGCACAGGATGGGCCCCGCAACGGAGGTTTAGCTGGCTCAAAATTTCAGTAGGGCAGAGGTTGAGAAACTCTGGGATAGACTTTACAGTGCTGATTTGAGAGGTGTTTAATAAATGCTATGTATAATTATATATATATATATATATATATATATATATATGTACATACTGTTAAATTTATGTATATCCCATCACTGTGTGTCTATAGGTGGGAGTGTTATATGTTGCAGGAAACCATGATACGGTGATATTACATTGGGGGAATTTCCTGCCATAGGTCCCGGTTCTTTCACTAGTGCTTCCTGTGTTCAAAATACCATCCTGAGCAATTTCTAACTAACTCACTAAAGCTTCATAACAACCCTTGCAGATGGCTAATATTATTATTCCCATATTGTAGGTAAGAGAACTCAGACCCAGAGAGGTTAAGCAGCTTGCCTGAGGTCCCAGAGCTAGCAAGTTGGAGGGTCCATGATTCTCACTCGGAGAGTCTCACTGATCTTAACCACTTCACAATATTGTCTGATCGCTGACCCCAAAGGACCTCTAAGGCCCTTCCACTGGAAACTCCGCTAGCCCTTCCACCTTTCTTTCTACAAACGGTAAGCTCGTACACTGGTTTGCACTTCAGCATCGGCGAACTCTGAGTCATTAAGAAATCTTCAGGAAAGAGAGAAGGCATATTTCAAAGCTGTCAAGATGAATGCTAATGAGAAGAGTAAACATATAAAACTGCTGTTTTTTCCAAAAACTACTTCCAAGTCCCTACCAGGTGCTGTTGCAGGTACAGCCGGGTGGCAGGAATGTTTCTCTGCAGAGGATGAACAGGAGGGGCACCGAGCCACGGTCTTAGCCTAAGGTGTTTCTTATAGCAAAGTTGAGCGTTACTCTTGATTCGTATTGTCTGGCTTTCATTGCGGAAGCCAGGAATGCCCAGAAAACACACCAAAAAAAAGGCAGACTCAGGCCGTGATCAGAAGAATCTTATTATCCAAGTTGCAACATGCAAATATCTCCTTTGCATTCTGCTTTCTGCAAACACAGAGTGAAAAAATAAGTAGGGAAAAATGAGGAGGAAAAACAAGCAGTACGATTCATGCTTCACAAAGTCCTGTAGGTTATTACCATGTTTTAAATTGTGAGTTGCAAACACAAGCTGTTCTTAAACAAGAACAAAAAGAAAAAGCAGATGGTTTCTTTTTACATCCTGTGAAACTTTTTCTGAATGCAAGCGTATGTTCCCTTTTCCCCAGCTGGCATTGCCCATGCAAATGATCCGTTTTCTGTCATTTTGAGAAAAATTCTTCATCCCCCATCCCCCATACCAAATGCCAAAATACCTAGAAACGAGGGCAGGGAAAGGAATCGCCAAAGTATTTTGATCCAAGTAAGTCTTTGAGGCGCCAAGACCACATACCTGCACAGAAACGTGATTGGTGTAAGTCAGGTATCACCATGATATTATTATTATTGCCATTATTTTTTTATGTGATGTATGTTTATTTCAGCAAACATCTTTATGGATGGTCAGTTGATTTTGCTATGTATGACACAGTGGAAAGTATGTGAGATCTGCAGTTATACAGATTCTGGATTACATAGGTTCAAATTCCAGCTCGGCAGCTTATTAAATAACTGCATCCTTGAGAAAATTATTTTAAACGCCTTTAAAATTGCTTATTCCCTGTGACTCAGTTTTTTCACTTGCAAAGTGGAGAGAGTAAAATCTGCCTTTTCAGGGATATTTCAAAGCTGAACTTCAGTTCGAGAGGGAGAGGCACTGCACCCAATTTTGTTTGCTTTCCTCATATAAATGAGAGGAATAGCACTTGCTTCACAGAATTATTTGAGGACGAAATAAGGCAGTGTATTTGTACAACATTCTAAGTTCTAAATAATTGATAGTTATCATTGAGTTGTTATTGGTTTATCGGTATTTATTGGTATTGTTAATCTGGAAAAGTATATGCGGACCTGAATTGTCTTAAATGGTCTTGAGTTTTACTCATTTATCTGCATTGTTTTAATTCCCACAGATGCTCCTTGACATCCTGGCTTAGGAGGACAACGATTGCATCGGCTTCACTACATTTCTTAGCAGCCAAAAGAGTGTCTTTCTAGTTACTGCTCGGATTCTTCTTGTGCCTTAACAGTTGGAGGAAGAGAGATTACAATTTTTCTGATCAGTTTTATTTTATGGCCAAGCTGTACTTGATCTGGTATTAAGGATTTACTGCTGTGTAAAAAAAATTATCCCAAACTCGGTGGCTTGTAAGAAAAAACATTCAGGTCACCCGATTCCTGGGGGGTCCGGTCTCCGGGAACAACATAGCTGGTTGGTTCCGGCCTGGGGCCTCTAAAGCGAATGTAGCCAAGCTGTCAGCTGGGCCTGCAGTTATCTGAAGGCTTCACTGGGGCTGGAGAATCAGCCTCACACAGCTGTTGGTTTGAACAAGCAATCAGAGAGAGAGACACTGAGCAGGGGAAAGAGAGAGAGGGAGAGCGGCCACAGGGTCTGGCATAACATAGTTTCAGATGCGACACACCATCATTTCCCCTGCGTCCTATTGGTCACACAGCCCAACCTGGTCAAATGTGTGAGGTGACTACACAGAGGGTGTGACCGCCAGGACGCTGAGGCCACTGGGGGACCTCCTGGGGACTGGCTGCCAAAGTACCCGGCCCCGTAATTTATATGAAGGTAGGCGAGGGTGATAAGTGAAACCGAAGAGGGGCACCGCCTCCCACTCGAATTCACAGCCTCCTTGTGCACCGAACACCCAGCTCCAAGAAGCTTCCCTGACAAGATGCATTTCCAGTCACCTCCCGCGGGACGCTGACAGCATTTGTTCATACTTCCCGGCTTTAGCGATGTCACGTTACTCAATTTTTATTTTAGGGAAGCTAGTCTCGTCACCTTGAGGGCAAAGGTGAGGTCAAATTCTCGTTTGGATTTTTAAAAATTCCTCGCGTGTGCTAAGTACACGGAGCGCGTGTACAAATTCAACTCCAACTCGGTGACCTTTGCAATGAACAGCCCTGAATGATGAACATTCCCTTTTAAGTTGCCCTACAGCTCTCTAAATTCCTTGGTCATTACATTACAGTTCCATCTTGGCCATTATGTGCAATAGAATAAAAATGAGCCCATCCACACTGATCCTTGCACGCTTCCACTGGAAGCTCTTGCCTTGCCCCTGCCTTTGTTGGCATGTTCTTCCCCCAAATATCCATCTACCCAGCTTGCTCCATCACCTTCAGAAGGTTGCTCTTTGCTCAGACAGCAGCTCCTCAATGAGCCTCGCGCTGATGATCATATTTAATACAGCGATCGGGGCTCACCCACCCTCTCCACTGATGAGTCTCCTCACCATGCAAAATCGTTTCTTTTTGCCCTAGTAACCCATCAACTCCTTAAGTAAAAAACATAGAATTTACTAATTTGTCACATTTATTGTCTGTCTTCCTCTCCAGAGTGTCAGTTCCCTGAAGACAAGGACTCTTGCCTGTCTTGTTTTCCAGTGCTTCCTAAGTGCCTGAACCAACGTCTGGAAAATACCAGACGCTTAGTATAGAATTTTTGGATAAATGAATTGGAGTAGTATTTTTCACAACAGAATTTGAAACCAAAATGTCTTTGCTGGTGAGTCTTGAGCTAAGCAGATATTTCAGTTAATCAAGACTCCTTTCCCAAGATTTCTGATTAATCGTGGCATAACTTCTTACAGAAGTAGTTCATGAACCACTGCACAAAGCAAATATGGTATAATTAATAGATAATAATCTCATATAGAGCATTTTATTTGAAATTTTTTTCCCCCAAATTCATTAAAATTACAGTATAGAAGTTGATAGACCTTATTAGTCAATTCAGTTAAAATCCCTTTCTACTCATTCAAGCAACTGGTCTGAGTGACTTGAGTTCAGTGACTGAAGTAAGTATTTGACAGAATTTATGCAAGAACATTTTCTTTCATTATAAAAGTGCATTCCTTTTTTTTTTTTAAACCTCTAAAACTCTAAGTATGACCGATATCTGCTTTCTAGCTTAGGACATAGGCTGAGAATTTACTCCTCCTCTTGTTCTCAAAGTGGTAATTCCATGAGAGGCTAAAGCCAATATATTTTGAAAAGAAATGACATTATAATAATAATATAACTTTGTAATCAAATATTAATGTTCTTCTAAATGTTTATTGTGCTGTTAAATTAAATGATTTCCATGCAGGGGCAAACCGAACTACACATGTTCTGCCGCAAAAGCAATGGGAAATCAGATATCTGGCTATTTCACAACACTTTCTCTATTTTCAACACCTGCAATTTCCTCATTCCTGAATTAATCCTTAGAAGAAATTCTGAAGTACAGAGCCCAAATTACAGAAAATGCTCTTATGACAGGGAGACACGCGTTCTAATTGTGTAATTATCAGAGTCCAGAATTCACAAATTACATCTTGTAGTGATGTTTAACTTGTTTAACTAACCTTTCCCTTGTATAAGAGCTAATTAATTATCCCTGAGTGACAGTATTCTCTTTGGAAGATCATGTTGAAGCACTTGCATTAAGATTAGATACTCTTTTCATCTAACACAAACAACATGCACACAATTAAGGCACCTACATTAACAATCTATGATCCCAAGAGTTGACATGTTGTCCTAATAATTTATAGCAAATTGGTGTGGAACTTGCTTGACGGCCACCACTGGAATAACCCCTTACTTCGCCTGTCACTAAATAGAGAAGATCAAGGCAGCATTCTGAAATGCACATTTATTTTTTAAAAAAGGATTTAGTAGACAAAAAGCCCCAAGAAGCTATTACTGTGTAGCAAGTCCCCTGATAAATCTGTGACGGCAGAAAGCATGCAGCAGTGACAGGCGTGACCGGTAGTCAAATTCTCCCACCATTAGTTCACTTCAGCATATACATTTTTTATTTTTATTTTATTATTTTTTTTTTTTTTGTGATAGGCGGGCCTCTCACTGTTGTAGCCTCTCCCGTCGCGAAGCACAGGCTCCGGACGCGCAGGCTCAGCGGCCACGGCTCACGGGCTTAGTTGCTCCGCGGCACGTGGGATCTTCCCGGACCAGGGCACGAACCCGTGTCTCCTGCATCGGCAGGCGGACTCCCAACCACTGCGCCACCAGGGAAGCCCCAGCATATACATTTTAAAAAAATTTCACAGTCCTAAAATCTTTTCTTAATGAATGGACGTTGTGAACCTGTTATGACAGTGTTATTGGCAGAAACGGTAAATCTGTGACAGACGAGATTAGCTTTGATATGACCTTGATCGATCTGCACACCCACCTCTTGTGTAGGGAGTAGTAGTGGAGGAAATAAGAAAAAGAGAATTAAGGAGGCGAGTCTGAGAGTGGTACTCAGACTTCGAAGATGACGCACAGTGACCCTCGCATCCTGGTGTTCACACTCTGGTGTAACTGCCTTCTCTGGAGTGGGTGGGACCCATGACTTGCCTCTCACTAACAGGATACGGCAAAAGTGATGGGAGATGTCTTCTGTGATTAGGTTACAAAAGACGGTAACATCCCTTTGGCTAACAGACTCTCTTCATTGCTGCCTCTGAGAAAGCCAGCTGCCACGATAGAGAAGCCCAGTGGACAAGGAACTGAGGGTGACGTCCAGTCAACACCCAGGAAGAACGCGATGAGCTCCGTCCAACAACCCACGAGGAACTGAATCCAGCCAGTAACCACTGAGGAAGCCTGGAAGTGGATCCTTGAGACTTCAGATGAAACCCCCGCCCTGGCTGACACCTTGACTGGAGCTCTGCAAGACCCCAGCCCAGACTGCCTGACCCACGGAAACTGTGAGGTCATAAATATGTGCTCTTTTAAGCTGCTAAGTGTCGGGGGCAGTTTGTTAAATAGCCATAGACAACCAGTCCAGACCGTGAACCTTTCCAAGAAACCCTTGAAAAATATATTCTTGTTTCCTAAAACCAAACAATAAAAATAGCGCAGGAGAAAAGACCACTTTGTGGGGTGAGGGACAATAGCGTGCTCCTTCGTCCTCCCACAAAGGACAGGGACTCTTACGCGGGTCAGGAACGGACGGAAGCCCTAAGCACTCGAGGGCTTGGTATTTGGGGTGAGAGGAATACAAAGATTGTAAGTAGACAGGAACACAGCCAAAGACTCTTGCGCTCCTTCCACATGACTTTTCTTCTTCTTCCTTCCATCTCTCAGCAGATGTGGTGATGCTCAACGGGGTCTTCTCCGGAGCACCTTTCGCTAAGTAGCTCGCAGATCCTTAATATGCAATGTTACTGATGTGAGTCTATTTAATAAAAACATGTCGCCTATTTTAGTGAGATTTTAAAATTTCAATCCAGCAGTTCCTAATTTTTAGGATTTTTCAGACCAATTTTAAAAATTGGGACTGACACAATATTGCCAACTTCCTGATTTGTCCAATAAGGACATGAAAACATTCACCAAAACCATAACATCCTACCACAGATTATTCTCATCATTTTATGGAAGAATATTTTTTTTACTAATAAAGGAAAAAAAATCTCAAAATGAACTATTATTATTTAAAGTTAAATACATACAGTGTTATAAGGAATTTATCACGTTTTATTTTTTCTCATCCTGCCGTGAAAGTGTAAATTTTGCTACGTATGTGGGCTCATTTCAGGAGCCACTGACTTAGTCTGTATAACTCTCTTAGCAACAAGAAGCATTAACATCCCCAACACCAGATCAGAATAAGATCCACCTCATAGAAATATCTGACTTTATCTTTGCTGCGTAAGTGTGGTTGGAGTCACCAGGTAAAATACAAGATGCCCAGTTAAATGTGAATTTCTGATAAGCATGAATAATTTTTTTAGTATAAGCATGTCTTATATGTGTGACAAATATTGCACGGGACCTACTTATATGAAAAAATTACTCACCGTCTTATCTGACATTCAGATTCCACCGGGCATCCTGTACTTTTATTTTAGCAGTAGAGTGAGTTACTCAGGAAAAGTCAAGGCTGACTTGAAAAATTATTACTTCAGCTTAAACTGGAGTTTGGAAAGAAGTAAATATTGTGTGGAGGTGGAGAGGATTTTCCCCCCATAGAACTTGTATTTATATCAATAAGAATTCCCTCTACATAAGCTACACTCAGAACTCACTCAACAAGAATCATATCTCCAGTGTAGACATATGATTCTCTCCTTAGCAAGAAATAAAATCTAAATTTTCACATGGGCAACTGAAGTCGGGAAATATTTACAATGGCTTCACCTTTCTTGCCAATGGACCAGCACCTGAATCAGGTGAATAAGAACTTAACTGTAAATTTCCTACTTTCAGCCTCTTGAGTCATCTCTCCAACCAAGGATGCTCTGCATAGTTCTTCAACTCACAATTTGTCATCTCAACCACACAACCATACTTTCTTTGGGAGACTCAAATGGATTTCCTATGTATTAGGTTCTCCCCATAGATGGGGGGGGGGGAAATGGCAGGTATCCATTGGAAGTTCTTAAATATTTGAAGATACAGGTATATAAAACTCAAAAGTTGAAGTTACCCCTGTATTTGTTAAAAGGGGATAATTATCAGTGGTAAAAGTGTTACAGCCACAAAAACCTCAAAGTGAGCCTTTAATTTTTCAAAAAGATTGGAGAATAATTTTAAAAAGCACCAACGTTCTTGAATACAATTCAGGTTTAATAGTGTGTCGTCTTCCCATCTAAAATTATCTCAGATTGTTCAGATCTACCCAACAACTTCATTCCACAGATGAAGGAAGGAGAACCTGGCCCAAGTTCTAAGACAAAATGACCACTTTTGAGGAGGTGTTTTCTCATCAATATTCTCAGAGCCATCGCCCAAGGGAAGTGAGGGGCTTGAGTGATGCTGCCATATTGTCAGCGCGGAAATTAACAGTGCTGGGAGGGTAGGCGCGTTTCCTAAGATCACCAAGCCAGTCATGGAAGGTCGGAGCCAATAAGAAGGAGCCACTGACATCATCAAACCTCTCATTTTACGTGTATCAGAGCCCAAGGGAAGGTGGCTCCCCCAAACCTATGAATTAAGCTGTTAAACTGGAGCCTCAGGCTACTTTTCTGCCAGTGCATGCCACCTCCTGAATGACAATGTGTGAATAATTCTCAAGTCTTATATGCTTTTCCAGCAAGTTCTTCTGCTAAATCCAAGCTTATTGAAGCATGCTTCAGTTTCCCTGGATCCTAGATCACTGGGGTGACTGTTAAAAGTGTAGAATCCTGGGAGGTAGCGTCCTTCCACCCGCATTTTAAACGACTATTTCCGATGCGTACTCAAACTTGATAACTCTTTCCTGAAACATAACTAAGTCCCTTATTCACTTCTCCAGTAACTATTTTCTGAGGCTTTGGTGTGCGATGAACCTCGGTGGCGAACCCGGGCATGTGAACGATGCCTTCTAGCCCGATGATACGTTCTCTGGGTTTAGATTGTAAATGCATCATCTGCCAAGAGGATTACTCTGAATTTTTCAAATCTTGGAGGGAAAACGAAGTATGTGTGTGTGTATGTACGTGTGTGTGTGTGAGTGTGTACCAGCACACAAAAATCGTGTCATGGGACTTCCCTGGTGGTTCAGTGGTTGAGACTTCGCCTTCCAGTGCAGAGGGTGTGGGTTTGATCCCTGGTCAGGGAGCTAAGATGCCACATGCCTTGTGGCCAAAAACCCAAAACATAAAACAGAAGCAATACTGTAACAAATTCAATAAAGACTTTAAAAATAAAATGGTCCACATCAAAAAAAAAAAAAAATCTAAAAAAAAAAAAAAGTGTCACAACTGTTTTGGTAACAAGTCACAAAATTCTAATGGGAACAGGAAGTTATTGTAAAGGATACTGGATACTTTCAGATCCAAGGCAGGAAATCAACTGGTTCTCAGAGATGTCCAAGGTGAGGACTCAAGTGCTGCAGAAGCTTTCCCGTCATTGTTCATCCGAGTCTTTCTCTGTTCCTAGGTGTACCTGCTTCATTCCTCCCCTCCCCTTCCTCTCTCTCCCTCTCCCCCTCTTTCTCTGAAAAAGGAATTTCTAGACTTCTCTGGTCCTCAAGGAACCAGACTTTCCATTCATCTTAGGTACTCGCCCCACCCTCACATAAACACACTGAATTAAACTTTTTCTGGCCACCGGCCCTCAGCATTTGCTCTGCCCTCAGCCTGGAAAGCATTTTGCCTGACAACTTTCTCCATTGTTAAAAATCAGTTCAAACACCGACTCCTAAGATAGGACTTCCCTAGCTCACACTCACTGGGTACTTATCATACGCAACTGTGGCTCACAAAATCTCTGAATATTTGACATTTGGCTCCCATTTCATTGCTCACGTCCTATTCCATTGCTTATTTGCTTTACAGCATTTATCCAAATATGAAAGTATTGTGTTTACCTATTAGTTTACCCATTAAACTTCTGTCTTATCATGATAATGGGAGCTCCATGCAGAGGTGTGCCAGGGCTAGTTCACATGTGCTCATGACAGCTAACTGTCAAATAAGCAGGAATTTTGTGAACCACTTGTTAAACTGATGACACCATGGAAACTGAAAAATGCTACAAGTCAGGACTTTCTTTTATTGGGGTATACTTGCTTTACAATGTTGTGTTAGTGTCTGCTGTACAACGAAGTGAATCAGCTCTATGTATACATATATCCCCTCCCTCTTGGACCTCCCTCCCCTGACATCCCACCCATCTAGTTCACCACAGAGTACCGAGCTGAGCTCCCTGCACTCTACAGCAGGTTCCCACTAGCTCTCTGTTTTACACATGGCAGTGCATATATGTCACTCCCAATCTCCCAATTCATCCCACCCAGCTCCCCACCCCATGTCCACACGTCCATTCTCTACTTCTGTGTCTCTATTCCTGCCCTGAAAATAGGTTCATCTGTACCATTTTTCTAGATTCCACATATATGCATTAATATATGATATTTGTTTTTCTCTTTTTGACTTACTTCACTCTGTATGACAGACTCTAGGTCCACCCACATCTCTACCAATGGCCCAATTTCATTTCTTTTTATGGCTGAGTAATATTCCATTGTATATATGTGCCACATCTTCTTTATCCATTCATCCATCAATGGACATTTAGGTTGCTTCCATGTCCTGGCTATTGTAAACAGTGCTGCAATGAACATTGGGGTGCATGTGTCTTTTTGAATTATGGTTTTCTCAGGGCCCAGTAGTGGGATTGCTGGGTCATATGGTAGTTCTATTTTTAGTTTTGCAAGGAAACTCCATACTGTTCTCCATAGTGGCTGTAACAATTTACATTCCCACCAACAGTGCAAGAGGGTTCCCTTTTCTCCACAACCTCTCCAGCATTTACTGTTTGTAGATTTTTTGATGATGGCCATTCTGACCAGTGTGAGGTGATACCTCATCATAGTTTTGATCTACATTTCCTCTAATAAATAGTGATGTTGAGTATATTTTCATGTGACTCTTGATATTTTTCATAGAATTAGAACAAAAAATTCTACAACTTTATATGGAAACACAAAAGACTCCAATCAGCCAAAGCAATCTTGAGAAAGAAATGGTGCTGGAGGAATCAGGCTCCCTGACTTCAGACTATACTACAAAGCTACAGTAATCATGACAGTATGGTACTGGCACAAGAACAGAAGTATAGCTCAATGAAACAGGATAGAAAGCCCAGAGATAAACCCACGTACCTATGGTCACCTAATCTCTGACAAATGAGGCAAGGATATACAATGGAGAAGAAAAGACAGCCTCTTCAATAAGTGGTGCTGGGAAAACTGGACAACTACATGTAAAGGAATGAAATTAGAACACTTCCTAACACCCTAACACCATACACAAAAATTAACTCAAAATGGATTAAAGACCTAAATGTAAGACTGGACACTATAAAACTCTTAGAGGAAAACATAGGAAGAACACTCTTTGACAAAAATCACAGCAAGATCTTTTTTGACCCACCTCCTAGAGTAATGAAAATAAAAACAAAAATAAACAAATGGCACCTAATTAAACTTAAAAGCTTTTGCACAGCAAAGAAAACTGTAAATGACATGAAAAGAAACAACCCTCAGAATGGGAGAAAATATTTGCAAACGAAGCAACTGACAAGGGATTAATCTCCAAAATATACAAACAGCTCAGGTAGCTCAATATCAAAATAACAAACAACCCAGTCAAAAAATGGGTGGAAGACCTAATAGACAAACCAGGACTTTTAAAACGTTTCCCAGCGAGCTGATCCACCGGTAGGTACAGCACTGGTTCCATGAAAGCAGCAGAGATTTCTTTACTTTTGCACTGTTAACATCTAGATACATTCAACATGGAATTTGTGTTGAATAAACAGACGCATGACTTACTACTTTAGACGATTTCTTGTTTTTTCCCAAATCCACAAGTCTTGGGGAAATGATTCATTTGCCCAACTAGAACAAGGTACTCATGACTGAACAGTTAACTACAGCAAAGGCAGCAGTGTCATGACATAACTAGGGGCTGGTCCACTGATTGTCTGCTGTGTTCATAGGGTGGAGGTACCATTTCCAGAAAAGGCACTGGGCAGACAGATCAAAACAATTAAAAGAAAATAAAAATGTTCATTACATTTATCTCTCCCACTGGACTAGGATCTTCTTGAGGCAGAGTTGATGTCATTCAACTTTGTAGCCCCTCTGTGCACCAACACACTTTAGTAAAAAATGAATAATATTTATTTGGATTAAAATGTAATTGTATTTTCTCTTTATGGGGTTTTATACTAGTATACAAAGGAAACAAATAAATTCAGAAAATTATTCAAAGGCTTTCCCCATTGACCAGCAAAGCTCTTTCATAATGACTTGGGAATGGTGGGGGAAGGCTCCATTTGAAACCCTTCTTCTAAAGCTCATTTGCTTTATTCAAGGAAACCAACAGAACAAGTGGGTCCAGGGACTCTGTTCTGTTGCCTAAACCGTGAGGAGAACATATCAGGCCAAATTGGATTAACATGCCCAGGAAACTCCTTTCTGTGTTAACAAACCACATAGTGCATGCTGTAATAAAAATAATGAGCCATTTATAAAATTTATTTTTATTATGTTAAGCTTTTTAAAATAATGAGCCATTTTTGACAAATAACCCTATTTTTAATTTAGCGTTGTCCAAATATGCAGTAATAACAAGGGTGACACAAGTTCTTTAATAATTCTACCCCTTAGGTGAGGGATTCGGGATAGTAGTTAAAACCCAATTCTCTCTTTCTTTCAAAGAATATAATCAAAGTGCTGTCTCTAAGTGGCTGCTTTACTGCCTGACAGAATATGTTATCTGCCTTTTTCTCCATAAAAGGCTTTCCAGCAAGTGCTCTTGGTAAAACGATCTTGACAAACTTTGGGAGACAAGAGCGATGCCCGAACATGAAAGAGTCAGAAATTAAGCAGCCGAGCCACATTCGCAGCTGCTCTTGACATTCGTCACGAGCCCACAGCTAATTAAATAGAGGTAACTTTTCTCCACTTCGTCCTATTGATCACCCTCCAGGCTCAGTCTGTAAGCAGGTTTTTCTGTGAATTGTGGTCTGCTGGAAAAATCTGTTCACGTGAAGGTATTTGAAAGTTTTCTCTTCCGTGGCCCCAGAGCAAGTTGAAGCACTTCAAAGCAATGACGACAATCTTGGGAGGAGAGCTTTCTGAAATTCACCTGCAATAAACTACCTGCTTGAGGTGGAGGGTCAGGTGGGCATGACTTGTGGATGTTCCCTGCCACCTCTCAGGTCCCTGAAGATTAGCCATCTCTCTCCTGGTCCTGAGGCAGTGCGGACTCGTCTCTAACTACATTTTCAGGCACATATCTGACCGTCGGGGATCATTTATGGAGGATGCTATAAATCTCAGCTCAGAGAGAGAAAAGAGAATCACGGTGCTCAATGATTGGTAAATTTTGGTGAGCGATAGCAAGATCAAGCTCTAAATAAAGGCTTCCAAACACCGTCCAGAATCAAATGCAAAAATAGTGATGCCCCAAAGTTACATTCTCTTAGGACCCCGTTAGACAAGGGAGAGTGTCTTCTGATCAGGAACCGCCATGCTGGTCAATTTTTTCTCCTGCTCTTCGTGTTTCATATCCTTCTGTTGTTCCAATAAAGACAAAAGCAAGCCAGGGGAATTTTCAGTCAATTAGAGCTGCTACTTCACCTGGGGGCGAGGATCCCAGGATCATACCCGGAGACACAGTGTAAAGGTAGGAGATGCTCCCTATTGGTCACCAGAGTCACCTTAGGCTTTGACCTTGGGCCACGTCTACCCCAGGCCGCCCTAACTGAATTACGCTCTCCCCTATGATAAGAATCAGTAAAGAGCGTTTCCAAAATGGGCCTTAACCCTGGCTACACATTTAGAATTGCCTGAGAAGGTTAAAGAATTACCAAGATGGGGGTCTCGGACCCCAGGGGTTTCTATTCAATTGGTCTGGAGATAGACGTAGGCATCAGTTGATTTTTCAAAATGCCACAGAGCAAGTGGTTTCAAGAGTATCAGAACGGGAAGCCAATGTAGCCTCACCAGGTTCACTTAGAGACAAACCAGTGGTGCTTATTGAAGGGATACGAGTATCCACTCATGCCAGCACCAAATTAGGGTGCATTTCCTAAGATTGAGAAAAGAGATTCCAGCTCACCCGCAAACCAAGTCCGGGACACATTAAACAGAGGCCTGAAGACTCTTGGTTACTCAGGTGACCACAGGTCCATATAAATGAGCGAAGAGGTCCTGGTGGAGACTTAGATGAAGGCAGAAGGCAGGCCTCATCCAAAGGGGCCAGACGAGCCTCAGCTCCAGACAGTGAGGCCAGGAGAAATACGCCAGGTTGTGCAGTTTTTCAGGAAAAGCTGGGAATTGGATTTCTCTACAGAATCTCTTGTTTTTTTCAATATTGGTTCTTTTATGTTTGAAACACAGGGCCAGCCAAAAGAAACATTCTCTGGACCCTGTCACTTGCGGAACATCTCGTGGCCCACAGAGATCCTGGTGCAGCGAGCTGGACCACTCCTGAGGAGCTTTCTCACTGATCAGTTCATCCGCGTCCCTTTCTCTATGTGAGTCTGTTTCTGTTTTGTAAATAAGTCCATTTGTGTCATATTTTAGATTCTACATACGAGTGATATCACAAGGTATTTGTCTTTCTCTGTCTGACTTACTTCCCTTAGTATGATCATCTCTAGGTCTTTCCATGTTGCTGCAAAGGGCATTATTTCATTCCTTTTGATGGCTGAGTAATAGTTCATTGTATATACATCACATCTCCTTTACCCATTCATCGGGGGAAAGGGGGCAGGGGAGAGGCATAAATTAAGAGTTTGGGATTAATAGATACAAACTATTATACATAGATAAACAACAGGGTCCTACTGTATTGCACAGGGAACTATATTCAATAACCTGTAATAAACCATAATGGAAAAGAATATGAAAAAGAATATATATATAACATATATATAAGTATATATCTGAATCACTTTGCTGTACACCAGAAGCTAACATAACACTGTAAATCAAGATTTACAGTATAAGTTTTATTACAGTATACTATTTATTATTGATTGAAGTATCCATAATAAATAAATTAAAATATTTTTAAAAGATGTCATAAGTTTAATTAAAAAAGCCCCCTTCTCAAGCATCTGCCGCCAACATAAAACTTTGACATGTTGCCTAAAATTCCACCAACCAGATATGCGTTCGAATAGAATAAAAACTTTTTACCATGAAAGTCCTCTCATACCTCAGAGGGAGTTAGTTCACTACAATACGCACCGAGGGAACCAGAAGGATGCGGGAGGATAATAATAAGGGAAAGGTTATTTTGCCACCTGAAGCACCACGAGAACCACGAGAAGGGGGAGGTTGGTGAGAGGCGCCAGAAAGCCCGCGGGCAGCAATGGGGCCCAGGGACCTGCAGACAGTGGCAGACTCGAGATTAACAGGAAGTAAGAGCAAAAGAACAGTGGCGCTGGGCTACACAAATAAACGTCAACATGTCCCTGCCTTCCTGGAATTCACATCTTTGAGCAGGAGACAGACAACGTACAAATAAATATATAATACGTCCAGCATGTACGAGGAAGGAGTGAGGGGATGTCGTGCGGGAACGCTGGGGGCATGGGGGCCCTGAGAGCCATCGCACAGACACTGGCCTTAATCCTGCTTGAGACACGCAGGCTCCGCGGGCTTTGCAACAGAGAAATCACGTGATCTGACATACTTTTAAAAGACTCACTCCGCATCGCAGCGTGGAGAATATGCTGTAGGGGCCAGAGGGGGAAGCTGGAAGCCCAGCTTGGATAGTGCAATCATCCAAGCCACAGAGAATGTCTCCAACACCAAATCAGTTTTCTGCTGCGAGAATACTGGGACACGCAGCAGATTAGAGAGGTGAAAACAACAGATGCCTAACAAGCAGGCTCAACCATCTTCCATTAAACTGGACAATTAACGCTTGCCTCCAGCCACTTTCTGAAGCTGAGAGCTGAAAGGACTACTACATTCTCAGCCAAGCCCATCTTAAGGGAAAGAAATTCCTCCACTCTTTGTTGCAAGGGTCTAAGGGTTGTGGAGGTCAGGAGAGTAAAAAGAGAATGATGGCTTTTACTCTGCTGACAGCCAGCAAATGTTTGAGTTATGGCTAACAATTAAGTCCTAATTGGCCATAATGTAAGCCTCTTCTGAATGGAGGTGTAAATATTGAAACAGATGAGCTGCTATTTTTCAGACCTGGATGGCAGTCAGTCAAAATGAAAAGCTAATTTCAGCCTTGCAGGAAAACCCTGTATTGTAATCAAGTGTGACACAGTGGGAACAATAAACTGGCATTTAAGGTGAGGGGCTATTTACTTCCCTGTTGCAATGTTTGTGATGATAAGTTGCACTGCCCCTTTGCAAAATTAAAGCAAGCTATGGCTTTGATCCGGAGCATGAGGAAACATCTGGGGAACTGGCCAGAGGTGGAGTTCAAAGACAGCTGAGAGCTGAAGGCAAACAATCCACCTTCCCAGATGTCCAGTGCTGGGGGGATATCTCGTGCTATTTGGTTGTCCTCCCAAATAGGAGAACAACCAAAAGACCTGGCCAAAGTAATTAATCAAAAGTTTATACTGAAAATCATGAAAATAAAGGGGTGTGTGTGTGTGTGTGTGTGTGTGTGTGTGTGTGTGTGTGTGTGTACTGTTTAACCATACTGCAGCCCAACATTAAAATCTAATTATTGGGCTTCCCTGGTGGCACAGTGGTTAAGAATCTGCCTGCCAATGCAGGGGACATGGGTTCGAGCCCTGGTCCAGGAAGATCCCACATGCTGCAGAGCAACTAAGCCCGTATGTCACAACTACTGAGCCCGCGAGCCACAACTCCTGAAGCCCGTGCGCCTAGAGCCCATGCTCCGCAACAAGAGAAGCCACCACAATGAGAAGCCAGCGCACCGCAATGAAGAGCAGCCCCTGCTCGCCGCAACTAGAGAAAGCCCGCACGCAGCAATGAAGACCCAACGCAGCCAAAAAATAAATAAATAAATAAATAAAATTTTTAATCTAATTATTAAGGATCTAAAATATTAATTTAGTAATTAATTTAGGAATTATTAACTAGGTGCCAGTTATGTCCAAGGCCTTATCCTAGGCACTAGGGAATCATCAGTGGACAAAATATATGAAGTCCCTTCTCCTGAGTAACCTACATTCTATTGAAAATAATAACAACTAAAACTTTGGTTCTTACTCTGGAAGTCTGCACTCTTCTAAGTGTGTTGCTTGCATTGACATATGCATCCCTCTTAATAACCCTAGGGGTTAACTACTTTTACTATCTCCAATTTACAGATGAGAATCCTGGGGCACAGAGAGGCTGAGTGATGAGCCCCAAATCACACAGCTTTGGCTCCTGGGACACAGCCAGTGAGCCAGGCAGTGTCCTCTTTGAGCTTCAGGTCTAGAGGGGATGAAAGCATTATAGGAGGAATTCCAAGTGTTACAGTTGTTACAAAGGAAATGCATGAAATGCACGGGGTTGGGGGAGGGGGAGGGAATAGGCCCCAACCTAGCCTGAGTATTTTTATCACAGCAGTAACACTTGTAATAGGGGCCTCTCATAAACATGCATATGTTTTCCCAAGTAACATGTCTGGCTGATTTAAGGACAACAGTTGGTTTTGCTCTTTGCAAAAACCAGTAGTTTGGAATCCTAATCTCCTCTCTCCGTGTTCATTTTAACCTCTCTCCCTCCAAATTCTATTAAGGGTGGGCTGAACATGGGAGGGCGGGGTGGATATTTTCTAAGACATTAAACTTCTTGAATCATACAGTGTATATAATTTATATGTGTAACGTTCTGAAGATTTCATATCTTCTGTGAGTCTCTCCATTATAAATTATTTATAGGTTTTAATATTTCAATAAAGCCAGTAGGATTCATTCAGTTGCTCTGAATTGCTTATTCTAATACTCAAGAAAGATCAGCTTGTAAAATATTTGCTTTATTAATCTGAACATATTGAGGGGATTTTCTTAATTGTTCAGGGTTTAAGGGTATGACTAAAAAAATGAAAAGAAAAAGAAAACTCTTTCCGTCCCTGAGAGTCTCAGGTGCTTTACCAGATGACCCAGGGCTGTGTCCTTGTATAACGCCTGCTCTGATTCTCCAGCGGCAAAAGAGATGTAGAGAAATTTTTCTTTTTAAATGCTTACTTCCTAAATAAGCTTTGTTAATTAGCTGACAAAGGAATTGTAAGCGTTCTCACTTTAGTGGGGACAGTCAGGACCCAGTAAAAGCTCCATTTCCCAGATCACATTCTTCAAAGATGTCTGTAGATGATATTTTAAGCTCCACCCAGAAAGCACAAAGCCAGGGTTCATTCGGTCACATCATCTGGCAAATTACTCATCCCCTCCGTTCCTCAATTCCCTAGGCTATTAATGGGGGTAATAATTGTATCCACGTCATTAAGCCAATATCAGAATTCAACTAGTCAATATAAAAACACCTAGAACAGCACTTGACATGCAGTAAGTTAAGTATAAGCTGCCATGTTGTTTTGTTGTTATATATTCATTTCACACATATTATTGGACACCCACTGTACTCTTTTCCAGCTGTGAGGGAAACAGAAACAAATGAGAGAGGACCTCCATCCATTACTATATACTCTTGTAGGGAAAACAGACAAACAACAAATAAATTAGGTAAATTTCAGCTTCCGTTAACGGTCATGATGAAAACAAAAAGGGCTGATGGGAGAGGATGCCTCCTTAGGTTCCGTTAGGGTCAAGGGAATCAGAGAAGCCTCCCTCTGGAGGTGATACTGGAGGTGATGCTTGAACCGTAGAGAAGGATCTGGCTGGGGAAGTATTAGAAAGAAGTGATCTGCACACAGAGAAAAACAAGGGCAAGGGTCTTGGCCTGGAACATGTCAGCTTGTTAAAGAGGCAAGAAGCCCGCCGAGCTTGGGGAGAAGGGACAGAGTTGAGGCCCCAGAGGTGAGCTGGGACCAGGTCCGGCTGTGCGCACGGGTGAGATGCTAGCTTCTCTGCCAACCATACTGGGAAGCCATTGGAATCACAGGAGCTTGGAAATAACATCCTTTAACCTGCACCTTAAAAGATGACTCTGACTGCCATTTGGAGCCACGTATCCAGGTCAACAGCAGTGAGCACATCTTTCCAGACACTGAGGGGAAAAGAGTGAGGGATTTACCAGGAATGTGAATCTTACAGGTGTCAGAGCTGGAGGAGACCTCCAGAGGTTCAAGTCCAGCATCCTCGTTTCACAGAGAGGGAAACGGCACATCTCCCAGTACGTCAAGCTCAGACTTGAGAGAAACGTCGATTGCTTTGCAAGTGCAGGTGCTGAATAAATTCAAGACGAGGCTTGAAAGCACAAGCTGCACCTGTGCTCCAGAAACAGCACCCTTACCAGGTTCTTTATTACCCCACAGAAACGTCGGGGCTTCTTTTCCCCTAAGTCTTCCTGAAAATAATCCTACAGCCCCTGTCATCAGTACTCACTGCCGGGGGGCGGGGGGCTGCATACACAGGCTGTGCGCACAGACCCACCTGAGGACAGGTGTAGGAGAAGGAAAGAAAAATACATCAAGGGAAGACGCCCCCCAGGTGAGGTCTGTGCACGAGGGACCGCGCCATAAGAACTGCACGCGTGTTCTGGCCGCCCTTGGGCCGTGGCTCCTGACGTCAGGCCTTTAAATAGGAAGGACATGGATCTTTCAGGGAGAGAAAAAAGGGATCGCGCACACCTGCATTCTGCTGCATTTCGCCTCCGAAACCGGAGCTCGGCAGATGGGAGTTAAAGAGACGCGTGCTGCTGCCTGAGGCACGTCTCCACTTGTTACGCGGGTCCGTTTGTTTCTTTCTTTAATGGTTCACTTAGCCAAACTCAGAACCAGAAAAAAAAAAAAAAATCAATCTTAGAACATGCCCAAACTCTTTTGAAAAAAAATGTTGGATTAAAGTGATTAAAAACGAGTCAAGGATGGATTTTACGACTTAATTTACACCATGTAGAAGACGACATAAATCCAGGGCTGGCATCGCCAGTAGGCAAATTAAGTACATGGCTGGAGCACCGGCAAAGGCAGAGGCATTAATCTGGGGGTGGGCATTAATTTGTGATGTTAAGAAGTCTAAATAATAATTATGGGGGAACACAGAAATTTGTAGGACATTCATTCATGCGTGTTTTCGTATGGATTATTTTGAACTTCCCGTGAGGTAGGAGTTTAGGTCATAATCTCCCTATTAGTAAGGGCATCTAAAAGGCTTAATCTCTAATGGTTGTTATAAGGAGACAATGAAATGATAAATGAAAAGTGCCTTGGTTTATTCCGAAGACCTTGGATGATGGATGTTAGTGCTTGCCCCAAACTCATTCCAACTACAGCATTACTCAATGCCTTAGATGTATTTCTCGGCTTACAGATTTAAAAGAGTTTTTTTTGGAAGCCATTATTTCATTTGGTTTTCACACCAAATGAAAGCCTGTAAGGTAACTGAGACCAAGAGGCTCTGGCAATTACTGGGTTTCTGACGACACATTAGTCACTTTTCAAGCACAAGCTGAACTGATTTCTCCTTCACTGCAGATTTTTTTAAAGGCGTTAGTAGGGAGGAGGAATTTGTATGTCTATTTACAATTAATACAAGTGATGAGACAAACTTTATGAACACTTGCCCTACAACAGAGTTTTATGATACATTTTCTCTAAAATTGTAATTGTGGAGTTAACACAAGTCTTGGGGATAAAGGCTGGAGTCCTAGGTTAAAGTTAAGCAAGTCTGTATAGTCTAAGAGTTTGATGGTTCTGAAAAGGTTTGCCTTCTTTCCACTGCATCTGAGAAAACATGGGCGAGATTATCTAACTTGCAAAAAGGAACCAATTATAATCAAATCTAATTTTACCTGGAACCATTGCCCCGTATTTCATTCATGAGTTTTAAATATTCTGTATCCTTCCCTGTCTTGTTTATAGAGAAAAATGCTGCACATCATGGCACCTGAATAAAAAGGTATCTTTAGGTCCTTAGGACTGTTTCCATTCTTTGCAAAATCCCTTGCCTAACTTATGATTCCTTTCATCAAGACTGGGTCAGAAGAGACAGGAAACGGAGATGGGGGAAGATAGAAATAGAGATCTCGTTCACATTTCCCTTCTCAAAAAGGAGACTTAACTTTCTGATTTCACAATAGGAGGCAAAAGCATTACGAACCTCATTACACAGATAGGTTTAGGTGATCTGCCCCAAATCCCATAGCTAGAAAATTACTGTGAGGGGATATGGCCCCTTCAACTCTGAGAGATTTCGGCCATGTGACACCGGGAAATAGACAGTCTCATTTCAACTGGATCCAGTGATGACATGTTGAAAGGGGAAGAGAATTGTCCACTTTTTCAAGTTGACATGATCTTAATAGGGACCTTGAAAATCATGATAGGACCAAAGGAGAACGTTCCCTCCTCCTGTGTCACTCATTTCACTTTTCTTATGTTAAAATGTCACCATTCTTTGCCCTACTTTTCCCTCCTTTGTCAAGTCTGCTCCAACCCAATGAATCTTCATTCATTAACTTATACATCCACATTTTTTTCATTCATTCAAACAAACATATAAGTGCTTACCAAACACCAGCTGCTGTTCTGGAAATGGGAGCTATAGCACTGAAGTTAGACAATGGCCCTGCTTCTGGAGCTTATATGAGAATGGAAAGAGCCAACACATCCCTGGACAAAGGCCAAATGGGTCACATGATCAGGAGATGTTGGTTTCGGCAGAGCAGGAAAGCCCTTAAGGGTAAACACTTCTCCTTACCTGCTTCCTTTGCTTGCTTCATCTTTTCTTGTCTCTCTCTTCAGAGCATCATGACCTAGAGCAGGGAAGAAAGAGAGGGAAAAAAAAGCCTCAGAACTCTTTAATCAAACAAAATGGAATCCCGAGTTTAAATAAACACACTAGATAAAGACAGAGCTACTCAGGCTGACTGAGAGTAGAGGTGAGAATCCAGTCTACCTGTTCTGTTTCCATTTTGCAAGGGCTCTTGGGTGGTGGTGTGGTTCAGAGGTCCATGGAACCGTGAAGGCTCAAGAGAGCCAAGATAGAAACCACTGACAGCCTCGATTAGGTGATAGACCTAGCCTAGGGAACAGAGCAAAAATGTCCGGTCAGCCTGTTCTTCAGGACGGCCTCTGGCCAGTGTAGCCAGACGGGCATCATGGCTCAGCCTCACACTCCAGGGTCAGAATTTCTCTGTAAAGACGTGGACTGTACATCTTCCCCAGAGCATTCCATTTTGCATCCTTCTTCAAAAATGGGAAGACTGTAGGGAACGGGCCAAGAATTCAGGGACTCAGTATTTTACCCAAACAGTATTCATCTAAACATGGCTATCCCAATTGCTGTTACATTCAGGTAGTTACTAATTCTAAGATTTTAACATAAACAATAAACCTACAAAACATGCATGCATCCTGTTATCTGTTTGCTCTCAATAGGCTTTTAATGACTCAGATTATTTCTGTGTCTACAGATGTGTAGCCTTTTGGGGGAGATAGTAACAAAACAGAAACAAAAAGATAACTTGTGGGAAATGAACCAATTGGACATTCTAAAATTAGCTAAGTTTTGTCCTCTTTCTTTATTGTATTATGCTACCTACGCTTCTCCTCAGAAAAAGATTTCCAAGAACTGAAGTTTAGAATCTGATAAACCTCATCAAATCCCTCCAGAGCTTTACCATCTGCCATCTCTCTGACCTAAAGCAAACAATTTAATTCCTTTTGCTTAGTATTCTTAGCTGTAAAATGGGATAATAATAGTGTCAACTTCATAGGGTTGTGGGCATTGGACTATATGAGATAACATATGCTAAGAGCTTGACACAGTGCCTGGCACAGAATAAGTGCTCAATAAATGGTAGCTATTATTATATGTCGTGTATCTATTCTATCTTTTTTAAAAAATCTTAACACTTCCAGGCACAGGACTTCACCGATAGCCTATACTCCACAATTGAGCGATTGTTTTTGGTTGATAACTATTAAGCTAAATCTTTAGATTTGAATCAGCCAAATATGATTAAACACCAACCACGACAAAGCCTTGGGTCCTCCAGGCATTTTCATCTTTAATCCTTCCCTCCTTTAATCCTTCATGCAGCCCTGTGAGAACTGTATGACAGAGTAGGAGTAGGATTGTGTGATTAACTAGAGTCTAACTGCGTAACTTCAAATCCTAACTTTATTCCAACTAGTTACTTGGCTTTGGGGAAATTACTTCTCTTATCAGGTTCAACTTTCCTCAAAGGGTTGTAATAAAAATTTAAAGATATAATGCAGGTAAACATACATGTGGTGTCTGGTGTACAATAAGCATTCAATAACATTAGATTCCACTATAGTAGAAGCTCTTTAATCAATCTCTGCTTAACTAACTTTACAATCTCCATTGCTTCAGTAAAACACTGTGACTGAAGCTTACTCTTCCCTGGATCTCTTGTTTGCCTGCACACCTGTGCTTCCAACGGGTAAATTCTATGCAAACCAGATCAATTGTAATTGTTTATGCTATCTGTTCCTGCTACTGAAAGCATACATATGGTACATAAATTGGTGAATATTAGTGAAAACTAATTTTCCAATAAAAATTAATTTGAAATATTTGGAAACTGGAAAGGAAACTGAACTAGGCTTGAGGGGAAAAAAATCATATAAAATGAAAACATCATTAAAATATCTAAAAATAGTCTACATACATTGCTTCACAATGTATTCTTTCTAATTTCCTCTTAAATAAAAAAAGAAACATAAGAAAGATGCAGGACTCAAATACTCAAAGAAAAAGTCCTTGTCCTAAATATGATTAGCAAATGAATGGAAACTTATATGTTTTCATTTAAAATAAATTCTACTACATTAGCTATTATTTCCATTTAATAGATATAAATGTGGTAGGCAGAATAATAGCCACCCCAAAATATCCATGTCCTAATTCCCAGAACATGTGACTGTATTAACCGTATATGGCAAGGGACAATGAAAGTTGCAGACAGATTTAAGGTTGCTAATCAGTTGACCCTGAGATGGAGAGATGATCCCAGATTATCCAGGTAGGCCTAACATAATCACATGGGTCCTTAAAAGTGGAAGAGGAAGGCAGAAGAGGAGGTCAGAGTAAAGTGATGGGAAAGGATTCAACCAGCAGTTGCTGGCTTTGAAGATGAAGAAGAGCAAGGAATGTGGGCTGTGTCTCCAGAAGCTGGAAAAGGAAAGGAAGTGGATTCTCGCCTGGAGCCTCCAGAAGAAATGCAGGCTTGCCAACATCTTGATTTTAGCCTACTGAAACCTGTGTCAGACTTTTGAACTACAGAACTGTAAGACAACAAATGTATGTTGTTTTTAGATACCGAGTTTGTGGCCATTTGTTATAGCAGCAACAAGAAACTAATACAGTAACACCAAGGCCCAGAAGGTTTAATGACTTGCCTAAGGTTACGTGATAAACCCAGCCTTCTCACTTCAATACAGGATTCTTTCTACTATTGTCCACCTCCTTGTTTAACAAAAATTAAAAGTTACACTTCTTAGAATGCCAAATCATATGATAATTGATAGTTAAGCAGCCACTATTCTATTACTGTTGGTTTGGCTTTAAACTACCATTTCCTAAATGTTTATAATGTGTCAGGCTCTAGAAAGGTCACTGCATACAGAATTATTTTAAATTCTGAACTCAACCTGTAATGCACAAATATTCTCTGGTGGGGAATAACTTTGGTTACTTGCGTAGAACTGACCAACGAAAGACAGAGCTGAAGTTTAAGCTCAACTACCTCACTCAAAAACAGGGAGGGGGAAGGGTAAGCTGAGACGAAGTGAGAGAGTGGCATGGACATATACACACTACCAAAGGTAAAATCGATAGCTAGTGGGAAGCAGCCGCATAGCACAGGGAGATCAGCTCGGTGCTTTGTGACCACCTAGAGGTGTGGGATAGGGAGGGTGGGAGGGAGGGAGATGCAAGAGGGAAGAGATATGGGAACATGGGTTTATGTATAACTGATTCACTTTGTTATACAGCAGAAACTAACACACCATTGTAAAGCAATTATACTGCAATAAAGATGTTAAAAAAAAAAAAAAAAACCTGTGGAAAGAAGCCGCATTGTAACTTTGCATGCTGTGTGTCCCTCTCCCCTCTCTTTCTCCCCCATCACATGACCAGGAGCATTTTGAAACTTCCTGGAGCCCTGACTCTCTATACTTTAGTTAACTGCTCACAGTGTGAATAGCCCCTAGCAGAAACCTGAAAGGTTTCCCTGGAGGGATCCAGAATTTAGATGCAGGTGGGAAAACAAAGTTAGATAAAGCATCACATTGACAGAGAGCCCTCCCTTCCTAGAACTGCAGTGCTAAGAGCCTCATTTTGGAACCAGCATCTCCTGCTCAATACACAGTAAATGACTTTCTTACATCCTCTTAAAGAAATGGGAAATACTGAATGAATTCATCTAAGAGCCAGCACAGAGTATAAGTTATTTGCCTCGTGTTGTTATGACTATGAATGGTATCCTTTAATCACTGAAGTCTCCAAAGCTCCTCCCCGCTCTTTAAATTCCTTTTTATCCACAGTTCTGCTTATTCCTTTAGATCTCGAAAGCCTTCTTACAAGACAATATATTACTCATTTGTAGCATGGTATTTAAATACCCTCTGTTTGATTTTTTTTTCCCTACTAATCTTAACCTCCTCTCCTGAAGCATCACCTTTGCATTTCCTAAATCCAGCATAAACCTAACAGGGAGAATTTAAATTTCCATCATTTCAGAGAGGAACAGTATTTTTTAAAACACTAATTTTAGTTAGGGGTTTTGAAACAAAAGTCCCTGAGCACAGCTTCCCCTCCCCAAAGTTGAAAACAATGGGGTTTGTTGTATTAATATCTAATATTTACCGTGCAGCAGCCAAAGGCACAGTTCTTCCACGCTGGTGTACACTGTACCCTCCCGGGTGTTCCCAAACTAATGATCAGTTTTTCTCCCATGTCAATTTAGTTAACCGTAGTTGACACTCAAATTAGCTCCAATTTCCACTCCAGGGGGCCAGATCCTTTTCTCTCGACCGAAAAAAAAAAAAAAAGGTACTATTTTTTTTTTTTGGAAAGACAAGTGGGGAAATGAAAGAAAGGCTGTGAAATAAGTTACATACAAAAAACACAATTTCCTTTTTCTAAGTTGAACGGTCTTCAACCCAGTAACTACACGTTAGTTTCAGAATGTGAGTTCCAGCCTTTAAACCCAGTAGGTCCTTCTTACCTGTACCAATATTTCTTCACCTGCTCACTTTAAAGATTCTCCTCCGTATCCTCTCCAGCAATCATTGGAGGGAAGATATTTATTTTCTTTAATGCTTTGCCAATCTGTGTTTGCAGCATAAATGCCAATACTTGTCTACTTGTTATTTTTTTCACTCATCTCCCCAGTCCACTGCCAACCTCCCTCCCTTCATGTCCCTTGTGCTGGAGGAAAGCCCAGGATTTCCAATGTTTTATCACCAGGTGTTGCATCAACACCACAAAGTGGTACTTGGCTTCCCCACCAGGAAGTAGCCTGTGTCACACTCGGGCTTGTGCAGTCAGCCATTAAGCTACACATTTCTACCTGTTCTCTGACATTAAATCCTTCTCATTCCTGAAAGCCATTTTCACTGATCTAGACAGATTCTATTTATATTATTTATAATTTCCGGGGCTAAAAACTGTTAGATTGAAAAGAGCTCAAGAATTAGCTGTTAACCACACCCCCTTAATTTACAAACTAATAAAACTGAGCCAGAGCGATTCTGTCTTTCCGTCCTTTCTCCCTTTACTTCAGTTTCTTCTTCCTTCCCTCCCACTTGGCTCATTTCCCCCCCTTCCTCCTTTCATTTTACAAACACCTATTGAGTGACTTCTTCGTGCCAGGTGCTGAAGATATAGATAGCAGTGTCCAAGGCAGACATCCCCTGTCCTCAGAGGATTTACATTCTGGTGGAAAACATGAACACAGAGCAGAAAATTAAGTATTCATTTGCAACTGTGATCAACGCTGCCCAGGAGAAGGACAAGATAGCATGAAATCAAATAACAAAGGGGTTGTTGGTACGACCTATTTGGGCAAATCACTCATCTGTATCAAACCTCTCAAAGTGTTCATTCATTTTAATCTAGAAATGGCACTGGAAATGAGCTCAAATGTGTATTCACTTGGGAAATCATTACAGGTGTTTTTTACCATAGCAGAGAAGCCGTGAACGCCCCTCCTGAACAACTGCATTAGGTTAAGTGAAATATGGCATAGCCGTATGATGACTTAATAAGTGCTTGTTCAAAATTCTGCTGTAGAAGGATATTCATTGGTTTGGAGGAATGTTAACAACATTAAGTGAAGAAAGAGAAAGACGATAAAACAGTACACATAACATGATCCTGTTTCACACAAAATACAAAGTGAGGCGAGTGATACAGATGAACCAGAGTCAGGAGGAGGCCCACCAGCATGTTGCCAGGACCTATCTTCAAGGAAAGGGATTATGGATGATTCACTCCTTCATAATTTTTCAGTTATCCAGATTTTCTTAAGTAAGTCTGTGTTACTTATGCAAGGGATCCGTTTAATATTAATTGTTTAAAAGTATGTGCTCAGTCATATATGAGTATCTCCACCACACAGGACATGCAGTCATTAAGCATCTGTTGAACAAACTTAAGATATTGAAGAGGGGAAAGTTAAAAGTGTGTGTGTGTGTGTGTGTGTGTGTGTGTGTGTGTTACTAGTTTGATTGTAGTTAAAGGCTTGTGAAGTTTTGTAAATATCATATGAAACAGCTTCCTTCCATGAGAAGTTTTCAAATGCCTCCTCATTATATTGTACCTATGCTGTGTAGATTCTGAAAGAAAAAAAAATAGTTGTTGAAAACATATAAATCCCAAAATTGGAAATGTGGGCTTCTCATAATAAGAATGATAGTAATGGCTCATCACATTGAATAGCCCTTATAAATGCAAATTCACTTTCAAGTTCTTTCACATTTATTATTTATTACTTTCTGTCAGATATAAGCTCCTTGTATCCTAAAATTGCATTCACCCCTCACACCTTCAAATAAAGAAGAGTATAAGGTTCAGTTAAAATTCTGTACTCAAATATCTAATCAGCGGCAACTTTTTCATCAATAACCTTTCAGGGATTCCAGTGTCATTCATTAGGTGGTCAGAAATTTCTGAAATCTCTTTTGTATGCTAACTTCTTCAGTTTAAAAATAAAGCCATGGGCTTCCCTGGTGGCGCAGTGGTTGAGAATTCGCCTGCCGATGCAGGGGTCACGGGTTCGTGCCCCGGTCCGGGAAGATCCCACATGCCGCGGAGCGGCTGGGCCCGTGAGCCATGGCCGCTGAGCCTGCGCGTCCGGAGCCTGTGCTCCGCAACGGGAGAGGCCACAGCGGTGAGAGGCCCGCATACCACAAAAAAAAAAAATAAATAAATAAATAAATAAAAATAAAGCCTATCAACCACAGCTGTCAAATGGAAGAATTCTTAGGTGTAGTACTGGGAGCCTGAATAGATTGCAGATCCAGGCCACAGAGAGACAGAGGGAAGGTTTGCAGGTAACAGGCTTCTCAGGATCAATTATGAAGATACTGTGAAGATACAGAATAGAATGCTCTATATTTTATGGTGAAATCAGGATTTTCTTAGCACTTGTAAGCCAAAAGATTTTAATCTCACCCAAGTGAACATTTTTTTTTTTTTTTTGGATTTGCATCACTTGAATCTATCCTTGGGATGAAATGAAATAATTAAAGATGATATTCTTCTCACGTTGTATTTTTGCTTAACAAAAATGAGTGATAATCCTAGGCTTTTTTCTGACATTAAAGATCACTGCAGGGCTTCCCTGGCGGCGCAGCGGTTGAGAGTCCGCCTGCCGATGCAGGGGACGCAGGTTCGTGCCCCGGTCCGGGAAGATCCCACATGCCGCGGAGCGGCTGGGCCCGTGAGCCGTGGCCGCTGAGCCTGCGCGTCCGGAGCCTGTGCCCCGCAACGGGAGAGGCCACAACAGTGAGAGGCCCGCATACCGCCAAAAAAAAAAAAAAAGATCACTGCATTTCTCACTCTAATGGAACATGCATCCCATTTGGGTGTCTTTTTGTGCCACCTGCATTCTTGAATGCTATCCATACCCTATTTCTGAGTACTCACAAATTAATGTTGACTAGAAAAGATTGTGAATGAAGTCTAGGCCAGGACTTTAAAAAACAGAGAAGAGAAGGAAGTGCCAAAAGCAGAGGCCGAAACTTGGACTCCCTTCAATTTTGCAAAAGGCAGATAAACTATGTGAAAAACTACCTTGCCTCTCAGAAACTAATTAGACAATCTTTTTTGTTCCCAAATGTCTAAGATGAGACATTACATCCTGAGGATTTTAACTGACGTTAGTGGGGAATAAGTCAAATAAGTTTGGGAAAAACCGATGCATTTGTTAACTGCATGAACCAAGTTAAACCATGTATTTACTGTGATGCTTCTCCGAAACCTTAATTTGCCGGCAATGAGCACGTACGAACAGGGGAGGGCGCTGCTTTCCACACTCCCCACGGTACTCTTTTTTCCATGACACACATTTTTCAAGATTTCTCTGGGGAATTAGATAATTTAGCTAATACAAGTGTTTTCTAACATTACAAAAAAATTACGCTTCGATCTTTGTAATTAATGAGGATCACACAAGAGTTAAATGTAAAGAATAATGTCAAGTAGAGAAATGAAAAAGTGAGATGGTGCTACTAAGCATAGGGGACCATGATGGAAAGAACAAGTCCTTTGAATTCACATCAACCCAACCTTATGTCTGACTTACACTATTCATTCGTGGTGTGATCTGAACCAAGTCACTTAACTTTCTAAGCCTTCATTGACTCAGCTTTAAAATTAGAGAAATAGCCGCCACCTTTATCATCTGGTTCTTTGAAGAATCAAGGAAATAGAGCATGCAACTTTCCTAGCCCAGGACCTAGTAGCTGGATGATACACCCTCCTCCCTAAGGATGAAATAGATGGACATGCAAATTCTAAGCTCTAGGATTCATTCTCTGAGCTTTGCTGAATCCCAATGCTCTAATCTATAAGTGGGGATAAAATACTCATGTAGAAAGTCACTGAGAAAACTGTAGAAAGACATATATGTAGCTTCTAGTAAGTGGTTAATAAAGCCTAGTTCTTCCCAGAGTTTGACATGTGCTAGATCTTCAACAGGCATTTGTGAAATTTAATCGAATCTCTCCCTTAATTGTAATTCAGGCTTCCCCCCCACCAAATGGCTTTAATATTTTAGTCAATTGCAGTTTAATGGTCAATTGAGTTTATGAGCCAATTACTTAAAATTCTTAACATTACAACCCAAACATCCAAGAATAGAAGTAATTTAACCTACCGGCCACTTTTTCCGAGCCTTGCTTAAAATCTGAAGTATTACAATTATCACAACTATATTTATGCTCCCATTTCTCAATGCTTTGAGACATTCAAAACTAGTTGAACCCAACAATCATTTGTATTTTTCTCCTTTTTGCATGTTTCCATGACTGTTACATTTTCTTCTTCATATTTAAAGATGAAAGAAGTCCTGCTTTTTATTTGTCTTTGTCTTCTGTGTGATTAATTGTTCCCTCCGTGTAGCAATAATTTTTCTCCAGTCACATAGTAATGTAAACCAGAACTACTTTTAAACGTATGGGGTTCATTTTATTTCCGTTCATTTCCATTTTAAATGACTAGGGAACAGGAAAACTATGCCATCAACCAATTGTCAGTGGGGGCGAGAGTGCCATGTGGTGGTACTATCTCAAAAATTACCGGGAACTTGGGAAAAGTGACAAAAAGATATCACATGATAAGCCAGAGGAGAGATTCACGATCACCGTCTTGCCTTCGTGACATAATTCAGTGGGTCTCAATGGGTATAGTATGGCCTCATAGGGAACATTCTGGAAATATGAAGGGACTTTTCCTATGATTGTCACAATGAATAGGGAATTGGGGTAACCATGACCATCATTTGGAAAATGGGGTCCAGGGATACTGGACATCTCTGTATCAAAGAACAAAGGGTGCTCTTGTATTCTGAGTGACTCTGAAATGCCCCCATGGATGTCCACGTAGGTAGCAATGGACACAATATTTTAATATTATGTCATTCATATTATGAGCCTAGAATGTAACACCCTTCACATGCAAATCTGATATCTTTTTCATAGTTTTAACCACTCAATTTTCCAGAAGCACAATGTCTGTGTAAATTGATATAAGCTTTTACTGTGGTTCATAACTTTACTGAGTCATTCATTCATCGTTTTGGAAAACCTCAGCATCTTCCAGATGCAACAACCAACACAATATACCTCCATTAGTTGTGTAGATGTGTATAAATAGGCAATTTTATATCTAAGTGCAAACATTTGACAACTACATCCCGCCTTCTAGCACGGTCAGGACTAAACGTCCCTGTATTAAAATACACATATTATTATTGCTATAAATCACAGTAGTTTTCTCTTATTTCTCATTTACATTATGATTAGGACATTATATTTTAAAATTATATGGTAAGTAGGTCATATTACCTATGAATTTTACTTTACTTCATAAGAGTAAAAGATATAGTATGCAATATTTGTTATAAAAATTGACATCGGTTTGGATAGAGTTAAGAACCACTGTTATAAGAAATAACAGCACCAATATTCCATGCATGTCCATGTATTTTGCTAATAATTCCCGACACACATGAGCTATAGTTAAAGCAGGATGTTTGCGAATTCCTCCCGCTTGGAAGAATAACACTTGTTTTCAGGACTATACCATGTGTCCCCCGTAAATCGGGGAGGTAGCAATTTAACAGAGGTTCATGAAGCATCTCTTAAGTGCAAGGCACTATTCTGAGTAATAAGCAGAACCCATTTCCCCCACTTTCAGGTCTCATCTAACTGGTCAAACTAGACTTGAAGATCTCATCAAAAACCAGGCAAATGAGATGAAAGTTACTCGATTTCATGTTCCAAGTTGGGCATCCATTCTATCCTTGTTGCAGCAAGATTTTCTCATTGAAACATTTTTATAGTGCAAATATTTATCTATAAGCATTTGTCCTTTTTCCCCCTTTTCCAGGAGAGCTCTGTGTAAGTACCTGGCTCTACAATAAAGATGTTTTATTTGTAGTAGCATCCAGAATGTAAAACATTACCAGACTGCAAACCCAAAGTGCTATAAGTTTTAGGACGTTATTTACTAAATTATTGACAACCGTATTGTTTGAAAGACTTGCAAGTTAAAAGTGCATATTTAAAGAGAAAGACTGCTGATGTGGAAACTCTTAGGCTCTGATATATCAGTCAGTATGCAACCTTATCTTCATAGAACACCTTTGAAATCAACAAGAATTCTGCTGATTTAAGGAGATAGGAGCCTCCAATAGTAATGTGTGTGCCATGGGTACCCCACCTCTCACGGAAGGACTCCACGCCACACGTCTGACTACAAAGTCAGGCACCTATTCTTCCCCTTCTAACATGTAACTGATGAGACAAATTCTTTTTCAAAGGGAACAGCTAAACTGTACAAATTCAGGCTTCAAACCCATGGATCTTCCAAATTACCATAAATATCCAACATTTATACACATATATGCAGGACACTGATATAATTAACAAGCTGAAATAAAGATGAACTCTGATACCATTGTAATGGTTCTTTTTTTTTTTTTTTTTGCGGTACGCGGGCCTCTCACTGCTGCGGCCTCTCCCGTTGCGGAGCACAGGCTCCGGACGCGCAGGCCCAGCGGCCACGGCTCACGGGCCCAGCCGCTCTGCGGCACGTGGGATCTTCCCGGACCGGGGCACGAACCCGCGTCCCCTGCATCGGCAGGCGGACTCTCAACCACTGCGCCACCAGGGAAGGCCCTGTAATGGTTAATATTAAGTGTCAACTTGACTGCCCTAAGGGGATGCCCAGACAGTTAGAAAAGCATTATCTCTGGGTGTGTCTGTAAGTGTGTGTCTGGAAATGATTAGAATTTGATCTGGTAGATGTGGAGCAAAGAACCACTGTCACCAACGTGAGCAGCAGTGTCCAATCCATCGGTGCCTGAACGGAACAGAAAGGTGACGGAAGGGAGAATTCTCTCTCTCTCCTTGAGCTGGAACGCCCATCTTTTCCTGTCCTTGGACATGGAAGCTCCAGTTCTCGGACCTTCCGACCCCAAGACTTAAACCAGTAGCCCACTGTCTCTCAGGACTTCGGACTTGGACTGAATTATACCACTGACTTTCCTGCTTCTCCAGCTTGCAGACAGCAGATTGTGGAGCATCTTGGCCTCCATAACCACATGAGCCAATTGCTATCATAAATCTCCTATCTATGTTTATATCTATATCTGTTACTATACATCTATATCTACATCTGTATACTATTGGTTCTGATTCTCTGGAGAACACCGACTTACAAAATATATTTTACAAAAATATATCTGCCTTTTGATGAAACACTTTGAAAGGTGGAATATTAAAACACAAAAAAAGGCCTACTGATTTCTTAACTAAAACAGCTGCTATGTCAACCACACCACTGTAACACCTCACCCTGCTTTGTTTGTTATACTACTTACAGCTCTTAATTTTTATTTGAAAGACTTGTCTGTTGTTGCCATACACTCCCACCCAGGAATATAAGGTCTCCGACAACAAGAATTTTGTCTAGCACATTAATTTCTATATCTCCAATGCCTACCCACAATGACTGATGTAGAACAATAAGTATTTGGTGAATAAGTGACCAAATGTCACCTTAGCTTACAGATCAGTAATTTCAAGCTGAATGGGGAGATGCAGATAAATAGAAGAATTTGTGGACTGTTAAATATTGTGAGTATATCTTCTGAGATGGTGGCCCTAGGTTATACTGTGTCTCATGGAAACTTACAGCTTTTGAAACTTGCTAGGGTTTCCAAAGTCCTCATAACGTGTGGGAGGCTAATTAAAATCAGCGCGCCTTACATGCTTGGTCATTTTTAATGGAAAGGGAATAGAAAGCACTTTTCCCTTTAACCTCCCCTCACTACTCTCTGGCTCTAGAGACTGGACTTGCCAGAACTGGGTCACGCAGAGACTGAGCATCTTCTTGGACTGATCTCAGAGACTGGACTGTTTCAGAGGCCTCACTTGGTTATTCATTAGAAGTCACGCTAGGTCAGACAAGGTTCCTGGGATAATGAGAAAATCCCCATTTTCCCTGACACCTGTCCTGAAAGTGGGGTCTTATGCTCTGGATGGAGACGGTTACAGATGGAGCAGTTCTCACTGCTTTGTGCATTCAGATGAGGAAATAGTCTCGGTCAGGAAAGTTACCCTTTGAGTGTTTTTGTTTTTATTCAAATCTGTCTTAGAAATCACCTTGCTATGCATTCACCTGACACAAGACCCTTGGACATTGGTTATTTGGTCTAACATGGGACTTTGGAAACGTCTAAGCTTCTTCATGGTATTGGTTGAAAATGGCCAGCTAACATTTTATAGGCTCTGCTTAATTTATACTTAGAGCTAAGACAGTTTATGATTTCAATTCATAAAATGACTCTATTTCAGGACACAAATAATAAGAGTGGAGTGGTTTATCCAGAAGATGAACGTTTTATTACACAATGATGATATTCCATTATTATTTATGGTATAAAAATTAAAAGAAGGATGTTTAAAGGAGGAAAAGATCTAACTTTATAAAAATATTTTATTAGAAAATAATATTATATTTAAACTCTGAACTCTTGTGGCATAAAGTGAAGTATAGTCAAACATCACAATTTTGTACTAATTGGGGTCCAGGTAAATTATAAAACAACTTCAATGAAATTCAATTTCCGTGCTGTCAAGTACTTTAATAAATAGATAAGATGCTCCCTGGCAAGATCCTTTTACATAGCAAAACTAATTTTCTTTGGATAGAAGGCACAAGCCAATGTTAGTCTAGCTAAATCACATCATTATGAACTCCATATTAGAGAACTGCAACTAAATCATTACTATATATCTAAAGTTCTCAATACCTTTAAGTAAGGCTTTTAGGGGAAAAATATTCAATGTTTAGTAGATGCCTCCTTCAGACTGTTGGTGCCTGAATCCAAACTCTTCAAATTCTACTTTCCTGCTCTGTGTGAATTATAATTTAGGGTTTGGTACATTCTGTGACTACAATCAACATATTTTATATTTTCAATGTCCTGATACATGTTAAATTTTCCATTTAAATATATACAACTATGCATCATATAGCAAGACTGCCTAAATGTTTAATATTATCTGCATTAATAAAATAAACTTATCTAATTTGGGCCCCTATGTGCAAAGTAAAGCATTAAAAAGTGAACAGTTAAGTGAACTATCCCAGGAATCTTTTCTTCAATTGGCCAATTAATTGCACGAGGAAAAGCTCACTCCTTTCTAGCTCTCAATGTCTCTTCTCTGAGACTCTTCTGCAGTTTGTTCTCCCTAAAGGGAGACTGACTAACCAAGCTTCCTTTCCTTATGGATTCCATTGGAAATATGATGCTGTATAAACCCCCAGCAAACATTCACTGTGTCTGTGAAGATGGAATGATTCTCCCCAGACAAGCTTTGCAAAATAATGTATTGATTTCCAATGGCAATTTATTGTTCTCTGCAATCAACTGTGTTTATACTATGGCCTTAAATTATAACCCTTCCTCTTTTGTTCCTGGTCTTCGGAATGTGAAATCAGAGAGCCAGAAGGCTTCACAGAGGTCAACTCCAAAATACATGAAATTTAGATGGATTCTTTTGAGTCATAAAATTTCTACTCACTCTGGTCTTTTTTTAGTAGAGTCATATCAAAGGACACAGCATTAACTAACCCTTAGGCTTTCACCAGAAGTACCTCTGACCCATTTAAAACAAAGAGCAGTTACAGAGTCCCTAAAATCCAGACCTCCACTTTCCCCAAAATATTGAATCCCAATGTCACCCAAGCAGGGGCTTGGATGTTTTGACATTGCAAGTGTCTTACAAATAGCCATGTGAATTTGGTTTGAGTCTTCATCCAAGAAAAAAGAAAAAAGAAAAAGAAAAAGAAAAATGAGTAAAATAATAGTGTAATAATAATAAGCTCTATAGGTTTTCTTTGTTCTGACAGGGATCAGCAGGAATTATTCTGAAATCCTTATCCATCAATTGGTCTGAGCATTCAAACAATGGAAACCATTGTGCTCTACTATCTGAGATCATACAATGAGAACCTCCTCTCCCAGACACAGTTTGGGGTTTTTTCCTTCCTTGCTCTCTTAGGTTGGATTCCACAGAAGCAGAGCCTGAGTCAGGGATTCAGCCACAAGTTATCGAGAAAAATACTGAAATAGAAGCACACATTCTTCTCCACTGGACTTACAAGTTTTAATCATGTAGGTTAAGGGCTTCTGGGCATCTGTCTTGCCATTAGTAGAACCTTAGCATGAAATCAACATGGAAGGGAGCACAGACAAAACTGGAGAGACCTGGCCCCCCAAACATTGTTTGCTCCCTAAAAACCAAATCTAATTTGGGACGTTTTCATTATATATACTAAAAACTGATTTTCTCTTTTCTGCTTAAGTCGATTAGAATAAGAATGTCTGTCACTGGCAATCAAAAGTTTTCACCAATGGAAACATCAGGCTGAATGAATCCTTGAGATGACTAGGCTCAAGAAGACTGAAGACTCACTGAAACGTCTGTGAACTTAGGCTCACTTACCTTCTGGAAAATTCTACCTTATGTCCTCCAAGTCTTTTGCCGTAACAGGGCTAAAGATTCCTCTGATATAGATTACTGGTTATGTATTACGGTTGATGTACATAAATATTTTAGGAAAAAGTAAGCTTTAGAAGAAATCCAATGATGAGAACGATATCAACAGAAGAGAAGGCATTGAAAGCAGGATAGATGACGGTGGCATTTAAGCAAAGAGATGGTGAGCCACTAGTGACCAGAAGTTATTTCTTTCCTGCACACAACTTTCTTTGTGAATTGTTTCAAATCTGGCACACATCCGGAAATTCACCACAGCCCCTACCCGTAATTATCTTACACGTGGACTGTTTCAGTTCAGGCCGGACACGTAACATTGTATGGATTTGCTTGATATCCTTAATTTTAAAATTTATACTGCCTGTAAGTAAAACTGGAAATGAATGCTTCTTGATGGGAGCTTTTATATTGATAATTGTTTACAAACTAAAGCAAAAACGATGGTTTCAAGATGAAGCTTTACTAGTCACAAAATAAATATTAGGCAATCTACTAACTCTCATAGACGCATCCATTTGGAAAAAAAGAAAATTCAGACAAATTAAAGCACCATATCAGTAATGCAGTGAGCTGAGGCAGAGATAAAATTGGATGTAAGTTTCATGACAATTTCCAGCTCTCTGGTTGTAAGTCCAGTCTTTCCTCGCCTAGGTATCATGATGCAAGTCATTATTTTACTTGCAATATGATTGACTGTATTTTTTAAATGATTTTTAAAACCTTTGGTACTCTATATCAGTTACTAATTATTGGTAATACATCTCAAAACTAACTTCAACATACCAGATATCAATATATCATCACTGAGACCCGCTTGCTCAGACACTTGATGACAGAATCCTTTCCCTAAGTTTCAAAACCAGTTTTTGAAAGAAATCAAATCAGAACCTACCCGTCACTCCCCACTCCAAGCATTTATTAAAGACTGACTTATGTGCCGGACCAGCAAAACTCAAAATTCTTCACGAAACCGTTCCTATTAATGGCATTATGTTTCTATCAGGAAAAACATGACCCCAGTGCAATACCATCCTGCTCTCCTGTTGTGTTCTGTTTGCTGAGTGTTCCTTCATGAACATGCACAGTTTCCTGAAGGCAGAAACCTACCGTGTTCAACAGTGTACAGCCGGGACCCAGCCGGGTGCCTGGCAAATAATAGATGCTTGTGAAATAGTTATTGAATGAAAGAATCAATCTCAGAACGGTCACAGACTGTAAAAAAAGAAAAAAGAAAAAAAAAAAAGGTCTTTACTATGTGATTCATCCACTGCCACCATAATTGTAGATGTTTCCTACTAGTTCTACCGAGTTCTGCCTTGTCCAGGATAGCAAGGTTCCTCGTTCTCATCCCCTCCCAGTCAACCCATCTCCTTGATCCTCTCTCCTGAGACACAAGGCTGTTGAACAGTGGCTCTTCAAGTGATGACTAGTACTAGTAACTCAGAGTCTACACTCCTCTCCCTGCATCTCACAATGGAGTATCCTTTCCTTCTTCCTCCCATTTCTAGGACACAGGGTCACCCCAGGTATTCAACTTCTCCAGAATTTGAGTCTCCTAGCCGTCTTGCAACTTTCCCACCTCTGGCCTCTGAAAAAAGAAAAACTGCCCTCCAAGCATGGATCCACAGCTTTATCTCATTGTTAGCCTTTTGGATCCTCTGGCTATTTTTCCTCTGGTGTGGTTTTGGGTAGTTAAATACACAGGCAACAAGCAGATTAATACGTTGAGCTATAACTCCACCTCAAGTCATTAACAATTTTTTATAAATAAGATTTCTAATGGCTGTACGACTGTCCATTACATGGAATTACCATAATTTAGAAAATCATTTCCCTATTGCTGGGCATTATTTTTACAAAGGACTTTAAGCAATCCTGACATGAGTGTTCTTATACTTAGATGTTTGTATCACTAATTATTTACCTGGGATATATTCTTAGGTGTGGAAATATTAGGCCAAACGATAGAACTTCTTCAGAGACAAACTCCATACTAGAATATACTAGACAGCAGAATATCACTTGATTTGAAAATCTATACAAAAGATATGGAGATAATAACTTATAAGCAAGGACTCACTGAAGATTGGTCTGTATATCCCAAAAATATTCCCTATGTAAATTTTCTTATTTTAGAGTGAGAGACAGAACTACAGCCCCTCAAAAATGTGAGGCGTCGGACAGGGAAGGTGGGAGGGAGGGAGACGCAAGAGGGAAGAGATATGGGAACATGTGTATATGTATAACTGATTCACTTTGTTATAAAGCAGAAACTAACACACCATTGTAAAACAGTTATACTCCAATAAAGATGTTAAAAAAAATGCGATGGGTTAAATGCAATGACCTGATGTGTAGGCGTTTGGGAGTGTGTGATTGACAAACAAGTTCAATACCCTGCATCTTCCTCTTTTCTGCATTAAGTAAGGATCCCATTCTGGCAGGAAACAGGAGTGGGGTTGAGTACGTTCTGCGGAGAGCACAGATTTTTGTTTTTTGCTTTTTTAATTGAAGTATAGTTGACTTATTTTATTAGCTTCAGGTGGAGAGCACAGTTTTAAAAAGGCAGGAACCCAACCTAACAGGCATCATGTTTTCTGTAACTGGGGGAGACACACATGCTGGAGCTGCTTTATTTCCTGCCCGTTTCATTCCAAAAGCAAGCAGGTATCAATAGAATGCCTTTTCTTCTTGATGGGTATATGGAAAGCTTATGAATGCAATCATCTGGACCCTGGTGAGTTATATAACTTTATCACCTTTTTTTTTTTTTTTAAGTTAGAAGAACCCAGTGAAGTCTTCCATTACCTCCTACTCATGGACACCTACTGCATCCCCTGAGATGTCCCCAGTGACACAGAGGCTGGTGTTAATGTGCCTAGGTTTATGGCTTAGAAAATGAGCGCAATTTTATTTGACTGCTCCCTTAGGGTTTCCAAAAATACTGTCTTCTTTATATGCATACTTAAAATCACAGGCCACTGGTCTCAAAAATGTTCCCATCTAGGAGCACTATAGAATGGGTAGGGCTCAGTGCAAATGAAAACATGTTCAAAAATGCCCATTGTTCAAAAATTATTAAGAATTTTACAGCAGTGACAGTACAGTAAAAATACCAAGCTTGGGGCCCTTCTCGGTGCGACTGCCGAAACCCCTCATCTCACAAAGACAAAGCACACTACCACCGTCATCTCAAAGTCTCCCAGAAAGAACGACTCTTTGCAATAAAGAATGAGAGTCTGAAGAGGCTGGCTAATTTCATTTCGATTACAGAATACACTATAGCTAATATGTTGAACCATATACAATTTCTAATATCTTTACCTACAAACAATTTCATATGGTTCAACCTAATTCAACCTAGTTACTGTTATAGTAGCACATTTTCCTCAGGATTGATAACCTTTTGAGTTGGCACCCCAAAAAGGAGAAGAGATGATGGTAATGGTTGCCACACATGGGTTCTCTTTGTGTTTGATATTTTTAGTAAGATAACTAGTATTGCTGTGTGTGTGTGTGTGTGTGTGTGTGTGTGTGTTCATAAAAGTAATACCTCTGCATTGCAGACACCTAGAAAATTTTACAAAAGTAATTTAAAAAACACAATTATACATTAATACTATCACTTTAAAAATTTTGGTTTTCATTCCAGTTTTTTGTTAGGTAGATGGATGGATTAATGGATAGATAGATACATACATACCTATATAGATGCATAAATGCATAGGTAGACACATAGATGATTTTTATTACAACATTGGATTATGCTATGTGGTCAGTTTTTGTTTTCTACTATTTTTCCCACAAATTGCCATATTGTGACTATTTATATGTTCATAGTCACTAAAAGAAGATTTTGAATTGTGTAATATTTTATCATGTGGGAATTGCCATAATTTATTTAGTCATTTCCCTAGTGCTGGACATCATTTTTTAAATTTCTGTAAGCAAACCTGAAACAGGCATTCTTCTATTTAAATTTCTTTTGCACATCATGGGCGACGTCTCTAGGCTTTTCCTGATGTGAAACTGCTGCTTCAAAAAGTTGAGCTTTTTAAAGCTGTCAATATTGCCTTCTAGAAAGGTTAGACAGATTTACAGTCCTAGCATCAGGGCAGGAGAGTACCTTTCTCCATTGCCCTATTCCCTTGTCAGCTTTAGAGAAGCATGGATTAGTTGTTGTAGGTTTCTTCTTTTTAAACACAGAAGTAGAACAGGAACACAGTCTCAGTGTGGAAGACGCAGTGATGCAGAATAAAGTATTAACACTCCCCTTGTTCATACCCCCATATGCACACTTGCCCTCGCCTGGCACTTAGACACTCACCCTAGATATAGCTACTATCTATTCGGATACACACGCTTTCAGATGTTTTCTGTACAATTAGAGTCATATATATGCCCCCACACACATACTGTTACATGGCTGTGATCTTACGACTCACACTGTATTGCAGTGCAGTTTCTTTTCACGGAAAGAACTGAAAATTTTTTGATAATTTTTCACATCAGTCACTGGTATATGTCTGATATGACATATCATACAGTGTGATATGTCATTCTTTTGTAATGGCTTAACAGCATTCCATAAAGAATTGTAGATAACGTCTCCATGGCCTTATTCAGTTTTTGACATTGTGATACATATTTATTTGTGCATCTGTTGGCTGTTAATCTGACACCTCACAGGAAGATATGCTCCCTGAGGTCAGGGTCACTGTGTGTCTCTTCCAGCCTGAATTTCCATAATCTGCACTATTTTAGTTGTGCTCAAATAACAAAGGAATGAAGGAACAGAAGAGGGACATTTAGATTTTTATCCACTATTATAATGGACGCACTTGAACATGTCTCTCCGTCCACATGTATGAGAATTTCTTAAATAACCTCCTAGGAGAAGATAATCTTTCTCAAAGTGTATATAGTGTTTAGTTTTGGATAGACACTGCTCTCCTCAAGCATTTCACCAACCTTCACTCCCACCAACAATGTATGAGAGTGTCTGCTTTGCTACATTCTCGCCAGCACAAGGTATCAGTGGTTGATTAATGACGTGGTTTGGGTTTTTTTTTTTTTCATCTTTATTGGAGTATAATTGTTTTACAATGTCGTGTTACTTTCTGCTGTATCACAAAGTGAAACAGCTCTACGTATACATGTATCCCCACATCCACTCCCTCTTGCATCTCCCTCCCATCCTCCCTGTCCCGCCCCTCTAGGTGGTCACAAAGCACCGAGCTGATCTCCCTGTGCTCTGTGGCTGCTTCCCACTAGCTATCTATTTTACACTTGGTAGTGTACATACCTCAGTGTTACTCTCTCTTCATCCCAGCTTACCCTTCCCTCCTCCCCGTGTCCTCAAGTCCATTCGAGAGAAAAGCCCCTTGGGCAAGCATCAGCAGGAGCGCCATCTACAGCTACTCAGGCTGTGCACTGCTCAACTCTGGGGGTGCCATTCATATAAGCTCCAGTATGAACAGCGGCCGTGGGGTCCTCCAAAGTAGCCACTCTTAGGGGTGCAGCGGACGGTCTCTGAGCTATTGCCCCTTTCTTTTTCTGGTACATATGCTGACAAATGCAAGCTGGCCAATCCTATGCTAAAGAGAGCGCAAATTCAACTCTCACCAAAAGCACTTTTAACTGATACAAATTCAACTGTTATACACAGTTTAAAAGGAGAGGAAAAATAATAGAGTAGAAGCCTTGATATCAGAATTGGTAGATTGCTTGGTTAATTGAAAAGGTCACTTAAAGTGAAAATCAGAAAATAATTAGACATATAATTACACAAATATAAATATCTGATGAGCCACATATAAAAATGTAAGTTGTATATATGTATATATTTATCTAAAGCTATAAATAGTGTGTTTTATTTAGGGTACATTCTACGCTGTTATAAAAAACAAACTCCAACAATACATTGGATTTATGAAGACAGAAGTTGATTTCTCACCTACCAAACGGTAGCGGCAGAGGAGGGGAAGGTGGTCCAGAACCGATGGGACAGGTCCATCTCAGCACACGGCAGCCGTCATCTCTGGGTCCGAGGGCGTAGCTCTGGCTCCCACTACTGCATCTGTGTCCCAGACAATAGGAAGGGGAAGAAAAAAGTGAGCGCATGAATGTTCCTCTTAAAGGCATGACAGAAACGGGACCCATCACTTCAACCCACACCCTCTTGGCCAGAGCTTAGCCATACTGAGCTGCAAGAGCACCTCAGCAATTTATTCTCTAGTTGAGATGTGTGACCCAGCTAGAATTCAGGGTTTCTATGATTAAAGAAAGAACTAAAGAATAAATACTAGTGAACAATCCAAAGTCTCTGTCCTAGCCAGTTTATTTCCACTTTTAGAACATATAAATCTACAATGTTCCCATTTTTTTTGATGTAGAATACAATCCTGAGTGGAGATCTGCTGACTGGAGTTCCACATTTTCTTCCTCACTTGAAAGATAACGTATCATTCTAATTTCACCACTGGCAGTTTCTTGAAAATGCTGCAAGACCTCAAAAAACTTTTAATATAATTTGAGTTCAGACTACTAGATTTTTATGATATTTTCAGTCTTATCATTTGTCTCCCTCACACCTAATTTGACAGCATTTTTTACCTAATTGGCTTTATCATTTTTTTCCCCAAGGCATTCAACTTAGTTTTCATAGAGCCAATTCTCTTTTCACACTTACAGTTTATCAGTTTATACAGTACTTAATTAAACTGTATAATTATAATAACAAGTACAATTACCATTCACAGATTTAAGACAGCAAACCGAATACTTGGTAAGCAGAGAGCTTAAGAGAAGTGTTCAGGAGAACCAGAGATGAGCCTACTAGCCAAGTGTCTTCAACACGGAGGCAGAGAAGTCAGTATGCTTTACAGAGGGAACAGGGGAGTTACTTAATCCAGCGAGGTGGCTGAGTGGAGGTCAATTCACAGGGCGTCAGCTATGCCTGCAACAGCGCAAGCAACTGCCCCCTCCATGCAACCAAAGAGCAAATCATTCCAGCGTGAGAGTGACGTGGGAAACACAGATTTGCTATTTCTTCTTCCATCTCCCTTCTCAACTGCCTTTCGCGGTATAACCCTCAGACTCGCTGGGGCTTAAAGATGCAGAACTCCCCTTCTCACAGCACTGCCTAAAAACACAAGCCAACTACTTCATGTGGTACTCACCCAGAAAAACAGAGATCTCTTCCTACCCAAGAGCAAAAGTAGCCAGATCAAATCACCGACCTACTGTATGTCACTTTCCAACAGGATGCCTCCCTGAGAGATTTTCACAGATAGTTCACCCTGCAGATGATTTCTGCCTTAGGTACCGACCTTAGAACTTTGCCTGAGATGGAATGAGGATCCCCTGAGATGGCTTTTGCACTGAAAAGATGCCAGTGCTGTGCAATTTAGCTTTTAACGTATAGATAAAATTCTAGAATCATTTCGAAGAGGCATGCAGTGTTGGCCATACTCCGGCATTTGCAGAAATTTATCAGCTGCCCATAGTCTCATCTGATCAATAAGTTGCCGTCTCGCCTCCCCCCAACCCTACTTTAAAAAAAGCACAGTGCTCATGTAACGCTGCTCTAGGAGGATTTATTTATTACTAAATAATTGAATAGCATCAATCTTAAAATTGAGTTACCTGACCCAGGACATTTCCTTATGTTAACGAAGACTGACTGATTCCTGTCCAAAACCAGCCCATTGGTACATTTCGATACTTTGAGATTCCTGGTTTATTTTGAGAGTAAGGAAATATTTTATTTTATCCATTTAAAACCAAGATATAACCATATAAGTCTTATATTTTAACGAATTAATGAAGTTATTTATTTATTTATGGCTACATTGGGTCTTCGTTGCCACGCATGGGCTTTCTCTAGTTGCGGCGAGCGGGGGCTACTCTTTGTTGTGGTGCGCAGGCCTCTCATTGCGGTGGCTTCTCCTGTTGTGGAGCACGGGCTCTAGGCACGTGGGCTTCAGTAGTTGTGGCACACGGTCTCAGTATTTGTGGCACACAGGCTTAGTTGCCCCTTGGCACGTGGGATCGTCCTGGACCAGGGCTTGAACCTGTGTCCCCTGCATTGGCAGGCGGATTCTTAACCACTGCACCACCAGGGAAGTGCTTTAAGTCTTCTTTTGATTTTTGATTTAATGGTGGGTAGTTAATAACTTAGACAAAAGAGTATTTTACTACTGTCTGCTAATGTTAGACTATCTTGCTTCTGGATAATGAAACAATGTTATTTTTTCCTACTGGATTAATGTCTTCATAATTCTCTGCAAAAGTATGCTTGTATTGACAAACATAGTATTTGTGGTGAGCCTGAAATACAGAAATATTCTGCTATTTTTCTTGGGATGTAAATATGTGTTTATGTATTCATCAAACATTCATTGTAATCCTGCTTTTTGCCAAATCTGTCCTGGAAGTCAAGGGCACAAGACAGACAGAACCTTAGCCCTCACAGAACTGTCAGTCCAGGCAAGAAAAGAGACATAACTACAGGCAATTTAAATGCTCAACACAAATAATTATGAAATGTTAAAGCGTATAGCGGGAGTACCTAATGCAACTTAGCTATTTAGAACAACAAATCTGTGGTTCTCTTCAATCCCCTCCCTCTCAATCTCTATATAAAAATTGTGACTTATATTAGAAACTAAACACATTTTTACATTACCTTCCAGAAGATTCTTTGAAACACTTTGCTGAAAGACATTCTTGGATTGTCTCAGAGCTAACTCTGAGCGGCTTTTTTTTTAATGGTCGAACAAACAAAAGAAGAATATTTGGCAAACATGAAAATCACATGAAATGCATTTTAGTATCCCTAGATGAAGTCCTATTAGAATACCATCATGTCCATCCATGTAATGCCTATGGCCGCTTTCACACTGTAATGGCAGAGCTGAGTAGTTGTGACAGACTGTACAGTCTGTAGGCCTAAAATATTTCTTATCTGGACCTTTACTGAAAAAAACTGCCACCCCGTGGCTTACAGAATCCACTGACTTTTGAGATGGTAGTAAAAACGAAAACACATGGAATCCTAACACTTAAATGCACGTCCCAATGAAGTGTCTATCAGCAGATTCCTCAACCTGTGGTCTCTCTCTACGTATCAGCTTTCCTTTAACGGCCCCCAGAAGGAGATTCTTCCGTGGCTGCCCACCCGTGGACTGCTTGGTTTCAAAGTTAGCCAGCCTGAGGCCTGGAAAGAACACAGAGCGCCCTGGGGGCTCTGAGATCAATTTTAGACAAAACGCAGCTCCTGAGTTCCCTCACTGCCCTTGGCCATTTGCTCTCACACAACCCCATGCTCAGGTGGACCCCATCCCTCTGGAGCACCTGTAAGTTTCCTGAACACGATGTGAAGAGGAATGGATGAGCCTCTCTTTCAGGGCAGAGACTAACATGGGAGGAGAGAGGTACAAGCGTCAGGCACAAAATCTACGGTGGGAGAGGGAATGCCAAAACATTCAGGTATCCAGATAAATCATATTATAATGCAGTATTGTTTTAAAATCGCAATTAATACCAAAACATCCATGATGAACAAAATATTTTTTTAAAAACACAGGATTAGTATTATTGATTCCTTTTAACTCATGGCTCACCTTAACATTACTCCTGACCCAATCTTTCTTTAAAATTTTGATTTTGGGAGGAGCTTCAAGATGGCGGAAGAGTAAGACGCGGGGATCACCTTCCTCCCCACAAATACATCAGAAATACACCTACACGTGGAACTTCTCCTATAGAACACCCACCGAACACTGGCAGAAGACCTCAGACCTCCCAAAAGGCAAGAAACTCCCCACGTACCTGGGTAGGGCAAAAGAAAAAAGAATAAACAGAGACAAAAGAATAGGGACGGGACCTACACCACTGGGAGGGAGCCGTGAAGGAGGAAAGGTTCCCACACACTAGGAGCCCCTTCGCGGGCGGAGACTGCGGGTGGCGGAGGGGGAAGCTCCGGAGCCGCGGAGGAGAGCGGAGAGCGCAGCCACAGGGTGCGGAGGGCAAAGCGGAGAGATTCCGCAGAGGATCGGGGCCGACCGGCACTCACCAGCCCGAGAGGCTCGTCTGCTCAGCCGCCGGGGAGGGCGGGGCCGGGAGCTGAGGCTCGGGCTTCGGTCGGATCCCAGGGAAAGGTCTGGGGTTGGCGGTGTGAACACAGCCTGAAGGGGTTAGTGCGCCACGGCTGGCCGGGAGGGAGTCCGGGAGAATTCTGGAGCTGCCGAAGAGGCAAGAGACTTTTTCCTACCTCTTTGCTTCCGGGTGCGCGAGGAGCGGGGACTCAGAGCACCACTTAAAGGAGCTCCAGAGACGGGCGCGACTCGCGCTTACCAGCGCGGACCCCAGAGACGGGCATGAGATGTGAAGGCAGCTGCTGCCGCCACCAAGAGGCCTGTGTGCGAGCCCAGGTCACCCCAGGCTGGTGCAACGTCATGCCGGCCTCTGCCGCCGCAGACTCGCCCCGCCTCCTACCCATCCCTCCCCCCGCCTCCTACCCCTCCCTCCCCCCCGGCCTCAGTGAGCCAGAGCCCCGGAATCAGCGGCTCCTTTAACCCCTTCCTGTCTGAGCGAAGAGCAGCTGCCCTTAGGCGACCTACACTCAGAGGCGGGGCCAAATCCAAAGCTGAACCCCGGGAGCTGTGCGAACAAAGAAGAGAAAGGGAAATCTCTCCCAGCAGCCTCAGGAGCAGCGGATTAAATCTCCACAGTCAACTTGATGTGCCTTGCATCTGTGGAACACCTGAATAGACAACAAATCATCCCAAAATTGAGGAGATGGACTTTGGGAGCAACGATGGATTTTTTTTTTTTTCCCTTTTTCTCTTTCTGTGAGTGTGTATGCTTCTGTGTGAGATTTTGTCTGTATATCTTTGCTTTCACCATTTGTCCTAGGGTTCTGTATCTCCAGGCTTTTTTTTTCTTTTTAGTATAGTTTTTAGCACTTGTTATCATTGGTGGATTTGTTTTTTGGTTTGGTTGCTCTCTTCTTTCTTTCTTTTATTACTTAAAAAAATCTTTTTAATAATTATTTTTTATTTTGTATTTTAATAACTTCATTTTATTTTACTTTATTTTTTCTTTTCTTTTTTTCTCCCTTTTATTCTGAGCCGTGTGGATGACAAGGTCTTGGTGCTCCAGCCCGGCATCAGGCCTGTGCCTCTGAGGTGGGAGAGCCGAGTTCAGGACACTGGTCCAACAGAGACCTCGCGGCTCCATGTAATATCAAACTGCAAAAACCTCCCAGGTCTCCATCTCAACGCCAAGACCCAGCTCCACTCAACGACCAGCAAGCTCCAGTGCTGGACACCCTATGCCTAACAACTAGCAAGACAGGAACACAGCCCCACCCATTCGCAGAGAGGCTGCCTAAAATCATAATAAGGTCACAGACACCCAAAACACGCCACCAGACGCGGCCCTGCCCACCAGAAAGACAAGATCCAGCCTCATCCACCAGAACACAGGCACTAGTTCCCTCCACCAGGAAACCTACACAACCCATTGGACCAGGCTTAGCCACTAGGGGCAGACACCAAAAACAACAGGAACTACAAACCTGCAGCCTGTGAAAAGGAGACCCCAAACACAGTAAATTTAGCAAAATAAGAAGACAGAAAAACACACTGCAGATGAAGGAGCAAGATAAAAACCCACCAGACCTAACAAATGAAGAGGAAATAGGCAGTCTACCTGAAAAAGCATTCAGAGTAATAATAGTAAAGATGATCCAAAATCTTGGAAATAGAATGCATCAAATACATGAAATGTTTAACAAGGACCTAGAAAAACTAAAGAGCAAACAAACAATGATGAACAACACAATAAATGAAATGAAAAATTCTCTAGAAGGAATCAATAGCAGAATAACTGAGGCAGAAGAACACATAAGTGGCCTGGAAGATAAAATAGTGGAAATAACTACTGCAGAGCAGAATAAATAAAAAAGAATGAAAATATTGAGGACAATCTCAGAGACTTCTGGAACAACATTAAATGCACCAACATTCAAATTATAGGGGTCCCAGAAGGAGAAGAGAAAAAAAAAGGGACTGAGAAAATATTTGAAGAGATTATAGTTGAGAACTTCCCTAATATGGGAAAGGAAATAGTTAATCAAGTCCAGGAAGTGCAGAGAGTCCCATACAGGATAAATCTAAGGAGAAACACACCAAGACACATATTAATCAAACTATCAAAAAATTAAATACAAAGGAAACATATTAAAAGCAGCAAGGGAAAAACAAGTAACATACAAGGGAATCCCCATAAGGTTAACAGCTGATCTTTCAGCACAAACTCTGCAAGCCAGAAGGGAGTGGCAGGACATATTTAAAGTGATGAAAGGGAAAAACTTACAACCAAGATTACTCTACCCAGCAAATATCTCATTCAGATTCGATGGAGAAATTATTTACAGACAAGCAAAAGCTAAGACAATTAAGCAACACCAAACCAGCTTTACAACAAATGCTAAAGGAACTTCTCTAGGCAGGAAACACAAAAGAAGAAAAAGACCTACAATAACAAACCCAAAACGATTAAGAAAATGGTGATAGGAACATACATACTGATAACTACCTTAAATGTAAATGCATTAAATGCTCCAACCAAAAGACATAGACTGGCTGAATGGATACAAAAACAAAACCTGTACATATGCTATCAACTTCAGACCTAGGGACACACACAGACTGAAAGTGAGGGGATGGAAAAAGATATTCCATGCAAATGGAAATCAGAAGAAAGATGGAGTAGCAATTCTCATATCAGACAAAATAGACTTTAAAATAAAAACAATTACAAGAGACAAAGAAGGACACTACATAATGATCAAGGGATCAATCCAAGAAGAAGATACAACAATTGTAAATACTTCTACACCCAACGTAGGAGCACCTCAATACATAAGGCAAATGCTAATAGCCATAAAATGGGAAATTGACAGTAACACAATCATAGTAGGGGACTTTAACACCCCACTTTCACCAGTGGACAGATAATACAAAATGGAAATAAATAAGGAAACACAAGCTTAAAATGACACATTAAACAAGATGAACTTAATTGATATTTATAGGACATTCCATCCAAAAACAACAGAAAACACTTTCTTCTCCAGTGCTCATGGAATATTCTCCAGGATAGATCATATCTTGGGTCACAAATCAAGCCTTCATAAGTGAAAGAAAATAGAAATCGTATCAAGTATCTTTTCTAACCACAACACTATGAGACTAGACATCAATTACAGGAAAAAGGGTGTAAAAAATACAAACACATGGAGGCTAAACTGTACACTACTTAATAACCAAGAGATCACTAAAGAAATCAAAAAGGAAATCAAAAAATACCTAGAAACAAATAACAATGAAAACACGACAACCCAAACCTATGGGATGCAGCAAAAGCAGTTCTAAGAGGGAACTTAATAGCAATACAATCCTACCTCAAGAAGCAAGAAACACCTCAAATAAACAACCTAACCTTACACCTAAAGCAATTAGAGAAAGAAGAACAAAAAAACCCAACAGTTAGCAGAAGGAAAGAAATCATAAAGATCAGATGAGAAATAAATGAAAAAGAAACGAAGGAAATGATAGCAAAGACCAATAAAGCTAACAGCTGGTTCTTTGAGAAGATAAACAAAATTGATAAACCATTAGCCAAGACTCATCAAGGAAAAAAGGGAGAAGACTAAAATCAATAGAATTAGAAACAAAAAAGGAGACGTAACAGCTGACACTGCAGAAATACAAAGGATCATGAGAGATTACTAAAAGCAACTCTATGCCAATCAAATGGACAACCTGGAAGAAATGGACAAATTCTTAGAAATGCACAACCTTCTAAGACTGAACGAGGAAGAAATAGAAAATATAAACAGACCAATCACAAGCACTGAAATTGAAACTGTGATTAAAAATCTTCCAACAAACAAAAGCCCAGGACCAGATGGCTTCACAGGCGAATTCTATCAAACATTTAGAGAAGAGCTAACACCTATCCTTCTCAAACTCTTCCAAAAGATAGCAGAGGGAGGAACACTCCCAAACTCACTCTATGAGGCCACCATCACCCTGATACCAAAACCAGACAAAGATGTCACAAAGAAAGAAAACTACAGGCCAATATCACTGATGAACATAGATGCAAAAATCCTCAACAAAATACTAGCAAACAGAATCCAACAGCACAATAAAAGGATCATACACCATGATCAAGTGGGGTTTATCCCAGGAATGCAAGGATTCTTCAGTATACGCAAATCAATCAATGTGATCCACCATATTAACAAAGTGAAGAATAAAAACCATATGATCATCTCAATAGATGCAGAGAAAGCTTTTGACAAAATTCAGCACCCATTTATGATTAAAAAAAAAAAAAACCTTCAGAAAGTAGGCACAGAGGGAAATTACCTCAACAAAATAAAGGCCATATATGGCAAACTCACAGCCAACATCATCCTCAATGGTGAAAAGCTGAAACCATTTCCACTAAGATCAGCAACAAGACAAGGTTGCCCACTCTCACCACTATTATTCAACATTGTTTTGGAAGTTTTAGCCACAACAATCAGAGAAGAAAAAGAAATAAAAGGAATCCAAATTGGAAAAGAAGAAGTAAAACTGTTACTGTTTGCAGATGACATGATATGATACATAAAGAATGCTAAAGATGCTACCAGAAAACTAGTAGAGCTAATCAATGAATCTGGTAAAGTAACAAAAATAAATGCACAGAAATCTCTTGCATTCCTATACACTAATGATGAAAAATCTGAAAGAGAAAATAAGGAAACACTCCCATTTACCATTGCAACAAAAAGAATAAAATACCTAGGAATAAACCTACCTAAGGAGACAAAAGACTTGTATGCAGAAAACTATAAGACACTGATGAAAGAAATTAAAGAGGATACAAATAGATGGAGAGATATACCATGTTCTTGGATTGGAAGAATCAACATTGTGAAAATGACTATACTACCCAAAGCAATCTACAGATTCAGTGCAATCCCCATCAAACTACCAATGGCATTTTTCACAGAACTAGAACAAAAAATTTCACAATTTGTATGGAAACACATAAGACCCAGATAGCCAAAGCAATCTTGAGAAAGAAAAACGGAGCTGGAGGAATCAGGCTCCCTGACTTCACACTATACTACAAAGCTACAGTAATCATGACAGTATGGTACTGGCACAAAAACAAAAATATAGATCAATGGAACAGAATAGAAAGTCCAGAGATAAACCCACGCACATATGGTCACCTTATTTTTAATAAAGGAGGCAAGAATAAACAGTGGAGAAAAGACAGCCTCTTCAATAAGTGGTGCTGGGAAAACTGGACTACTACATGTAAAAGAATGAAATTAGAGCACTCCCTAACACCATACACAAAAATAAACTCAATATGGATTAAAGACCTAAACGTAAGGCCAGACACTATCAAACTCTTAGAGGAAAACATAGACAGAACACTCTATGACATAAATCACAGCAAGATCCTTTTTGACCCACCTCCTAGAGAAATGGAAATAAAACAAAAGGGACCTAATGAAATTTAAAAGCTTTTGCACAGCAAAGGAAACCATAAACAAGACGAAAAGACAACCCTCAGAATGGGAGAAAATATTTGCAAATGGAGCAACTGACAAAGGATTAACCTCCAAAGTTTATAACCAACGCATGCAGCTCAATATCAAAGAAACAAACAACTCAGTCCAAAAATGGGCAGAAGACCTAAATAGACATTTCTACACAGAAGACATACAGATTGCCAACAAACACATGAAAGAATGGTCAACATCATTAATCATTAGAGAAATGCAAACCAAAACTACAATGAGATTATCATCTCACACCAGTCATAATGGCCATCATCAAAGAATCTACAAACAATAAATGCTGGAGAGGGTGTGGAGAAAAGGGAACCCTCTTGCACTGTTGGTGGGAATGTAAATTGATACAGCCACTATGGAGTACGGTATGGAGGTTCCTTAAAAAACTAAAAACAGAACTACCATACTACCCAGCCATCCCACTACAGAGCATATACCCTGAGAAAACCATAATTCAAAACAAGTCATGTACCACAATGTTCACTGAAGTTCTATTTACAATAGGCAGGATATGTAAGCAACGTAAGTGTCCATTGACAGATGAATGGTTAAAGAAGATGTGGCACATATATACAATGGAATATTACTCAGCCATAAGAAGAAACAAAATTGAGTTATTTGTAATGAGGTGGATGGACCTGGAGTCTGTCATACAGAGTGAAGTAAGTCAGAAAGAGAAAAACAAATACTGTATGCTAATACACATATATGGTATCTAAAAAAAAAAAAAAAAAAAAAAAAATGGTCATCAAGAACCTAGGGGCAGGATGGGAATAAAGATGCAGACCTACTAGAGAATGGAACTGAGGACACAGGGAGGGGGAAGGGTAAGCTGTGACGAAGTGAGAGAGTGGCATGGACATATATACACTACCAAATGTAAAACCAACAGCTAGTGGGAAGCAGCCACATAGCACAGGGAGATCAGCTAGGTAATTTGTGACCACCTAGAGGGGTGGGATAGGGAGGGTGGGAGGGAGGGAGATGCAAGAGGGAGGAGATATGGGGATATATGTATATGTATAGCTGATTCACTTTGTTATAAAGCAGAAACTAACATACCATTGAAAAGCAATTATACTCCAATAAAGATATTAAACATTTTTTTTTAATTTTTTGTTCATCGTGGGATTTTAAATTGATTTTAACTTTTAAAAATATCGCATTAAAATATTATTTATCTGGGTTGCTAACTCCCTTTGCCCTAGCTGTCTTAGTCCACTCGGGCTGCTATAGCAGAGCACTATAGGCTGGGTAGCTTTAACAACAAACGTTTGTTTTTCACTGTTCCAGAGGCTGGGAATTCCAAGGTCAAGGCATGTGCAGATTCGGTGTCTCACGGGGGCTGCTTCCTGGTTCATAGACTGCCATCTTCTTGCAGTGTCCTCACATGGCAGAAGAGGGGAGGGAGCTCTCGGGCATCTCTTTTCCAAGGACACTAATCTCATTCAGGGGGGCTCCACCCTCCTGATACCATCTGGTGGGGGTTAGGCTTCAACATATGGATTTTGAGGGTACAAAACGGTCTATAGCTCTAGTGTTGGCCTGCTACTTCAGACTCATGTTTGAAATTCCCATAAGCACTGATGAACTTGTTCTGGGAAGGAAGAAAGAGAGTAGCCCTTAGCATTTGAAGGATATAGCAGAACTATATCAACTTAGACAAAACTGAAGCCTATAACACTTATCATTCATATAATGGAAAAGTAAAATCCTCCCAGGGTTAAAAAATCCATATATTTGATGTGAATGGGAAGACTCGAACCTTCATTTGTTACATTATAATAGGAACCCCAAGTGCACCTCTCTCAAGGTTATGGACAAAATGAAATTACTGTGCTGTAAAACTGTTGCGAGGGGGTACCCCCCAGTTTGTGTTGGTGGAACCATTGCAGAGCCACAGATGATAGGCTGGGAAAATGCTCCACAGTATTTCTGGGAGGCCGGGCAGTGCCGGATTCAATATGATTTCAGAAATGCATTATAAATCCAAATCTCTGAAATACTGAAGACAAAATGTTTTATAGCAAGCCCTGGCAATAGGAAAAAGTGAGTTTGGAGAAATGTCCAGGAATGAAATGACCTCATTCACTTCAGTGGCTGTTGACCAAATGTCCCCCACGTGCTGGGAACTAGGGATGCATGTAACAAGTCAAATGATGCTTCCTAGGTGTCGATGAGGTCACAGAGGACAAGGTGGCCTCAGGAATGGAAAGGTGCACAGTGTGCACATCTGTCTTGGGACCTTGTATGGGCGCGTCCTCTGTGTTTCCCTCCACAAATAAACCACTTCCATTCTGCCTGCAGAAGCAGTTCTCCACTTCAGAAAACGTTGCCTGAGCTTCGGGATCTCTCCCTGCTCTCAAATCTATGACATTCTGAAACTCGAATCCCAAAGCACTTTAAAAATAAGGTCTCTCTAGGGGATTAAGAGGTACAAACAAACTATTAGGTATAAAATAAGCTGCAAGGATACATTGTATAACATGTGGGATATAGCCAATATTGTAATAATAACTATAAATGGAGCCTTTAAAATTGTGAATCACTGTATTGTACACCTGTAACTTATATAATAAGTAAGTAAAGAAATAAATAATGCTGAGTGCCTACCCTGTGCTGGGGACCATGGTAAGCAGCTCATATGTGCAGATGTATTTACTCCTCACAAGGTCTCTATAGAGACTGATATTATCTCCCTTTTATACTTGAAGAAACTGCAGCACTGAGATGGTTAGTAATAGCCTCAAGGTCACCTAGCTAATGAGTAATCTGCCTGAGATTCAAATCCAGATTATGTGCTGCAGAGATGTGAGACTAAACTGAGATAAACAAAACATGGCAGAAGAGTAATTTGAATGTGTGGGGTCTCCTAATTATCTACTGGAAAAATCAGTCGCTTTACCCATTTATTAGAAGAATATCCTTGCTATTAAATTCAAGGGCATTCAGCTAGAGTTAGGGTCCCTGAAACCTAAGATCTTGAACTGGAAGGGCCATTAGAGGGTCTAGTTCAAACTTCCTCCCCTGTATTATGGATGAAGAGTCTGGGGCACCCAGAAGTGGATGGCTTGTTATAGTCATAGAGAATCATTCATCTACTACCCTCCTGATAAACAAGGATTCGGTAGCCAAAAATGTTGGAAAAAAAAAAAAAAAACCTAAAAAACTGAAAAGACTAAGGAAGGAGAATCTGATCATTAAGAAAGAAACCTGTTTATTACCAGGAGCTAAAACTTTGCAAGAATGATGAAGGTCTTCTACTTAACTAAAGCAAAATTGTGCCCTAGATATTTGCATGCAGCTGTGTGTGCATTTCAGGTTAACATTTGCCCTCAAATCTTCCTCCAGTTTCCGTTGACGGCAAAGTAACCTAAATGTACAGCTGAATAAGTCTATTTCAACGTACCTTTTAGGGAGATTATACCTTGCCTGTTAGAAATAAATTTCCTCACTTTGTTTGCCATTACTTAGACCTTTCTGTAAATTTAGTACTTTCACACATCTTACAATAATGGGTCTAAGACATTTGTGGCAAAAGAAGATTGCTTTTTCCTTTTCTCCCTCAATATTTTTCCTCACTAAATGGAGAAAATCACACCCATAAAGTCTGAGTGGTCATTAGAAAATGCATAGGTGATTCTGTTAATGTGTGTGCACACAGGTACACATTCACTGCAACCTGTGTCAGTTACAAAGGGCAAGAGCTTAGCTTCCTTACAACCTATACCTTTGGAAGAAGGCAGACGAATGGTAACTACTGTGCTTTTGCTCAGAATGACCCTTGGCCCCAAAACAAGTCAGGGAAAGAATACTCCACCCAAGTTCCTCTAGAGCAATGGCTATCAGTAAAGGCAGTGCCATCTCCAGGGGGGCATTTTGGAAATCTGTGGGAGCATTTTTATTGTCATAATACCCAGGGGTGCTACTAGCATTTAGTGGGTAGGTCTAGGATGCTAGAAGTTCTCTGAAACATTGGACAGTCCTGACCTAAATAAAAGGTCATTCCATATCCACACGACTTTCAAAAGACCCCAAATGAATATAAAGATATAATGTATCTGGGGATAATTTTAATGAGTGTATTTTCCAGGAATGCAATTATCATGTAAATGAAGGGCAGCGTTTTTCCTTAATTGTGTTAAGGAGGTATGTATTTTGTTAAGTATTTTACCAAAAGTTAGTTCTTCACCATTTTTGGAAAATCATGTTAAAATGACACCACCACTTGGTGTATTGGGTGGCCCGTACAACCCACAGCTGAATCAGTCTCATTTGCAACGGCCACAAACACTACAATTTTATGTGGCTGTGCAAGTACACTGACGTGTCCTAGAATATACACATAGATCTGTCTATCTATCTATCGATCTATCTATCCATCCATCAGCCCTGGACCACCTCTGCTTCCTTTACCTGTGTTGTTCCACAGGTGACAAATCAACTTCCGTGTTCCCGTTTTGGGGGTCTCTTTGTTACAGCAGCACAGAATATACCCTAACTAAAACACTAATCTTCAAACAATATGAATTTGTTTGCATCACTGCAACTTAACGCCTCACCACCACAAGGCCCTCAAATCTTCAGTAAAACTTTTCTGCGTCACAAGCGCTTATGTGACTTGGATTTTTCTGTGAAACTCGAAGGCGAGGCTGCACTTACCATCTGGGTTAGAGGCACCTGTCGTGGAGGTAAGACTTCATAGAGCTGTCCATGAGTCTGCCCCCAGCCAGTTCTGATCTCTATTTATGATCAAGTTCAAAGCTATTTAGACAAGAATTTGAATGTCTGCAAGGCTTGGAATAAGGATTTGAGTTACACTAGTAGGATGACTCATATGAAGTCGCTGATAGCCAATCACACTTAACCTAAACTCCTCACTCACTGGTTTCACTCTGATAAAAAGCAAGGATCTGGCGGTGCCTAGCTGGCACTTGGTTTAGAGTAAACATTCCGGTAATAATTAGATCTGCCAGGCCACCGTCATAGGATAAATTCATTGACTGTCCTATTTTCCTTTGTGTACCCAGCACATAACACAAAACCAGGAACACTGACACTCAATCGATATTTGATTAATTAATTAAACAAGTAGTGAAGGACTCCACAAACCCAGAAGGATTCAAGCAGAAGCAAGACAAAAAACCGACTATGAATTTGTAGAACTCAGTTAATCACTGGGAAATCGGAAGAATATGTGTGGAGGGGATTTGAATTATATGACTTTTAAAGTCACTACCTTATATGGGAATCTTTGGTAAATGTCAAAAATTAACTTGTAGAATTCATCATCTAAAAGGCTTCATCTGTAAAGCAGAAGGAGATCCTGAAGGTCACCTACAACCCTGTTATTTTAGAATACATAGTTAGGACATGGAGTAACCTACAAAACTGTCCAGTTTTGTAACGCAGAGGTTTCTTTCCTCAGGTATGTATTTTGCCCATGTTCTATTTCATGGTGACGGTGAAAAGAAGTACTCATCAATAAACCTAAACATTAACTTGTTCCTATTCCACACGGCTTTCTCAGAGCATAATATGAAATTACAGGATAATCTAGGCACCATCAGTAGTAAATGAGGACATAAGTAAGTAACGGTCAGCCTGCTTCCTTTTTACCTTGGAGGAGACAGAAAATAAAGTCGAGAAAATGGAAAAAGGAAAGAGCAAGCCGCATAGACAGAGCATTTCCGGAAGAATAAAGCAATGGCTTTTTTATAAGAACCTGAGTGGCGTGTCACAGGAACAGTGAGAAGCCCAGCGAGTGGAGTGGAAAGAAGGACTAGGAATGCGGGAAGCTAAAACAAAAGCCAGAGAAAGAGAAAGCCAGAGGACGGACCTTGAGCCACTGTGAGGACCTTGATTTTTTTCTCTACGATGGGCGGCTATTGCTTAAGACCTTGAAGATGGTTCCACCTACTTCACAGTCAGGAAAGCAAACACATCTCTTGAGAGATTAAAGAAAGAGGAACAGGGAAAAGGATGGAGGGAAGTCAGGAAAACGTTGTCTTGGCAGCTTAATTGCTATTAATTTGCTATTTTCCTCCTTTTGCTTACTTTTACCCAACGAAAATTCAATGCCAAAGCTTTTTCAATGAGTTGAAGCACTTCCTTCTTATTTCTTTATTACAATCAAGTGAATTTACATGTTAAGAGCACAGGATGTTAAAAATAATACAGAAAGAATGTGGGGTTTTTAACAGGAAAATGTGGTTCCGTTTTTGGACTCATTCATTTGTGTTAAGCTTGATTATAGTTCTTTGGGGAGAAGTTAAATACGTTTGAGGGGAACAAAGCAATGTATACTTGAATGAAACACGTTGGATAAGAGTGGTTCAACAGATTATTATTTCTACCTACGGTCAATGTGGGAAAGTGAAATCTCCACTCTCAACAATCAATTTTTTAGCCTTTCAAGAAAATTTTCCTGTGGAAGGGAGTAATTATATATAACCAGATCTAATTATGTTAAGTGGAATGAGATGCAATATCCTTGCCAACTATGCCAGCAAGTTGCTTGCCTGGCCTTTCTGAGTGTGTCAGCAAGAATTCCTCCAGCAGCGAAGATATCTGTTCGAGGCCATTTCTCAGATTAAAGAAAGACATAATAATCTTTTAAGTTGAAGACAAATAGGACAAAGGATCCTTTTTAAATCTTAAAAGGTAGGGAAATTACCCTCATAATTTTACATCCAACTTCCCATGCTAGGAGTACCTTCTTGAAATTCATGTATCGGGAGACACTCTACCTAATGCAACAGCAACTAGAATAAGAATTTGAATTGCTCTGATGTCTCAAAAACTAGGTTCACTTTTTTTTTTTTTACAAATTCATGGGAGGAGCAGGAATGGATCCTATCTTTTGGAGTTAGACTTCATCAGCAAGTAAAATGATAATGAAGTTTGCCTTCAATTGTATTATTCTAGAATTCTAAGATTATTTTAAATTAAAGACTTTTGTGTGTGTGTGTGCTAGGTGGGCCTCTCACTGTTGTGGCCTCTCCCGTTGCGGGGCACAGGCTCCGGGCGTGCAGGCTCAGCGGCCATGGCTCACGGGCCCAGCCGCTCCGCGGCATGTGGGATCTTCCCGGACCGGGGCACGAACCCGCGTCCCCCGCATCGGCAGGCGGGCTCTCAACCACTGCGCCACCAGGGAAGCCCTAAATTAAAGATTATTGAACTAAGATCCCAGTAAATTGGAGATGACCTAGATAGATACCTCAAATAGCCAGAAAAATCAGATGACCATGTGGAGAGACCACTCTGAAAGGAACAAATTCAGCATCAGTGGGTCCCAGACAGAGTCTGAGGGCTCACTCAACAGTGGGAGGGGTAAGACACCCAACACATGTTTACGAAGCAACTCTAATGGACCCAGTACCCGCTCTTTGCCTCGGTTATTACACAATGGAGGTTCAGGCTGAGGCTGGCGGTGAGGCTCCTGGGCTTGCCCTCAGGGCATTTACATTTTCTATCCCTTTTTCTCTATGATCGCATGGTTCTGTATTTATAATAAGAAGCCTAGTCAAAAGTGTTCTATTATAAAATATAACTAAGTAATAAACTTAAAAAGGGAATAACTATTAATATTATTGAGAATCAGTATTAATTGTAATAGATGGGTTGCCATAGGTTGAATCCTATACGAAATAGGCAATACTTCATTTAATTCTTAAACCAATCCATTTACAGGTGAGGAAACATAGGATTAGAGAGATTAAATATATGATTTATTCCCAAAGTAAGCGGGAGGCTGTAAGGCAGCAGGAGGGGTAAGAAGTAACACAGATGAGATCCTGTTCCGGGTCCATCTGACCCTAATACCTGTGGTTTTAACTGCAGTGTTGCTCTTCAGACACATATATGTATGTCAGTATGCATGGCTCAACACACAGCTTCGTGGAGTTCATGCAACACACAGAGCTTTATCCACCAAAACTGAAGATGCACCCAGCTTCTAACTAGTCTAAGATAAATGGCAGCTGGGAAATTTGGTTCAATTTCTACAATGTTATATATCAGAAGGGGATGAACCCTTTGGATTTTCTACCATATGCCAGATGCCTAGATGCATTATCACTTAATTTAATTATTGCAGCAGACCAGGTTCATCATAAGCCACATTTCGTCATAAGGGAGCTGAGTCCTAGGAGGTTATGTCAAGTCCAAGAGTAGTAGATTCCAGGGCTCTCCGGCTCTAAACATGATGTGCACTTTTTACTGCATCAACCTGGAAACCACATAACAAGATCACGAGAAAAGTTGGGTTTGTGTTTTGGCTCTGCTGCCGTTTATTAGCTGTGTGATCTTGAACAAGTCCTGAAACTTCCCTCAACTTCAGTTTCTTCATCTATAAAAGAGGAATAATAATAATAATAACAACAACTACATGTCATATTGTGATAAGATTTAAATATGTTATCATATATAAAGCAGTGAAGTGTCTGGCAATACAGACATTCAACAAATGCTAGTTATTATTATTACGATCAATCTTAATAACACTTGTGGATAGTATCTTCTATTAGACTCTCAAAATGGAAGTTGTAGAAACAGTGGGAGAGGAGAAATTTGGGAGGAATCGGCAAGGATATTCCCTAGAAAATGAAGCAGAAATTGCAAGCTAAGCAAATAGCTAAAACAATTTTGAGAGAGAGAAGGGAGAATTTTATAAGTGAACCTGCACTACCTTTTTAAAATTTCTTTCCCTTTATTCTAATTCACTCCTTCAACCAATATTACTGAGTGCTCACTATCTGCCAGACCCTTTTCTGGAGATCGAAGATTCAGGGTGAAAAGACAAATGAGATTTCATCCCAGAAGGAACTTACATTCTAGAGGAGAACATCAATAAGAAAGTAAATAAATTAACAAGATCGTTCCGGTTTGTGATGGGGCTACGGAAGAAATAAAACGAATGAAGCAGAGGAAGTCTGTGGGGAAAATGACTATTTGGACAGATTCAGGGAAGAAATGGCCTCACAGGGGAGATGAGATTTGAGAAAGACAAGGAGCTTGACATGTGACAATCTGGGGACAGAACAAGAGAAATAGAAGAAAGAACAGCAAGTGGACCAGCCAGGGGAGGGAAGGATCTTAGGATATTCGAGAAAAGGTCAAAGTGGTGATCAGGGACCAGAACTGACAGAGCTGAATAGATAGAATGACTGCCTTAGGTCAGGGGTGTGGAGAAACAGACCCTGCCAGGGAGATTTGCTTGCAGGAAGTCCCCGAGGGGAACGCCCGTGGGGGCAGCACAGGAAGCTGCCCTGAGCAGAGAGAGAAGCTGAGCTACAACGTGGTTGCAACAAAGGCCTCAGCCGACTCCCCCAAAGCTGCACTGATCCCGGGTGCCCCAGACGAGCTGGGGTACCTCTGGTCAATGAAGCTAGACCTTTTTGCCCGCCCCCCCGCCTTCATTGGCCAGCTACCCCAAGAAAGGGGAGGGTCATGAACTTGTGCAAAGTGATTCTCTTCAACTGAAGGTAATTTCCAGATGAGACATCACTGAGAGCCGGGGGCCCCCAACACTCCTAGCCGCTGGGGAAATGAGCACCTCAGTCCTGGAAGCGGGATCCGAGTGACATAACAGCATCCACTGCACTGACCACACAATTTATCCCTCAAACTGGGATTGTTCTGAAAGCGAAAGGGGTTCTTACTCATAACTGAGCCGGGGAAAGTAGTCATTTCTCAGGGGTGTCCCACATAAACAGAGACACGATCGTAGGCTGGAGTAGAGAGACTGGGTTTTTCTCTCCGTGCTATCAGAGGCAACTTACTCAAAACGTATGTGCCTACTAGGCCTCGGAACACGCTGAAAAGCCCCAGATCTATTCTCTCAGAAGATCTAGCCGCAGATCTCTCAAAAAGAAAATAATTTCACACAGGACTGGGCATTGTTGCCGCTGCTACCTCTAACTTTCTTTGGCTGCCAGGGTTCTCCTGGGCACCACTGCTTCTACGGCCTCCGATTGCCTTGACGCCTCTCGTATTGAATATCAATACCGCAGTGGATTTCACAACCACTAAACTGATTTAAAGACGAAGTGGAAACAGTTCGATATCAGCAGAGATGTTAAAATTACATATCCCGGGCTTCCCTGGTGGCGCAGTGGTTGAGAGCCCGCCTGCCGATGCAGGGGACACGGGTTCGTGCCCCGGTCCGGGAAGATCCCACGTGCCGCGGAGCGGCTGGGCCCGTGAGCCGTGGCCGCTGCGCCTGCGCGGCCGGAGCCTGTGCTCCGCAACGGGAGGGGCCACAGCGGTGAGAGGCCCGCGTACTGCAAAAAAAAAAAAAAAAAAAAAAAAAATTACATATTCCAAGGCTCTGTGCCTTGAGAGAAAAGTGAATAAAGTCTTCAAATTCCCAGGAGAAGACGAAGGGCAAAGGGTAAAGGAGTGGGAGAGAAAGATTACAGGGCGTGCGGGCCCAAAGGCGAGTCATTTCCCCAGTGCTGGGAATCAACAGCACAGGCAGCGTTTACTCACAAGCCAAAGTGGATTTGAAAACAGGATTATCACCCTCTCCCAGATGCTGGCTGGCGGTGTGGATAAGTAGATTCACAGATGGTAGCTAACAACCTATGAGGATGGAGATGGAGAATGGCGCCCCCATGGTAGAGGGCTCTCAATCGTGGGTCCAGAGACCTCAGAAGGAGTGCAGAGATGGAATTCAGGGAACCTGTAAACGCCGATGCAAAACGAACCCGTACCTTTATTTTTGTTATCTCTGATTTCAATTTATTATCCCTCGCAGTTAGGAATGTGGGCAACAGACCACAGTAGAATAGAGGCACCTACGACTCTGCCTTTGGAATGGAAATCACTGCTGTGGTAGTAGTAGCACAACACAGTTCTTGCAGATACCTCAACATAGCTTTTACTCTCATCACTATTTTTCAATTATAATAGTTATTAGACCTACTACTAGGTCTTGTTTTTCAGTGTGCTAATAAAATAAATATGTCAGCATATTATAAATGTGGTGGCTTAAATATTTTGATAATTATGTCTTAATATGATTGATTTTTGTTTGTAACCCTCTGTATTTATGATATGCACTTAAAATCCTTACTCTGAGAGGGTATTCTTTGATTTCACCAGTCTACCAAGGGGTCCATGGAACACATATTGGTAAGAGCCCGGCCCTATATGCCTGTGGCAGGGGATATGGCCCTACATCTTCGCTTAGTATCAGGCACAGTTTTCAGTCCACAACCCAAGTGGACAAGAATTATTACATTTCTTTGTTTTCTTTGAATCAAATGCTGACGTTGGCTACAGTCTAAATCTGCAGAAGGAGCTTTGTATTCCCCTCTCCTAGGAGGTCCCCTAATATAACGGAGATGGGGTACAGGGAGATGCGATAGCTGGTGATATAGTTCTACTCACACAGACTCATTTTCAACAGCCCTCAATTTCAAAATGTGTGGTGGGTGTGGAGGGTGGTAATGACGGGGAAGTTAAAAGGTGAATAATGAGACAGTTCACTGGGTCTCTTATATTCTGAGGTCTAGAGAAATGGACTGACTTCTGACTAACTTAGGAAAATAGCAAGAAACATCCCTTAAAAGACAGGAAATTGTGTTTTATCCTAGAGGGAATTGGCCGCCCCTTCTTGGTGTTACCTCTGGATGTCCCCCTCCCCATCTGCCTGGGCTTCCCAGGTATAAAGGCTTTGGTTATCCAGTTTTCCACCCTCCCACCCCAGGAAAGCCATCTCCCCACCTCCCCAGAGGTCTCGATGCCTTACACAGGACTCCGCCACCAAGTTCTAAAGGGCTCTGCTTTCCTGGCTGCATTACAGAATTCCTTCTTAACCTTCTCTACTCTTCCTGGCCTCCAAGTATAACCTCTTCCACGGGTTACTGTTTTAATATTAATACATGGAAGAAAGAAAAAAAAAATGGCAGATAGCTGTTGGTTTTGATACTGTGAAACATAAGCTTCCACTGAGGCAAAGGGGCACAAAAAGACCTCTGTATGGAAAAAATAAAGATCTTGGAATGCATAAAAGAGATTACTAGATGTCCTTTCAATGAAATGCTGGAGGCCCTCCAGGGATTATTTTGTCTTATGGGAGTGTGTGCCTTTTTTTTTCTTTTTTGACTAGGTTATTTTATAACTCTGTGGAAATAGAAGCTAAGGTATAGAAAACTGATGGTAATGCAAACATTGCTTGTCCATACACATGCAAACACAGAGAAGAGGAAAATCCCCCTCCCCACTGTAGAAAAATCCAGTTTTCACCTACTTGTAAATTTGTTTCAGCATTCCTAATCTATAAAAGTATCGTACCTTGGATTGTCCTTTGAAGCAGCTGTAAAACCTTATTGGTGCTCTCATCAACGAGTTAAGTAAAATCTCTGGCAGGTGTTCATTTTACATCTATACGGAAGTCATGATTTTACCTTTTTTTTGAAAATTATCCGTTATCACCTGGTTGCCTGCTTGACACAAATCAGCAGAAAGAGGAAAATAAAGGGAGGAGAGACATAAGTTAATAGCTCAATAAAGGACTTCCCTGGTGGCACAGTGGTTAATTATCCGCCTGCCAATGCAGGGGACACGGGTTCAAGCCCTGGTCCAGAAAGATGCCACATGCCACGGAGCAACTAAGCCTGTGTGCCACAACTACTGAGCCCACGTGCCATAACTTCTGAATCCCTCATGCCTAGAGTCCGTGCTCCGCAACAAGAGAAGCCACTGCAACGAGAAGCTCACGCACCGCAACGAAGTGTAGCCCCCGCTCGCCACAACTAGAGAAAGCCCGCGCACAGCAGTGAAGACCCAACGCAGCCAAAAGTAAATAAATTAATTAATTTTTAAAAATAGCTCAATAAAATATCTTGTCACACCTGCTTCTTTCCTCACTCCAGTCACACATACAGTTTAGGAATGACTGTGGTACCTATGTGACATGGCTTTGAACTTGAGACTTGGAATTCTATTTACTTCTAGATTGTCCATACTAGTCTTGAGGCTAATGCGTGTGCTTTAAACTCTGAACATAGCTCTCAGCAAGTCTAAGCATTCTTCCCTTGGTGGTCTACATTAGCATCATCCCCAGAGAGTAACTGTGAAGACCCTTTGTGTTCTTTTTGCATAAAAATAACAGGACTGAATAGAATTTGCGTATACATGCATCTGCCGTGCTTGAACTAAAATATTACCCTTCAAAATCCCAATTCAACCAACTCTGAGTGGCTGTCCAAAATCTGCTCCTGAGCCCGTCAGTACTCTTCTCAAATAACGTTCAAATCCCCCCCTCCTCCCCCAGTGCCCAAACAATAGGTTCCAAACCACTTATTTTGAAGCATTCAAAGTCCTTTGGCATCTGGCTTACTCCATCCTATGACCCAGCACTGCCCTTGGTACACATAACTTATACAAAGGACCTATCATTTCCAAACTTAACAGGCGACTTTTGTGTCCCCTCCACCATGTTGTACCCTCCACCGTGTGACTCCTTTTCTCTGCCTTATGAACTTCTGCTCACTCTGCAAACTGAGCTCTGATTCACCTGGCTGGCCATCTCTATCACCCTTTCCCTCCCAGAAAAATTTAATGAACCTCTCATCTGTAATCTTACAACACTTTAAGCCACATCGGGACACAGTTAGGATTGGCTACCACATTTCCAGGACCCCGTGCAGAACAAAACTATGGGGCCCCTTGTTCAAAATCATTAAGACTTTTTTTACATCTTTATTGGAATATAATTGCTTTACGATGGTGTGTTAGTTTCTGCTCTACAACAAAGTAAATCAGTTATACATATACATATGTTCCCATATCTCCTCCCTCTTGCGTCTCCCTCCCTCCCACCCTCCCTATGGCAAGAGCAGGACCTTAGGAATTGTGACCTTAACTTCCCCTCTCTGCGACATTGCCAAATTTGGGGAGATGGTATTCTTTCTGACCAGGGTAAGCAGTTCATTCAGTTTTTATTTTTTTAACAACAGGTTGTACTGGTGATATTTGCGGAGCCAGCCATTGACAAGCTGCCACCTCCTTTGGAAACCTCTCTGGATTAGTCTTAAGGGTAAGAAATCACTTTAAGAAGATCCCAGAGTTTTTCATTAGGTCCCACGGATATCAGGCATCGGTCTTCCTCAAAGCTGAGTTAATGGTGAGCATATCTGAACCTGACTGAACACCCTGAGGGCAGAAGGCCTACTGGTCTACCACCGGTCTGCCCCCTTCTCAGTACGCCTGATCCATAATGGGTACTCGATTCATGAGTGAGAAAGGATGCTTAAGAAGGAATGAAGAGAAATAATATGGCATGGTACTAAAGACCTGTAGGGAAAAAAAAATGTGCCTCAGGGGAAAATAATGTAATGTCTAAGCAAACCAGTAGAGGTTACATGATTCTATGAGAATTATTTACAACTCTGTAAATTGGAGAGAGGACTGCTAGCAATGCAAAATAACTCTTAAGTACAGACACGCAAGTCCTGTCCAGTAAAGGTCCAGTTGACCTTCCACGCCTACTGCAGAAAAGGCTAGTGTTACCCCCATTTGCATCCTCATTTTAGGATCTATAAATGTCTGGTATTTCTAGTTTCCTTTGAATCAGTTATACCATACGCCTGCCTCCCTCATTTATTTACTGAGCTCAATAAAATTTTCAACACGCATACATTTTTATGTCTGTATGAACATCGTGATTTTACCTTTTTAGACTATTATCCTCTAAGACGGAGCCTGAAAACAATGAGCTCATAGAGACAGAGGACAGATTGGCAGTCGTTCAGAGGTAGAGTTGGGGGGTGAGGGAAACGGATAAAGGTGGTCTAAAGGCACAGACTTCTAGCCATGAAATCAATAAGTTCTGGGGATGTAATGGACAGCATGGTGTTATAGTTAACAATACTGTATCGTATATTTAAAAGTTGCTAAGAGAGCAGATCTTTAAAGTTCTCATCACAAGAAAAAGTAATTGGTAAGTAAGCATGGGAGGTGACGGATATTCACTAAACTTATTGTGGTGACCATTTCACAATATACACATATATCAAATCATTACGCTGTGTGCCTTAAACTTATACAGTGTTACATGTTAATTATATCTCAATAAAAACAGGAAAAAATAAATAAAATCATCCTTTGACAAGGTCTAATTCTGTTATAACAAAAACTATTGGGATTCAAAAGGGAAGGAAAGAAGGAAGGGAGGGAGGGAAGAAGGGAGATGAAGACAGCCTCTTAATGCTCCCATCAGCTTGACTAGACTTTAGAGGGGCTTCTTTTTGACCACAGTGGCCGTCTTAACCCCCCAAACCTCCCCTTCCTTAGAGCATTTACTGCAGAAAACCTGGCAACTGTAAAACCTTTCTCTGCCTCTTTGAGATGTCAATCTTCTCCCAGCCTCTTGCTGGTTTACGGCCCAGGAATGACTTTCCCAAGGACCTGGGCGGGGGGCAGCCCTTTGAAGTGTAATCATCAAGAAAGGTAGGCTGGGGCTTCCCTGGTGGCGCAGTGGCTGAGAGTCCGCCTGCCGATGCAGGGGACGCGGGTTCGTGCCCCGGTCCGGGAAGGTCCCACATACAGCGGAGCGGCTGGGCCCGTGAGCCATGGCCGCTGAGCCTGCGCGTCCGGAGCCTGTGCTCCGCAACGGGAGAGGCCACGACAGTGAGAGGCCCGCGTACCGCAAAAACAACAACAAAAAAAGAACGGTAGGCTGAGTGGGATAAGCCAGCCAGAGAAGGATAAATACTGCGTAATTCCACGTATAGGCGGTATGTAGGACGGTCAAACTCAGGGAAACAGACAGGAGAGTGGAGGTTGCCGGGGCTCGTGGGAACCTCCTGCTCAACGGGTGTAGCGTTTCAGTTACACAACACGAGTGAGTTCTAGACATCTGTTGTCCAACACTGTGCCTAGAGTTAAAAATACCGTGCTGTGCACTTACAATTTTGTTACGAAATCTCAAATTAAGTGTTCTTACTAGAATTTTTTTTAAAAAAGAGAAAACAGAAAGAAGGAAAAAAAAAAAAAAGTTAGGGCCCCGATCTCCCAGTCTCTGTAAGAGTGTTGGAGCCCAACTTAGATAAGGACCAACTAGCAAATACAGATGACCTGATCGCATCGACCAAACTCACCCCAGCACTTAAAAGCTCTCCGACTTTTGTTTTTGACTGGCGTTGAGTTCAGTCTCTCTCCCCTAACAGAACAGTCTTGAATAAAGACTTCCTTGCCTGTTTAACTCAGTCCAGTATACTCTCTCTCTTTGATAAGGGAGGGAAGAAGGCAATTGAAAACAGTCTGTTAAATCTTCAGCAACAAAATCCCAATACCATGTTTCAGACGACGACGATGCATTACAGTGCAGTAATTAATTTGAAACTGGGGCCCAGATCTTCAGGTCTGTGTGGGATCTGTGCTCTTGGCAGCCTCACCCGTGTTTGCGTCTGCGCTCCACAGAGCAGAAACGTCAGCGGGTTAAGGGACGTTCTCAATTTGCGAGTGTTTTATTCCAAAGAACTCCCCCAGGCCGGATTGTTTGTGGCCTTCGCTTACAGCTATGCCAAGGGCCACGCAACAGCTTTTCTTTGCCTCTGTGGTCTCTATGTCCGAAGGCAGACAGAGGATGAAACACATCCTGGGTGTCACTGACGGTCACAGATCTGCTTTGACAGGGAGCCCGTCTCAGGATTTGTATTCTGGCCACGTGTGGGACCTAAGTGCACATTGGAAACGTGGCAGTGACTGCAAGCAGCTGGGTAAAGTATTTATTCAATATTCGCTTGCAACGAGTCCTTCCGTTAAGGAATAGGACAGGCAGCACTTTGCCTCAAAGAAAGAGAAAAACATGTGTGAGGAGTCAATTAAATGTTTGGGTTTTTTTTTTTTGCGGTACGCGGGCCTCTCACTGTTGTGGCCTCTCCGGTTGCGGAGCACAGGCTCCGGACGCGCAGGCGCAGCGGCCACGGCTCACGGGCCCAGCCGCTCCGCGGCACGTGGGATCTTCCCGGACCGGGGCACGAACCCGCGTCCCCTGCATCGGCAGGCGGACTCTCAACCACTGCGCCACCAGGGAAGCCCTAAATGTTCTGATTTTTTAAATCACAAAGGATGTACACCGAACACTCAAAGTTAGAAATACCATTACCTTTGTCATCACTAAAGAAAAAACACAAGAGATCAGGTCAGCACTTTGGAGGTAAAATTACCTGAATCTAGTTTTATCTTTGCAAGGAGATATGATGAAAGACGTAAGTGGAAATTAATCTGAAGATCCAGATAAACTGAAATTCAACTGAGTTAAACTTTTTTTTTTCCGAAGAAAATGATCCTTGGGCGAAAAATAAGATATTTTTATTTGGGTAGAAGATTTATTTATTCATTTATCCAATATGTATTGAGAGACTTATACGGCTAGGTGCCAGGATTCAATGTTTTTCTTAACTGGTGCTGATTTACAGTGTAGCACAAATGACAGCTATTAATAAAAACTGTCATATGAATAAGTGTTTAAATACAAGCTGATGTAAGGCACTGCGAGAAAAGAGTTTGTCTCTGAGAGCACACAGCAAAAGAGTTAGACCTCTGCCTGCGGCTTCCCCGAGAAAGTGAGATTTAGGTGAAGATTGGAGAATGACTACAAGTTCACTAGGTGATGGCACAAGAGGTGGGGGCGATGCCGGGACACGGGGTGTGCATACGGAAAAGTCAAACTGTTGAACTGCCAGACCCAGCAATGACTTACAGATCAGATTAAGGGTTTTGATCTTTGGCCTAAGATAGGAAATCATGGAGGAGCTTCCAAAGGCTGTCTTTTGAACCTCTTACTCCCCTACCCCTATTTTGCCCTATTAGGTATAAAAAAGCTGTAAGAATATGTTGTACAACACAGGGAATATAGCCACTATTTTATAATAACTATAAATGGAGTATAACCTTTAAAAATGGTGAATCTATACTGTACACCTGCAACTTACATAATCTTGTACAGAAACCTTTAAAAAAATAATTTGCCAAAAAAGACTCTTTTTTTAAAAAATTGAAGTGTAGTTGATTTACAATGTTTCAGGGGTACAGCAAAGTGATTCAGTTATATATATGTGTGTATATATATATAATACATACATATAATCTATTCTTCTTTAGATTCTTTTCCATTATAGGTTATTACAAGATATTGAATATATTAGTTCCCTGTGCTATACAGTAGGTCCTTGTTGTTTATCCATTTTATATATAGTAGTGAAAAAGGCTGTCTTTTTTTTTTTTTTTCTGCGGTACGCGGGCCTCTTACTGTTGTGGCCTCTCCCGTTGCGGAGCACAGGCTCCGGACGCGCAGGCTCAGCGGCCATGGCTCACGGGCCCAGCCGCCCCGCGGCATTGTGGGATCTTCCCGGACGACCAGGGCACGAACCCGTGTTCCCTGCATCGGCAGGCGGGCTCTCAACCACTGCTCCACCAGGGAAGCCCCAAAGGCTGTCTTTTGTAAATATCATTTTGGCTGCAGTTTGGAGACAGTTTCCAGAGTGGGTGCAGGACAGAGCATGCTTCATGGAATCGAGGTTAACTGGAAGTTAATGACCTGGTCAGGTGAGAGATGCTGGCAGTTTAGACAGAGTAGGATGCACGGATCTGCAGAGAACTGAAGAGATCTGAGTGATACAAGGGGGATTTAAACTAGTGCCTATTAAACGAGTAGATCAGAGCCCCTTCTAGCAACTGCACTGGTGATTAAAATACACAACCACCGTAATTTTGTTACAGTGGGCGTGTTGCTAACAATCTTATTGGCCACCTTTAGGAAGTGATGACTAAATAGTCAATTCCCAGCCTCCTTCTCCAAAACTGTAAAGTCATTCTTTAACTAAAACCAGAAAAGGCAGCTGTTGTCCATGATTATTCATCTCAGAATTTTCAAAAAAACCATGTAAACAAAGCCCTTTTGCCCTGGGTCCAGGGCTAGATTCAGACTGGGCTTTACTCTGCAGAATTTCCACTGTGAAGGTACTAAAGTCAAGGTATTTGCTCTTGTAGCAGGAGGTATGGGTTTTTTCATTATCTGCTACAAGACAGGTTAAAGCTCTACATTCGGTTTGTCAAGGGTAGAAATGGCTCTAGTTCTGGAACCTTGTACCTTAATCCATGCATAGTAAATTTTTTTTAAAGTTGACTAAGGGTTAGGACATTTTTCAGGAAAAAAAAAAAAGCTGTTTAATTAAACATCATAAGGAGAAGTAGAGAACTCTCTACTATAAGTGGCAGTTAGGTGCCATGTGGTTTTTTTAATCTAGGTTGAACTAAATTCTAAAGCCAGTGGGTTTTAAACATTAGCATGGGAGTCCTTTTCCAGAGATCCTGAGTCCAGATCTGAGATGGGACTCCGAGGCCTTTTAAAACCCTCAGCTGAATTCAAGGAAATACCAGATGGTTCAAATAGGTCCAGTGACTGTGTGAAATGTTGATAGAATACTTAGGATCATACAGAGCCTCTCTGAAAACTGCATCAGCCAGAGCAGGTGTACATTTCTGTTTGTTTCACAGGGTTACTGTAACTCATCCTTTCTAGAGATGGACTGTTTTCTGAGCGCTCTGACTCGCTTCCTTTGAAATTCTCCACACTGTTATGTACACGCCACTGACTTAACATATTCTCCTCCATAAACTTCAACCAGTTGTGGATACATTTCTGCATAGAAACATTTTTTACTTTGAATATAACCAACACTTCTTGCAGGGACTATGGTTTAGGAAAAGAGATGTTTTTAATTAAGAGAATTTCAAAACGGCAGCTAAATTAGTGTGTAGTAATCCCCACTTAACCTGTGGTCGACGGGAACATGCTGGGTCCTGCCTACACCCCAAAACAATGGTAACAAGGTTTTCTCGAGTGAAAAAGGGGGAACCCACAAAATTGATAATATTAACCATCTATAAGCATAAACAACCAGTTAGTTAGAAAATAACAGTTAATGGATGGTAATTTAGTTGGACTTCTTAGAAATAATCTTTATGTCCTAAATGAAAGAAGATAATATAGAGCAGAGGTTAAAAACATGGTCCACACCCAAGCCACTGGCTGTGTGACTGGGTACTGGATAATTTCTTTAAGCTTCACATCTTTTATTGGTAAAATATGAAATTAGAAATAATTATATCTGACAAAATATCTGTGAAGATTAAATGAGATATTGATTACAATACCCTTAGGCATTGCAAATTTCATTTGATCGTTTGGTATTTTTATTGTTTTGTATTGTTTGACTTAAAGGTTAATAATATTAAAAAATCAATATCTTTCCTATATACTCTTTTTAATCAATTAAATTTTGTTATAGAGAAGATTATATTTGCATATCAAATATCTAGGAATAAACATAATAAAAACTCCAAGGCTATCTAAGAAGAAACCACAAGGCTTTACTGAAGAAAGCTCAAGATGAAAGAAATTCAATATTGCAAATCTATGCATTCTTTCAAAATTAATAATTAATTTTACCAATATTAATTTAATAAGATTCCCATAAAGCCCCCACAGTATTTTTTTAGAACTGGAGAGATTAATTCTAAGGTTCATCTGAAAGAGGAATTACAAGAGAAGCAGCAAAATTATTTTGATAAAGGAAAAGAACTTAACTTACTAGAATCAGCATATATTATGTAAAAGCCCCAGCATTTTAACAGCGTGATAACTGGTACGGAAAAAAATATATCCAAATATTTTAATTTAAGCTAGTTTAAAAAGAGTTTCTCATTTGCACCTAAAACAAAACAAAACAAAACAAAAGAGACTAATATAGCGTTGATAAATATTTAGCCCCCCAATTCTGATGTCATGAAACTATCCTACAGAAATATGCCTGGTGATGCATTAAAATATCTACAAAGATATTGGTTATGCCATTATTTGTCATTGTAAAAAACTGGACAAATCTAAGTGTCTACGAATAAGCTACATCTGAGCCCAAATATGTCCTGTCTAACTCTATGTATATGAAATCTCTTTCCAAACTTTTAACACCTAATGAAGTTTAACACTAACAAATTCTTGTGATGGTGATGATACATATTTATTGAGCACTTACTAACTATGTGCTAGGTACTTTGCTTAGTTTTCACTATCTATTGTGTATCACAGAACTCCCACGAGGTAGACCGGGAGGATCCCAATATTCTTCCTAGTTTATGGACGAAGTAACCAACGTTCAGAAAGAGGAAGCAAGTTGCTGAGGGTCATGTAGCCAGTACTCATGAGAAAGTCAGCCTAACATCAAAGCAACACTCTGCACTGCCTCTTGACCAAGAAGAAAAATAGTCTATTATAAAAAGCACTAATTAAACTTCTTAACTTAGATCTTGAATAACCCTCATACATCAGAGCTGGATGTTTTATTAAAACCTGCTGAGTTTTGACCTCTAGAGATGATATTGTTTCCTATGGTCTGTGGTCACCATTTCTATGGAATCCTGCTAAGGAAATACTCATCCATTTTTCTTGAAATGCACACGTTATCTATAGAAGATGTTTAATATTTATACTATGCTATCTTGTATTATTAGTGATTCTTCCATGTATGTACTGTATTTGTATTTATATGTGAACCGTGCCCCTTATATTTCATTGTAGTTCCTACAACCAAGAACATGAGAAAAACACTCAAACATATATGATAATAGCGATAATAACGATGATGTCAAACATAGGGGACATTTTATTTCAAGTGCCTATCATTCTAGAGGCAGATTCAGAACAAAGTTAAGACTATGAAAAAAATAAGTAAACGCGGAGAACATTCTCAGGTCTTTTTTTGCCTTAAAATTTCATTCACTCTACTTGTAACATGATTATCCCACATGTGAAGCATCTAATTTTAGTTTTCCCCATATCGCACTGTTCCATCTCTTGGAGAGGCAAAAGCCGACGTGTCTTAGTTTCTTATTTCAATTACAGTTTGTTACAAAGCATGCTGCTATTGCTGCCAAACCAAGAAACTGGTTTTTCCCTGGTTCTCATGTGCTGATTTGAAATGTCTTTGGCACATTTCGTCCCTATAGTAATTCCACCGCCGGCAAACCTCTCCCAATCTCAAAGTAAAAGCAATTCGATGATACTATACAGATTTGTTTTCTCACGGGCTTTAGTATCCAGTTAGTGTTTCGGGGTTTTCTCCACAATAAGAGTTAAATGTGCTGACTATGTATAAATTATGTTCTTTGAAGAGTTAACACAATTTAATCCAGAGCTATTACTAGCCTAATCGGGTTTATTTGTGCCTCGGCTTAAGGTCTAGAGTAAAACACACTTAAAGGTCTGAACACAGTGAGGTTAATTATGCTCAACACCTGCAAAGCAGCTGGTTTTAGGTCCATCACACACACATACACACACACCACGAGGAAAAAGAACCAAAGAAATTCTCCCAAGCAAGAGGTGAAATCACACCTTCCTTCGAAAGACTGCACCATTGGAGCTCAGCTTTTAGCACACGGCTTCCTTCCCTTCTCACTATACTGAGTTTTCTGCCAAATTATTTGTCCTCAAGGGCTGTTCAGCTGACAATCCTGTGTGCTCAAAATGACACCCCAGGGCCCATGAAATTAAGTATGAACTCCTCCCTCCGGCTTTCAAGAATTCTCTCATGTGAGCCCAATATATCCGCACGCTATCATTGCCCGCTACTCCACTGCATGACGTGCAGTTTAGTGACGGTCGCTTAATTATTGTGTTCTCTGTCCTCAGGCAACTTCTCACCTCTGAGCCACCGCTCGTGCCCATACCATCCCACACTGTCCAAAAGCCTCGGGCGCCCTCCTGCAGTCCTGCTCCTCTCTGTTCTTCTCGATTTTAGGAGACTGTGGCAGCTACGTATGGGAGAGTGAGACACCCAAGGACACAGTCACATGGGTCCTAGAGAACCAGAGGGACAGCCCAGTATCACTGGACTTACACACAACTCCAGCGGATTTTGCCTTTTTTGGTCATCTGCTCGCCTTGTGTGTACATTTTCCAAAAGTGAAGATTTAGGACATTCAACTGTTCACCATAAATTTTAAAACTTTCTTATTGGGCACGATAGGGTATCAAGGAATCTCAGGGGCTGTTAACTTCTCTTAGGTCCAGACTTTCACAAATCTTTAGCTTGTGTGTCCATCCCTTACCCACCAGGGGTTGTGGCCAAATGATTGGGCTGGGAGAGCAGAGCCAGCAGGGCTGAGGCAGGAAGCAACCCAGTGGGGCCAGGAAAAGACACCTGACTCACAGCAGGCTCTGAGGACTTACGGACTCCTTTCTGTGGCGTCCCCCCTTTTAGGGCTTTAAATATCACAGACAGATAAAAACTCTTCCTTATTTGTTAAGACGTAGAGGAGGAGAGTATGGACATGGCAATAAAAATGAATGAACTATTACTGACACACAAAACAACATGGGCAAATGAATCTCAAAAACATTATGCTAAGCGAAAGCAGGCAGGTGCAATAGAGAACAAAGTGCCTGGTTCTGTTTATAAGTCCTTGAACAAGCCAAACGAATCTCTTGTCATAGAAATCAGAGCAGCAGTGTCTCACTGGGGGTGTAGAGGTTGACCAGGAAGAATCCTGCAGAGGAGAGAACTTTCTGGGGAAGAGAACAATGGTCTTTATCTTATAGAGTATGGATTGCATAGGTGTATGAATTTCCCCAAGCTCATTAAGATGTACACTTAAAATTCGTGCATTTCACAATGAGGGATGATATGAGGAATATCATACGAGAAATCATATTTCACAATGATCCTTTGATATTTAAACTCAGATGCAGAAAAGCAATACAAGTTCTAGTGTTGTTTTCCCCATATCTAAGTGAATTCTTTCATTTTCACTGGACTTTGAGGATAAGGGGACCAATGTGTAGGGGTGGACTCTGCAGCCAGAATTTCTGGGTCCAAATCCTGGTTTTCCCACTTTCTGGCTTTATGACTTTGAACAAGTAGCATAAGCATCCTAAGTCTGATGCAGTTTCATCCAAAAACAATAATTATCCTCATCGTAAACACCTCGAAGAATTATTGTAAGATCAAATAAATGAGATGATGCAGATAAAAGCCTTGATCTCAGCACCTAAGTATTTGATCCTAATTAGCTCTAAGTAGCAATACCAGATTTAAAAGCACCTCGAAGGGAAAGACTACACTTTCTTAGTCTTTTGGTTGCTCTTAGCACGTGTCCCTGTGCCCCATGCTTCTAAAACTAGGATGTATGTAGCAGGGGTGTGAATGCTGGACATGGGAATTTTCAAAACTGTATACCAACGTGAACTATTCCCGAAATGCCGATATAACAATATCTGAGGGCAGGAGTAAATATCTTAACTGTTATAAACGCATGAAATCTTTCTGGAATAAATTAAAATCCCTGGGCATGCTGAAGATAAAACGAGGGTTCAGCATGGCTTGCAACATTCTCCTGGCAGCTTCGGCTGCCCTAGAACTGCCTTCTCCTGGGTTCAAGTTTATTCTCCATTGATTTCAAGGTGACTTTAGTGGAGAATTTTGAGAAGTACCGTGATATACATATTTGCTCAATTCCATTGAAATATATTATAGCTTATTGAGGAGTCACATTAGAATATACACCTGTCAGTTCATTTTAATTTAAACTCTAGGTACAGTAGGAGATCATTTTAGGCAGTATTTTTCCTAGATAGTAAGTTTAAGATCTGGGTCCCTTTGGAAACTGTTATTTCATATGAATGTAAACTACCAAGGAACGGAGACTTGAGAAATAAAGAGCCTTTGGAATCCCAATACAAGAGCACAGAATGGGCATCTGTTTGCGCCCCCTGAATTGCCGTGTGCACACTCTGGGAACACAGGAATACTTGTGTCGTGGCTGGTCATTCTCCAGTACCATCTGCTTCACAGCTGCTGGGTTTCCGAGTCATGCATGTAGATCCTTTATTTCAGAGCATCTTTTAGGTTCTTGGACCCAAAGCCAATGTGTGCGTGTGTATATGTGTGTGTATCTCTGTGTGTGTGTGTGTGTAGGCTTCCCCACACCAACAAAGCAATTCTTGTGTGTCCGAGAATTCAACTCAGATCTGACACTGTTTCCCCGGAGACAGCATCAGATTCCACAGGTAAAAAGACTTGGTTCCACAAGACCATCCTCTACTTCAGACGCCAACTGCAAGGCCAGGTTGCTACTTGTGCTTCTGACTGACTGGGTATCAAGCAGAGGTCCCCATGACCCTGTCCTTGGGTTTGAGTAATTTGCTAGAATGGCTCACAGAACTCAGGAAACCCATTTACTCACTAGATAATCAGTTTACTACAAAGGATATTAAAAGATACTAATCAACAGCCAAATGAAGAGATACATAGGGCAAAGTCCCAAATAAGGGAGCCTCTGCCCCCAAGGAGCTTGGGGCCCTGCATGGTGGACATGTAAGAGTTCTGATTCCCCAACTTGGAAGCTCTCTGAACTCCCTCCTTTTGGCTTTTATGGAGGCTTCATTACATAGGGATGATTGATGAACTCACTGGCCATTGCTGATTAATTCAACCTCCAGCCCCTCCCCAGAAATTAGGAGGTGTGACTGAAATTTCCAAACCTCTACTCAGAGTTGGTCCCCTGGCAACTAGCTCCCATACCTGGGTGCTTTCCAAAAGTGACCTTCATTCACATAAACCCAGGTGTGGTAGAAAGGGACTTGTTACGAATAACAAGACAACCACTTCACCTTTACTCTGAAGTGTTTCAGGAACTGAAGCCAAGAGACCAAATACAGTTATCCCCGGGTATGGGGGGAGGTCGGTTTCAGGAGCCCCCAAAGATACCAAAATCTGAAGATGCTCAAGTCCCTTATATTAAAAGTCATAGCACCACAAATACGGCCAGTCCTCCACATCTTCAGATTCAAACGTGGGTGGAAATTTTGATTGAATCCAAGAATGCGAAACCCACAGGTATGGAACCTGCAGATATGGAGGTCCGACTGTATTATAACAAAAGATGCTCCCATTGTTCTTATTGCTCTGGAAATTCCACCGGTCTTGGCAGCTGTGAGCCATAAACTGTGGACGAAGACCAAATATATGAGAAATATATTTTGGTCATCTGAATGCAACCAAATATATATATATATATATATATACACATATATATATATATCTTAGAAATCACAGAGCATAATTGTCCACACCCAGCCTCCCCTCCAAGCCCAGCTGTCCCTTCCAGACCCTGCAAAATCAGTTATCCCTTCTGCAAGTATCCATTGACCTCTTACTATCTATAGTGTTTTGGTTGTCCTGAATTGGAAGGCAAGAGGGTGGCATCTGGTAGGTAAAGGCCAGGGTAGATGCTAAACATCCCATAGTGCACAGACCAGCAACCCCCTCCAACAAAGAATAATCCTTCCACAATGTCAGTAGTGCCAAGAATGAGAAACCCTGGTCCAGAAGGAGAGCTGGAATTTGCTGAGTTTATGGGACAGGTTATAGGCCTCCTTTTGTGTCTGCTTTACTAATAATATAGACACATAATCAGACTGAAATAGCTTTCATTTTAATACACCACCTGTAGCAAAGGTATGATAAAGACTGATAGCTGGGGCTTCCCTGGTGGTGCAGTGGTTAAGAATCCGCCTGCCAATGCAGGGGACACGGGTTCGAGCCCTGGTCTGGGAAGATCCCACGTGCTGTGGAGCAACTAAGCCCGTGCGCCACAACTACTGAGCCTGCGCTCTAGAGCCCGCGAGCCACAACTACTCAGCCCACGTGCCGCAACTACTGAAGCCCGCGCACCTACAGCTTGTGCTCTGCAACAAGAGAATCCACCGTAACGAGAAGCCCGCGCACCGCGATGAAGAGTAGACCCCGCTCGCCACAACTAGCGAAAGCCCGCATGCAGCGCTGAAGACCCAACGCAGCCAAAATTAATTAATTAATTAATAATTTTTTTTAAAGACTTACAGCTGTTTTCTACCTCTAACTATTGAAAACTACCAACAAATATCTTTTTCAAAAAAAATTGACCGAGTTGTCTTAGGCCAGTTTGCATAACCTACTACAAATTATCCTTTACCCTCCTGGATGATGCCCTGCTCTGTTTTACATTGTCATTGTTTCAAATGACTAAAAGCAGAAAGGGAAAAAAGTCAGGAGTGGATATCTCCCCAGTATTCTATTTTAAACGCTTAAATACTATATTTTCTTATTTTATAGAGCACTAAATTACACATAAAAAATAATTCTAAGTACTGTATTTAACTTTAATCTGATTATTTTAAAAGTAACATACCATTTGCTTAAATTAAACAGATATTTTATCAGCTTGGGTTCTTACTAATTATGCTGTTGCTCTTATTAAAAATTACTCACTATAGCATCTGTTCCAATTTCTGCAAAACAATGAAAAGGTTTGTTCGTGTGTTTTTATTTTTAGAATGAACTGTGGGACAAACAGAACACATGACTGTGTCCTATTAAAACAAGAATTTTATCTTGAAAAGGCAAATTTATGGATTCTGTAAATCTAGATTTAAGCACATCAAGTCTTTTAAACTCAATGACTGACTCATGATGTCCGTAAAAACCACCCATTGAAACCACAGAGCTTACTTAATTATTTATAAGTCTGTTTCTTTATAGCAGCTCCTCTGCTGTTATATAAAGTTTTTCCTTCTTTACTTTGTGGGAGAGTGTTAGTGTCAAGCCACAAAGCCAACATTCATTAAATTGTGAGTCCAGCAGATCAGTAAGCTCCTTGAATGTTCATGCTGGGAGGGCCCTAGGAACAGTCTAGTTTAATCCTTTCCTTGTCTAGGCAGGGAAATAAGGCCCAGAGATGGAGCGTGACTTGGACCCAGCAAATAAAGCTACAAATTTCTGAGGTAGGTGGAAGTCTAAGATGATTCCCAATAAGTTATGCTCTTATCCAATTCTGTCCTCTGTGAATGTGATATGATATCATTCCCTTGATTAGTCTATGTTTTCTGGCAAAGGTGAAAGGCTTTTGTGGGTATAATTAAAAACTCTAATTGGTTGACTTTAAGTTAATCAAAAGGGAGGTTACCCTCGGTGGGCTTGATCTGATAAGGCTAGCTCTCTCAGAGAGGGTCCAGAGGTCAGAGACTGAAAGCAACAGGCTCTCTCTTGTTGGCCTTGGAGCAGAAAACTTTCACACTGTGAAGAAAGCACAAGAGAGGAACAGTGGGAAGCCTCTAGGAACTGTGGGCTTCAGTCCTACAACCACGAGGAACTAAACTTTTCCACCAACCAGTGTGGGCTTGGAGAGGACACCGAGCCTCAGACGAGAACACAGCCATAGTCAACATCTTGATTTCAGCTTAGTGAGAAGCTGAGCAAGGGCCCAGACTAAGGTACCCAGACTCCTGACTCATGGAAATGGTAAAATTTAAAACATCAGTGTTCTTTTAAGCCATTAAGTTAGTGGTAAGTTGCACATCATAAAAAACAAATTACAATAACCTTGTTCTATGATTTTTCCACACTTAGAATTGCCTCCCTCACCTCTCTGGGCCAGACCATTCTTAGATTCTTCGATTGGGATGAGATGGATATTTCAGGACACAAAGTAATAGAGAAAACCAAAGGGTTTGGGCATCCTTCCTTCCTCCTTATTCAACACCCTGCTAACCTATGCCCTACTTCCAGCCCTCCATTGAGGACTGAGGTGAGAATCTTCAACAGTCCTAAGGCCTAGTGCTGACTGCTCTTTTGGTCTATGAAGCATCAATAAGGATAATAAGTATGATGAATTAAAACATCCAAATAAATTTAAATCCATGCATTTATACGGACTAAAGACAAAATCAAACAAACTAAAATCCTCGCTGTTTATCTTTGCTGGGGTTTAGGGGACCAATTCATTATTTTAAGAATGTTAAGTAAAGGGAAAGAAGAGAGCATTTATTCTGTCTCTTTTATGTGGACTGGACCTCAGGGTAACCAAAAGGCTGATAAGGAAATTTCTATTTATAGATTATTCCACCTACTGAATGAGGAAAGAATGATAGAATTCACATATCACTTTTTTTAAGACTCCAATAAATTAATGAAGTCGACAATGATCAGCAATGGCTGCTAACATAATGAAAAGTGAGGAAAAAAGGCAATTATGTGCCTTGTGAAGGTCAGAACACCACCTATGACGTCAGTTTGTCAAAAATTGAATCCATAAAGGAACAAGCCTCTAGAGATCTAACTACCAATTTGCAAGAAATACCGAAGGCAGAGGAACACGCAAAGCCACCATGAAGAGGCGCTAATCAACACTCAGACAGTGGGGAACGCAACATCATAAATAACATGAACTCCTTAAAAATAAATTGCAAGAGATAAAAACAGAGATGGTAGAAGAATGTATAGATTAAAAGAGACTTAATCATTGCAATGTATAAGTCTTACTTGCACCTTGATTTGAAGAAACTCTGTACATACACACACACACATGCACACACATACACAGATGCACATACACTACACGTACATGATACGATTGAGAAACTTTGAACATTTACTGGATATTTGATGATATTATGAAGTATGACTTATTGTTCTTTTTTAGGTATTTGTGGTTGGTTATTTTTGGAAAAAGAGTCCTTGACTTTTAGAGATATGCTTAGTGATATAATGATAAGATACCTGGGGTTTACTTTAAAATAAATGTGATGAGAGGCAGGGAAATATGGATTGGGTTACAGATGAAACACGATTAACCATGAGTTGAAAAATGTTCGTTGACGGGTGCACAAGGCTATTTCTTATAAGTCTGAAATTTTCCATAATAGTATTTTTTTTTTTTTTTTTTTTTTTTTTTTTGCGGTACGTGGGCCTCTCACTGTTGTGGCCTCTCCCGTTGCGGAGCACAGGCTCCAGACGCACAGGCTCAGTGGCTATGGCTCACGGGCCCAGCCGCTCTGCGGCATGTGGGATCTTCCCAGACCGGGGCACGAACCCGTGTCCCCTGCATCAGCAGGTGGACTCCCAACCACTGCGCCACCAGGGAAGCCCCATAATAGTATTTTTAAAAATCAAATCATGTCACCTGTACTTAAAATATGTCAGTGACTTTTCATTGTTCTTAGGATAGAAGACCAAAATCCTAATACAACCTACAAGGTTTTGAATAATCTAGCCTTTGATCACCACTCCAGCCTCAATACACCCCATCTTCCTTCTCTCTGTGCTTCGCCTGCAAAGGCTTTTCACTCCCACAATGTCTCAGGGGCAGTAATGTATTTTCTGCTACATCCTTTCTACCTTCCTTTTCCTACTGAGTCAAGCAATCCTATTAAATGACCTCATAGTACCACGTACAGCTCCATCAAGGCATCTATAGTGGTAGCAACTGAATTGACATTGGTTGAGGATTTTATTCATGTGTAACTCCCAGTAGGGAACTGGGGTGGATTTGTTCTAGTACCTTACTCATAAGAAGGTACTTAAATACTGAAGTGTCAAAGGAATGGGATAAATAAAATTTGTCAGTGACATCCAACCAATTGCCGGTAAGTAATGTACGTGCAAAGTGATATTGAAGGCTAGACACAAACAAAAAAAGAGAGGGGGAGCGGAGAGAGAAAGAGATAATGCTGAGAATCCATCTTTTCTATGAGTTTTGAAGGATGGATGTCCCACACTGGTGCCTCCCCACTTGCTCCAGGACAAGAAAGAAACTAAGTCAAAGGAGTTGTACTGATGTGAGTTACACAGTAGAGAGTCTATGACGGCCAGAGATTCTCAAGAGTGTGTGTCCAATGATGACGGCCCCATTAGACTCAGAATGGAGCACAGGCCCACACACCAGTGGTTAGTCATCAGTGGAGAGCCGGGTTCCACTTATTTTTCCTATTCTGTGCTTGGAAGGAAACTGAGATGGTCTGGAGGTGGGGCATATCAGTTCTCTTGCTGGAAAGTATTTCCTTTAAACGGAACTGAAATCTGAACCTCTCCCATCTACTTTACTCATTACCTGTTATGTGCAATATATCCTCTAAATTCAGAGAACTTCCATGTGAATCTAAACCTCTCACGGTCCTGTGCAGAAAGAATATGGGTTTCTGTCTGTACGTCAGATGTACTTTGAGCATCTTCTATAAGCGAGGTTACATACTAATGAACAAAACCATTCTGGGTCCTTACCTTGGGGGAGTCACACTTTAATAAGCTAATTTGGAAAATAAGCCCCTCATTTTTTTATGAATCATGTAAAAATGACTCTAACATACTGATGTTCAATTTTTAATAGATGCCACGAACCCATAATAAATGCCAGATGACCTGGCCTCTAGGGTTTTTGAGTAGACATAGGTCTAGTATGCAAATTTTTAAGAGAAAAAACATCTTCAACATATTTCTGGAGAAGGTCGATTATTAGGGATGGGATAGAGGGTGGTGGGAAAGGACCATATCAACAGAAATGTATTCTGTTCCCTATTTTCTGAGAAACTAAAAACAGAGAAACAGGATCACTAATCTGAAAAATGTCAAAAGGTTATCACACAACAAGGATCTTTTCCTTCTAGGGTCCCATAGCGTCTCTACCTATTGTCCTTTACAATATAATACACCACTTTCAGGCTTCTGAAAATTTAACATGCCTTATGGTCTGTGTTATTTTAGGAGGCATTCTGTTTTAAAGCACTGGAAGCTGATAAATTTAATCTATCAAATTACTCACCTTTTTAATAAGATAGTAATATTTAGCGCTGACAACAAAATAATACAATGAGAACTTGCATACACTGGTAGAGTTAGTGAAGATTAGCAGCACTTTCTGAAAAATGTATTGATATAGATCAAATGCCTTAAGATAGTCTCAACCTTTACCCGCTTACTCCACATGTAGGAATCTATTCTTATTAAACTACGAGAGAGGAAAACAAAGGCACACATACGTGCAAGGATAGTCAACCGATACGTCGAAGAAAAGGGGACCTGCTTAAACCAATGTTCATGTATCCATGTGGTGTCATGTAATACAGCCATGCAAATCAAAATGTCTTCAAATAATATTTGTTAGCCTGGGGAGAGAATTCTTATCTGATGCCGAACAAAGTAAAAGCAGGGCTTTAAAATACAATGTAATCTCAATAATACAATGTTATATACATACAGAAAGTTTACCAAGAAATTAACAGCAGTATTACCTGGGTGGTGTAGGTATTTTCCTTTTATACTGTTCTTTTATTTTTTTTCCAATGTTTTCTACAATGGGCTTTGATTGCTTTCTATAATCACAGCCAAAAATAAAAATAATCAAGGGGAAACTGGAAAATACTACATGGAACATAAAACTCTCTATTAATGAGAAAATGAAGTTAATAATAACATTGTCATAATGAGAAAACTAACTTAAAACAGACTACCTCATTTTTAACCATTGTAGGTAATTGGAATTCTTTTTAGATGCATTTGTTTATCTGTCACCTACTTATCAAAGCGATTTCAGGCATTTAATGGGGAGTTCACCAGAGTTGGGTTTACTTCCAGGCACTACCCCTTAATTGTAGCTAAACGCTTAAGTAGAAAAATCTCTCAGGCACAAAATGTGTCTACGATATACTAATTCCCTGAGCCCCAAGCTAGGAAGCAATAGGTGGCCACTTCAATTACAAATTGTTTAAAAAAAAAAAAAGAAGTGTTTTAACAGTAATGATGTAATACAAGACTTGTCCACTAATCAAAAACAACAGTTAATCGGTATTTAGCGTCTATTCATCTGTCCACTTATTCATTCAACAAGCAGTGACTGAGCACCCACTGTGTGCCAGGCAGGGTGCTGAGACTCTGAGAACACAAGTAACCCCAGCTCTCCAGGAATCACCGTTCTAACACTGTGCAGGATACTGTGGCGCATGCGCTGAAGAGAAAGAAAATACGCCTGCCCCACACGCTAACAGCTGTCTTATGAGCTAATAAGTGTATGAAGGAAAAGAGGCAAGATCAACGGTGGGCGGCTGAAACGTGGCTACAGAATTCCAAAAGGAAAATGTCTGCATTTATAAGGTGAACGAGAGACAAGAACTAAGAAATTCTAATCAAGTGGGTGGGGCACGTTACCAGATTACCAGAAAACTGATTTGCAACAGATCAAATGACAAGTTCCCCATTCTTAAAATAAGTCTTAGAAATAATGCCCAACAGATGGCCAGCAGTCACATTTACAACTGCCTAAGAGCAGCGAGTGATGCTAAAATGTGTGCCCTGCCTAGTTAATAGGCACTAGCCAGCAATCCAAGAGTGATACATATATGATGGACAGATTCATAATTGTTATGGAAAAACTTGCAACTGCCCAGAGCCACGATCAACCCCTCTGACTGGGTATGTTTCTGAGCCAAACCGCATTGCTATAAAAGTAATCCACTCACTATCAAATGAGTTAAGAGCCAGCGCCATGGCAAAAATGGAAGGAAAAGGTTCTCAGTCTAAGAACGGAAGGAGGGAAGAAAGGAGGAAGGGAGCCCAAATAAAAGTAGGCAAAGGAAAACCAAACACTGGCTTTCCCCAGATCCCTAGTTAGACGCGATGTCTGCAAGTTTCAAATATCTAATCCTCAACACGCTGTCCAGTTTGTCGCCCTTCTTTTGCTGATCCCCTAAAAATGTGCTGCTCCTGCCGCCATTCAGCACTGAGCGGTCGTCATCTGTACGTGCACCCGCCACCCCGGCGCCTCAAGCACTCCTCTCCCCCCGACCCCGGCCTACAGCAGAGGCTCTCAAACGATAGACCCAGAGCCAGACGTAGCTGCTGCACCTGCTTATTGGAAATGCACATTTTCAGGCTCCATCTCAGAGCTTCTAAATGAGAAGCTCTGGGGTTAGGGTCCCAGAGTCTCTTTAACAAGCCCCCTCGAGTGACACTGATGCTCAGGAAAGTTTGGGAACCAGATCCTGGAACCTCTGCCAGGCTGAGAGTGGCCACAGGGCACCATCTTCCTGCCGTCAGGAAGGCCAAGGTGGAAGGGTCCGTGTCATATGCCGACTGTGGCTTACAGATCACTTGCCACATGCCTAGTGGTGTACCAGCAGTTCAGCTCCCGGCCAAAGGGTCACCGAAATTCTCACACGGGTCTAGAGGGGACATGTGTAATAATTTTCACTGCAGGAGGTTACGAATCGATCTGTGTGTCCATCACCAGGAGAGATAAAAGGTAAGATGTGAAGGTAAGAAAGCAGTGTAGATGGAACGTAAATCCCTAGTGCAGAAGGAACAAAGGTTAATTCAGAAAAAAAGAACCATATTGATCCATCTGTCTTATTATGTATTAGCCACCTATATTTGATAGAGAGCTAGCCCACAACCTATTAACATCAAGTAAAAATGCTGGCATACTCAACAATACTAGTTTTGCAAGGACACGTGTAAACAAAAAGATTCAAGTTAAACACCTTTGAATGGCTGCCCATGAGTTGAGCAGGAGGGAACCACAGAGGTGAAATGATTATTGAATGAGTAAATGGATGGTTAAATAACAAAAGAGAAGTCTCGTAAGGACCACTGATAATAACACGCCATCAGCAGAGGATATAACTAGTGCAATAGGAAAGCAAGGCTGGCACGCAGAGTCCGATGGGCATTCCATGACTCGGCGCTGGAATATTACCTTGTCATCTCCTGTATTAACTATGTGTACCACAAGGGCAAAGGGCGATAAAACATCCAAAGGCTATTTCCTACTGATCCAGGTGTTCATTCGTTTCTTCTCTGACAACTAGAATCACGGCTAGGGGCTCAGAATATCTCTAGCGAGGAGATTTAGAGACACGAAACAACAAAAGCTGAGTGATGGAGATCACCAAGCCATGCCACTGGCTATTTTCTGTGCTGTAAGAATACATACGCGCAACGATACACAGCATTTCACTGAAATGCATACCAAACTTGTTCTGGCCGCTGGGGTAGAAATTGATAACCATCGTGAAAATAATCCCTTGCTTCTGGATGGCCCCTTACAGTAGAAAACGCATTTTTCCTGCCCTGCTTCATTTGAACTTCAGCACAGGCAAAGCAAGGCTAATCATGCCTATTTTGTATGCTCTGAATGTGTTTAAATGCAATCATTACTTGTGTTTTATCCTTTTCATATTCTAAATGAGCGCACAACCATTTTATCCCCAGCCTTAAGCCAAGGCTTTCTACTGGAGGCTGTATTTAAAAACAAAACAAATAAACAAACAAACAAAAAACCAAAATTATTTCCCCCTCATTTTATTACTCACTTTTTTTCTCTGTCTCTTTCTCTCTCTCTCTGTTCCCGCACACAAGTCTACCGTAATTTTTTTTTTTATTCCAACTAGTTGCTTTTATTTTTCCCTCTACCTAAATTGCATAAAACTACCAGTGTTTTAAAAAACAGTGAAACTGTGCAAACGAACCATCCTCCTTTACTCCCCATCCCAGAGTTCTTATTAACAGATGTAGAAGCTTTATAGCAGGTGGGGCTTTTCAGAGATGAATGGTTGTGATTAACATTTCACAAAGACATTTAATTTGGCAGATCAAAAGCAGAGCTCTCAGAACTTTGGTTTGAACTGGGGTTTGTTGCGGGGCACGGGATAGCTAGTTGACAGTTTTCTTTTTCCTTTTCAAGTTCATCTCTTCTGGAAACTGCTTGCCATGGCAGTGACTTGTTAGGAGGCAGATGTGTTGCAAAATTCTGCATTGAGACAAAGGGAATCTGCATTGATTCCCCTCTCTCCTGCTGACTTTGTACTGGTAAGGGAAACGTAATTGATGTAAGCCTTTCTAGCTTTGACTTAGCTGCGCAGCTGCATCGGACCTCAGCTTGCTCATCTGTACAGCAAGGACAGAAATGGCCCTTAGTCACCTAGGATTTTCCACGGAATGCAATGAGAGAGCCCAGTAAAGCACTGAGCTCATAGTTAGCCTCTTTAAATGATTTTATTCTTGGTTATTTTCATTTTTAAACTATTTTTCTTCAATATTTAATTATTTTTTTAACTTTTTATTTTATATGGGAGTCTAGTTAATTAACAGTGCTGTGACAGTTTCAGGTGCACAGCAAAGTGATTCAGTTATACACATACATGTGTCTATTCTTTTCCAAATCCTTTTCCCATTTAGGTTGCTACATAATATTGAGCGGAGTTCCCTGTGCTCTACAGTAGGTCCTTGTGGGTTATCCATTTTAACTATAGCAGTGTGTACATGTCAATACTTAAGTTTTACAACATTTTCAAAATTAAGTTACATTTGACAATCGATGTGCTATATTTAATGTGATTCTGTTGCATATTTTTCTCCTGCAAAATAAACAATTCCTTAAACTGAAGGTGTGTTTTATAATTAATGATCCATTAGAATAAAAAAAATTGGTCTAAGTTTCATTATGAGGAGTTGGGAGTGAAAGCATCTCTAAAGTTTTTTCTTTCCAGTAATAATGTCCTTTATCCACTGTGTTGGCTCATTTTATTATGTCTTTGGGTTGGGGGGAGGGGACTAGACCTCAACAGTGACTTCTACACTAATAATTCGTGATCATATTTGTGAACGGCTTAATTATTATCTTTGCCCCAAATGTTTTGACCTTCCCTTCAGGGACTTTAAATCCGCCTGATGAAGTTACCTTATAAAATCAACTACGATGAAAAATCAAGAACAACTGTATATTACTCACGTTTCTAATTGTATGTGCCCATAAGCTAAATACCCATAAATCAGAATACAAAGATCCATGGCAACTTAGTCTATGAATGCTGAAAGAGAAACGTAACCTAGGACTCTGGAGGCAAGATGATCCGTTGTTTCTTTATGCGTAAAGGATTAGGCTGGACGTATATGACGGATGCTCTTGAACTATCCATAAATGGAAACGTGTAGAAATGATTGTCTTCTCTGTTTCCTTTTTCCCCCAAGCACACTTAACTTAGCACGTGTTGATCCCTCTGCCTGGAATCCCCTGTCCCCACCCCAAACCCACTTGTCTCCTCTCCTACTCCTTCCTTCAGGCTCTGTTTCATTTTTCTAATCTCAGCCCAGACCTCTGGCTCTCAGGCAAAAGCCTGACTTGACCTCCCACGTCACACACCCGCACAGCTCCCTTCATGGCGCGCCCTGGCACCGATCATGTTTTCAGTTGTAGGCTCTGATGACTACTGGATCAGTGTCTGTCTCCCCTGGTAGACTATGAGCCCGGCAGGAAAATGCCTGGCATATATTCTCAGTGCCAGGCCCTTGGTTCAATGAGCGTTTCTTGAATCAGTGAATACATAAAGGCACACTTCTGCTAAGACTGACAGACCTGTTTCCTGTGCACAGCCTCACACCACAAGTTAACCACCTTTCCTCCTTCCTGTGATGGGCTACCGGTTACAAACAGACACGCCCACGTGCCTGTTACACATTCACTTCGTTAGGGCCGCTGCAGACGCAGTGAGGATCACAGAAGAACAAAGCTGTGAGGAGACGTGCCAGTCGGCTGCTGGCTGATGCCGCTTGGGGACCCCGTGCTTGATCTGCTGAGCGGGCCGCGCGAGCCTCTGTCTCAGCAAAACACCCACTGCCACCCACAGCCTGGGCCTTGGAGGTGTCTCGGGAGCTGCTGAAACCGTGACTGTCAAAACTACAAATGCCGGGCTTCCCTGGTGGCGCAGTGGTTGAGAGTCCGCCTGCCCAAGCAGGGGACGCGGGTTCGTGCCCCGGTCCGGGAGGATCCCACGTGCCGCGGAGCGGCTGGGCCCGGGAGCCGTGGCCGCTGAGCCTGCGCGTCCGGAGCCTGTGCTCCGCAACGGGAGAGGCCACAACAGTGAGAGGCCCGCGTACCGCAAAAAATAAACAAAAAAACGACAAATGCCAAAGATCACTTGTAATTTCAGAATATTTTAAACTACGGTACCTAGGACTGGCAGAACGATTGGTTAGTTTGGGAGACGAATCATTCTAATTTTGATACAACTGGGTTTTCATATATTTCTCGCTTTGAATCTCTAGTATTATTTATACTGGGTTATACCACAAATGGATCATTCGAACATGACATTAGCCATTTGAAAGTTTTCTTTAACAACTTTATCAAGGTATGACTGAAGAAAATAAATTTCACACATTTAAATTGTACAATTTGACCACTTTTGTTTGACATATGCATCTATCTATGAAGCCATCACTACAATCAAGATAGAGTATTTTCATCATTCCCTAAAATTGTTCACACCACATCGTGTCCGTCGCTGTCTCCACCCCACCTGCAGAAACCACTGACCACCTTTCTGTCTCTAGGGATTAGTTTATATGCTCTAGAACTTTTACATAAATGGAATCATACACTACACATTTTTTGTCTCTTTTCTTTCATTCAGCATAATTATTTTGAGGTTTAGTCATGCTGCAGGGGTCAATAGTTTATTTGTATTACTGAGTAATATCCATTGTATATACTATACCTTTCTTCCATTCAGCTATTGATGAACATTTGGGGTTGCTTACAGTTTTGGGTGATTATAAATACAGCTACTATGACTATTCACATATAAGTTTTGGTATAACATATTTTATCTTTTCTTTTAGGAAAACACCTAGGGTGGGATTGCTGGGTCTTATGATAAATATATGTTTAATTTTTTAAAAAACCATCAAACTTTTTCCCAGACTTAATGTACCATTTTACATTCCCACTAAGACCAGACACTATCAAACTCTTAGAGGAAAACATAGGCAGAACACTCTATGACACAAATCACAGCAAGATCCTTTTTGACCCTCCTCCTAGAGAAATGGAAATAAAAACAAAAATAAACAAATAGGACCTAATGAAACTTAAAAGCTTTTGCACAGCAAAGGAAACCATAAACAAGACCAAAAGACAACCCTCAGAATGGGAGAAAATATTTTCAAATGAAGCAACTGACAAAGGATTAATCTCCAAAATTTATAAGCAACTCATGCAGCTCAATAACAAAAAAACAAACAACCCAATCCAAAAATGGGCAGAAGACCTAAACAGACATTTCTCCAGAGAAGATATACAGATTGCCAACAGACACATGAAAGAATGCTCAACATCATTAATCATTAGAGAAATGCAAATCAAAACTACAATGAGGTATCATCTCACACTGGTCAGAATGGCCATCATCAAAAACTCTAGAAACAATAAATGCTGGAGAGGGTGTGGAGAAAAGGGAACACTCTTGCACTGCTGGTGGGAATGTAAATTGATACGGTCACTATGGAGAACAGTATGGAGGTTCCTTAAAAAACTACAAATAGAACTACCATAAGACCCCGCAATCCCACTACTAGGCATATACCCTGAGAAAACCATAATTCAAAGAGTTATGTACCAAAATGTTCATTGCAGCTCTATTTACGATAGCCAGGACATGGAAGCAACCTAAGTGTCCATCAGCAGATGAATGGATAAAGAAGATGTGGCACATATATACAATGGAATATTACTCAGCCATAAAAAGAAATGAAACAGAGTTATTTGTAATGAGGTGGACAGACCTGGAGTCTGTCATACAGAGTGAAGTAAGTCAGAAGGAGAAAAACAAATACCGTATGCTAACATATATATATGGAATCTAAGAAAAAAAATGTCATGAAGAGACTAGGGGTAGGACGGAAACAAAACACAGACCTACTAGAGCATGGACTTGAGGATACGGGGAGGGGGAAGGCTAAGCTGTGACGAAGTGAGAGAGTGGCATGGACATATATACAGTACCAAATGTAGGGTGGATAGCTAGTGGGAAGCGGCCGCAGAGCACAGGGAGATCAGCTCGGTGCTTTGTGACCACCTAGAGGGGTGGGATAGGGAGGGTGGGAGGGAGGGAGATGCAAGAGGGAAGAGATATGGAGACATATGTACATGTATAACGGACTCACTTTGTTGTAAAGCAGAAACTAACACACCATTGTAAAACAGTTATACTCCAATAAAGATGTTAAAAAAAAAAAGACCACATTAGGTGTAGATTTTATTATATTGCATGGGGGTTGATTTATAAAGCAAAACTACCCCAAAACAGTTACATTTTTTCAATGAGCTTATAAAATTTCCTTACAGAAGCACTGTGTTAATATCTGTAGATACTTCCACCTCCAGGCAATAGATTCTCTACCCCTCCCCTCTTGAGAGTGGGCTAGACTTAGTGACTGTTACCAAAGAATAGAGTATGGAGTATGAAAAGGTAAGAATAGTAACCACAGTGGAGAAACCTGGCAGATGCCCCCCTTACCAAGGGATGAAGGCCAACATCACCAGAGATGTCTTGTAGGTGTCACGTGCAACCTCATTTGATGTGCCAAGAAGGACATTTCATCTCTCGCTTTTCTTCCTCCAAATCTATGACCTCAGTCAAATCATAAGAAAATCACCAGAAAGACTCAGACTGGGGGACATTCTGTAGGACATGGGTCCTATACTCCTCAAGGCTCTCATGGGTCATGAAAAAAAAAAAAAAAAAACCCTGAGAAATGTCACAGACCAGATGGAACAGAGGAGACTAACGACTAAATGCAAGATGGTGCCTGGATTGGATCCTAGAACACAGAGAGGACATTAATAAAAAAATAAAAAAAAAAAAGGTGAAATCCCAAAAAAGCCTGGATTTTAGGATTTTGTTTAAAATGGGCTTATCAGTGGGAAATTGCGCTTTTGCTATTAACTAAAACCTTATAACTTCTGGGGGATATGAGGCGTGAGTCACATACCACTGCCAGTAAATTTTATCCTGCATGCTTTATTTTCACACCAAGCCTGCAATAAAAATATCTTAACACCCTCGCAGTAAACACGGCAATCGGAAAACGGAAACATGAGGCTGTGGTCTCCTTTCTCGGAATGCCGACTGCACACCCAGGAACAGTCCTAAAAGACAAAGTAATTTGCCTCTTTGCTGGATAATTTTGAAAATGAAATGAAGAGCTGGGAACCGGAATGAAAAAAGGCTCGGTGTAAATTCAGGCGAAAATAGTGTGCTGGGTGATGGTGGATACATACTAAAGATTAGATCCAGATCTCACTGAGGGAGAACAGCATCAAATTATTGTAGGAGAGACAGGAGAGATGGGGCGAACATTTATGCCACGTGCCATATTCTAGACGCTCTGCTCTTTGTTTTCTATAAAGTTCTAAATGAGGGGTCCCCAAACCAAAAATCAATGTTGTAGATTACATTAATCCATTTCATAAATTTAAAAACTGAGCTTCAGTGAGATGGATTAACTTTCCCATGTTGTCACCTGGTCAATCTGAGATTCAAACTACGATCAGAATCCAAAAATGCATATTCTGTTTATCAAAATATTTCCCAGGGTTTCCCTGGTGGCGCAGTGGTTGAGGGTCAGCCTGTCGATGCAGGGGACGCGGGTTCGTGACCCAGTCCGGGAGGATCCCACGTGCCGCGGAGCGGCTGGGCCCGTGAGCCGTGGCCGCTGAGCCTGCGCGTCGGGAGCCTGTGCTCCGCAACGGGAGAGGCCACAGCGGTGAGAGGCCCGCGTACCGCAAAAAAAAAAAAAATTTCCCAAAGGTCAGTCATTTACAGTTACCAGAATACCTGTGTACCATCTACACCACCATTTTCTTAATACTTACCTGAACAACCTACTTTTTAAATTCAAACATACACTAAAATGAATACCTGTGGGGCGTGTGTGTGTGTTTGTACTCAGTACTGCATTTGCTACCAAAACAAAAGAAAGGACAGGCTTTCTGAATGAACATTCAGAAAGTGTGAGCCCTTCATAACAAGTCAGTGTTATTACGGGGTGTTACTCTAGCAGACGCGTACAAAGGGAGAGTCAGGGCAGGCAAGGATGCACGGGGTGGAGAAAATGCTGGTTGATCAGGAGACGTGTGATGTGTGTCTGGAGATGAAGTGTAAGCCGAGGATAAACTGCCTTTTGACAGTCGCCTTATTTCTATCATACAATGTGGTCAGCTCTGTTGACAAAGTGAGAATTACGTAGTTGCAAACCCTCCAAGGTCCGTTACGGTCTATCATGTCCTAACAGGAATCAAAGGCAGGAGACACCACAAATTCAGCCCACACTCCACTCCCAGTTTTAACTTCATTGGGAAGATTACCCCTAACACATTTGCTCCAATTTTTCAAGTACCTGTTGGCATTTGTTAAATCAATCAACACGGCGACCCAGATTCCCCACCTTTCTCAGGCTGCTGGATGTTCAGGGCACACCACACAGAAGGCACACATCCAGGGGCCAGCACAGCGGTTGAGCATATTTTTCTACAGATACTAGGATCTTGTGGCTGTGCTCTGGGCCTCTGTAAAGCAATTTTCTCTCCCTGAAACCTCGCCTTTCACCTTCAGCCTTGATCTTCACCCAGGCTAATCCCAATCATCCACCTTTGGGCTCAGCTCATATGTCGCTCCCTCTGGAAAGCCGCCGTCCTCCGCCAGCATGATCAGGTGCCCTTCCTCTCTCTCTTGCAATGCCCTGTACTGTTCTTACAGCAGACTAGATACCACTGACTGCTGGAGTCCCACCTTTCCCACTTGCTAGAGCTCCTCCAGAGCAGAGGCCACGCTGTTTCCCGTTGTCCCAACCTTTGGCACAGAGCACTGTGGAGAATAAATGCCAGTACCTTGGAAAAGAACTGCCGGGTATACAAATGCTATGTGGATAATTTGGACCTCCAAACAGTTGCAAGATTGGTGACACTATTTGAGAATCAAGGGCAAGATTATCAATGACTATCACTTCATGTCAGTTCAGGGACCTGCTGCTCTGTAGTATGATGCCATCACTAGAACTGGTCGATAGTACTCACTCATGTAATCAAAATGCATTCATTGACGAATGTATTTAGAACCAGAGGCAACGCCTGCACTAGGACAGTGTCTTAACGCGGTGGGTTGTCTAATCAAAATCTATTCATTTAGAAATAATGCCATTTGCAGCCGCATGGCTGAACCTAGACAGTATCATACTAAGTGAAGTAAGTCAGACAGAGAAAGACAAATGTCATATGATATCGCTTATATGTGGGATCTAAAAAAATGGTACAAATGAACTTATTTACAAAACAGAAATAGACGCCCAGACATAGAAAACAAACTTATGGTTACCAAAGGGGAAAGCAGGGCAGGGAGGCAGGGGAGAGATGAATTAGGAGTTTGGGGTAAACATACACACACTACTGTATATAAATTAGATAACCAACAAGGACCTACTGTAGAGCACAGAGAACTATGCTCAATATCTTATAATAACCTATAAGGGAAAAGAATCTGAAAAAGACTATATATATATTTGAATCACCTGAACCCCTGAAACTGGCACAACATTGTAAATTAACTATACCTCAGTTTTTAAAAGTCTATTCATTTATTGGCTCTGTTTGGCCCTTATCTAACGCTGCGGCAGGTGTAGACAAATGGGAGCTGATAATCTGGTTGGGTAGACGTAACCAGTTCATACAAACTGAACAGAAGAGCGAAGGATTCAAGGACATGTATATAACTTACTGCTACATTGCCCACCCCCCCACGGGAGGCTTAGCACACACAGGTTTAAATTTTGCAGTCTCCACTCATAAAGGGTGCAGAAGGTCAATGGCACGGCCCTTTTAAAGGACTGGTGTGTGGAAGTGAGTCCCTTGATCTAGTGCTGGGTCTATAGTCTGGCCTCTGCATCTCAGCACAGCTCCATCAGTCTCTGCTTGTCTCCTGGAGTAATTCTCTGCAGTAATTCTGGAGAAGGGATAAAACATCCCAGATTCAGGTGATTGCATGGCCAATATTAAAATTATACTACTATAATGTGCAACGGTACAGAGTTCATTTTAAGGGCAGAATTAAGTTTAATAGTTTTGTAAGTGACTGTAGTCTTTACAGAGTCCTAGGTGTATGAAGAAGTCACTAAGATTTCTCAGCTTTACTCTGCTTTGTGGGAAAATTTGTATGCTGCACAACAGGGCCCTCCACTTGCTTTTGTAAATAAAGTTTTATTGGAACACAGCCACACCCATCCCTTTCCATATTGCCTGTGGCTCCTTTCATGCTACGACAGCAGAGTGGAGTAGTTACAACAGATACTGTATGATCCACAGAGCTGAAAATATTTTCTATCTGGCTCTTTATGAAAAAGACTTGCCAACACCTGCTCTAGAGATGTTCTCAAGTTCAGAAGTTCACAAAATCTCGTATTGGATCCCTTATGGATCCCAAGAATCTTATGTCACCTTGGGGCTTCACAAGAGGAAGGGGTTAATAAAGACAGGAATAGAAGGTAGGAAAAGCAAGATTCATGGGGAAAGGACTACAGGTAAAATGCTGGTTAAAAATTTAGATGGCCGCCCTAGGTCGTGGTCTCATTGTTGCTCCCGAGGCTTCAGCATTCATGATGAACTTACTTCAGATTGTGCGTGACCACTGGGTACATATACTTGTCCCTGTGGGATTTGTCGTTGGATGTTACCTAGACGGAAAGAACGATGAAAAGCTAATTGCCTTCCGGAATAAGAGTCTGTTATATAAAAGGGACTCAAGACCCAGTGAAGAAGTCACCTGGAAGTAAAGGCTGCTGCTGAATTACAGAATGGTCACAGTTTTTAAATTATAAGAGAAATAAAAACACATCCACTACTTAAAAAAAAAAAATTTAGATGAATCTAAAGAGAAGACCCAAATCACGTTTAACATTTGCATTCATTTTTTTTTAACACCTTTATTGGAGTATAATTGCTTTACAATGGTGTGTTAGTTTCTGCTTTATAACAAAGTGAATCAGTTATACATATACACATGTTCCCATATCTCTTCCTTCTTGTGTCTCCCTCCCTCCCACCCCTCTAGGTGGTCACAAATCACGGAGCTGATCTCCCTGTGCCATGCGGCTGCTTCCCACTAGCTAGCTATTTTACGTTTGGTAGTGTATATATGTCCATGCCACTCTCTCACTTTGTCCCAGCTTACCCTTCCCCCTCCCCATATCCTCAAGTCCATTCTCTAGTAGGTCTATGTCTTTATTCCCGTCTTACCCCTAGGTTCTTCATGACCTTTTTTTTTTTTCCTTAGATTCCATATATATGTGTTAGCATTAGTTGCAGGTGTAAGAGAATAAATAGGTCAGTGTTGAGGCAGAAAATAACTTTCTATCTCTTTTGAACACCTGTAGTTTGAAGGATTGATATTCTATGTCTCAGTCCCAGAATCATGAACTAAAGTATTTGAGCACACAGCCTAAATACATCAGACAAAAATCTATTTTTGCATGTGTGACTTCCACATGCTGTCTACATGAAATGGGTGCTTGGTAATTATTTATAGAATAAAAAATAAAACAACTCATTTTTATGCAGGTAGATCATCTCTAACCTCACCTGCTGTAGCTAAGAGAAGTTTGAGAGTGGGGGTCTGGGCAGAGTCTGAAGGGGACATAGGATATGTGGAGGAAAGAGCAGAATTTTGAAATTTTTAATAAGAGGGAAAACACCCTCTAACTCCGTCCAGGAAGTCTTCTTCGTAGCCTACAGAACAAACTGACAACCACAGTTATAGAAAACTTATAGGGAAAACATCTTATAGAAAGCATTCTCAGATATTTTAGAGAATTTTGTTGCAGAGCTCTTTGGCACTAGAGAAAAGTTAAATCTCCAGCTTTTGCGTGAGATTTGCATAGTAGTGCATAGCACACAAACAACCAGAACAGTAAAAGTTCAACTCTAAAATCTGTGTAATTGAGGCAGGAAACTAATATAAATGCTGGAATTCGAGCCATGTCCATAGAAAATTCAAGAACTTCCTGCAGCTAATATTTCAGTTCTGTTTCAAGGAAAGGACTGACCAGCGTGGGCTCGGTGGACTGGCACGGAGTAGAATGGACAAGTCAGATCAAAGAAAGATCCAGAAGCAGCTGGAAGAATGAGATGAATCCGGAACAATCGCAGGATTCGGATGATACCTTAACCCAACAATTCTCTAACCCACCTTGGAGCCACCTGGGAGTTTAGAAGAATTACCGATGCCATTTGGAGATTGCACCGGTTTTTGTAAAACCTTCCCAAACGATTCCAATGTACAGTCAAGTTTAAGAGCCGCTAGTCTAACCGCCTCCTGTTTGGATGGGAGACGGATAATTAACCCATTGTTCCCCAACTCCATCATTCTCAGAGCCCCTTACAGATTTTTTGCCATGTATTACTCATGCTATTAATGATCATAATGTTTTTCTTTAAATCAAGCCATTTTCTAAAACCTTAGACCTACTTCAGCGTTATTCTAAGCTACAGCATCTGGAAAATAACAAGTTTGGTATGCTGGTGGTATTTTTTTCTAATACTTATGAAAATATGCAGTGTTAACACAAGTGGGAGACCTGTACACAAGATGGTTTACGGTGATTAAAGCAATTTAGAAAATTTAAGCAACATGTTACCTAAACCCACGTTGTGTACAGAGACTCCAGAATTTACAGCATTAAAGCACCTCCTCCACAGTGGTCTGAAATACCCACCAGACGTGCATCGTATTTGGTACTTTATAATTTTGCTCATTCATTAATTTGAATTGTGTGATCTGTGACATTCCTGCATGGGGGCGGGGGGTGGATAAGTTCCTTAGCAAATGAGTATCAATCTGAGTCAGTGCAGGTTCAACAATGCTTTGTTATACTCTACTCAATATCTGTATACTGCAACGCTTACAAAATCATGTCTTACTAGATTTTCTGAACAAAGTAATATGTTACGGTGATATTCCAGAATCTGGAAGCTTCAAGAAGGTCTTGGGGCTTTATCCTTCAGAAAGACAAAGGTGTAGTGATATAATTAACGTGCTATTGAGAAAAAAATGGTTGGGAGGGCTATGTAGTCTTTTAATAGATATACCTAGAAAACAATATTATCTGGTGCAGACAAGTGTATTTGTTTAACTGTGAGTGCCGTTAATCAGTTTCTTTTATTGGCTGGGAGAGTTCTCTGAACCTTTAACATGCAAATACAATTTGGGGATTTCAAGGAGACTTAGTATATGGAATTTTCCAAGTTTAGTTGAGTAGAAAACCCTTTCTTATTCACTAGATAAGAATCTCTAGGAATCAATGTTCTCTGGCACATGGTTTGAGAAACGGTAGTCTATTGTGTAACAATGTAAGTTACCCCTACAATTAGTTCCAGTTATGGAGTCCATAGGCCTGTTAGTTAAATTTGTAAAGCATGTGTATGGTTAATTCTGTTTTGATCCCATAGAACAGAACTCCTTTTTACAAGTTGTGCTTTTTGGAATTCTGAGATGTCTTACACGGAAATTAAGTACCTGGAGGAATCCCAGGGGAATTATTTGTCTCTATGATGTACGCGACACATTGGAAGTCAAATAATGCTTAGGGCCAAGCCTGAAATAGGAGTAAGAGTTTCACAAAGAGTTTTTTTAGCCCCAATTTTACATATCTGTGGGACTAACTTCCTATCCGAGCAGCGTGAAGAGTGACAAAAATTATTCTAAAGAAATTAATTGAAGCAACAGAAAAGGAAAGAGATAAAAGGGAAATAATTGTGTAAACTTCTTGGAATCGTTATTCAAAGTTGTTTAGACTTTTGTCCTGCTTTTCGCTACTAAGTACCATGTCCCTCTGTCAATACTCCTAAAAATTCTTTAAAAACCTCAATGTGAGGGGGCGGGGGGGAGGATGGTCCATGCCATCGCGTTATTCTGGGTATACCAAAATCGTATGTAAAACAACTCCTTACTGTTTAACAATTCGGTTCCCCTCCAAACCACCACAGGGAACAATATTCGGTGGACATTCCTTTGTATAAGCCTTTTTTTTTCACTCACGAATATTTGTGTGTCTATATGTATCAAGGAGCATTAGACACTGGGGGTTCAATGGTGAGCAAAAAAATTAGCGTCCCTGCCTCTGAGGATTTATACAACTGTATTTAAAAATCTCAACCTTTGGGCTTCCCTGGTGGCGCAGTGGTTGAGAGTCCGCCTGCCGATGCAGAGAACGCGGGTTCGTGCCCCGGTCCGGGAAGATCCCACGTGCCGCGGAGCGGCTGGGCCCGTGAGCCATGGCCGCTGAGCCTGCGCGTCCGGAGCCTGTGCTCCGCAACGGGAGACGCCACGACAGTGAGAGGCCCGCGTACCGCAAAAAAAAAAAAAAAAAAAAAAAAAAAAATCTCAACCTTGAAAGCGCTCTTCATGAGAAGAAGACCATGGTCTAAGAACGTGAAACAAGAGATTCTTTGGGGGACAAACTGGGAATAACTTCCTTGAGAAGGAAACTGGGAAGTTTTCTGTCCCTCTGAGTTCACTGCATTTATATTTTAATGTTAAGACTTCATATGATTGTTAATTCCTCCATTTATTCCAAAACCAGGATGTATTTTTCTCACATAACCACTTTTGCTATTCTAATACGCACACTGAGAATTGTTAGGACTTATTTGAACGAGACGGTCACCTTTTGGCAAGGAAACTGACCCCATAGTAGTCAGTGGGGCCTCTCACTTGTGTTACAGTAGTTGTCTGGGGACTATGCATCCAGATAATTTTTTAACTTTCTATTTTGCTTTGAATGTGTGGAAAAAGGAAAGTTTGTTTGGGGTTATTTGGGATTGCGGTTTCCTATTCTTAACCATCACCCAAAGCACAGTGGAAGAATCTGGATGAACCACAGGGTGATTTCAGCGTGTGTGTCTGGAGTGGGGATCTGACAAGTTTTCTGTCTTCCTCAGATGGTTCAATCTGTCAAAGAATACCACCAACCTCTTTTCAGTTGTAGGTGTTTTCAGTCCTATCACAGTTTGTAAATAAGGTTTTGTTAACCTGGTACGAATAGTGCATTTTTGCTGAGACAGGATGGAAAAAGATAAGAAATGCTTTCCAATCTGATGAGAGAAGTGACGGGACAAAGGAAACCACCGTGACAAAATAGCTGCAGAATACAAATGCGCGTGTTAAATGTCTGGGGGGGGGGGTTGGAATTGTAAAAGTAAACTCCTCTGGGGGCTGGATCTCAATAACACAGCATCCCAGGCTTGTTTCTCATTGGCATGAACATCATCTCATATCTTTTCTCTGAAAGTAAAAAAAAAAAAAAAAAAGTCTTCAAACTTGTCTGCTGGGGAAAATATTAAATTATGGAATCTTTCCAACCAGAAGACACCATGGTGAAGAAATTTTTTTTTTAAATCCAGTTATGTATATTGTCTCTAAAATAATCAAGACTGTAAAAGACAGAATATAAGTGAACATGCTGACTGCAAAAGATAAAAGCACTGACTGTCTCTTAATAACAATAATGCCACAGATTTGTGTGTTTTTCTCTGAATTTACTATTAACCATAAATCATCAAAAGCCTTAATATTTCGCTTGGACTCCTTTGTGTTTAATGTTCCAAGGAGACAGGATGATTTTATAAAGAAAATGTTCCAGTGTTTAATGCTTTTCAAATCTCATTCTACTAACAGTATATCTTTCCCTAAATAGCTTCCATTTTTATGGCCTTTCCATCACCACGAGTCTTGTTGATGAATAGGACTTATTCTTATTTATCATGTGCTTAAACTCTCAGGAACATTCAATAACAGAAGCAGGGGGTTAGGCCTCTTTGGGGTCTTTCCTTCATAACTTATGGACCCCCACCCAACAGAAGAGGAGGGTCTCTAATTACCAGATGAAGGAGGACTATATAAACAGTGGGAAACTATCTAGGCAAACCGTTTATCCAAATTTTCTAACTAGTATCAAAGAAAGACAAGCCTGAACCTCAGTTTTGCATCTATAGTATTTCTATGTTCTCTGGATTTATAGGCTAATTTCTAACTCTCTACTATTCTTTGCAGTGGCAAATGACAGAAAAACATTTCAAATTTGCATAAGCTAAGAAGGGATTTCTTTACTCATGTCACTGAGAAGTACAGGATTCGAAGTGGCTCGCCGTGTGGCTTGACCTCATGGGTCAGATGATGTCGCCATCATGAGTGTCAAATGAGCGTCACCAGATGCTCTGGCATCTCCGTCCTCCTCCGGGCTGTCCTCACCTTCAGATTTCAACTGGAGGAAGATGGCTTCCATCAGACCCAGATCTATGGGCTCTGAGATTCAAGACATGTGCCCAAACCTGAAGCAGTCCCTGTGACAAGGAGGGAGAAACGACCGGCCCAACTCCCATGGTCACATCCCTGGAGCTGAGAATGGCGTCAATCCCAGTTAAACTTCATGAACTGAAAAGACTGGTTTCCCATGATAACATCTGGTCTACAACTAGAAGAAGGGTCGATGGAATTTAGGCAGCAGATAAAATAACAAGTACATATCAATAAGTCAATGAAAGAAAATAAACAAAACCAAAACAAACACATACACAGATATCCACTACAATTATTTTGCCTCTAAACTCAGAAGAAATGTCAGCCTTCCTTCCACTATTTTCCATGGAAAATAAATAGCATCCTATGTTATCCATCAAAGTAACTCATAAAGCGCTGGTAACATATCAGGCATTCAGGAGAAGGAATGAACCAGCCCACCACGTTCTGGTCAATTGCGCTTTCAAATGTTCAAGTGGGCTGTAGAAGGAAGCCAGACAGAACCCATTTATTCCAGAGATACAGAATAGTTTTTGTTGTGCTTTGCGTGTTACCATGGCTCAAATCTATTCAAATTTAAATTCTAGTCGTTCTCAGGATACTTCAACATTGGAAAAGTATCTCTCTTCATAAAAAAAAAAAAAAAATGTTACCCAGAGAACAAAAACTTGGGACTTTTTCTACTAACCAGTTTGGTTAAAGACAGGACAAAAACAAACAAACAACAACAAAAAAACCCAAAACAGCTAGCAAATAAGGAACCTGAAAAAAAGAGGCAAGACCCACAAGACCACTGGACCTTGTATATTTTGACCTAATAGCCACTGTTAATAGTTCTTTCCTACAAGTTGAGAACATGATAAAATCTTACAGCCTACTTTTTAATTCTACCTTCAGCTATCTAAGATTCATCTATTTCAGACTATTTTATTGAGCATCTACTATGTGACAAACATAGTACGGGTCCACTGGAGGAGATGCTACCACCCTGTTCTCCATCACTCACAACCCAGAGCGGACCACCTTCTCGTGGAGATACTATCTTCTCTTGAATTCTGGCTGTCTTCAATGTGTAGTTGGCAACTGAAGCCATGGGTATAGAGGAGAATGTAAGGGATGCAGGGAGGAGAGGAGAAGAGGAAAGGGAGGGGGAGACGGGAAGTGAGAGGAGAGGAAGGGAGGCAAGAGGAGGGCCTGGATCCTAAGTGAGGCACACTGTCAACAGAGCAATATATCGGGAGAGGAAATAGTGATTTTGTAACTGATCTACCTCCTGTTGAAGGTAAGGAAACTGAACTCAGGTCTATCAAGTGCTTGTAAGTATGTAGAGAGAGGGATATGCTAATAACCTAATTAATGTCAACTGCTAAAACATCTGGAGGACAATATAAATGCACAGTTGCTTGGACACCACAATTCCTTTCTTAAATATATATTCTAGAGGGGAAAAAACACCTGCATGTACCTTACACAGGAAAGCTTGTGAAGCATTTTTTTGTAGAAGTAGTGAAAAATTGTAAACAACCTACATGTCTATTCATTGGGATCTAGAAGCAAAATGTGATATATTCACGTAATGGAACACCATAAAGCTATTAAAATGAATAACCTAAATCAATACTAACAATCACCAGGAAAAAACCCACAAAGTATTGTGTCACAATACACAATTTTATATATATACATATAGACATGCCAAGTCACATGTAGGTATATGAGAGCATAAAATACACTAAGAAAACCATTTATAATTATGGTACCACTTAGGAAATGAAGACAAAAGTAGGATTCAGGTTTGTATCGAAAGGAACTGCAAATTTACCTGAGATGTTTCTTTTCTAGAAAAAAGATGAAATAATATAATAAATTCTTAACAATGGTCAATTCTGAGTTGTAAGAAAACAGCTATTAAGTTATTTTCTGAACTTTAAAAATTACTCAAAAGGAAAGAAAAGCCTACAATATTCCCCCAAACAAAGGAAGGAGTAAAAAATAAACAAACAACCCTCTCTGCTAAACTCTGTTCCCAGTGTGGGCAGGCACACGTGGGTTCTTACGTCCAAAAGTCATTTTGAGCTTGAAGGAGAGCCTCTACCTTTCAGAGTAAATCCACAAAGCTGACTGATTTAGTAAAACTCATGGTTTGATATTCAGAGTATAAATACTGAGAATTTGGGCATTTTAGGAAATGTCATAGGTTGAAAGTGAATTTTAAGATGATTTTCCTCTCTCTGTATGGATTGTGGGAGGGTCTCATGGTGTTTTCATATCTTCTACTTAAAAAGGGAAAAGGTACCAAATTTTAAATCCCCAGACCTGCCCTCCACCATATCCCCTCACCCTAACCCTCATCTTCGTGATCTTTATATCAGATTAGAGTTCTGAAATGATTCCAACAGGTCTAGCTCAGCCCCTGGGAACCACTTCAGAAAACAGCCACCAGGCCCACCGATTGACCGCAATTACAGGTCTGGGACACTTTGCTCTGGTGCCGTATTGCATTAACTTTTTTGTTTGTTTCCTTTAAATCACAGGGTGACCTGCTTTCAGCTTGGAAGTTATAACCAGTGGCTGAATGAGAACAATACTTTCCGTCAAAAATAACAAAAGAGCCAATTCCTCAAAGTTTCCAGAGTACTGAGAAAACGAATGAACAAACACAAAATTCGGCTATTAAAATTAGAGACACAGACCTTTTTAAAAAAAGATAAACTTTTTGCATGAAAATGTGATATTTTTCACACATTGATCTGTAGGTATTTATGTAACTGTGCCCTGCTGCTGTACTAGTAAATATATTTGTAGTTAGATGCACGGTGCATTCATTTGATGGATTATCATGTTACCTAGTTAACTTCATCTTACATTTTACCTTCTGGGCCTGTGGTGTTGAGACACTGATCAAACTCATTTCTTAGTAAAGAAGTTCATGTAAAGAAAGTTCTCTGCCCCAAGGTCTATTTGGACCCCATACTGCAGCAGTAAATACGTACGTAGCCGATTAAGAGAAGCCCCAAGTGTTGCTCTTGTCTGGCCCTGGAATTTAACAGCCTGTGCTTCATGATAACTGAAAAATTAACACGAATTGTTCCGTGTGTAAGCAAACCAAACGGGAGGACAAACAACAAGCTTGTAATTGTAATAGCTTACATAAATCAGAAAGCATTTGTTAGGGAACTGTCGAAATGAATGATTTGAACGGTGCCAAGATTTTGAAATAAAGCCAGGAAAATATCAAAGATTTATCCACAATAAACTATTTCACAAGGACAAGACACAGGATCCATGAGCGGCACCTGACAGATCTTAGATGGCAACATTTCGGGAGGCATCTGGTCTAACTCACAGCAGTGCATTCCTTACTGACTAGTCTTTGCTTAAATGCCTCCATTTGTAAGCAACGCCTTACCTCTCCAAAGCAATCTGACTGCATTTCAGAGAAGTCTGAGAAAGAAAAGAAAAGAAGGGGGAATTTCTCAGCTGGTGTTCAAGTCTGCCTTCTGTCACTTTTACCCAATGGTCCAGAGCTACCTCCTGATGTCCTACAAAATAGGACTGACCCCCTTCTGGGTGGCGCCACACGTACCTCCTCAGTCTTTTGCTAAAACAGGTTAAACGTGCCCAGTTCCTTCACCTTGTCTGCTGTTTTGTTTTGTTTTTTCGGTTCACATGGCTTTGCAATGGCCAAAGACCTCTGAACATTATTTCAAACAGGCATCCTAAAGAAAAGCCCCAACAGGAAACTGAATACTCAGAGAGTGGTCTGATAGGAAACGTATGACACAATTGTTTCATGTAATTGCATTTAGGATTTAAAAATTGACGCCTGAACAAATCCAGTCAGTTAGATATAGTTAGATGGGTAAATAATATATTTTATATATAATATAAATATATGCATAATATATACATATAAATTATATGTGTGTGGGTGTGGTATACACACACACACACACACACATATATATATATATATATATATATATATATATATATATATATATATATATATACAGAGAGAGAGAGAGAGAGAGAGATTCCTTTCATTTTTCCTGCAAGGTACACCCAGTTTAAACACCAAAGTCCTGGCAAATTTTTAAGTGTCATTACTAAACTTGTTCTTGACATAAAACTAGATGTGAAGATTAGAATTCCATCCTGGGAGACGGGGTATATGTATGTGGAAGTGTTGCCTGTGGGACAGAGATAATAAAATTCTATGGAGTGGAGGAGAAAAATTAAATTCAGCAAATACAAACTATGCAGTTAATGTGCACAAACTCGCGGTTGTGAGATACACAAGGAAGTCACCATAAAATAGATGTCAGTGCAAATTAAACACCCTTGTCCCTTCAGATAAGGACACTCATTTATTCATTCAACCAGTATTTATTGAGCATCTACTGTGTCTGAGCAGTGTTCTGATGAATAGACAGAACATCAATGTGCCTGGACCAGAGTGGGCAAGTAGAAAGATGGGTTTCAAATAATTCTAGATGCCTGGAACTGTTTTAAGTGGCTGTGTAGCTTCAACCAGTGCACGACAAAGAATAACCCCAGCAGAAGGAGCTGTCTTGCCTTCCTCAATAATTTGGTGTTCGGTAATAGTAATAATACAGAGTGTTAATAACAATCTTTACTCGAGGGCTTATTGTGTGCCCAAGCGAGGAGCTAAGCTGTTTACATTCATTATATAATTTAATCTTCACAACAATACTCTTATCTCTATTTTACGTGCAAGGAGGCTAATGGTTAGTTATCCAAGGTCCTGTACCTGATAAACATATACAGTAGGTTTTTTGCAAAAATGGCCACAATTCTCCCTAAAGCCATGTCCTCTGCAGTGTAACCTTGCCGCTCCTCCAGTCAAGAGGCGGGCTCTAGTTCTCTATTTCTTTGAATGGCCTTATGTTGGTCAACTAAATAAAACAGAAGTGGCAATGCACCAGTTCCCAGCCTCAGCCTCAGAAGGCCTTGCAAGCTTCTGTCCCGTCTCGCAGACCCCTGAGATCACCACAGGAACGAGCCCAAAGCAGCCTGCTGGAGAGTGAGAGACGCGCGGGCAGAGCCTCCCAGGGGAGGCCATCCCAGACGGCCAATAACAAACGATGTGCCACTGACTACGGGGGCATGGAAGAGCCTAGTGAGCAGAGAGCAGCTGAGCCTCACCAAGTCCCGCCCAGACGATAGCAACCACCAGTCAACCAACAGACTTGTGAGCAAGAATGAGCGCTCCCTGTCTTCAGCCACTAAGTTTGGGGGTGGTTACTGATGAGACTGAAACCCAAGATTGTCTGACTCCAGATGCTGTGCATTTAATCACTGTACATTGCCATGTCCAATACGGAAACACAATTCTCCACCTTAGAGTGATGGGATCTTTTTTCTGTATCAGATGACCTACTAATGTGTTTTCAGTGATTTTTGCTTTTTCCCTAGTTCTCCCAAACAAGAAGTCCATCTCGTCTATGCAAATTGATTTTTCTGTTCTAAGATTGTTTTTCTCCCCATCTCCTCATTTCCAGCTGCTCTGGGTCAGGGGTAAAGACAGAGCCTTCCAACAAGCCTTTCGGCATTCCAGAGCCAAGAGCCATCTGTTTGCCTGTAGGCTGTTCACCGTGGACCTGGCAAGTAAAAGGTTTCTGACCAGTGACTGATCATTTGATAGCTCATCATTACCCAATAAATATGCTAATCATTGCCCCTGAAGTGGGACTAAAACGAATAAATGATGCACTAGATGCAAAGCATCTAGTGCATGTCCGGAAGCTAGAGAATGAATGTGATCCAGGCTTAACTTCAGAAAACTGTCATGTTGTTATTTATTCCATTTTATTTGCACCCAAACTCTGCTCTATCCATTGTCACTCCCACGAGATTAAGTGGTACTCCCTGTTATCTGATAAATAAGTAGATACTCACTTTCTTTGACATGTTATCATTTTACCCCTTTCCCATCTAGTTTTGTCCAGATGAATTTTCCTCTTCAGTAGGTCTAATAGATTAGCTTAGAAATCCAAGAGAGGGTAACGAGAGAGCAGTGTGGACCAAGGAACCACTTACTCATCCCCTCAAAATCTGACCATCCAAATCATTTAATAACTGCCTTCTATTTGCAACATGACTTAAAATTAGATTCTGGATTCTATTAAGCCACCTCAATTGGATAAACGTTCTTCTTAATTAAATAATCATCATGACGACACCTATCTAATATTGGAAATGATATGAAAGTGTTTAAACCACTTACTTCCATATTCATCGTTTTATTTTACCTTTTTAATAATGATCAAGAAAATGAATCTAAAAAAACCATTAAAGTACTTGTTCCTAATCTCACCATATGTTTTCCCTTTTATTTAAAGATTGGTATTATTAATAGATTAACAGGCAGTGACAACCCATATCCTGTGCATCACCTTCACCTTGACTATTTATATCAGCTTCTGTGTGAGCAGTGCCCCTGGGAGTTGGGCGATCTTCAATCTGTGAGGCTGTACATGGCAGTGACGGGGAGATGGTCATAGACTGACCATAAATAAGTATTTGATAACAATCATCTAAACCGATCTGTTTTTATGGGTAGATTCTTTAAAAGATGTCCACTAGATTCTGAATGGGGATAACAGTAATAATTATTACGCACACGTGTGCTAAGTGTTAGAAACACATTATCTCACTGAGTCTTTAAAACAATTCTCCGAATTAGACATTAGTATTATCTCTGCATCACAGCAACATGTGAAGCTCCAGATGTTAAGTACCCGCCCAAGGTCCCCCCGCTGTGGAAGGCAGGGCTGTGACTCAGTGATGGAGTTGTTCAGAAGCAGTTTTCTGCTCCGGGAGGGGAGAAGTCTACAGGGAGGGGAGAGTGAAGTGGGCATTTCCAGAAAGAAGCAGAATCGAGAGGTAGAGACAGAATCTTAAAACATTTAACAGAGGCTAAGCCTTGGGTTGCCGAAGACAGTGCTTCTCAAACTGTCTACGGTAAACAGATTCCTTCTCAATCCCAATTCATCACAAACCAATGCTTTTTTGTAAAATGCAATAAAAAGAAAATACTAGGGAACAAAAGTGGAAAAAAAAACCCAGAAAATACAAGGCTCCAATTTTTATTATTAAATTGTAAAATTAAAAGTATTCTAACAAATTGCTGTAAGTTTCTAAACACTTTTAGGTTCTGTCCTTCACTTGTGGACAGGTAAGGATCAGTCAGGGGACCAGTACAGGCTCAAGGACCACACTCTGAGAAGACATCTAAGCTGCCTCATGGAAGTTTCTGTTATTCACTCCCCAAAACTCAACTTGCCTCACTCCAGAGCTCAAACTCTACCCCCCGCTCCTGAAGAATCAAATTCCAGTTATTAGAACTTCAGTACTAGAATACAGCTTAGTGGTCACTAGATGCTCCTTTGCAAACGAGAGACCAGTAAATAGAGATACCTGAGTAGCCCCTTTGAATGCAATGATACAGCTAAAACATTTTTAAACGATCTTATGAATTGAAAGTCTTCAAAGCAAAGTAAACGTAAATGAAAACTATAATGACTAAACAGAATCTGCATTTAATAAAATTTAGCTAATAGTTACCTTTCCTGCCTTCTCAGACTTTCAAACATTCCTAGAGCCAGAAAATGCTTGGACAGATTTCTCTCTCCGTTACCACTTTTGCCGCTGCTTCCTTTCCCACACTGACGCCAACTTTCCAGCAGGAATACCATAAAATAAATAAAGGTAATTTTCTTTTAAGATTTTTAAAGACAGGAATTTTGTGTTTCTTCAGTATTCCTGAGTCTTTTTTTTCTTTTTGTGGGGTGGGAGTGGGGAGAATATTTCTCTCCCATATCAAAGGCTAGTTTAGGAGGATGGAAAGGTAGGCGTTGGCTGTCATGAAAAGAAAAAAACAAACCAACCCTGGGTTAGTTAGATGGTTAGTTAGTTAATTGGACCCAGCAACATTAAACAGAAATATCTTAGGGAAAAGGCAGCCAGTGAGATATTTCCTAGGGATTTGAAATTCCTTGAAAGAGCCTGCAAGGCATTATGAAGGGGGTCTGGACTGAATGGGGAACCACCCAACTGAAGAAGCAGCTTGCGCAGTTGCTCTAGAGAGCACACAAAGCCTTCTAAGCTCACAAGTGAACGGGTCAGCATGACCTTCTTCCTGCCTACTGTTTCATCTCAATGGATTTGAAGGAAAATACAAGTTCTGTGAACATAACAAACAGCCAATAGGGTCATCCAGGAGAGGGTAAGGTCTCTGGGGACAGCTGGTAGAGACTGGGGCATCCACACAGGAGTCTCTGGAGGGGCTTCAAATGTCTCCAAGCCCCTCCCTCTCTTCTCCTCCATCCCCCTCCTTGTCTGCTTCTTTTCGAGAACTTTTCGTTTTGAAAAAATGCAAACCCACAAGAAAGCTGCAAAACTAGTACCCCATACACTAAATTGAGTCCCACATACCGCTCACCTACATCACTAATTTTGTCACATTTGTTTTCTCTCTGCGTGTGTGTGCAAACATACATAATATGCACACGAAGTATACTTGTACGCTACGACTGTCATTTTGCTGAACAAGCTGGTCTTTCATCCTAAATACATCGGCGTGTGTCTCCTGAGAATGGGGATATTATTTGACATAACCCCAATTCAGTTACTGAATTCAGGAAATTAATCTTGATATAATACTATTATCTAATAGACTTTCCATATTCAAATTTCACTAACTGTCTCAATAACGTACTTTGTGCCGCTTTTTCTTTTCTGATCCAGGATCCAATCCAGGGTCATGCACTGCATTGAACTGTCTTGTCTCTTCAGTGCCCTCAATCTGGAACAGACTTTCATGACGCTGACATCTTTTTGAAAGGCCCAGGACAGCTGTTTTGCAGAATAGCCCTCAATTTAGGTCTGATGCTTCCTCGTGATTAGATTCAAGTTACACACGTGTATATCAATGATAGTGTGTCATTCTCAGGACACCCTGTTGAACTTTGATCACATGAATGAGGCCATTTCTGGAAGATTCGGCCTAGAAATGATCTGTTTCCCCCCTTTGTAAAAGTAATCTGGAGGGAGATACATTGATATTGTACAAATATTCTGCTCCCTAGCAAGCTCACTCCCTGGTGTTTGCACAAACTCCTCTTATTATTTTTGTTTGTAATGATGGAAAAGTAGTTCATCTAAAGAGTTCTGGAATTTAATTACATGCTCAGCCCTTGCCAGCCCTGAGCTGATATGTCCTATCAGTTTATCACATGCCATGAGCCTTTCCATTCATTTTAAAACTACTCCCTTTCCATGCTAACATGTGAGGATTTGGAGAATAACCCACATTCACACTTTACACCTGAGCGACGATGACACCGGGGGCTGCTAACGTCCTGATACATTTCCCCTTTCCTTTTTCACTCCATGGACATAAAGAAAAGTGACCTTGCCTGGACTCTATCCACAGGAAACTATGGTTGCTTTAGAAGAGCTGGGCAAAGGAGGTGGGGAAAAACTCCTAAATTCAAAAACCAAACCAAGGCCCGGCCAATCTGGGAAACAAAATGCCCACTCAGTCTGCAAGCCACAGCAGGGCATCCTGCTGACTTCTGAGCAAAATTAATTGCTAGAACCTGGCAGGTCTCCAAATATCCGCCGTTTCCCACCCCCCACCCTGGCTTCATTACTGCAAATCTCTGCTGTCACTTCTTAATCAACGCTGCCTTCATAATTCTATAGACTGTATTTTGCTTGCATTTAGAGAGGAATTGGTGCAAACACCACTTTCACTCAGCAGTTATTTTGCATGAGGGTTTAAGTTGGAGCTCAAAGTTGGACAAAGTTTGGAATTTAGGTAGCAAAAACCCATTAGGGCACTCCAGAAACCACACCAGACTCCTACCTACACTGGATAAACGTGTAGAAACTGTCTCAAGGTCATGAAGATACATCCTGCAAATACTGGCCCATAAAGTGTAATCAGCAAGCAAGCTCTCTCTCCCTTTATCTCTCTCTTTTTTTTTTTTTTTTTTTTTTTTTTTGCTAGTAGTGCAAAAATAAAAGGGACCAATAAAAAGCAGTTGGCCACAAAGGGGAAATACTTTAACATTTATTGGGAAGTTTTCGACTAGCTTATTTTCCTGCTTGCTATGGGAATATTACAAGATGTAACTTGTTTTTTCTCCAGATCTTGTCTTTATGCTCCAGTCCTTTCCTCATCTGCAAAACCAAATAACTCAAACCAAGTAGTGAAATATCGTTAGGATAAGGGGTATCATGCCCACTGTCACTGACTATCAAACAGCTCATGAGAACAGGACAGGCGAACTTAAAGGCGTTTGCTCTAATGATAGTACAGGAAAAACATAAGTCACACTTGCAGAATCTAGGTGAACTGGGGGTTTAAGGAAGGCATAAAGAAGGCCTCTGTTAATAAACAAAACAGATAATTCAGGCCAATTTAAATTTTTCTTTCTTCATTGGAAAATTGGCATGACCATCTAATGCCCAGAGAAGTCACACAGTCTAAAACCCAACCATCAAATAAAACCGCCAATGGCCCAAATCAATTTTCTTAAAAATTCTTCTGGGATAAACATTCTGTAACCTCTCTTAAGAAGAAAAAAATCAAAGTAGGTCTGACTGCAAGAAGGGGCTGGCGGTCATACTCTGTTTCTATACAAGGACATGGTCAATTCAACTTGTATAATTGAGCACATACGTAGGTTATGTTGGCATAATTGTATTCGGAAGGTCCCAGGACACCTGCACCTTGTTAATATACTTGGCTAGAGTCACTTCCGTGGCTCAAAGGTCTCCAATGGTTCCTTCTCTTTACATTTAGAATAAAATCCATGTTCTTTTCCGAGGTTTTTAAGACCCACTGATCTGGCCTCTGCTTTTGTCAATCTGCTCCAGTATCACCCACTCTACCCCAAAGTTCATGATTCTCTAGCCCAAGGGATTCCTCTCAGCTCTTGAGCTTGCCAACACGTCTGTCTCAGGGAATATTGTGCATGTGCTATTTTCACTGCCTGGACAGCAAGATCCTGGCAGGCCTGGCCTTCAGACCTCAACTCACACATCGTCTCCTCAGAGACATCTTCCGTGCTCACTGCACCCAAAGCATCCCTGCCCAGTCACTCTCTATGAATCTATTCTCTTTTTACCGCTTCTCAGGATCTGCAAGCCTTGCTCATTTGCTTCTTTACCTGTTTATTTTCTCACCTACTCCCGAGAGGAGACCATGTTGGTCCTGTCCACTAGGGTGGCTCCAGCACTCGACACACTAGAGCTCCATAACTATAGGTTGAACTAACAGAAACCAAGTGAAAACCTGTAACATGTGAAGAACGTATGGTCTGAGCAGCACTGGGTTCTGCTTCATATTAACACTCCTGTCTTGCACTTTAAGTATTTAGGATCGAGTTTAATGTTCTCTAACACAGCAGTCCTCAACCTTTCTGGCCCCAGGGACCGGTTTGGTGAAAGACGATTTTTGCACGGACGGGGGTGGGGGGGGGGAGCGGCTGCTTCGGGCGGGCGGGGCGGTGATGCGAGCAAGAGGGGAGCGAGGGGGGCGCCGCAGATGAAGCCTCGTTCACTCGCCCGCCGCTCACCTCCTGCTGTGCGGCCCGGTACTGGTCTGCGGCCTGCGGGTCGGGGACCCCTGCCCTAACAGACCAAGAGCTCTTTGAGGCTAAGAGTTCAGCCTTATACATCCCTCCTTCCCCTGCAGCACCCAGTGCTTAAGGCAGTTTGCTGAATGTCTGCAGGAGGGAGGGAGGAAGGGAAGGGAGAAAGGGAAGGAAAGAAGAGGAGGGAGGAAAGAATGTGTCACCCGGTGGGCAATGATTTTTCCTCTAGCAACACACTGAAGCAGGCAACCGTGAATCTGCCTCTGGGGCTTTTTGTCGCAATAAGGATTCTGCTCTCAGTATTAATTCAGAGCAGAGAAGTGCTGTCAAGTGTCTGAGGGAGTGTGGAAGGTGGTACCGGCGAATTCTCTCCTGGGCAGCTCCTAAACCATGGGAAGCCAAAGCTGAGCAAGTGAGAGACGTGCTTTCCCAAGAGCCCCGAGGAAAGATCTTTTAAATCAGGGAACCAGATGGTCTGCCTTATTCAAGGGTGCCTCTCAAAGACAAATCTTTTTTATTTTTTTTTCCTCTAATACTCACCTTGGTGAAAGGTGAACTTCTACCTTGGAATCAATCTCTCTAAGGTCCCCTGTTTCAGCCTCAACTTCTGTTCAGAAGCAGGACAGTCAACCTCTGCTGTCTACTTGGTGTTTATGAAGAGGCAGCTGAATGTATGCCCAGCAGCCCAAGGGCGCCATTTTTGCCCATAAGAGGAAAGCCGCATCCCAGAGATGGGGTACGAACCCCATCTCCATGTAGGAGAAAGCACCTAAACTGCTGCATTTACCCTCCAAACATCTGCTGTGTTCCTGGGACACCACACTCCTACTAGGATGCTTTCTGTACAAAGCCCTGGAATGGCTCCCTGTCCGCCATTCTGTGAAGACAGCATGATGTAGTTAAAAGAGGGAACTGCTCTGAGTTTGGCCACAAAGTACCTAGCAGATCTTGGACAAGTCAAATCATCTCCTTGGATCTGTTTTCTCCACTGGGCCAGATGACTCTACCTTGGGAAGAAAACAGGATTCAAATCATGACTTAAACTACAATTAAAGATTGCTCCTCTGACTTCTAAATGATTTCAGGGACCGTCTTCACTTGGTTTTTGTTTAGTTTGTTCTGTTCTGATCTAGGTCAGTGGCTCTCAAACTGCTGTCCCTAGACTAGCAGCATCAGCATTATCTGGGGAACTCGCTGGAAATAAAAATTCTCAGGCCGCATCACAGGCCTACCTGCTGAATCAGAAACTCTGGGGATGTGACCCAGAATTCTGTACATTAACGAGCCCTGTAGGTTATTTGGATGTTCATATTTGAGAACTGCTGGGCTAAACAAATACTTTGAAGGGCCCTGAAACCAACGTATGTTTGTAGCCTTCCCTACATCTGAACACTCATTTCCATCTACGGTCTCCAGGGTCCCAGGGTCTCTAAGCCCATCCATCTCTAAGAACAGGGCACTTGACTTTGCTAAGCCACCAGTGCATATTCCATTCTTCTGGCTACAGTCATTGGTGCAGGGTAGCCATGTGACTTAAGCGGATCCAAACCAAGTGGGGGGGGGGGGCGTTGCAGGACTTTTCTGGGACAGCGACACCCCCGGTGAGGAAGTGACCTGGGTGACAGCTGTTTGGGGACCATAAAGAGAATCAGGCTTAGGATGAAGCAGACACCATGGAAGGAAGATGGGAGACAGAAGGTCACTGAGGCTTTGGTGACACTGTACGACCAAGCCTTGCTTGGTGTCAATTCTACCACAGTTTTACCTCTTCTGAATCAAAAAGCCAAGAAAATTGTAGTTATTTTTTAAGCTTATTTGAACCTGGAACCAAGTGCATTAGCTCTAACACCCACTTTGAGTGCGAAAAGTGAGGACTCCTTGCACCCTGGTCTAGAAAGAGAAATCACCAAGAGAAATAAATCACCACGAGAGTAGAGCATTCGCCATGAGAGTAATATGAACTTGATGCTGTTTCCTGGCTAAGACTGAGGAGAATGCAGATGGGGTGGGGAGGTAAGGAGACGAGGGGGAAAAAAGGAATGTTTGAGAAGGGAAGAAAGTTTATGACAAAAGTCAGATACTTTGAAGAATGAAAACAGCAAAAGCCTTCTTCCCAAACAAAACTTTACACACAAGCCCCCCAACTGAGGTCCCCCATCCGCTCTGTCTTCCCATAGTCCCTCCTGGGACCCCCTAATGATGTCTGTGAAACCTAGGGCTCCTCAAACCAGCTTGAGAATCCCTCGTCTAGGCGATTAATAAAGCTCTGTCTGTCTTGAAGAATTACAGTTTTGTCCAGATACTTGAATAAAATACATTTTAAAAAGAAAAGGTCAGATAACTTTGAGGGGAATGAGGCTATTTACAAATGGCCTCCAGTGGAGATAGGCTGATATATTTTCAATAACTGTGAAGGCATTGTTCTAAGTTCTTTCTACGCATTAACTCAACCCTCCCGGCAACCTGGAAGAGGCAACTGACGTCAGAGGTTAAGAGGGAGATTCAGGAGCGGGCAGCCTGGCTCCCGACTCTGTTCTCTTCCGCGTTACGACCGTCTGAGAACTTTGGCTGCAATTATCTTCTGTGCCCACTGAACTTTCTCCCACCGTCTGCTCCACTACACATCCCAACTTAGTGCTGCTTTGAGAAGAATGAAGAAAGAGGTAAGAGGGGAAAAGTGGGCTCTGCATGGGGTGCAGCCACAGAGAAGGATGGTCGCAGGAACCCAGGTGACAGCTGTGAACCAGGCCAAGGAAGAAAGGAAGATGACAACAGAAGCTGATCCAGGAGTGACCGTGCAGTCATCAACCCCTTTCCTATCCTGAAAGAAGCTCTGCCTTGAAGGGGGACGTGGGTGGGGGTAAGGAAGAAAAAGAAGAAGAATGTTTGTTGACATCAGGCTTCTACTGGCTCCAAACGTCTATGAGGCTGCGCATCTGAATTGTCCCTTTGACATTCAAGGGCCTCTAAAATCTGGATAGATCTTATTTCAGAGGCCACATTTGGCTGGTCAGCATGTTTTATTTGTCCTGCAAAATGATGATGAAAATTTTACAGTTTATTTGGAGCATTTATAGGTTGAGAGAGAGCATATGAAATCCAGATTCCCAGCTTCCCTGGAAAAACTCAGAAGATCTAGAAACACTGAGCTCATGTTCCTACAGCAAAACAACTGTGACAGTTGAGTCAGGGCTGCCCACTGCAGACGGGGCACGTGGTCTCAAAGCCCTCAGCCCTCTTAACATTACACTCCACACAGCTGTATTCACTTATGTCGCCCGTCTGTCCCCTGTACTCACCAAAATATCATCCTCTGCCTTATGCAGTCAGAGCTTTCTCTCAATACATTATTTTGCCACACCCAGTCTCTCTACCATGTCTTTAGTCACAGTCTACCCTACAAGAGTGAAATCCTATTTTCTTCCCCATCTCTTTCCTTCCCACTTCTCTGAATTCACCTGATCTTTTAGGAGTTGGCTTGTAACCATCATATTCAGAAACTTTGGTCAACGTTGGTCTCTGCCTTTTTTAATCAGTAGAGTTCCTTTTTCAATTAAGAATTCTGGATTATGTAGATAATGATATTCCATTTTCTTTTAGCATTTCTCTTCCTTGAAAGTGAAGATAGGAATAGTAACATGACAGAAGGGGGTCTATAAACTCCCCTATGGATCGAGGCCTGCCACGCCCAATTCTCTACTAGGATACACAGGGACTGAAAAGGGATAAAACAAACAAACTCTGACTTAGACTAAGGTTTCTCAACTTTAAGACAGGACATTTAAGGCCAGATAATTCTTTGTCATAGGGGCTAGCCCTGTGCTTTGCAGAATGTTTAGCAGCATCCTTGGCCTCTACTCACTAGAGGCCAGTAGCAATGCCCCCGTTTTGATAATCAGAAATGTCTCCAGGGCTTCCCTGGTGGCACAGTGGTTGAGTCCCCTGCCGATGCAGGGGACGCGGGTTCGTGGCCCGGTCTGGGAAGATCCCACATGCCGCAGAGCGGCTGGGCCCGTGAGCCATGGCCGCTGGGCCTGCGCGTCCGGAGCCTGTGCTCCGCAGCGGGAGAGGCCACAACAGTGAGAGGCCCGCGTACCGAAAAAAAAAAAAAAGAAGTCTCCAGATGTTGGCAAATGTTCCCTGGGGCTCAAACCACACCAGATTGGAAATTGCTGTCCTAAAGGAATTCAAAATCTCACTGCAGATATCAAAATGACCAAAAAAAAAAAAAAGAAAAGAAAAGAAAAAGAGTAATAAAATCATGATGGTGGAAACTTGCTGTGTTTGGGCATCATATCCATCCCATCTTCCTTCAGAAACAATTCTAGGATTTTTTAAGGGAGATTACCATTTTTCTCTGGATACTGTCTGTTAGCACTGTTGATCAATGTATCTTGAATCTTTCCCCTTCCAGCTGAGGGAAAGATTCATCACCTAAATCTAGCCAATGGAACACACCCACACACTCCCTGGAATTTTTCTCATGAGTGACAAAAAAGACTCAAGTTCCCTGGAGTTCATTCACTGCAGAGGAACAGCTAAAAGTAACTGTCAGGAAGTTCCTGTAATCAACACTTTCTGGAACTTTCTGAGTTCCTATCCTTTCTAAATTTAATTCCTTCAATGCTTTGAGCATCCAGCAACCGCTCCAATAAATTCTGGTTTGGGTTACATTAGTCAGAGTAGGTTTCTGTTGTTTGCCACCAAAGAATCATCATCAAGAGTTACTGGTAGTACCTTAAAATAGAAAATTTAAAAAAAAAAAAAAAAAAGGAAAGTATTACCATAATCTAAAACTGAATATATAAATATATATATTGTAGGAACACATATGTGTTATGATCCGTATTAATATATCTGATTACATATGAATATATATGCATCTAGACAAAGACACATATGAAAAAGTATACTTAAATTTTAAAAAGCACTCACAGGATATGACGTTACAGGTGACACGCATTAAGATATTTTCTGTATTTTTTATTTCCTTTTTTATGTATGAATTTTAATATTCTCTTGCTTTACATACAGATATATTCATTTTATTATTTTAAAAGCCCTATGTATTTAAAAAATATATCTGAAATGCCCGTGGCTATTATGTATGGTATTATGCTACTTTATGTTTTAACTGTCAAATATTTAGTACTTTGCTAACAACTGAACCTCTGTTGAGCCAGAAATTCATTCTACTTTCCTGAAATCAAAATGACTAGCACTAATAGCGTTGAACAATCCTACATTTTACCCCACTTTTACTTACAAACCATGTCACCACACGACTGCAAAACACTTCAGTTTTGAGGTCAGGTAGTTGCATTCATTAGTGAAGTATTTTTACTAATTACTAAGGGTTTGCTGCTATAGCCCTTAATAACTTGGAATATTTGATATGCCCTAATCAGTCAGGTGAAATTGAGGAAAGCCATGATAACAAAAGCAAATGGAAAGGGACCACCCTAGGAGACAGATATATAATTAACAAGCCCTTTTATCTAAACTTTTATTAAAGACACACAATCAAATGTTGAGCTCGAAAAGGCACAGCTTTTAATTAAAGTGTAGCTTCCTTTCAAGAACTGCTTCGCCTTGGGCAAACATTTGTCAACATACATTCCAAACCATCACTCTTTCCCAGTGTGGCTAGTTGGTATTTTAGCACATTTTCAGATCACTCAAAATAATAAATTAATTGATGAATGCAACAAAAAGTTAAACTGAGAACCACAGTATAATACGTTGTCGCATGCAAAACATCCACCTCTTTAGAGAATTAAAGGATATTTAAATATTCAGCGTTTAAGATAAATTCTTAATTTCCAGACTCACCCCCTCACAGACATCCATGAATGCGAAGGACAAATACTGTCTAATGCTTTTAATTATTTGCTTTTAAGAACTGAAGAGGAAATGACCTACTCTTCTATTTTTAAACATATTTTATAAACCTGAAAATCAGATTGAGATAGAAAAAAAAAAAAAAAAAAACTACAAATTACCCCTGTCATCTAAGCAGGAGGCCAGGCTACAGAGGGAGAGGGCAAGAGGGGCCCCGCATTTACTGCAACCCACCCAGAAAGAAAATACCCTTCCAATTCTTCCATCGGCACAAATGATCTAAGTCTGTCCCATCCTGCCTTTGTTCTGTCCTTATGACAGTCCACTTGGGCTCCCCAGCTGGCTTCGTTTCCTCCTGCTGTTGGCATTTTTCCAGTAAGTCCTGCATGGTCAGGGGAACCACTCTGCATCTGCCAGATTCTGTCTGTGTCAGCCTTTATCACGTCCTCACATTATCTTCCCTCCCCGAACTGTGCAGCACTGCCATTCAGCTCCTCAACCACAGAGCACAGCAAAGCCACCCTACAACCTCCTGGGAGGCAGTAAGTACTGGGACCACTTAGGTGACTTGGAGTTAGACAGACTGGTTCGAATACCAACAGGGTTCCTTATTAGCTGAGTGTGACCTTGGAGGGAATTACCTATCTTCTCTGCTTTTATTCCCTCCTCGGTAGATAAGGGGATCATGATACCAACTTTACAGGAGTATTCTAAGGATTGATCAAAGCAAGCTAATGCATATATGAACTGCTTTGCACAGTGCTTGGCACACAGTAAATACTCAGCAAATGGAAGCTGTCCTTATTTCTCATTTGCACATTTTATGTCTAGACAGACATTTGCCTACATGATATGAGGGTTACCAAGGGTGCCTATCTCAAAAGTCTTCTAATCTCCCTGAGTACCCCCAGATTCCCATCGTTCAAATCCCCTGAGATTTTCCTAATGACAGAAGTCTCCTATACAAGTGCAAAAATGCTAAGTAGGAAGAATGGCACATTAAGCTATTTTCACTCAATAAGAGCAATTAGTTTATCAAATTAGCTATCCCAGTCAACTAGCAGATTCCCGTTCCAATTCAACAAACATATGCTGAATACTTTCTACTACAGGAGGCTGTACTAAGAGGTGAGGAGGAAGCAGAGTTGAGTAAAAACTGATCTCCAGGTTCAAGAGGCTCATAAATTAATGGCAAAGACAAACATGTATGGATGGATGTACACACAACAAAACGAACAGCCCTGGGTACGGAATTGTGCACACATGCTTTTATGGGAGGAGAGTTGTTATGGGCTGGCTGTTTGTGTCCCTCAAAACCCATATGTTGAAATCCTAGCCCCCATTGTGATGGTATTAGGAGGGAGCTCTGGGGGGGTGATTAGGTTATGGGGGTAGAGCGTCACTGTGATGACACAGTGACAAGAAGAGAAGAAGGCCGTCCATGAACCATGAAGTGGGCTCTCACCAGACACCAAATCTACCTGCACCTGCATCCTGGACTTCCCAGCCTCCAGAACTGTGAAGACTAAATGTTTGTTGTTTAAGGCACCCAATCTGCAGTATTTTTGTTATAGCGGCCTGAAGAGATGAAGACAGGGGTATAAATCCCTTTCTATCAACGCATAAAAGAAACTACATTCGAGCTCTAGTACTTATTTGTTCATTCACTCATCCAGCCATCTAACATGCATTTATTAAATGCCAACTAGATGCAAGGCATGTATTAGGCACCGAGTTCATTAAACTGGTGAACAAAACAAACATTAACTCTGGCTGGTCCAGTGTGTGACAGACACACTGATGGATATATAAGTACAAGTTGGGATAGGAGGTAGAAAGCGTCTGGCACATAATAAAGAGTCAGACTATTAGCTATTATTGTCATATAGTCATATAGTATTACTATGGCTGTGATTATGTATGTGGATTAATGGATAAAAATTGACTCCATGACACTCAGGTGCAAGAAGTGCCACTGTCCAGTTAAATAACTTGTCCAAGTTTACAAGGCTAGTAAATGGCGCAGATTAGCTTAAACACACGCAACCTGGCTCCAGAGCTATGCTTTCTAACTGTACTATTGGCCGGCCTTCTAATACATTCAGGGGCTTGTACTATATAGGCTATTTTGTAATAGGGTTTTAAATTTCACAACATATTAAAACATCTCCCCGTGTCTATAAAAAATATTCTGCAACCTCATTTTAACATGTGCAGATGATTTAACTATATAGAGAGCATAGAGATTGGTTCCGGGCTTTTGATGTTATAAATAATGCTGTGATGAACATCTCTTTATCTTTTGTTTCACCCACCATGATGATTCTTTTTCTTTTTAAGGATTCATTCTTACAAGAGGGATCGTTGTTTAATATGCATGAATATTTCAAGGATTTTGCCATGTGCTGCTAAGTTATTTTCCAGAAATGTTGCACCACTATATAGTCTCACAAGATTTCCTACTGATTCTTCTCACTGACCATAGACTCAGCCACGCGGCACCCTTGTGGCTACTCTCAGGGCCATATCAACCGCACCTCTAAATGTCCTGCAGACTCTTCTCTATTTTATCCATGACCTTTGGTGGGAGGGGCCCCTGCATGGAGACCCCCTGTTGGACCTTGGCAGATAGGGAGGCACTGATTGAGAGGCCAAGAAAAGGAAGGGGAGACATAGGGGAAAAGGGCAGCCTTCCCCACGACCCGCTCTCACATAAAGAGATGCTGCCCAGTATCTGGTCTTTCAGGCTGGCAGCCTGGTATCAAAGATGAAGTACAAGGCTTCAGCATCAGTAGCTGGGGTCAAATTCTGATCAGCTTTCTGTCTTCAGACAAGTTACTTTCTGAGTCTCAATTTCCTCAAATTATTATAGATCAATAATATGGGTAATAAATTGGGAAGGATATACTTCACTGATATTAAAATGCATATTTTTTCACATTTTAATATCTCTGAAATGGGGATACGTCATACAATTGGCCACTTTTAAAAGGCGAAGGATTTATACAATCTGAAGAGAAACCAGAGTATACAACTGACCATTGTTTTAACTTACTTTATATTGGAGTATAGTTGATTAACAATGTTGTGTTAGTTTCACGTGTTCAGCAAAGTGTTTCAGTTATACTACACGTGTATCTAATCTTTTTCAAATTCTTTTCCCATTTAGGCTGTTACGTAACATTGAACAGAGTTCCCTGTACTATACAGTAGTACAACTGACCGTTTTTTAAATTGCTACGTTCCACAGTCTAACTGGAAGTGTTTTCTTCCCTAGTGGGTGCGGTACACAGAATTCTAAAATAGACATCCCCCCCATGACCCTCACCTTCATGTAACCCCCTCCCCCTGGGGTGTGCCTGGAGCCTGTGAAGATGATGACCCATCCCTTTAGTGACTGAGTTATGCTCTATGGCAAAAGGGAGATTTCCAAGTGGACCTTATCCAATCACAGGAGTCCTGAGAGTTTTCCCGGCTGATGGACTAAAGGAAAAGTCAGAAAGATTTCAGGCAAATCAGAGACGTAAAGAGACCAGAACCCCTGACTAAAGATGATGCAAAGAAATAGAGATTTGTATTTCTGCAGGAAGACAGCCAGGTCCGGTGTCCCAGCTCAGTGATCTCTTAGAACTCAGGTTTCTGCTAACATTTTGCTCCAGCATCCACTCCGCTTCTCCTGTCACCTCTTATCCTCGGATCGTGGGAAAGGGCAAGGACAACGGAAACATTCTGGTGGGTTCACCTTTTCCTTTGGGAAGAAAGACCCTCCTCGGGGACTTCTGCTGACATCTTGTTGTTGATCATTTTTCTCCCATGTTTACCGGGAGCTGCAAGGGAATCTGAAAGGTACGTTTCTTCTGAACACAAACTCATCCTTGTTAGTGATGAGCCTGGATATCGTTAAAGAGTATGGGTTTGAATAGCCATCGCCGTGGTCAACCGCTACCGCATCCGGGGCAAAAGGGGCAGCGAGGATCAGACCATCTGCATCTCTTTCAACCTATCATTGTTGTATTTCTTAAAAATGGCTGACCCTGAACATTTGTTCTAGAATCGCTGTGGCTAAACTTTCCTGAATTGGAATACTTAAGAGGTTTCAGAATTTTTCACCTGTACTTGCTTTACTGGGAACTTACTTTATCGCTTTTTGGTGGCAAAAATAATGGCTTTATCCTCCTTGGACTGTTTTCTTTCCATCTACACCCAAACAAAGTTCGCAGAAATAATCAAACACAAATAGCTCTTCAAACCTTCTAGTACCTCCATTGAAAGCCCTCAGGCAGCTCTTCCAAGAAGAAAAGAAACACCGATGTTCTCGCCTAGGTCACAGAGTCACCCAACACCCTGCAGGCCTTTGGGATTTCTGTTCAGTATTTGTAAGTTATTCAAATGACAGGAATGGATTTCTGAAGAAGAGAATATTTTACTGATTTTTAAAAATAAACAAAGAATGTATTCCATCTGGCTGTAAGAGTTACTTTCAGTCACGTATTTCTTTTTCCCCTTAGAAAAGCAGAATGTGTCAAAAGAAAAAAAATAACGACAAACTTTCCAAAGGACGTGGCCTTTACTTAATTTTGTAAATCAAAGGAAATTGCTGAGCATTTCCAAATGGAGGCTGCGTTTCTTTTTCTCTCATTTATTTTTGGCACCTGTTGGAATATTGACAAAAGCAATATTAGGGAATTTGGGTTTGGGCTTGTGCTTATTTAGTGCAAGGGATGCAGGTGGACAAAGGGGTCAAGTGGACTCGATGACCTCAGAGCTGGGTTTGCAGCTGAGGTGCTGTGGATACAGTCCAGGGCTGGAGCTTCCAAATGTATAATAAAAGGGGGAGACACCCACCATATAAGTTCCTGCAGATTAAATGAGAAGGCAGCATATGTGTGTGTGTGTGTGTGTGTGTGTACACATATCATGCGTATTTCATGAAACATGTAAAGTACTGGATAATTTAGACTTCCAAGTAAACAGGCTATTAGTAGTCTGAGAAAATAGAAAGGATGTCATTCGTGTACCAGAAACTTTAAGGAATTTCTTCCACAGATTACACAGCTGGAATCAAGTTGAAAAGGAAGAAAGTGGTGTGTGAATTCCCAAAACTATGTGGGAGTTGTGTGGACTGTAAGATGGTCCCTGTACAACTCCTCAGAAACACACTGTACCCCAAGGAGTGACAGCAGCCCGTGAGGCTGCAAGTAACAAGCAGTGTAAGAGCTGCCAGACAAAATAATGTAAGAATATCCCATGCAGTACTCGGGACCTGCTTACACTAAAAATGATTCATTGTTTATCTGAAATTCAAATTTAACTGGGTATCCTGTATTCTCGTTTGCTAAACCTAACAATCCTAAAGCAACATAAAATACAAGTGGGGAGTAGAAAGTCACAAGCAGCCATAGCCAAGTATCACCAGATACAAAGATTCAGGCCTATGAAAAGATACTTCAAATCATCAAAAGGGGATCAATCTCTGATGTCCTAAAGGAAGTAGGGGAGGATTTGAGAGAATGTTTAATTCATTTTTCAAACGATCCTATAGGCCACTGTATGTATTGAACTAGAAACAGCTGGTACAAAGATCAAAACAGGGCTTCCCTGGTGGCGCAGTGGTTGAGAGTCCACCTGCCGATGCAGGGGACGCGGGTTCGTGTCCCGGTCCGGAAGGATCCCACGTGCCGCGGACCGGCTGGGCCCGTGAGCCATGGCCGCTGGCCTGCACATCCGGAGCCTGTGCTCCGCAGCCGGAGAGGCCACAGCAGGGAGAGGCCCGCGCAACGCAAAAAAAAAAAAAAAAAAAAATCAAAACATATGGTCTCGTTTTGGATTACCAAACAGATAAAATAAATGCTTGCAATTTTTTTAACTTCCAAGTTAAGTAAAAAAAAGGAAAACTCAGCTATATGCAAATATGAAAAAACTAGAAATATATCCGTCAGGGTTCCTTGTTGCAAGCAATAGAAATTGACAACTGGCTGATTTAAGTAGAAAAAAGGAATCTATTCAAAGGCTATTGAGAAGCACAGGGAATTCTTAGGAGGGTTCCTGGAATCAGGCTTAGAAAAGAGGCAAAACCAGGTGCTACGGACTAAATGCTGGGGGGGTCTCCCAAATTCATATGTTGAAAGCCAATTCCTAAAGTGATGGTATTTGGAGGTGGGGCTCTGGGGAGATGATTAGGTCACGAGAGCAGAGTCCTCATGAATGGGATTAGTGCCCTTATAAAAAAAGACCCCAGAGAGCTCCCTTCACCAAGACACAGAAACAAGACAGCCATCTATGAACCAAGAAGTGGGCTCTAGCCAGACATCAAATGTGCCAGCACCTTGATCTTGGACTCCCCGGCCTCCAGAGCTGTGAGAGATAAATGTGTGCTGTGTAGTATTCTGTTACAGCAGCCGGAGCTAAGACAAAGGGAGAGAGGCAGAAATGAGAACCAAAGCAAAATCACGCCACACAGCCGGTCGGTCGCGGGACACGGAAAGACAAAAGTGGTGAAGGGTGACAGAACGTGCCATCCCAAAATGTGCCACTTCGGCATAAGACTTCTTTTGAGCTAAAGGCACTTTGAAAACACAGCAGGTGCAAGAAGGGTACTCTGACTCCCAGCCCCTCCTGAAAGCAGGAGGTCAAACCCCCCTATGGAAGACGGCCTCCCTACACAGGAAAGTAACATTCTCATTACCGGGGGCAGGGAGTCGAGGCCAAGAAAAATCAGTAGAAACAGACCTGGTTAAAGTAACCCTTATCATCCTCATCACTTTTCCACCAGTCACTGCTCTAGCCCAAACCCCTTTGGTCACGCTTTCAATAATGTAATACTCTCTGTCCAATTTCACATATGAGTACCCAACTCTAACTGGTCCTTTGGGTCTTCGTTTCCATAGGAGGGCTCCTGTGTCACGTAAAACTTCTATTAAATAAATTTGGATGCTTTTTCTCCTGTTAATCTGTCTCATGTCCCCTTAATTCTCAGGCCCAGGCGAAACCCACGTGGTGGCAGCAGGAGGACTGAGCTCCACCCGGTCCCCCTCCACCGCAGAGCACGCCCCCCTCGCCGTCCCGTGTTCCTGGAAACGCTGTGCACCCCAGCAGGTAACAATGCCGCTGCTGCTACGTGCCACCACCAGGAATCCTCCAGGGCCTCCGCTCCCTCTCTTCGTGGCTCGCGATTCAAAGCAGGGGAAGCTTCACCCCATCAGGCGAGCCAGCACCATGGCTCTGCAATCCCGCTGTACAAGTGAGCGGAAAAGCCAAAGTGTGGCAAATGAGATCTTCAAAAATGGGAAGAGGGTTCAAACAGTGGGCAGTTACCTTTTATTTTTTAAAGGGCAATTTCCATCCAGGAATAAAAATACATTAAAACATGAGCCCCGTGAGTCTTTACCATCATCTATGTGGCGGCATACAGTTCTCCTTTAAATTTTCTGCATCTTCTAAATTGTCTACAAGGAACATGATTTTTCAAAGACTTCCAATGTCTCTCACAAACCTGATGATAATTATTTCCACCCATTTAATGTTTCGTATCCTTTGGGTGGTAATGAAACATTGTTTACAGTTTTATTTTTCATCAGGATATTAAAATATGTTTCCTGCTCATAAATTCATTCAAATGTGTCAAGGAAAATTCCCTGAAGGAGAGGCCAGGCAGAGCAGAGCTCAACATATTACAAAATATTACCGGCTGCTTTTTGACAAGCTTCCTAGTAGGAAATGAATGGTGCCACTTCGTACAGTCATGGTACCCAGTACAGTAGGGGTATGGCTGGCGGTAGAGGTACCGTCCATCACTGTCTCTCTAGCACGTGTGCCCTAAGGGATTGAGGGCCATCAGGATAAAATGTGGCATGCAGCCCACGTAAATCAACCCAGGTGACACTCACATTTGTTCTGCAGGTGGTGTGCTGCCCACATCAGCCCAGAACTCTCGTTACGGTCTTGTTTATACAGCCACAGATACTTTATTCAATGTGTATGGCAACACCTTAGAATGCATTTTCTGAAGGAGGAAGCATTAGATGAGATACAAACGAGTCCAATCTGCATTTCATTGAGAAGGCTATCTATTGGTGAGAAATCTTTAGCAGGCAGAGTGGGAGCTGGGGAGGCGGGAGAGAGAGTCACGGGGGAGGCAAAAAGCTACCTTGACCTTGAGTTGTCGCCTCGGTCGCTCTGGCCAACCTCGCTGCAGCGTCCTGCCCTCGTCGTGTTCTTTTTCACTTGCGGAAACTTGGAAGCAGCCCTACCCTTATTATATTCATAACTAGTTACCAGCCATGGATAATTCCATTTTTCAGTTCATGTACCACTGCTGAGGAAGTGCCGCGGCGTTTGTATTTCTGTCGACTTGCCACATCTTGACAGTTGGCACGAACGAGCAAAATCCTGTGTGGCCGTCACGGGGAGGGGCGCTGCCAGGGTCTAGAGTTTAATCTCTCTGACATTCATTAGCCCACACACTGATCATCACGACCTCTCTGACAGGGAGGGACACACACGACGGCTGTGAGCACAGACTCCGGGGCCTACACCTGGCTTCACGTCACGCCTCCGTGTCTCACTAGCTAGGTGAACCTGAGCAAGTCACCTCCCTTCCCTGAGTTTGAGATACACACCTGCAAATGGGGATAGTAAGATAAACCTATCTCAGAAGATTGCCCCTAAGCTTATATGAGGTAACAGTTTTTAGGTGCTTAGTGTAAATATATATATATACACACATATACGTCACTTACAAGTGATACATATATAGGTATACGTATACATAAGATAAATTTTTATACTTTACAGAGAATATTTGTCTTAAGTATAGTGGGTTTATTGCTTCTTCATGAATCGGGGTCTAAAATGTTATCTAGCTAAGATTACTTTTGAAAAATCCTTTGAGTTGTTGCTGCTGTTGTTTTTTGGAATAAAGGATGGTCTGAACTAGCTCATTTTTCCTCCATCAACAAGATCGTTGTTTCACTGACTGAGCACTAGATGTGGTCGCTGACTCGCAAATATTAGCCACACACCCAGAGTGGAGAGAGATTTGTACTGTACGGGGCACGGAGACCCTCAGAATCAGACCAGGGAGAGCAGATTCGGGTCCCCCATGCCACACTCAGGCAGCCAGCACGTCCTAAAATTCTCTCTTTTTGCCTTCCGCCTCCCTCCCCCAGGTACAATGAATAAAGAACGGTTTACATCAATTACACTAGTGTGAAGAATAAAGAAGTGTGACTGACCACAGCAGTGGTATCAGGCTGTGGGTTTACCTTGTTTTAGTTCGAGACTCGTGTTTCAGGAATGTCTCCTACACACGTGAGGACCGCCCAGTGGTCCTCTAACATCAGCATGGACCCAGTCACTTGAAGCACCTGTTTAAAATGCAGATTCCAGGGCCACACTTCTTGAGAGATTCAGTATACCTGAGGCTGGCCCTGGGCCATGACACAGGTGAAAACACTGGCTCAGGGTCAAGTTCCTAGAGCATATCTGGGACCTCACTGAGGCCCATTTCTCACATGTGGCAAATCCAAGGGAGTAATGCCTTGCTGAAATTCAACAACAATTGCATTAAAACTGGAGAGGTTTCCGGGGAAACCAATGAATATAGCAAATATAGAAGGTTGATTTTTTTTTTCTCAGTTAATACATTTGTTAATGGTCCAATAATAGCCCAAGCTGCAGGTCTTAATTCCTAGTATTTAACATACTGGCACTTGAAATTTTCTGAAAAAATCATTTCTGTTCTTCCAACTAGGAAAAAATCAAGAGCAAACATTGCATTTATTAATTCCAAACCAAGATTCCCAACATGAAAAGAATTCTCAAAAAGACAGCAGAACCAAATGCAATGAGGTATCCTGGATGGGAGCCTGGGATGGGCGGGGGGGGAAGAGAGGAAAAGCTGGTAAAATACAAATAAGTTGAGGCTCTTAGTTAATGGTAATTGATTTCTGAGTTCTCACAAATGTGCCGTGGTCACGTGACATAATAACGTTAGAAGAAACTGGATGAGGGCAGTCAGGAACTCTCTCTACTGTCTGTGTAAATTTTCTATAAATCTAAAATTACACCAAAATTAAAAGCCTGGTTTTTTAGATGGCAGTAGAGCCTAACATTTATGAGCGTGAGTTTTAAGTCCGATGGCTCTCAGTCTGGATCTTGGACCTCCATCACAGAACAGCTCAGCCCTCACCGGCTGTGTGGGCCTCAGGTTCTTCATCTGTTAAATGGGGATAAAACTAGTGCCTGCCTCCTAATAAAACACACGAAGTGTTTAAAACTGTTCCTGGTACATAACAAGGAGTGTTGCCCACTATTACGCTCAGCGAGTTAGCCTCAGACGCTTCCTGCGTAAAATGGGGACACCAGTATCACCAACTAGCTGGGGTGACTGAATGAAATGAAGCAAGTAAACCCTCAGCCCAGTGCCTGTACCTAGAGGGCTTGAAATAGATTTTGGCACAGATTAAGCACCCAATAAATGGCAGCTGTAATTATTACCATTAGTACTAATAAAAGCTGATGGGTGACCTGCCCCAGTTCCGGCTTCAAAGCGACAAGGATTTCAGATTCGAACTCATTAGCTCCTCCCCGGCCACTGCTCAGTATGCGTATCTAAAACTGGAGAGACACAGACACCGTGGGGCCTTTTATATCCCCAGCCCTTCACTTTTCCCAGGAAGTAAAAAGCATCCTTGTTTCAGGGATCTGGTTGCAATTGACTGAAAACACAATGCAGACCGACCCAAAAATAAAGGGTGGCCATGGGCTTGTGGAACATCCAGGGAAGGCTGGCTCCTGGGGCTCAAAGGATGCCACTAGGGTCCAGCTCTCTCCACTTCTGGGCTGTGCTTTCCTCCAGGTTGGCCTTATTCTCAAGCTTCACATGATGAAGGCTACCTGCCTAAAGCTCTAAACACCAGGTCCTCAAGGGTCTAAGTCCACAAAGACAGAGTCTCTTTTCCCTGAAGTGTGAACCAAAGTCCACAGCCTGATTCTCCAAGAACCAGCAAGGGTCGTGTCCACCCCAGACCCGTCACAGTGCTTAGGGAGGTTGCAATTCACTGACCCACTTGAGTTTGACTCACCTGTCCATCCCAGGTACCAAAGGTGAAGTCAGCCTCACTCAAACCAAATGGACTGAGAATAGAGAGAGGGGTTGCCCCAAAGAAACGTCTGATACTGCTAACAAGGCAATGGTGACGGATGCTGTGTGGCTACAAAACAGCATATGTTTACTATAATCACGTGGACTTTCCAATGGATGATCACAGTTGGCTAAGCAGATGCAGAAACTTCAGGAAGAGAAAAGTCAGACGCCCTGTGCTTCATCTTCTCCAGCTGAGAATCCAATTGCCTTGGGAGTCAGCCCTGCACATACACAGACCTCTCCAGCCCTTTGATTCAATTCAGCATGTATTTATCAAACACTTACTATATGCCAGGCACCATGGAAGTTCCCTGATTCTAAATCATTTATACTGTATTAAAAGAAACATGGTGAACTCCTAAATTTTTAAACAGCTTTACTGAGGTGTCATTTTCATATCATGAAATTCACCTGTTTTAAGAATACCACTCAGGTTTCTTTTAGCATATTTACAGAGCTGTGTGACCATTACCAGAATTCGGTTTGGGAACATTCCCAACACCCAAGAAGGCCTCTCATGCCCATTCAAGGGAGTCCTCATTCCCACTCCTAATCCCAAGTACCGTCTAGCAAATCTGCTTTCTGTCTTTATAGATTTGCCTGTCTGGACATTTCATACAGCTGAAATCACATAATATGTGGTCTTCTGTGCCTAGTGTCTTTCACTTAGCAAGGGTTTGGGGGGGTTCGACTTCAAAAATGTTGCAGCAGGTTTTAGTATTTTCTTCCTTTTTATTGCTGACTAGTATTCCACTGCAAGGCTGGACCGCACTTTGCTTATCCACCCTTCAATTATGGACATTGGTATTATTTACACTTTTTGAGTACTAGGAAAACTCCTGCTATGAACAGCTGAGTATAAGTTTTTCTCTGGACATATGTGTTCATTTCTCTTGGGTAAATACGTAGGAGTGGAATTTCTGGGTCATATTGGAAACATACCCAAATTTTACTAAATAAAAATTAAAACACTTGTTGTGTGCCCTTTTTTTTTTCCACAAGTGGAAATGTCCAAGATTCAATCAGTGCTCCTAAAAATTTAAATCAAGCCTTTACCCTAAGCAAATCATATTCTTAGTATTACACATATGACCCTAATAAAGGTTAGAACCTATATGGACCAGGCTTTCAATAGAGTTATGTAAAGAAAAAAAACACCCAAAGCTCTGAATGGCAAGGCAACCAAAAGTAACTGCATTAAGTAGCCCATCTATTGACGTGGCTCAAAGAAAATTTGTGGGGATCTAATTTATATCCTACAACACTATAAAATCTCCTTCCGTTTTCTTTCTGATTTCCTTCTCCCCCATAAAACAAAAAACAAAAAACACAAAAACTCTATCTTCATTTGATCCACATGGCATTTCTTGTCTGTTCCCCTCTTTCTTCTACTCTAGCACTCTCATGGAGCTTCTCTGACTCATCCTTGTGCTGGAGACTGTCTGAAGAACCAGGGGCATATTTCTGTCTCTTCAATGCCAACACCTGGTTCAGGAAAATAAACATCCAACCTGTCATTCCATGGAAATGCCTGTGGAAGTTTGCCAAGCCAGTTTCTCTGACAGATTACGGGAATTCAGCTTTAGTCGCTTTGCCTATAACTCAATCGCGGTATTGGATCCATCCAGATGGGCTAGGAACACTGTAGTAACAAACAATTTCCAAATCTCCGTGGCTTATAACAACTACGTGACACTTTGGGTGGGCAGGGAATCTCTGCTCGTATCTGTCACTCGAGGCCCAGGTTGACGGTGTAGCCACCTCCATGCCTCCATGACAAAGAGCTTCAGAGAGTTTTGCACCGGTGATTAAATATCTATCCCAAATATGACACACGTCACTTCTACTTGCAACTCATTGCCAAGAATCAGCCAATGGCCCCACTCAACTGCACGGGGTCCAGGAAGAATCCTACCACGTGCTCAGAAAATAGAATCAGCCAATGGCCCCGCTCAACTGCACGGGGTCCAGGGAGAATCCTACCACGTGCTCAGAAAATAGAATAAGATGTATTCAACAAACAGGACTAAAGACTAGTATGGCTATCAGTTCCCCCAGAGCACCTGACATCTGCAAAGATGCGGGTGTTCACAAATAAGATATTTGTTTAAAAAAAATAAAAAGTTGAACTGCCTGTAGCCCATTGGTGGGTTCCAGGAAATTTGTGTATAGTGAACATATTAATGTATTATATTGAAATTTAAAATATTTGGTGGGGGGGTGGCTGACCCCTCATTTAAAGAAGAAATTCGGTGAATTGTTTTTCCCCTTTCTCTTTGGAGAACAGTTATTCTCTAAATGAATTCTCAAGCTCCGGGCTTCACCAACACGAGACACGTCCAGTCATTTAACATAGTCAGTGGATCACGATATTTAGTGAGCAACTGTTCTCTTTAAGCTCCTCCTCCAAGCTCCAGGAAGGAATCCATTTTGGGCTCACGTAACTGGAGAGCTTTCCGCTGAGACTTCAATCACCAAGGATCCTGCTCTTTGTGGCCTCCACTCTGCTTTCTCTTGCGTTTCTGCTTTGTCCCATTGCTGCTGGGACAGATCACGGACAGCTCCCAGGGCTCAGCACTTCCTGGTTCACACGTAGCAGGAGGGAATGTGTTACTCCTAGTAGCCCTTCTAGAAAAAGAGGAAGCATCTCTCCCAGAGTCCCCAAGAGTCATCACCTCCCACACCTCCACCTGAATTAGGGAACATCAATGCCTGAGCCAGGCACAGAGACCACAGGGGTACGCCCGCACCCCCGACACTGAGGGGGAGGTCAGTCCCCCCCAAACTGCAGGACCCAAAATAGAGAAGGAATAGATTCCCAGAGAAAAAGATGGGTGTTGTTTGGAAAAGAAGAGATGGAGGAATGCTGTCAGGCGAGGCAATCAATACATGTCCACAAACTGATGTCATTCGAGAAGCCTAACTCTCCACCGTGATACTAACCAAGGATAACATTGTGTGAGCACTGATCTTTAGAACACAAAACTCTTCAGTTATGCCAAACAAGATGCCAATACCTACTGAGAAAAAAAAATAAAAGATGATTATGGAAGATTCTTGTTCTTAGACTTCAGGGTGTAAGAACCTCACTGTGGCATGAATTCTTAATCCTTCTCTTTTAAATTATGCCAAATACTAGTGAAAGTCATTTCACCCAGATTATCATTTCACTGTGACATCATGCTATGACACATGCCACATCCAATGATGCAAGCTCCTCGCTTTCAAAAACAATCACCAGGGCTTACAAGTCAAGACCCGTCAGACATGGAAAATATTATTTCAGTAGTCTTCAGAGCACTGTACATGAAGTGCTTCAAACCATGGTCATTAGACTCCAACTTATATTTCTGTTTTTACATTTCTGCCTGTGTAACTAATTCAGTCTAATACATCTCTTTTGGATGATTGGGAAACCTTCAAAAGATAAATACTGACTGTTGTGAAATGTAGCCAGAGGAGAAAGCAATTCAAATTAATCTTCCTAAATATCTCTGTTAGTGAACAATGATTTATTTCACTCACTTAGAAAGGATTTTTTCCACGCCTCTCTAACTTGCTACTTGATACTGTGGCTAGCCCTAGTTGACAAGAATTGTCTTAAGAAATGAAAACAGGGCTTCCCTGGTGGCGCAGTGGTTGAGAGTCCACCTGCCGATTCAGGGGACACGGGTTCGTGCCCCGGTCCGGGAAGATCCCACCCGGTCCGGGAAGATCCCACGTGCCGCGGAGCGGCTGGGCCCGTGAGCCGTGGCCGCTGAGCCTGCGCGTCCGGAGCCTGTGCTCCGCAACGGGAGAGGCCACAACAGTGAGAAGCCCACGTACCGGAAAAAAAAAAAAAAAAAAAAAAAAAATTAAAACAGCCAACACCAAAGCTAATGGTTGTTTTCAGTGTAATCTTGGGTGTACCCAGCCCACCTGGAAAGCATTTTTTTACTCTACATCACACTTGAAGATATGATATTAGAGATCTTGAATTAGTTATCTGTTGCCTGAGCAATGCTCAAAGCTAGATAAATAGAAAAGCCCTTAATTTATACATGTATTTGAGGTGGGGTGAAAGGCAAGGTATACTTTACGATAAGCTGGAAGGCTTGGAACTTGGAATGAACCCAACCACTCACATATTAAATGATATCACGAAAGTAAATAACATCCATTTCTTCCTATTCAAAACATGGTTGAGACGTCTACTCTCATAACAGCTGGCTCAGACAACGGCGAAAATAAATTGCACTCGATTGATAATCTCTCCACCGAGAAAAGGAACAAATTGAACAGACAGAGCACTGAAGTCAGGGATTTTTCCTGTGTTTTAAAATTCCCCCAGGTGCCGTGCAGACAGTGAGCCCCAGCTAATTATCCTTGGGGGTCTGACACCCAAGTTCCCCTCGCTGCTCCAACTGCAGGCCAGGAGTCTGGACTTCAGGCTCAGCAGCTACAGCAGACATCCGCATAAGTAATTTTGGCCACTGAGTCGTGTGGGTGAATTCATAAAATGGATTTGTGTGAACTTCAGGAGAAAATATGAGCACACAAATTGCTAAGTGATGAGTGGGAGTTCAGCAGATGTTTCAGAGCCATCTAAGGCAGAAAAACACCAGGGCATGAAAGTCCAGGGACTGTGGGTTCCTATCCTGGAGCAAATCCCTGATTCTGAGGGTCTGAGCCATTTTAACCCTCTAAATCGACCCTTCTCTGTGGTCAAATGGAGGAAAGATAATCTGGAAAAAAAATCACTGCCGAGGAATATTGCTCTGTTCGTCCAGCATCTCTCCTTTCTTAAGGAAAGGGTCCACGCCCCACTTCTTCGTCCCAGAGAAATTCCTCTCTCCCAACACCCAAGTTCTCATAGAGCGATTCATCCTAAAACCCCACCTCTGGCCACAGCGATGGCACGTGCCCGAGACAAGGCAATCAGAGGCCTTCAAAGTAGAGCGAGAGGAAGGGGGACAGTGTCTAAGGAACGTTCCAGGTGCATCCACTCTCCTGCAGGACACAAGGCGGGAAGCAGCTCAGTCCATCAAGCATCAGTTCACTGAGGGCCCATTTGCCAGAAATCAATTTTTCCTTTTCCAAAGGAATGCATTCACCAAAATTGTGTTTCTTGGAACTCCTTATAAGGTTTACTAGCATCTAGTTAGTACTGGATGGTATGCTTTCAGAATACCTGAAGATTCTACCAAGTTTCAGTTGAAAGTTGTTTGTTTGTCCAGACAGAGGTTTAGGCACATTTGTCTTTCCCGCAGCTGGCCCTCACCTGAGCGCACACCACCAGCCCCAGCCCCATGAACTGCCACAAAACCAACCCCCAAATGGGGGGGATAATAAACACAGACCCATCATGACTTACATTCTACATCTTTTTCTAAATCAGTTACTAACAGAAGCCCAAGCATTCCCAGACATCTTCATTTCATCCCCAGAAAGTCAGGACATCCCCTAATCTGGTCTACAACTTCCAAACCCTCACAGGGGCCTCTGGAGTTCACAACCTGTCATCAGAAAAAAAAACCAAAAACCAAAAAACAAAAAAACTCTTGTCCCTTTGCCTCTTCCCTGAATGTTCTAACTAAAGCCAGACTGTAAGTAAACATGACCTTCCTGTGCACACCCCACGCCCACCAGGCTTGTGAGTAAGATGGGTGTCCTTCTGGCTCTTCAAGCCCTTCAAAACCATTTCTCCACCTTCCTCTTTCAAGTACAGACCATCCAATGATGTCACCTAACATCAGTCCTTGCTGTCATCTCTTAGAAACACACCATTCCCCATCAATCAACAGAGACGTGGCCTCTACGCATTTTCATGTCTCCCATCAATCCCCTTGATACCTTCGACAACCTCATAGGCATTCTATCTAACCCACCTGCCTCTCTGTCCACTGACCCGAGTGCACACGAAACACAGCATTTTCCTCTAGCCCACCTCAGCCATGCACTGTATGACACTTTTAACTACATCAGCAACAACTGTACCACCTCAAAAAAAAAAAAAAAGTCTTAATTCCATGGGTCTCATTTTTGGACCATCACCACCAATTTTCCAGTTCAGTTTCTCTCTAGTATCCCCACTACAACAATTCTCCAACCCCACTGGGACATGGTCCATCCAGCCCCACCGGGACGTGGTCCATCCAGCCCCACCGGGACGTGGTCCATCCAGCCCCACCGGGACGTGGTCCATCCAGCCCCACCGGGACGTGGTCCATCCAGCCCCACCGGGACGTGGTCCATCCAGCCCCACCGGGACGTGGTCCATACAGCCCCACCGGGACGTGGTCCATCCAGCCCCACTGGGACGTGGTCCATCCAGCCCCACTGGGACATGGTCCATCCCCCCTGCCGTGTTTTCGTCATCCACCTTCATGTCCCCACTTCCCTCTTTCTCTAACTTGGCTTCAATTGCCCCTCCCTGTGGCCCTGATCACTTGCTTCCACTCTCTTGTACTTGCTGGGCAAAGCCGCAACACAGGTTAGGACCCGCTCTGCACGTGGACCTGACCATCTGAGCACGGCTACCCCTCTGGGCTCCTGCCTCTCGCTCCTCACTCTCTGCATTCTGGCCGCCCCCTTCCCCAGTCTTCTGAGAGTATCTCAGGTACCCCAAGCTTGTCTCCGATAACCTTTACTCTCTCTGTTCTCTCTGCCCGGGGCATTCCAGCATTCTCAGGGTCTTTCCCCTTTAGCGGGGTCACCTTCTCATTCTTCAGGTCTCTGCTTTAAACATCCCCCCCTTTTTCTCCTTAACCTCATTGAGATGAAACTCACATAACATAAAATTAATCACTTTAAAGTGAATAGTTCAGTGACATTTAGCAAAGTACATGCACAGTGCTGCGCGATTCCCCACATCTGTCTCGCTCCAAAACGTTTTCATCACCTTACAAGGCAATCTGTGTCCATTCAGCAGTGACTCAGTCCTCCCTGCCCCCCGACCCTGGCAAACCACCAATCTGTTCCCTGTCTCTGTGAGTTTGCCTTTTCTGGAACACCTTCCCTTCTGACAGCCTTTCTCTAAAGATCCTCAGAGAACACCCTCAATTCTGCCCTAGTCTATGACACTCACTGTTTTTCCTTAATGGAATATAGCATTTGTCTGTCTTCCTCTCCAGGATGTGGGCTCCGTGAAGCAAACGTCTTGTTTTGTTTACCGCTCTGCTCCTGTAACAGTCATCGGCACATAGTAGGCTCTCAATAAACATTTGTCAAGTGAATAAAGATAATCCTATGAGGTCATCTAGTATTAGCCTTCGTTAGGTAGCAAATGACAAAATCAAATGTGTACTAATTCAGGACAAAAATAAGTAAATAAAAGAGGTAGGTGTCAGCTCATTTACCAAATGCGGGAGTGTCGTGAGAACACGTCAACTGAAACACCCCCGGGAGCCCATCGGTCTGTCTGTCTGTCTGTCTCCCTCTCCTCATCTCATAATCTCAGATAATTTTGGTTTTATTTTTTTAATTTTTTTTTTTTTTTGACCACGCCGAAGGGAATGTGGGATCTTAGTTCCCCAACTGTTACGGCCCAGGGTTCTTGGCGCTCCCCAATCAATAGAAATTGACTAGAGGCCAGACAAGAAAATCAGTCAAGGCTTTATGGGGGCCCCGGCTGCTGCAGGGGCGAGTGAGAACAAGTAACAGATTCCCTTGCTTGCTAGCTGCTCCCCGGAGGGGAGCGGGGGCGAGCTTGTTCCTTACATGGAGTGAGGGTAGGGGCGTGTCCAGGGCTCAGGCGCAGGGGCGGCTTAGGTGGTTTGCCCACCCCTTAGGTGGTGTTGTGTGCAGGGGGCAGGCACAGTACCCTGCTTTTGCTCCAGGCTCTTCAAAAGTGGTAGGTGGGTTTTTTGGCCTCTTTGTATCTTTTGTCCAGAATTTGCCCGAACTGAGCATACACGCAGCTGTCTTTAGTTCCATGTAGCTTCCTTGTATTTTGCTGCCCTAGGAGAGGTGCGTCCAGGTGCAGGCATCGCAGCACGGCAGCAAAGGGTCCCAGGTCCCAGCCTGTCTCACAACCAGGGATGGAACCCATGCCCCCTGCATTGGAAGGAGGGCATCTTAACCACTGGACCACCAGAGGAGTCCTTCAGATAAGTTTCTTCACATGGCTGTTGTCCAGATGAATCAAGTAAACATTACAAGTTTACCATTTATTCTCCATCCATCCATCCATCCATCCATCCATCCATCCTTCCATCTCTCTATCCATTCACCAATTTTCTGAGCCCCTCTTCTATGTTTCAGCACTTTTGTAAGTGCTGCATAAGAAGCAATGACCAAAACAATCAGATAAGATGCTTTTTTCCTGCCAGCAACATAAAATATAAGAAACAGATGGGTGGCTATGTGGGAGAAGAGTGTTCTGGGCAGAATAAATGACGAAAACAAAGGACCCGAGGAAGAGCTGTGTGGAGAGTGTTTAAGGAACAGCAAGAAGACAAGTGTGACTAAAGTAGCATCAGTACAAACAAGGGAGGTTGGTAGGGCATGTGGTCAGAGAAGAGGCACAGGGGAAGGTCACTCAGGGCCCTGTTGGCCACTGTCAATATATTATATTTGATTTTGTCTGAAACAAGAAGCCAGTGGAGGATTTTAAGCAGAGTAATGACATTCATTACCTGATTTATGTTTCAAAAGTTTCCCTCCAGCTACTATGATGAGAATTAGACCCTGGGTGGCCAAAATAGAAGCAGGAAGACCTGTTAAGTGATGGTGATGGTAACAGTCCAGGAGAGAGATGACGTTGGCAGGATGCGGGCAGTACATGCAGCATGTAGTGGGACTTTGAACTGCTTCTGAATGTAGAGCCAATGGGATTGGCTGATGGATTGTCAAGGTTTGGGCCTGAGCCATGGAAAGGGAGAAGCTGCCATTGACTGAGAAGGGGTTGTCTGGGGAAGGGTTTAGTGGGGAATCAAGAGTTCAGATTTGGCCGTGTTAAGTCTGAGATGCCTAATGATGTCTAGAAGGCAACTGGGCCTATAGATCTGGAACTCTAGGGACAGATTAGAGCTTGGCACAAAAAATATCACCTTTTCAAAGAAATTAGAACAGTACATATATGGAAATTTTGTAAATAGAGGTCATAGCCTCCCACTTTTCAGCTCAACTCTGCACGGCTGCTCATCTGAGAGGGAATTCTGAGCCCTCACAATGGCCTCCAGAGCCCGGTTCCCCTCTGACCTCATCTCCTCTCAGCCTCACCCGCCATCTTCCCAGGCACGTGGGCCTCCGGAGCGTGTCTCAGCCTGGCCGGCCGTGGCCCTGCCTTTACACTTGCCTCCTCCGTCTGCCTGGCACGTTCTCTCCCCAGACAGCCTCTTGCCTCTCTCGCCAACAGATTTAAGTCTTGGCTTACGTGCCACCTTCTCAGTGAGGCCCACACAGATCACTCCACCCAAGTCTGCAGCCTCCCCACGCCAACGCACTCACTACACCCTTCTCGCTAGCCTCTTTCATTTCTTTACCTGTTGTCTGTCTCTTCCCTTATACATTTCTTAGCTCCATGAGCCTAGGGACCTGGCTGCTTGTTCCACTACTGTGTTGCCAATGCCCGGGATAGGAAACACTAGATAAATATGTGTCCCATATAATGAATGAAGGAAAGAAAGCACAGCTCTCTGAGTAGGACCTGGTTTGCCAAGTACTTCACTTCCCTGAAATTTTGGCTTCCTTCTGCTAAATGAGACATTGGACTAAATGCTTCCTATGGTCCCTTCCAACTCAGACTTCGAAACTTAAGATTCCATAGATCAATGGGGAAAAGGGTGTTTGATGCTAGGGTCAAACTACCTTAGTTCAAACATGGTCTCCGTCCATTAGCTAGATCTTCCCTTTCTAATTGTGTTTCTTTACCGGAAAGGAAAGGGGAAATAATACCTAAAATATCAGTCAGGAACCAGTGAGAAAGACAGAAGCCACAGTAGGCATTCCCACTGCAGGGACTTATCATGGGGAATTGGTTAAACTCCAGATCCACTGGATCTTGTTTATGATAAGTAATACAATTGTCAAGGTCCTGGCCTAGGTGGTGCTCAAAAAGTATAAACAATGAATACAAAAAAAATTAAAGACACTGTACCTTTAAATTGAAGTTGTGTGTCATTTCTATTGTTGCATGCCTACAAGAGAATTCTTTAGAAAGTAAGTAAAGGGAAACAATGAGAATTCGATGAGAAATTCAAAAGATTTATAATTAAAAGAGGAAAGTTGGGGTGAAAAGTGGGATCACGGTTGTTCAACTCATCCATTCTTGGCTTCCAAAAGAACCCTGGTGAGAGTTTCTATTGAAGGGGGAAGAAAAAGAAAAGCCAATTTATGCTGTCAGAGTTCGCCATTACTTTAGTCCCACACCCCCTGGGGAGCATACAGTATTTTTATTGCTGGAGTTCAGCACTAGGGCTTACTCAATAATTAGATGATCCCTATAGCAATCTATGGTAGTCAGGCCTATAAAAGATTCCTTATTGCATCTCCACATATGTCAATAGTTTTCATAAACCATAAATCAGTAAGATATTGCTGGCATTGGAGTTTTAAGCAATTAATGTTAATCAATATGAAAGCCAGAAGATTGACGTGGCTAAGGTTTTTTCTCTCTCCATACAGTGAAGATGCTGAAACTCTTATTTCTTAGAATTAGTTCATCAGCCTTTGAGATCTGTCATTTAATTGAAATGACAATTACTGTCCAATCATCAGCATCATTATCTGATAGTTCTTCTACAAACCTAACTTCGCAGAGCACGGTGAGAGACTTTGAGTACGTCTGATCTTAGAGTTCATGTTCATGGTAAGTGTTAATGGAGAAGAAAGTCTCAAGGGTGGGGGAGATTTCAGTGGTTCCGAAATACCCTCTGGTATGCCAGTGGGGGAGATACTTTAAAGCACAGTGATTAGCATTACTATGTGCACAGTCTTTCAGATTAAAATATAGAAGAAGCTATGGGGAAAGACAATAGTATCTGCTACTGTCCAAGTATCTTGCAGATGGCAATGTCTTTTTTTTTTTTTTTTTCCGCGGTACACGGGCCTCTCACTGTTGTGGCCTCTCCCATTGTGGAGCACGGGCTCCGGACGCACAGGCTCAGCGGCCACGGCTCACGGGCCCAGCCGCTCCGCGGCACGTGGGATCCTCCCGGACCGGGGCACGAACCCGTGTCCCCTGCGTCGGCAGGCGGACTCTCAACCACTGCGCCACCAGGGAAGCCCGGCAATGTCTTTTTAAAAAATTATCCATTTATTTATTTATTTTTGGCTGCGTTGTGTCTTCGTTGCTGCGCGGGCTTTTCTCTAGTTGCGGCGAGCGGGGGCTACTCTTCGTTGCGGTGCGTGGACTTCTCATTGCAGTGGCTTCTCTTGTTGTGGAGCACGGGCTCTGGGCGCGTGGGTTTCAGTGGTTGTGGCACGCGGGCTCAGTAGTTGTGGCTTGTGGGCTCTAGAGCGCAGGCTCAGTAGTTGTGGTGCACGGGTTTAGTTGCTCCAAGGCACGTGGGATCTTCCCGGACCAGGGCTTGAACCCGTGTCCCCTGCATTAGCAGGCGGATTCTTATCCACTGCGCCACCAGGGAAGCCAATACTGAGCCTCTGAAGTAAGCATTGTGGGTTGCCTCCTAATCATCTCCCACTTATTCTCCCTTCCTGATAAGATCCTGACTTTGTTCAGGTGTCCACCTCTCCTCCATGCAACCAGGTGCTTTGGAGGAAGATGATAACACTCAGCCTTCCAGGTGGACTTCATTGGATCGGGGTCCCTCACCCAAGACTCACTTAGGAATTGGCATGTGACTTATACATGGCCAGTAAGACATGAAGTGGCATCTCTTGAGATGCTACTGAGAAAGATTTTCTTGCTCCTAAGAAGGACTCAGAGGAGGAAAAGAGGTCTCTCTTCTCCTAGCCGTTGCTCATCTAGATGTAATGCCTGAAACTTCGGCAATCGACTTGCTGACAACATGAGAATAAATTCAGAATGGAAGATGGCAAAACGGAGCAGTGACAAGAAATGAGTTCAGGACCCAGAAGGCCTCTCTACCTCTGTTTTCTGGGTTTCTGATATTTGCAGCCAACATGCCATTAACCAAAATCTAAACTTTAAGCACAAGTCTCACTTTATTAACCAGCATCTTCTTGCTTTGTTTTTTCCTATATTCATTTCAGCCTCCTGATGAAAGCATAGACTTAGTTTATTGAACTGTGAATATTAAAGCCAATTCAAACATCACCTCCTCCTTGAAGACTTCAGATCTGCAAATGAGTGGCTCCTTTATTCTGTGTTTTTATATCAATATTATCTACCTGTACATAGCATGCCTCACTCCATATTGAAATGACCTATCACCTGCTTCCTAATATCATTTGATTTTGTCTATGATAAGGCCAGACATTGTCTCCCAGCCTCCTTTAGGTTATCAGATAGTCTCATGGTCCCCATTTCTTAGGAGGATCTCAGTAATTAATCATGAATGAATGTCTACAACTCTCCACACACTTTTCCTTAGCTCTGCTTTTGTTAACCTTTATCCACCATAATACTGACTCTTTCTAATTATACCTCCCTTCTCTACATAAAAAAGTCAGTTTTACTTACTTATTTAAGTCTTCCTAAAACACCATGAAATGGTACCCTAAATATATGTGCTGTCTCATCAAGTAAGCATTATTAGACCTCAAAGAACCCAGTGAAGGCCACCAATGTGACCCAAAGAATTAAAGCTGAAATGACTAGGTCAGCATTTCTAATAATGCGTTCCTCAGAAGAATTACCCTTTATGATGTGAACTGGTGCTTAAGGAGTTTTACAGTCAAATAATTTAGGAAACACTGTGTTTAAAAAATTTAAACATGTTCTCAAGTGCAGAAGTGCTTTGAGCTTCCTACAGGCCAAGATACACTGTGAATCTCCAAAAAAGAGCTATAGTATGCAATTTTCCCAAAATGCATTTAACATAGGATCAATGCTCCAAAGTACAACTATTAATATATTACCATGATTGTTAAAAACTCAGTTTGGGATACAAGTTCTAGATCAAGTGAGCCTTGAACATGACACCTAGTTATTTTCCTATTTCAGGGAAGATGAAAAAAAAATTTTTTTAACTGGAAGTAAGGTATTATCTTTACCAAAAAAAAAAAAAAAACACCCCTCTTATATATATTTATATTGTTATATTAGGCTTTAGTTGCAACTTCAAGCGAATCAGAGAATCTTGGCTCTGGGAGAGGATCTTAAGGGTTGGACAGAGGAGTGATTATTGATTATGTTGTACTCATGAACCTCTTTGAGAATCTGGTGAAAACAGCATATACTCTCACCCCAGAAAGATGCACCTACACACACAAAATTACACGGAGTTCACAAAACTGTTGATGAATTCACAGACTCCAAGTTTTGAATGTCCTGCCTCCTAACCTGCATGGCCAGTGCAGATACTGAGGAAACCGAGGCCCCAAAGTCATGCAGCTTTTGAGGTCAAAGTCAAGATAAGAATTTAGGAATTCTGACACCCTCTCTGACCATATTTTTATTCAATCCAGCCCCAAATCATTTTTATATCATCACGTTTGGACTCTGTCAGGCCTTTCTGGTCTTCCAAAGCTGCCAGTGGAGTTGGCTGACGCTAGCTCTGGCAAGACTGAAAACCATGGGGTTGACTACTGTTTTCTGAGTTCCCCTAATAATTGCTCCCAGATGAACTCCCTGCTAGTGTCACACTATGGTTATGTCACCGTTGCCATCATTCAGTTGTTTTATACTCATTTCTAGCTAGAAAAGTAAATTAACAAGCATGTTCTGGACATCCTATAGCATGCAAAGTGCAAATAAATAAGGATTCAGATGCCTGACTTTGGTCGTAAATTCCAGAAGAGAAAAAACATGAGCTGTTCTTGGCATGCTTCTTTTTAAACGAGTTTGATGACCCTTGCTGAAAAATTCATAATTAGTAGAAAATATTGCTAGTGATAATTACCACCAAAGCTTAATTTATGAATGTGTATATACATAGAAAATCAACATGTGCTAAAACGCTTTGATGTTTATGAAATGTTAGAGCCATGGACAACATTATGAATGCTAACGAATGAAAACTGCATGCATTTAACTCAAAATTTAGGCCATAAAGTTAACTTCTTAAACAGAGCACAGGATGGCACTTCCCCATCATGGACTGATACTCTGGTACTGTCCTTGGATCACAGCTCGGGGAGGGGGGATTCAGAGCAAATGCAGCTCAGCCCTGAGCTCACCCTGGCCATGGCGGCCTACATGCTGCCTACACAACGTGAATATCTACTGATGACTAACGACGTGCCAGGCACCCAAGTAACCACCGTGCGTGCGATCTTTCCATTTAACCGTCACGACACCTGAAAGAGGTAGGTACTTATAACTCTGCTTTTACAGATAAGGAAAGGGAGATACAGAGAGTTCAATAACTAGCCCATGGTCACAAGGCTAGTAAGCGCTGGAGCTTCGGTTTGAACCCTTAACTATTTGTTCCAAATCCTAAGCTCCTAACCATTACGTACCCTGCCCCTTGGTAAACACTGGCGGTGCTTAACCAATGTTAGACCAAATGCAAGCTCCCAATTCATGTATTTATGTCCCCTATCTTGGTAAGTATAATCAGGCATTTGGGCTGAAAGATATTCTTTCCAAAGCCAGCTATTCCTGACTCTCCACTTTATTCAAATTCTTCCTCCAGTGCTCATCAACCTCTGGGTGTCTTCAGCCATCCACCCTCTCACCAGACATATGTATATATTACTATTATGACAGACACTATGCAAAGCAAAGTTGAGTGAAACATGGCCCCTGCCCTCTAGAAATTTGAAATTCAGAGGAGGAAGCAACAACTAAACTAATTAGTACAGCACAGCCTAAGATGTCAGCGTGCGGGCAGCGCAAGCCTTGTCCAAACTGCACTGGGTTGAAGGTCGGATGGGATTCCTGAAGGATGGGGCCTGGGCTGAAGGATGGTGGGGATTCGCTGGGTAAAGATCTGGCTGGGCCTGAGGGCTGGGGGACAGGTGTAGGCAGAGGCAACAGTACCCGTGGAGCTTAAACTAGCAGAAGAATTCTCAAATTATAAATAGTTCGGCACCTAAAGCAAACTGTGGCTGTGAAGCCTGGGGAATCTGGATGCATTTGCTTACGTGTACAAACAAGCCATCACCAAAGCCCGAGGGTGCTGCCTAGAGCTCATGCTGAGTTCCAGGAATGAATGCTCTCTCTCTCTCTCTCTCTCTCTCTCATTTTGTGTGTGTGTGTGTGTGTGTGTGTGCGTGCTGTGAGCCTATGTGTGCGCCGTGTGTGCCGTAAGTGCATGTGTGTGCCGTACGTATACGCTGTGAACGTACTTAGTGTGTGCGTTGTGTGCATTGTGTGTGTGTGCTGTGAATGCACTGTGTGTTGTGTACGGTGGGGGGAGTATATGTGCCACATCCACTGAAAGACTCTCTCCTGCCCTTGTGTCTTGCAGCGGACTCTGCACCATCCCACAGAGCCCCTCTCCCTTCCTCCCCCTTGTTGAGGAAGACCCAGGAAACCACCCTCGTGGTCCTCCACAGCCTCTGCCATCGCTGTATCCCCTTCTCCTTTTTTTTCCTTTTTAAATTTATTTATTTATTTGTGGTTGCATCGGGTCTTCGTTGCTGCGCGCGGGCTTTCTCTAGTTGCGGCGAGCGGGGGCTGCTCTTCGTTGCGGTGTGTGGGCTTCTTATTGCGGTGGCTTCTCTTGTCGTGGAGCACGGGCTCTAGGCACATGGGCTTCCGTAGCTGTGGCACACGGGCTCAGCCGTTGTGGCCCGCGGGATCCAGAGCGCAGGCTCAGTAGCTGTGGCTCACAGGCTCAGCTGCTCCGTGGCATGTGGGATCTTCCCGGGCTCGAACCCGTGTCGCCTGCATTGGCAGGTGGATTCTTAACCACTGCGCCACCAGGGAAGTCCCCCCTTCTCCTTCTGAAGAGAAGCAGGTGGGTTGAACAGACCGTGACTATCACCAAAATAAAGCATGCTAGGACCTGTGGGTCCCTTCCTGGAGAGTGTGTACGTCTGGAAAAGGCGTCTCTAACATGCCTGTTCAAAGAGCCTTCTTTATTCAGAAATTAACTTTGTTTCTTTCTTCTCTAAAATTTCTACCAAAAGACAGAGAGAAACTGGCTCCCCGGTATCCCCATAGACAAATGACTAAAGATTAGATGTCACCATATGCTACACAAGCAAGACAAGCAGGCAGAATACCCCACCCCACCCCCAGCCTCTTGGCTGCAGCAGCCTTGACCCACGTCCATGGACTTGGATGGGCACCTTGTGTCCATTCCCACGGACAAGGAAGCCACCCAACCCAAGCCCAGTGGGAAGGACTCCACAGACCACTGCAGAACCTCACCCTCAGTAGAGTACCGTCGTGTCTGTATGCATGTAGAAAAAATGTGAATGTAGCGTCTTGTAATGTTCTGTCTCCTGTAAACACATCTACAATTTCTCTCTGAAGGTCTGTCAAAATACAGTCTGATGCAAACAGCAGAGATGTCCCTGGGCAAATCGTAAGACACTTCCCCATGAACTCTGTCCCTCTTCCTACATACTTAGCCTTCTGGAAATAAAGCCTTCCATGGGGGCCGAGGAGCACAGAACACAGCTACATGCTTGAATGATTAAAAACAAAAAGTAGAGGGGAAGTCAAAAATCTCATTCAGTCACAGATGCCCATGGAGATTCCTCTGAGTAAGGGTTCACACTTCTCATGAAAATCTCAGACGATCTGGTATCCTTTTATAAAGGTTTAGAATCCCTAATTAAGAGGGATCTTTAGAGATGGGGGGGAAAATCTGCTTCTTCAGAAGAAAGTTGATGTGTACATGCCATCTCCCCTCAGATGAGCTGGATGCTAATTGCTCATTCAGGTATGAATCCCTTCCATCTGACAGCACTGCTGCTTTCTGATGAACCTGCAACTTTTGTGATTTTACTACCCATGCAAAGTGGCGCTTGCTGCCTCCGGCATAATACACAAGCTATTTATTGCCTCATTTTACAGCTGCTGCTGGAGATTATATTTAACAATACACATATCACAGAATTGTCTTTGGGTGTCACAAGCTGCCGAAGTGTAGCTCAAACCAGAGTTTCGAAAGCTCTATGCTAATGATCTTACACACATTCCAGGCTTAATTAGAGGAGGCTGAAATAGAAGCTTGCTTCTAGCAGTCACACCCTTTCATCAATATCAAAACAGGAATGTTTATCTCCTGGTTTGTGACTTATCTCACAGTATTTATAATTGCAGCATTTTATTACCAGAAACAAACTTCAAGATCTATCCCTACAGTATGCAAAAGTTTGCAATAAGCAATTCTATCTGGGATGGAGATACACCCCCAAATAAATGGAAAGTAGTCTTACCTGGGCATTCACCTTTCATTCCTTGGGAACACACACACATACCCCACTCCTAATTGTGCTGAGTTAGCTCTAGAAATATCTAAAACTTTCCAGGTTTGCATGGAACCATCTGCCAGATGAGAGAGTTAATGTAGCAAACATGCTGAGACCAGGCTGCCTGAGAAATCATGGCAAACCACTTTTACCTCTCTGCCTCAGTTTCCTCAGCTTTAAAATAGGATAATAACTTCAGAGCATTGTTACCTGAGGATTAAATTGAGGTAACAGGTGTAGAGTCCTTAGACCAGAGCTTGCCACTCTATGGGATGTCTCATTATCGTCTCTAAACGGGGACTAAGCCTCGTATTTACACGACAGAGCTGCCGTGTGGTTAGATAAGTTATCGTACAAGTGCAACATTTAGAAGAATGTCCACACGTGGGAAATATTGTGCAACTGTGAGCTGTGATTATTTCATCTCCTGAAGGCCCTGCTATAAACACAGTCTTGAAACTGACCTACTGTATTCACTGATCTTCAGCTATCAATTTTGTGGACTGATGTGCAGTTTGGACCCTCTTTACAGGACCAAATATTGTTCAGGGTGAAGGGGTCAGGGATAGACCTGAGGACAAAGGGGGAAAAAAGAGGAAAGGTAAAAAGAGAAACAAAAGGAAATCAATAGAAAGACACTTACTGAACTGTTTTATGACTCTTTAGTAAGAGCAATTTTTTCTGCTTTCTCTGTGCTTTTCCTTCAGGGAACTTTCCATCCCTTTCAGCTGCTTTACACTGTGTCCAATCACTATAACTAAGCTTAATAAAGAGATGGGAGATTCTCTATTTATTATTTTTTTGCCAGTGATGCTCTGGTTTAAACTAATTACCAGGAGGCCCAAGGCGCTTGTTCCCTCAGAGATAAAACTGCAACACTTCTGCCTTCAGCAGGGAAGAAGTTTAAAGTGTCTGGATTTGAGGAAGGCCTTCTAGCTGGTCAATGTCCTCACCTGTAATCATCCCAAAGGGTAATGAGAATGAGGTTGGTAACGACGAGGCAATCCAGGTGTCACCCAGGGTCCCCATCTCTCAGGATCTAGGCAGGACTGTCCCAATCCCAGTTCGCAGCCTGGGGAAGCCCTGGGGAGCCCAAGTCTACCCGACGTGGCTCTAACGCCCATAGGATTGTGCATCCTGATCCAACTCCCAAGGAGAAAGGAGCAACCTCAGGTGAACGCAGAAGCTTCACGAAGCACGTGGCCTCCAGCACGAGGCTCTAAGCTTCCTCGCCCCTCCCAGCCGCCCACCTCCTCTCTCTCTCCCTCTCTCCCTCTCTCCCTGTCTCTCTCTGAGGAGCTCACGTTTTGTTCCTCATCTCATGTGAAGCAATACTGCCCCCCCTTCTTGGAAGATCTGGTGCCAGCCGGGACCCACCTTGTGCCAACGGCTGCAATGAGGAGAACAAAAATGCAACTAAGAAAATTAAAATAAGAGAAAAATGTAAAGTTCATTACAGTAATGATAGATGTCATCCTTTAAGTTCTTATTATGAAGGTTTTCAGCTCTTCATCCAACCATCTGATTTAAAATGTCCAACAACCCCATGACGTAGGTATTATTACTATTATCATTCCCACTAACCTTTATACCAGTGGTTCTCGACTGCGGGCAATTATGTTCCCTCCTAGGGGATCTGGCGATGTCGAGAGGCATTTTTGGTTGTCACAAATGGGGGAGGGGTGCTCGTGGCATTTAGTAGGTAGAGGCCAGGGATGCTATTCAACATCCTGCAACGCCCAGGACACCCTCCCAGCTCCGATGTCAAGTGCCAAAGCTGAGAAACCTTGCTTTACAGCAGTTAGAAAACTAAGTCTTAGTTAGCTAACTTGTCCAAGGACACAAGTATTAAAGGGCAAAGGGGGATAAATTAGGAGTATGGGATTAGCAGATACACCCTACTGTATATACAACAGATAAACAACAAGGATTTACTATATAGCACAGGGAACTATATTCAATATCTTCTAATAACCTATAATGGAAAAGAATCTGAAAATATATGTAATAGATGAATCACTTTGCTGTACGCCTGAAATGAACACAATATTGTAAATCAACTACACTTCAATTTAAAAAATAATAATAATAAGGGCAAAGGCAGACTCTACCAGTACCAATGGATTTCCAAATCCAGGCTTCTGTCTATGACACAAGCTTTCTCTTTTCATTATCTACTGCTAAGTAACAATACTACAGAAACCTAGCAGCTTATAACAACTCATAGAGCACATGCGTCAGGAGTCTGTGCAAAGCTTAGCTGGAGCCTCTACTCAGGCTCTCACAAGGCCGTAATTCAGGTGTCCGCCTGGGGCTGGGGTACCATCTGAGGCTCACCTGGGAAGAACTGGCCTCCCAACTCACTCAGTTTGTCGTCAGAATTAATTTCCTTGCAGCTGTAGGACTGAAGGCCACCGTTTCTTGCTGGCCATCAGCTGGAGGCCGTCTTCAGCTCCTAGAGGTTGCCCACAGTTCCTTGTCACGTGGGGGGCCCCAGCATGACCGCTCACTTCCTCAGAGCGGGCAAGAGAGAGACTCCAGGGTGGCAGAGGCACCTTCTAACCTTACGCAATCCAATCACGTGCATTTTCATCACCTCTGCTGTACAGTACGGATTAGAAACAAGTCAGCCATCCCACCCAGGCTTGCGGGGAACAGATCACCCAGCCCATGAACACCAGGAGGCAGGGATGGGACCATATTAAGAGTCTGTCCCCCACACCACTCATGAAATCACCACCTTGAAGGTAGTTTCCTTCAAGGGTGTCAACTGCATGGGCCATATCCTTGCAAATATTTGTATGTCCATCTTATCCTCACAGCCTTCAACAAAAATTTATAGAAGCCCTACTACAAGTGTGGTGTGAAGGCCCCTCGCCAAGGGCAGTGAGACCTCCTGGTATCAGATTAAGGCAAACACTGCAAAGATATTTCTGAAAGTCAACTTGATAAGGCTTTTGGACCACTTCACTGAAATCCATACTCAACACATCATGAAAGAGAAGATCAATGGACTCGACCAAAAAATAAAACAAAAAAAGGAAAATTCAGATGATTTGATGATAAGGGAAACAGATTGTGGCATCTCATTTAACTTCGAAAAACACACAACTGATCCTTCCTTCCGACCCCTTTCTTCTCTCTCTCCTCCCATATTTATCCTTCCATTCTATCTCTTACTTTTCTCACCGGGGCTCTTGCTGGATACCCCTGCTGGCTTTTATATATAAAGAGATCCGAAAATACAGAACCCCAATCCTATAATTATTCCAATAATTGTCATACATATTAGTCAGAGCCTTTGGTTGCAAGCAATAGAAATGAATTCTGGCAAAGCTCAACAAAAAGGGAATGAAGGAGAAGAAGGCATCTTCAGCAGCTCTGAGCAATGCAGCAGTGCAAGGATAAACATTCTAGCATAGCAGCGTTTGGATAAGCTTCCCGTGGCCAGGGTGTGGTGGTGGATGAGGAGGGGGATCTCAGATCTACGTCAGTCCGTTTTTCAATATGTCCGATTAATAGCGTAGTTTTAGCAAACCTCCACTTTTTTTTTTTTTGCTAGAGAGGTTACAAGTACAATGTGTTTTCATTTGCTGGGTTTTTTTTTTTTAATTAATTTATTTATATTTGGCTGCACTGGGTCTTCGTTGCTGCGAGCGAGCTTTCTCTAGTTGCGGCGAGTGGGGGCTACCCTTGGTTGTGGTGCGCGGGCTTCTCATGGAGGTGGCTTCTCTTGTTGTGGAGCACAGGCTCTAGGCACACGGGCTTTAGCAGCTGTGGCTCCCGGGCTCAGTAGTTGTGGTTCGTGGGCTCTAGAGCGCGAGCTCAGTAGTTGTGGCGCACGGGCTTCATTGCTCCGCGGCATGTGGGATCTTCCCGGACCAGGGCTCTAACCCGTGTCCCCTGCATGGGCAGGTGGATTCTTAACCACTGCGCCACCAGGGAAGTCTTTCTTTTTTTTTTTTAATTGTACGGTTTCATTTTGTTTCCCAGTTTAGTTCTTGCTTTTTAAATTAATGCTACTTGATCAAGACCTGTGGTGATGGACCTACCCTTTGGATCTGGCTTAATTTTACTTAAACAATCCTCCAACTCTCAATAGTCCAAATGTTTGTTTCTTCTGCAATTCTTATCACAGGGCAATTTGGTAGAATTTTATAGATTTTCTGAGAAATTGTTTTATCAATTTTTCCCTGCCGCCATACACTGAAGCTGACTTGTATCACTAGATGTTGCTTTAAATTAATTTTCTTTTTTTACAGGTTTTTTTTCTGTTGCATTAGTTAATTCCTACATTAATTTCATCACCTTCTGAATAACAAATAACAGTGGTCAGGGTTGGTTCCATGACTTTAAAATTGGCCTTGCTGGGTTCCACATTTATCTTGCCTTAATGACCAAATTTGTTCAGTGAAAGATGTTTTTCTCTCCTAGACATCAGCTTTCTGTATTTAACCTGGGGTCTAAGACTCAAGTTGTGTTCCTTTTGCCTCTTACATCACCACCATTAATAAAGATTTTACTGTTAGAACGTGGCTGACAAACTTGTGGGCTCTCTATTGTGAACAATGATGGGCTATAAGAAGCAGAAAAACACAGCTTGAATTTCATTCCCAGCTTGAATTTGCAAGGCTGGCATTTAGAAAAATTATCTTGCAACTTTATAAATGAAGAAAATTTGTGGATGAAAGTCAGAGAATTAATATAAAACTTTCCACCCATCTTCTGAAATGGCTTTGGTAAAGTCACTGCACAGCATAGATTTGGTCAAGTCTCTACCACCAACAAAATAAAAATGTGTAGATAATGCATGTGAATCTCTTTTATTTCAATTGCCTGGATAACTCAAGTTAGAGGAATTCGAAGAACTGAGCTATTGTCCTAGATGATGAGAATCTGTACTATTGTGTTCCAAGAGTACACACTAAATTTGTGGTTCAGTGGAAACCTATGCATTGTCCAGACCAGAGGGTTTTCTATTCTGTTTTATGGCTCTGTGAATTATAGATAACTGATAGCAAAGGAACACCACTCTTGTCCATAGACATACAAATTCTGTCCTATCCAGCAGAAGCTCACCTGACTCCCCTCCCCCACTGTGGAAGAAGCTGGTTTTGCTTCCATTTGCACATTCATTGGAACATTCCTTTATTCCATTTGAATGTGTGATTTTTAGACTTCTCTGTTGCACCAATTATAAGATTCACCTGGTTTCCTCACTGATTGAGTTAGAGCCTCTAGCACATGTTCATTTTATAGCAGTCATGATTTACTTTTTTTGGAAAATTATCTTTTAACAGCATTTAATCACTGTAGATAAACTCCCCAATTATGCTGCAATAAAGTGGTAAAGTATTTCCCTGAAATATTGCTGTGAAATAATATTTTAAAATACTACCATGAAGTACTACTCTGAAGGAGTACTGTAAAGTAGTACCATGAAGTAGTATGGTGACATAGCACTGTAATATAGGACTGTGAATTAGTACCATGAAGTAGTACCATGAAGTAGCACCTCAAAGTACTACTCTTAAGTAGCACCAGGAATTAATCTTATGAGGTAGTACCACAGTAAGTACTATGAAGTAGTATGGTGATGTAGTATCATAAAGTAGTACCATGAAGTACTACTATGAAATACTACCATAAAGTACTACCATGAAGTACAGTTGTAATGCAGTGCCATGAAGTAGCGTGGTGACGTAGTACTGTGAGGCAGTACCTTGAAGTACTACCTCTAAGTACTACTCCAAAGTAGCACCATAAAGTAGTCCAATGAAGCAGTACCAGGATATAGTGCTATGAAATAGCATAGTGATATATCAATAGTACTGTGAAGTAGTACCATGAAATAAGGGCCAGATTTGAGAGTCACATACACATGGTTTCTAATTCTAGATTCGTTCTTTGATACCTGGGTAAATTCTTAGGTGAATTATTTCAATTCTCCTAGTTTCACTACCTCATATGTAAGATGTGGATGATAATAATAGCTACCTTGTGGGTTTTGTTGTGAAATAACACAAATTACTACATATTTCTAATAGTCAGTATTATTTATTGTGTTTATAACATGAATTCGTCCTAAATGGGCTTTAAACTATAGTAATGTGTTGTTTAGACATAATCTCAATAAACTGGTTAACTGCTTGAAAATTCCAATTGGACTTCTTGGACCCCATTCCTGCACTTCTACCTTAGGGCAACCATCCTTTCAAACTAATAATAATAAAAAAGAAATCTTCAGGAGTGATTTTATTTGCTTCTTGAATGTATTGTCCTAAAGACATAAATATGTTGGCCCATTTTAACTGTTTGCCTACAAAAAAAACATAAGAACATAAATTTCCAGAGTGAGACCAAGTTTTCTTCATCTTGTTTCCAAGAAGGTAAAAAGAATCCAAATGTATTTTTGTCAGCAAACTCAGAAGATGTGCCTGGAATCTTGGCAGGAGGGAAGAACACAGAGGAAGCCTGCTCGGACACTCACTCATCTCCCCTAGAGTAACACTCTCTGACTGTGCAGCATGACTTACATTGAAAAGGAAAAGAAAAGGTCCCACATTTGCCCCACAGCAAGGACACATACACATTACATCGATATGTACCCAGGACCTCAGGCTGTTGTTCCTATCCTTTGAAGGTGGCATTACCCTTTCAGGAAAAGACCCCCCCAAAATCGTCATATACCCGGACTTAGGTACAATTGGGTTTCACCACAGGACAATTTCAGAGTGAAAACTTACAGACAACCTTAATACCCAGCGCAAATTAACAAGTGCTTCTTCCTCATAATAGAATATTATCCAGCTATTATAAGCCTTTTTTTGAACTCTTAATAATATGGAAAATTCTCAGAACGTCATGTTAAATTTAGAAAGACAGAATATAAAATTACATATGTTCCACCCCAGCAATTTTGTAACATTGCACAGGGACACACACCCTCAGTGTGTGCACATAAGCACACAGAATAAAGAGCTGGAGGAAATGGTCCAAAATATTCACAGTGCTTTTATCTCTCAGTGGTGAGATTATGGGTGATGTTATCATTTTTCTTTAAATTATCATGAATTCCCCAAATTTTCAAGGAGCGTGTGCTATTATTATAGTCGGTAAAACAAATATTTTAAAAACAACCATAGGTGAGAGGGTGTAAGAGGTACAAACTTTCAGATGCAAAATAAATGAGTAACGGGTGTGAAATGTACAGTGTGGAGAACGTAGTCAATAATTATGTAATGTCTTTGTATGGTGACAGATCGTAACTAGACCTATCGCAGTGATCATTTTGAAATGTACAGAAATATCGAATCACTACGTTGTGTAACAGGAACTAACATAGTGTTGTAGGTCAATATACTTCAAAAGCAAACAAACTCATAGAAAAAGAGGTCAGATTTGCGGTTACCAGAGGCAGGGGGAGGGGGAATCAGATAAAGGCAGTCAAAAGGTACAGACTTCCAGTTCCGAGATAAACAAGTGCTAGGGATGTAACGTACAACAGGATGAATATAATTAACATGGCTCTACATCATATATGGAAGATGTTAAGAGAGTTCTGAGTTCTCATCACAAGGGAAACACTTTCTTTTTCCATTTCTTTAATTTTGTATCTATATGAAATGATGCATGGTCACAAACGTACTGTGGTCATCATTTCATGATATATGTAAGTCAAGTCATGATGCCGTACATCTTAAACTGACACAGTGCTGTATGCCAATTATATTTCAATAACAATGGACGGAAAACAATAACAACACGCTGCAGAGGGTATCAATAATGATACTTAAAGATTGCAGGAGTCTGCATTGATACCAGGGGGCATCAGCCGGAAAGAGCAAGGAGAAAGTGACTGCTCCCATTACTGTTGTAATTACCATCACCAAACGTGCTGCCTCTTATATCATCAGTGAAAGTTCACTTTTTGACTTTCTTTTCCCTGGGACTGACCAGAAGAAGATTAGACTTGGGTGAAAACCAATTTTGACATACTATTATTTTGTTTACATAGCCAATATTCTAAGTGGCTACTACTGGGACCTTATTGTTTTTCAACCCCAAGTAACCTTTGAAGAGTTGCCCTTCATCAGAAAGATGTACAGATGCAAAACGGTCGATCTGCAGCCATCAAAATGGTATTAGATGGGTTTTTTTTCCCAATTTGGGGAATTTATCTTTCTTTTTCGTTTTTGAAATTTTTATTTGAGTAAAGTTGATTTACAAAGTTGTGTTACTTATGGTGTTAGATTCTGCATTCCTATTTTAGCCTTATTCCTGATTCTGACAAGTCCCATGTTGACAGATTTAGGAGTTTGTGTGCTTTTTTCTTTTTTTCTCTCTCTCTCACTATTACCAAGACTCTATTATCAGATAACCAGAGTTTGCACATTTTAAGAGTTTAATACAGTAAATTGGAAAATTCCATTAAACTTCTTTACTGCTAAAAAATACAGCCTGATTATATACAAAATAATTTTAGCTAACAAAAGTAATATATTTTTGCAATGGTAATAAAAACCGTTTGGAAATAGAGAGTTTCCTATGCCCATCACCAGTACCAAGTAGAGCTATTTTGTATTCAGGAACAAACAAAAATAGAACTTATTTTAAATATGTGTGTCCTTTTAGAGTCATTATTTTATTTATGTAAATGAAAACTCCCTTGTCGGTGATAACTATGATTAAGGATTTTTCCCCCCAGCTTTCAGAGACATAGCACTTTCCCTCTCTTCTCACAAAGTGGTTCATCCAATGTGACATCTAATTGAACCTGAAGTTTCCTAGTTCTGCAAGATCATGTCAATCTAGAAGTTATCTTCATCTCTTAGCTTGGTTAAAGGCAAAGAGTTTATTGAGAAAAGCTGTGATTGTCATCCCTTCTGCTGGCCAACTGCAATTTCCTCTCCTTGTAAACTCTATTTAGTGTTACGAAAACAATTCAAAGGCAGATTGTAGGTGCCAGGCTTTCCCTCTGACCTTTAAATCAAATTTAGAATTTCACAGGGTAGTATGCCTTCAAGCTAAATCCGTCAGCTTAATAAAGTGGAAATTTTCTGCAATAAATCTGCAATAAATTTCTACCATTCACAAAGAAAGGTAAGCTTAACTTATTGTTTTATAGTTCTGAACAAGGGCTTAAGATTCTGGGGTGAAATAAAAACAAGTGCTGATAAATGTTAAGGACAGCTCTGAATAATGAGAGAAAGAGGATGAGTTGCATAAACACAACGAGAGAAAGAAAGACACACAGAGAAAGAAAAACAAAAGACAGAAAAAAAGGAAGAAGACAGAATTATAAAGAGGCAAGACCAGGAAATCAATGAAGGGGAAAAGAAGAAAGTATACAAGGAAAAACATTAGTAATTTTTGCCTATCTCTACCAAGGAGCACAAAATCATTAAAATCATAAGCTCTCCTGCTGAGAATATGCAGAATCCGTTTGAGGAGTGATGAATTACGACTGTACTCTAATCCCTGCTGAGTCTCTTTGTGGGTTTGTTACAGCACAGAATGACCTGATGGCTTATTCCACTTTCCAGACAAGTAAATGTCAAGGATTTGCAAATCAAGGACTATGTAGCGCCTCTGTTGTCAGAAGAATTCCTGGTGATTCCCCCTCAATAGAGTTCCTGGTGATTCCCCCCAATAGAGGGCAATATACTTTCAGAAGACATAAAAGCAATAAGAAATCTTCCCTGATGCCAAAGTTGGGCTCATTCCATTTAACCAAAGCCATTCTCCCCTAATACACGTCTCAGCAAAAATGTCTTCTTCAAACCGAAGCATTCTTCCACACTAAGGACAAGTTTCTAGACCAAATCATTTGCCTAATTATTAATGGAATTTGCATGATACCCTCTTCTCTCTTCCATCTTTTTCCACTACTAACGATAACAATAATTAACCCTTTGGGGGCCCTGTTGACCTAGGCATTATGCAAAATACTGCACAACTATACAGGCATCATCTCATCTAATCTTGACAGCAGAAGGTTCCATTTTGCAGATGAAATTCGGGCCCCAAAACAGTTAATTGACTTGCCCAAACTCACAAAGTTATTAAGTACATCTAAGTTATTAAGTGGCTTGACCTTAGCAAGATGAATCCTCTTCACCACCAATTTATAATATCTGATTTATGATGCCAATTTATAACTCTTAAATCAACTACCCCAATAATCTCATTGGAATATGTTTGTACTTGGATATAGAAGTTAAATGAGAAATTAAGGAAATGAACTAGGATTTTTTAAATTGTTTTCTAAAAATAGTAAAACAATGGAATAAATTTCCTCTGAACTACTTGGTGAATAACTTACAGTACTGCCTTGGAAAAAGTAAATAGTTTGAGTACACCATGAGCTTTGGAGAACGGGGAGAGACATATATTTTGCTTAAGTCAGGACTTTAAATCAAATACATTTGAGGTTATGAAGGAAAATGAATTGAATAATATGACAGTGAGATGTTTATAGTGCTGGCCGGTGGCAGCTGAAAGGTGATTTCTTGATATACTTTTGCCAATCTGTTTGCATTTTCCTTGGCCAAATTCACTCCATGACCTTGAGTGGGCCACACCACCCTGTCTTGATATTTTTGGTTATGCATCTATCAAACGAAATTTATTACTCTAGCCCCCTCTTGCCCTACATGGACAGAGAATCGCTCAGAAATGAAAATCTTGATCTGAAAATCATTTGGGAAATAACTCTCAAATCTGCCTTTCTCTCCATCTACACCATCACCTCCCTAATCGAACTGTCATCATCTCTCACTTGCTGTGTCATGGGTCTTGGTGATTCCATTCTTCTCCCCACCAAACCCGTTCTCCATACTGCCATTGGGGTAATCTTTTAAAAATATAATTACTGGACTCTCCTATTTAAAACATTCCAGCAGCTTCCCATGACCATCTGGGTAAGAGCCAGGTGCCATAACATAGCTCACATGTTGATCTGGCCCCTGCCTAAGCCCCTTAGACCTCATCTCCTATCTCAGTGGCCTTCTTGGTTTCTTTCCTTCCCAAATCTCCCACAGGCATTTGTCTCCATAAGAGACGCTCTTCACCTCCCTCACCACTCTGCTAATTGTTCTTCAAAGCTTTGATTCTGGCTTCCCTGGTGGCGCAGCGGTTAAGAATCTGCCTGCCGATGCAGGGGACCTGGGTTTGTGCCCCGGTCTGGGAAGATCCCACATGCCACAGAGCGGCTGGGCCCATGAGCCATGGCCACTGAGCCTGTATATCCGAAAAAAAAAAAAAAAAAAAAGAAAGCTTTGATTCTCATACATGAGGCTTAAAAAGAAATCCTAATAAAGAACTAGCAACTTGGGCTTTCTATGCTAACCCAATATTCAACTTGCCACTGAACTTGGCAAACAACCCTTCATATTTCCATTTATCCAACCTCAAATCCTGGGCCTTGAGTATATTTATGCAAATGAAAGGCTCTCAACCTTGGATGCAATCACTTAGGGGAGATTATTAAAAAGAAACATGAATCAAAGGCTCTGTCCCCAAAGATTCTGACCCAATTGGTCTAAGATGATGTCCAGACATCTGTTTGTTTGAAGTTCCCAGGTGAATCTATTGTGAAACCTGGGTTGAGATCCACTGATGGGTAAGGAGGAAGCCAAGAAGAAACTGAACAGATACACAAACGTTTCTGTCAGAGATGTCGTCAGACTGAATTACTTAATAAGGTCAGCAAACATGGGCTGGAGATATTTAGCTCTACAGGGTACACAGTCATATACTGGGTCTACACCTAATTGCCTACCTCACCACATAACATGAACTTAGAATGGATGAGGTGGTTCATTACAGACCAAAATGTGATCATCAGATATCTCAGCATATTCATTTATAAATGTATGAATACTATAATTACAATACTATGACTAGCAAGGTTGGTGATAAAAGACTTCTACTTAAAGGTAGCAGATTGTGTGGGTGAATCAAGCACATACCACAAATAATAAAAGGCTTATTAGTGAGGACTCCTTGCACTGCAGGGTCAACCAAAAGGTTCTACAGCCCATCGCTCCTATAAAGAGAGCTCCAATCTGTTTTAAATGATGCTTTTTGTGAAAAAGTTAATTTGTGGTTTTATATTGAAAAATATACTTTTGAAGGAAGCAAAACTAGAAACTACAGAACAACAAGTTAGAAAAAGAAAGTATTAAAACAATCTGAATAGTTAATTCCCTTCTCTGTGTAAATGCATGCTTTATGAATTTGGGTTAACACAAAGTTTTATGCCTGAAACTTTACACATAAACTTTTATACTCTTTAAAAACATAAATTCAAATGATGTCATGGGCATCTTCCTATATCATCATCTATTTTTTTTCCTCCATTTTTACTGAGATATAATTGACAGACAGTACTGTATAAGTTTAAGGTGTACAGCATAATGATCTGACTTACATACACCATGAAATGATTACCACAAGTTCAGTGAACATCCATCCTCTCATATAGATACAAACTTAAAGAAATAAAACAATATGTTTTTTCCTTGTGATAGTAAGTCTTAGGGTCTACTCTCTTAACAGCTTTCCTATATAGCATACAGCAGTGTGAATTATATTCATCACGTTGTACACTCTGCATCCCTAGTGCTGATCTATCTTATAACTGGACGTCATCATATATTTTGAGAAACACAGTTCAGTTATACACACAGTATCTATTATATAAATATACACTTTAATTAACTATGCCCATCTCTGCACATTTAAGTTGACTTCAATTTTTCACTTTTATAAGATATAAGAATGTGTGTACGTGTGCCTATATGTGTAATTATAATTATATAGAATGATTGGGTTTGGGGAAACTAGTAATTCCAACACTATTTTCTGTAAGCCTCATCATTGTGTGGTTTTTTTGTTTTGTTTTGTTTTGTTTAATTTATTTATTTTTGCCTGCATTGACTGGGTCTTCGTTGCTACGTGCAGGCTTTCTTTAGTTGCTGCCAGTGGGGGCTACTCTCCATTGCGGTGTGCAGTCTTCTCATTGCAGTGGCTTCTCTTGCTGTGGAGCACGGGCTCTAGGTGTGTGGTCTTCAGTAGCTGTGGCTCGCGGGCTCTAGAGCACATGCTCAGCAGCTGTGGCGCACAGGCTTAGCTGCTCCGCGGCATGTGGCCAGGGCCCAGACCATGGCTCAAACCTGTATCCCCTGCCTTGGCAGGCAGATTCTTAACCACTGTGCCACCGGGGAAGCCCCATCATTGTTCTTGATACACCTACAAATCACAGATCTACCTGCCACTCCCCTCCAAGTGTTTGGATTCATTAGGTCTGATGGGGGGGGCCAGATAATATGCATTTTTTGGTAAGTACCACAGACAATCCTTATGCAGCTAATTCATAACTTCTACTTGAGAAACTGGTATCAGCCTTTTTAAAATTCTCACACATTTTGGCAAACTGTCAGAAAGATAATTTTTATTTCCTTAAGCAGTATATGATCACACCCATTAAGATTATCTTTTAAAAGTTCTGTGCTGATTTAATAAGCAATAAATGGAATGTGTTGCTCTTTAATTTAGAATGGGATTTTTTAAATTTTATTTATTTATTTTATAGCAGGTTCTTATTAGTTATCTATTTTATACATTTTAGTGTATATACGTCAATCCCAATCTCCCAGTTCATCCCACCACCACCACCCCCCTGCCGCTTTCCCCATCTGGTGTCCATATGTTTGTTCTCTACAGCTGTGTCTCTATTTCTGCCTTGCAAACCGGTTCATCTATACCATTGTTCTAGGTTCCACATATATGCATTAATATACGATATTTGTTATTCTCTTTCTGACATACTTCACTCTGTGTGACAGTCTCTAGGTCCATCCACCTCACTACAAATAACTCTGTTTCGTTTCTTATTATGGCTGAGAAATATTCCACTGTATATATGTGCCACATCTTTATCCATTTATCTGTCGATGGAGACTTAGGGTGCTTCCATGTCCTGGCTATTGTAAATAGAGCTGCAATGAACATTTTGGTACATGACTCTTTTTGAATTATGGTTTTCTCTGAGTATATGCTCAGCAGTGGTATTGCTGGGTCATATGGTAGTTCTATTTTTAGTTTTTTAAGGAACCTCCATACTGTTCTCCATAGTGGCTGTATCAATTTACATTCCCACCAACAGTGCAAGAGGGTTCCCTTTTTTCCTCACCGTCTCCAGCATTTATTGTTTGTAGATTTTCTGATGATGCCCATTCTAACTGGTATGAGGTGTTACCTCATTGTAGTTTTGATTTGCATTTCTCCAATAACTAGTGATGTTGAGCAGCTTTTCAAATGCTTCTTGTCCATCTGTATGTCTTCCTTGTAGAAATGTCTATTTAGGTCTTCTGCCCACTTTTTGATTGGGTTGTCTGTTTTTTTAATATTGAGCTGCATGAGCTGTTTATATATTTTGGACATTAATCCTTTGTCCATTGATTCATTTGCAAATATTTTCTCCCATTCTGAGGGTTGTCTTTTCGTCTTGTTTGTAGTTTCCTTTGCTTTGCAAAAGCTTTTAAGTTTCATTAGGTCTCATTTGTTTATTTTTCTTTTTATTTCCATTACTCTAGGAGGTGGATCAAAAAAAATCTTGCTGTGATTTATGTTATAGAGTGCTCTTCCTATGTTTTCCTCTAAGAGTTTTATAGTGTCTGTTCTTATATTTAGGTCTCTAATCCATTTTGAGTTTATTTTTGTGTATAATGTTAGGGAGTTTTCTAATTTCATTCTTTTACATGTAGCTGTCCAGTTTTCCCAGCACCACTTATTGAAGAGACTGTCTTTTCTCCATTGTATATCCTTGCCTCCTTTGTCATAGATTAGTTGACCACAGGCGCATGGGTTTATCTCTGGGCTTTCTATGCTGTTCCATTGATCTATATTTCTCTTTTTGTGTCAGTACCATATTGTCTTGATTACGGTAGCTTTGTACTATAGTCTGAAGTCAGGGAGTCTGATTCCTCCAGCTCCGTTTTTTTCCCTCAAGACTGCTTTGGCTATTTGGGGTCTTTTGTGTCTCCATACAAATTTTAAGAGTTTTTGTTCTAGTTCTGTAAAAAATGCCACTGGTAATTTGATAGGGATTGCACTGAATCTGTAGATTGCCTTGGGTAGTATAATCATTTTCACAATATTGATTCTTCCAATCCAAGAACATGGTATATCTCTCCATCTGTTTGTGTCATCTTTGATTTCTTTCATCAGTGTCTTATAGTTTTCTGAGTACAGATCTTTAACCTCCTTAGGTAGGTTTATTCCTAGGTATTTTATTCTTTTTATTGCAATGGTAAATCGGATTGTTTCCTTAATTTCTCTTTCTGATCTTTCTTTGTTAGTATATAGGAATGCAAGAGATTTCTGTGCATTAATTTTGTATCCTGCAAATTTACCAAATTCATTGATTAGCTCTAGTAGTTTTCTTGTGGTATCTTTAGGATTTTCTATGTATAATATCATGTCATCTGCAAACAGTGACTGTTTTACTTTTTCTTTACCAATTTGTATTCCTTTTATTTCTTTTTCTTCTCTGATTGCTGTGGCTAGGACTTCCAAAAGTATGTTGAAGAATAGTGGGGAGAGTGGACATCCTTGTTTTCTTCCTGATCTTAGAGGAAATGCTTTCAGTTTTTCACCATTGAGAATGATGTTTGCTGTCGGTTTGTCATATATGGCCTTTATTATGTTGAGGTAAGTTCCCTCTATGCCCACTTTCTGGAGAGTTTTTATCATAAATGGGTGTTGAATTTTGTCAAAAGCATTTTTTGCATCTATTGAGATGATCATATGGTTTTATTCTTCAATTTGTTAATATGGTGTATCACATTGATTGATTTGCATATAATGAAGAATCCTTGCATCCCTGGGATAATTCCCACTTGATCATGGTGTATGATCCTTTTAATGTGCTGTTGGATTCTGTTTGCTAGTATTTTGTTGAGGATTTTTGCATCTATATTCATGAATGATATTGGTCTGTAGTTTTCTTTTTTTGTAGTATGTTTATCTAGTTTTGGTATCAGGGTGAAGGTGGTCTCATAGAATGAGTTTGGGAGTGTTCCTTCCTCTGCAATTTTTTGGAGGAGTTTGAGAAGGATCAAACGTTCTCTAAATGTTTGATAAAATTCACCAGTGAAGCAACCTGGTCCTGGACTTCTGTTGCTTGGAAAATTTTTAATCACAGTTTCAGTTTCATACTTGTGATTGACCTGTTCATATTTTCTATTGCTTCCTGGTTCAGTCTTGGAAAGTTATACTTTTCTAAGAATTTGTCCATTTCTTCCAGGTTGTCCATTTTATTGACATACAGTTGCTTGTAGTAGTCTCTTAGGATGCTTTATATTTCTGTGGTGTCTGTTGTAACTTCTCCTTTTTCATTTCTAATTTTATTTATTTGAGTCCTCTCCCTCTTTTTCTTGATGAGTCTGGCTAAAGGTTTCTCAATTTTGTTTATCTTCTCAAAGAACCAGCTTTTAGTTTTATTGATCGTTGCTATTGTTTTCTTTGTTTCTATTTCATTTATTTCTCCTCTGGTCTTTATGATTTCTTTCCTTCTGCTAACTTTGGATTTTGTTTGTTCTTCTTTTTCTGGTTCCTTTGGGTGTAACGTTAGATTATTTATTGGAGATTTTTCTTGTTTCTTGAGGTAGGCTTGTATTGCTATAAACTTCCCTCTTAGAAATTCTTTTGCTGCATCCATAGGTTTTGGATTGTCGTGTTTTCATTGTAATTTGTCTCTAGGTATTTTTTGATTTCCCCTTTGATTTCTTCAGTGATCTCTTGGTTATTTAGTAATGTATTGTTCAGCCTCCATGTGTTTGTGTTTTTTACATTTCTTTCCCTGTAATTGACTTCTAATCTCATAGTGTTGTGGTCAGAAAAGATGCTTGATATGATTTCAATTTTCTTAAATTTACCGAGGCTTGATTTGTGACCCAGGATGTGATCTATCCTGGAGAATGTTCCGTGCACACTTGAGAGAAAGTGTAATCTGCTGTTTTTGGATGGAATGTCCTATAAATATCGCTTAAATCTATCTGGTCTATTGTGTCATTTAAAGCTTGTGTTTCCTTATTAATTTTCTGTCTGGATGATCTGTCCATTGGTGTAAGTGAGGTGTTAAAGTCCCCCACTATTATTGTGTTACTGTCAGTTTCCTCTTTTATAGTTGTTAGCATTTGCCTTATGTATTTAGGTGCTCCTATGTTGGGTGCTTATATATTTATAATTGTTACATCTTCTTCTTGGATTGATCCCTTGATCATTATGTAGTGTCCTTCCTTGCCTCTTGTAACATTCTTTATTTTAAAGTCTATTTTATCTGATATGAGTATTTCTACTCCAGCTTTCTTTTGATTTCCATTTGCATGGAATATCGTTTTCCCTCCCCTCACTTTCAGTCTGTATGTGTCCCTAGGTCTGAAGTGGGTCTCTTGTAGACAGCATATATATGGGTCTTGTTTTTTTATCCATTCAGTAAGCCTGTGTCTTTTGGTTGCAGCATTTATTCCATTCACGTTTAAGGTAATTATCAATATGTATGTTCCTACTGACATTTTCTTAATTATTATGGGTTTGTTTTTGTAGGTCCTTTTCTTCTCTTGTGTTTCCCATTTAGACAAGTTCCTTTAGCGTCTGTTGTAGAGCTGGTTTGGTGGTGATGAATTCTTTAGGTTTTGCTTGTCTGTAAAGCTTTTGATTTCTCCATCCAATCTGAATGAGGTCCTTGCTGGGTAAAGTAATCTTGGTTGTAGGTTCCTCCCTTTCATCACTTTCAATATGTCATGCCACTCTCTTCTGGCTTGTAGAGTTTCTGCTGAGAAATCAGCTGTTAACCTTATGGGAGTTCCCTTGTATGTTGTCATTTCTCTTTTGTTGCTTTTAATAATTTTTCCTTGTCTTTAATTTTCATCAGTTTGATTACTATGTGTCTCGACGTGTTTCTCCTTGGGTTTATCCTGCCTGGAACTCTCTGCGCTTCCTGGAGTTGAGTGGCTCTTTCCTTTCCCATGTTAGGGAAGTTTCCGACTATAATCTCTTCAAATATTTTCTCAGGTCCTTTCTCTTTCTCTTCTCCTTCTGGGACCCCTATAATTCAAATGTTGTGTGTTTAATGTTGTCCCAGAGGTCTCTTAGGCTGTTTTCATTTCTTTTCATTCTTTTTTCTGTATTCTGTTCCACGGCAGTGAATTCCACCATTCTGTCTTCCAGGTCACGTATCCATTCTCCTGCCTCAGTTATTCTACTATTGATTCCTTCTAGGGTATTTCTCATTTCAGTTATTGTATTGTTCATCTCTGTTTGTTTGTTCTTTAATTCTTCTAGGTCTTTGTTAAACACTTCTTGCATCTTCTCAATCTTTCCCTCCATTCTTTTTCCAAGGTCCTGGATCATCTTCACTATCATTACTCTGAATTCTTTTTCTGGAAGGTTGCCTATCTCCTCTTCATTTAGTTGTTTTTCTGGGGTTTTATCTTGTTCCTTCATATGGTACAGTGTCCTTTGGCTTTTATCTTTGTCTATCTTTCTGTTAATGTGGTTTTTGTTCCACAGGCTGCAGAATTATAGTTCTTCTTGCCTGTTCTGTCTGTCCTCTGGTGGATGAGGCTATCTAAGAGACTTGTGCAAGCTTCCTGATCGGAGGAACTGGTGGTGGGTAGAGCTGGGTGTTGCTCTGGTGGGCCTAGAATGTTTTTGATTGCCAGTGCAAGATGAAAGTTTTTATATATTTTTCTGGTCATTCTGTATATTATTTTGTAAATTTCTATATTTTTCATAAATTTTGCTCAGTTTTTCATTAAGCTTTTATTTTCTTTACTCATTTATAAGAATTCTTTCTATGTAAAATTACTCCTTGGCTGAAAATATATTTCCCAGTTTATTGTTTGAGTTTAATTTATGGTGTTTATTTCGTGTCCTACAGAAGTTCTGGCTGCTTATGTAGGCATACCCATATATCTTTTGCTAAGCATTCATCAAATCTTCCTTCCCGTTTTCTATGTCATTGTTTTCTGGATTTTTTATGCTTTTATTGTTAGTATTATTGTTTGTTTTTTGTTTTTACTTTAACTCTTTAAACTATCTGGAACTTATTTTCATATATGAAATCGGAAATAAAGTCATTTTTCAAGAGTTTCTGGCATTGCTAGTTAAGTATTTTTCTTTTTTTTTTTTTTTTTTTTTTTTTTTACTATTTCTTGCTATTATATGGCACAGCCTTCTCTAACCATTATATCTTGTCACTTTCTCATAAGGGGTGATATTGGGAGGAGTTGTATAATATTCAGAGTTTACTGATTACTAATGCTAATTCTCTTACCCTTCTTCTCCTGAGCAACACTAGTGGGAGATAGACCTTTACCTGAGTTAGTGTCATGTCCGTTTAATGTGCATTACAATACCTTTTCAACTTAAAAGAACAACAGATTTTCTTTGAAAAAATAATGTCTCCTTCCCAAATACATTTTTAGAGTTTGCCACTTGGAATTCATTCGCACAACCTTCAAATATGTCAAACACTGACAAAATGTCACGTGCTCATGCTGCAGCTGTCATCAGGTTGTTTCAAGATTTTTATTAGCACAGCAGGATTACTGGTATCTATGGGATCCATACATAAATGCATATGATCAGTATGTATTAGGGAAATATTTTGAACCAGTAGTTGTTAATTTCCTCTTATTAATATATTGTTTTAACCTGAAAGCCATCCCACCATTAAAACTGGACCCAGTCTGGAATAGATTTCCCCAAAAAAGGCAAGACATAAAAGAACCCAACAAAAACGAAGTCTGGGGACTTCCCTGGTGATGCAGTAGTTAAGAAACTGCCTGCCAATTCAGGGCACACGGGTTCAAGCCCTGGTCTGGGAAGATCCCACCTGCCACAGAGCAACTAAGCCCGTGAGCCACAACTACTGAGCCTGCACTCTAAAGCCCGCAAGCCACTACTGAGCCTGCATGCCACAAGTACTGAAGCCCGCACACCTAGAGCCTGTGCTCCACAACAAGAGAAGCTACCACAATGAGAAGCCCGTGCACCACAACGAAGAGTAGGCCCTGCTCACCGCAACTAGAGAAAGCCCACGCACAGCAATGAAGACCCAATACAGCCCCCCAAAATTAATTAATTTTTCTAAAAAAAGAAGTCCAGAAAACCTGTCCTTTGATTGCAAGAACTGAAGAGTAGAAAAGATTTTTCTTTTTCTTTCTCTTTCCAAAAAAAATTCCAAAGGTTTAGTTGTATCTCAAAGAAGGGTTTATAACAGATAATAGAATTTTTCTACCACACAGGGTGGAAATGACAACGCTTTCTGGGCATGGGTGGAGAATCAAGGGGAAAAGATAACTTTCAGGTGGATGTGGAGTCCCTACCACAGGTACATGTCCTGTATCCCAACCAAAGCCCAGCCTTGGCAGGGAGATGGCAGAAATCACAGAGAAGTTTTACAAAGTGGAGAGGTTTGACCTCTTTTCCCATACAGAGCCCAGGTAGCCTGAAGAACCCTTCATGAGCTCCCTGCTCTCATCCAGCCACGCACCCAGTGGCAGAGTGGCAGTGGTTGTGTGAGAAGCTAACGGCAAACAGCCTGAGCCTGGTCCCACACAACACTGCAGGCCAAGGGTTGTCACAATTTTTCTGCAAAGGGTCAAATGGGAGATAGCTTAGACTTTGCAAGCCATACAGTGTGGCTAGTCAACGCTGCTCCTCTCACAGGAAAGTAGCCGTGGACAACATGTAAACCAACGGCTGTGGTTATGTTCCAATAACATTTTAGTATTTGAAATTTGAATTTCAAATTTATGACATTTGAATTTCAAATGATATTTGTATATCATAAATACTATTCTTCTTTTAATCCTTTTTCAACTATTGACAAATATAGACTTCATTCCCAACTCACAAACCAGACAAAAACTACGGCCAGCAGGTCATGGTTTGCCAACCCCTGCTGTAGACCCCAGCGTGGCAGAGCAGCACATCTAAATGCTTCTAACACCCAAGGATGGATGAAGAAAGGGATGAGGGAGCGGGGGAACTAGATGACTTTCAGTTATGATGAGTGGATGCTTCAAATGGTCCAGCACTGACTATAGAAGCAGAAAAGCATGAAAGGACTACAGCACCAGTGGTGGGTCAAGTAGTGACAAGCCAAGACTTGGAAGCTGGGTGGGAGGAGGAGAGAGTTCTGACAGGGACCATAAGCCTTTCCCCAGAGGCCAGGGTAGCACATACACCTATATACTCACATCCCCTCCCACACACACCCTTGACGTCAGGTCAGCCCAGAGAGAAGGTAATAATCATATGTGTGTGGACTGTGACTAAGTTTTACACCAGAAGAGACTGATTTCCTTTAATTTGGCAAGCTTAAGTATTCTGCTATCAAAAGAAATAAGGGCTTAAGGGTTGAAGAAGTAACATTTATGAAAGGAAAGCAACATGTTTCAACACCTGAATTATATGATACATGAATGTTCTTAAGTCCACAGGTGGGTCCAGTCTGATGCTCAAGATTGTTTTTCTACTTTCAAGAAAAAAAAATTTTTTTAAAATACAATTAAAAGAGCACAGCCAAAAACTCGTCCCCTGATTTGAAATGGCCCATTCATCACATATCTAATATTTAGGTCTATTTCTCCAATTTTTTGGCTTGTCCATTCTTCTCTACAGAGCTTCTTGGTTCACAAGCACTATGTGTAAATTGCTATCACTTTCTAAACATTTAAATAACTACTAACAAAGTCCCACCTAGCTGTTTCTGTTTTAAAAAGCCTCATCAAGCTTCTTCATCATTTATTCTTTCAAATGAACATGAGATTCTACTCTGTCAACTAAATGGGAAAAAAATGAATTCCTCTGGGATTTTTATTAAAATTGTTGGGCTCCCCTGGTAGCATAGTGGTTGAGAGAATCCGCCTGCCGATGCAGGGGACACGGGTTCGTGCCCCGGTCCGGGAAGATCCCACATGCCGCGGAACGGCTGGGCCTGTGAGCCATGGCCGCTGAGCCTGCGCGTCTGGAGCCTGTGGTCCGCAACAAGAGAGGCCACAACAGTGAGAGGCCCGCGTACCGCAAAAAAAAAAAAAAAAAATGTTTAAAGATGCAAATTAATCTAAGAAGATGCCATACCTTTAGAAAACTAACATTTACCATTCAGAAATATGGTTTGCTGTATCACAGTTAAGTATTTATGTCTCCATAAATTTTTCCATTTTCTTTAAGTATACTTTTCTGGGAATTCCCTGACAGTCCAGTAGTTAGGACACCACGCTTCCATTGATCCCTGGTCTGGTCGGGAAACTAAGATCCCACAAGCTGCACAGTGCTTCTAAAAAAAAAAAAAAAATACACCTTTCTTTTAGGTTTTTTGGGGGGAAGGGAGCAGTTTACTGTTAATGCAAATTTAATGTTTTATTATATATGACTATTACATATAAAGATACTGATTTATGTGTAATTATTTTATATATAATCCTTTTTACAAAACGCTCCTAATTCTTCCAATAATTTTCAGCTAATTTGAAGTTCTCCAGTTAGACAAACTTACTATCTGCAAACAATAATAATTTAGCTAATTTTTTTGAAGTTGTACAAGAGATAAAAGTACATAGTACACTGAAAAGGACGCAAATGACCTTTGACGGTCTGGGGAATAAAAGGTGAACTTTGGTCATGATAATGAGCTCATTTGTTAACGCTACCACTCACTCTTCACCTATCACGCAAAAATTCAAAAGTTGGCAACACGTTCTGTTGGTGAAGCTGTGGGAAAGAGGCTCTTTCAAGTGTTGATGGTGAGACTATAAATGAGTCAATCCCTACAGAGAGGAATTCGGCAATATCCAGAAAGGATAATACAAATTTACCCTTTGACCCAGAAATCCCATTTCTTAGAATTGATCTCAGATATATTGCCAAAACTATGAAAAGGACATGCAAATATATATATATATATATACACACAAGACTCTACATTGCTTTTCTTCTTAGAAGTTTTTTAAAAAATTACTTATCAATTAGTTCAACAATCTCTGGGACTTCCCTCATGGTGTAGTGGTTAAGAATCCACCTGCCAGTGCAGGGGACATGGGTTCGAGCCCTGGTCCGGGAAGATCCCACATGCCACGGAGCAGCTGAGCTTGTGCACCACAACTACTGAGTCTGCGCTCTAGAGCCCACGAGCCACAACTGCTGAGCCCGTGTGCCACAGCTACTGAAACACGCACGCCTGGAGTCCATGCTCTGCAACAAGAGAAGCCACCACAATGACAAGCCTGCACACTGCAACGAAGCGTAGCCCCTGTTCACTGCAACTAGAGAAAGCCTGCACACAGCAACCATGACCCAATGCAGTCCAAAATAAATAAATTAATAATAATTTAAAAAATCTAATCTTCTTTCTTAATAATAAAAGCATTCAAAGAACTAAATCATTCTCTAAAAATAGCTTTAGCCATGCTCCCCTAAATTTTTATCTCTTGCTTTATTGTTCTTACTTTGTCCAAAGTCTTCAATTTCTTTAATAGACTTCTCTTCATTTTGGGTAACCTGTTTATTTGAAAGTCTTCAATCTTGAAAGATTATTTCTTTATCCTTGAAATTCAAATACTTTATTCATCTTTGTCTAAATGTTCTCATTTATTTCAGCATAATAACTGCAGATCCTTTTTTTGAGTTGTAGATTTTGTGACTTTTTAGCTTAGTGAAGTTTCTTTATTTTATGTCTGATACTTATACTCACTATGCCTGTGTTTTCTTTTCCCACGATTCCCATTTTACAGATTTCCCAGAACTATCCTCTCATTTGCCCACTCATCATTTTTAACTATTCCTTCTATTCAGAATTATGGGTGAATTTCTTGATTTTCCTTCTCTGAGACAAATTCTACTTTTTGCAGTGTCCATTCTGCAGTTCCTCACCTCCATCAAATTCAATCATTACTTAAATTCCCATGCAGACTTTCCCAGCGGAGATCATCCCTTCTCCCTGCTTATTCCAACCACGTAAACACACTGTTCCAGTGAATCTTCTTGATAACACAAACATTTTTTCCCAAATTTTCCTCTATGTTTGTAGCCAATCTACGCCTTAAAGAGACTTTTCCTCTGATTCTCTAGGATTGTTCATTAAACTGTAGAAGACCTCATGAATTCTTTTACAAAAAAAAAAATTTCTCCTGTATCAGCACTTAGTCTTGCCTATCTGCAGGCCCTTTTCTTGTTCACCCACACTTTCCAAAGTAAAGGCCTGTGCACTGTTGGGAAGGAAACCTTTTCCTTCTATCCTTCTAGGTTCTTTGGCTGGTCTAATAATCAAATTGACAAAAGACAGATTAATAGGAGAAACATAAATTTAATTATGTACCTAAGGGAACCCCATAAAATATGAGGACCAAGGACGAGTCGGGCAATTGAGGTTTATATGCCATCCTGATCTAAGGAATGGGATGGGGCCTGGGGCTTCAAAGGGGAGGAGGGTAATTTGCAGGATAATACGAAGAACAGATGTTTGGTAATTAGATGTTTGCCCTGCCATACAGATAGGTCACTGCCATAAAGTTATCTCTGGTAACAGCTCTCTCTCAGATTCAGGCCCCCTGTCTAAATTCTTTTAGGTAGTTAAGGAGGAGGTAAAAAGCTCTCCTTGAGTCTTTTGAACCTTGGTTGTCTTCAGCTCAAAACAATCCACATGCCAACATGGCATATTTTGGGGAGGTTCATCCTGAACCCCTTCAGGTACTGTAGGACTCTTATCTACTTATTTTCTGAAAACTGTAATACAATTCTCTCAAATATTTTAATTCATTTCGTTTGCACTCTATGCAGTTAAAAGTATTAAAACATCAGACATATTGATGTAAGGCCCCTGCCTGAGTTCCAACAGTTTCTGTTTTTATCTTCAGTCAGTCAGATCCAGAAGACGCTAGAAGGACTGGAATTAAATTTCTCTTGTCACATGTTGCCCAGAACATGAGAGATGATGGATGTAATTTTATATTTCAGAAACAACCACTATATGTTTATCCAATAAGCGTATCAGCCATCACAAATTAAATCAGAAGCAAAATCTTTAGAGACACAAGGATTAAGGGATATACGGGTACCCGGGAAGTCCTAGGACACACATCGTCATAAAATTGTGAGAGTGATTTCAAAGGGACACCTGTATCCTTGAGGTGGACTTTTCCTAATGATAAACTTATTAAAATCTTTCATTGCTACAGTCCACAAGAAAGGGAGAGATAGAAGAGAAAAGGAGAGGAGAAGAAAAGAAAAATGAGGAGAGAGTATTTTTCCTAAATCATGCACTGAAGCAAAGCCACATCTCCTGGAGTGCTAAAATTGTATAGATCCTTACAGTAGTGTGTAATTACATTAAACAGTACAGTATAATAATGATGTAGTTAACATTACTGAGTTACCTTCACCATGTGCCAAGACCTGTTTTTAAATATCATAAAAAGTCTGTGAGAATGTGTGTTGTCAGTCCTCGAAAGTGTCAGCTGGTATCACTACGCTCCTCCACATTTCCTGTGTGCTTTATTTTCTAGGCTTCTTTAATCCTCATGTCTCTTAAACTCTCCTCCTCTTCCTCTACCTCCTCCTAACAATGATTATCAACATCATCATCTGACCTTTCTGAAAAACATCTTCTTTCTTCCTTCATTTTTCTCTTAAATGTCTTTAGATACTTTAAATGTTGTTTTATCATCTTTTCACAATAGTTCCACTATCTTAAGGTATCAATGGTATGATTCTGCTGATTCTTGCTGATGATGGCTTGTTTCCTCATATATTTTATAATTTAGGATTGTGAGGTAATGTGCAGTAGGATTTATCTCGGGCAGCAGTGGTCAACTGGGACAATTCTGCCCCCTGGGCATTTGGCAATCTCTGGAGACATTTGGGCTTGTCACAGCTGGGTGCTTCTACCATCTAGTAGGTGTAGAGGGCAAGAGTTCTGCTAAACATACTACTTATCTAAAAGATGGAAGAAATGGTAAGACAAACAGTGGAAGCAATCTAGAGGTTTTCAACAGCAGGAAGTTACTTACACACAAAAGCCTATATGGACCATGGGAGGAGGTGGTGTTACCCTAACTTAGAAGCTCGAATCATGGACCAAAAATCAGAACCGCAGCACGGACTGCCCTGTGATGCTGAGACCATGGAGAGACAGCTTTCCAGCCAGATGCTGGAATTGTAAAAAACACAACCACTGTAGGAAAATGCCCGCTTGAGCAGGAGGAGAGGGAGAGAAACACTACTAAAAAACAAAATTCAACAGAGTAAATCTGAAGATCTAATTGGCTTTATTCAATGATTCATGAATCAGGCAGCATGCCATCTACTAAATGTAAGGGCACCCTGAGGAGTGATAGAAGATGGCAGCCTTTTACAGAGAGGAGGCTGAGGCAAGGACATTGTTAACAAAAGAAAGAAAGCATTATTTTAGTCCAGGACATCCTCTTTTTGTGGGGAAGGGACCACACAGGTCTCATCATGCAGATTGCCTCTTCTTTCTCTGGGGGAGGGAAGAGAGATAAAAGAGGGGTCACTGACAGATTGCCTTATTGGGGCTGTCCAGAAAATTGCAGAACTGGCTGCTGAAGATTACACTCCCAGGTGTAAACGGGTGCAGCCACTACGGAAAACAGTATAGAGGTGCCTTAAAAAATTAAAAATAAGAGTTACCACATGATCCAGCAATCCCACTCCTGGGCATTTATCTGTAAAAGATGAAAACTAATTCAAAAAGATACATGCACCACAATGTTCACAGCAGTACTATTTACAATAGCCAAGACATGGAAACAATCTAAATGCCCATCAACAGATGAATGGATAAAGAATATGTGAGATATATATGGACCAATGGAATATTATTCAGCCATAAAAAAGAATGAAATATTGCCATTTGCAGCAACATGGATGGATCTGGAGATTATCATACTGAGTGAAGTAAGCTAGACAGAGAAAGACAAACATTATATGATGTCACTCATATGTGGAATCTAAAAAGATAATACAAATGAACTTATTTACAAGACAGAAAGACAGACAGAAAACAAACTTATGGTTACCAAAGGGGAAGTGGGGGGAGGAAGTATGGGATTAACAGATACATACCACTATATATAAAATAAACAAGGATTTACTGTATAGCACAGGGAACTATATTCAATACCTTGTAATAACCTATAATAGAAAAGAATCAGAAAAAATATATATGTATATGTGTATATATATATACACATGTATAAATATATGTATATATATGTATGACTGAATCATTTTGCTGTATATGAAACTAACACATGTAATGTTGAAATTAACACAACATTGTAAATCAACTATACTTCAATAAATAAACAAATGTATTCTTTAAAAAAAAAAAAAAAGATTACATTTCCAGGGAAGGTTTAAACTGCAATTAGGTCAGGTATTAAATCCAGACGTAGTATCACAGGCTTTAGCACAAGCGATGCCATTTTGGGCCTGTGGTCTTCTCTTTAACAACACACTGGCTTCTCCCTTCTGCCCTCCAATTTTCTGTGAGTGCCTCTCATTGACCAACCTATCAGAAAACCAGTTTTCAAGGGATCCTAAGAAACAGTTTGAAAGAGAAGCTGGGAGGAAACAGATCTGAGAGAACAGGTGGTACCTTCACAGTGGCCATAGCAACAGTGCCAGCTCACATCTCTGTCGAGAAACCGGTCTCTGGTTTTCAGATCCCTCATTAGGGATTTCCCTCTTTTTTCTTTTTTGCAAGTTCATCCCTACATTAGTAAGATGTTTGTTGTAGTATATCTGTCTACCCTTTAAAATTGCCTCATCACAGGAGATTTTATAATATCTTCTCTACACTATTGTTGAAACTGAAATCATCTTTTTTTTAACCTTATGATTAAATTGGAAATTGAGTCCCCCTAAAACTGAGTTCCCCTGCTGAGTTTATGATTAACCTCTCTATCTAGAAGTGTATTCCCTTCCTTGTCCTGTCCCTGTTCCCCTCAGGAATGAGAGGTAACAAAGAAAAGGGGGGGATTAAAACCGAGCAGGACGCTGCATGGCCCTCCAGGGTGCCAAAGCCCCTCCATGTTCCCCATTTCTTGTTTGCAGAGAAAGGCTTTAGTCTCCTAGGCCTTCCCTGAGTTCCAAAGAGCAGACTTAAGCAGTTACTAATTAAGGAAGTGATAAAATGCAGAAACAAAGAAAAAGTGGTTAAGCAAAATTAAACAATAGTTCAGCAATAAAACAGAATCCTAGTTCCTCCTCAAGGGATACACATAACAATCTGATGCATACATTTGAGGTGTTCTGCAGAAACTAAGACCCTCCCACCCAGATAGAGAATGATGACTACATGCTGACCACAAGTAAGTAGACCCCAGAATGACTGGAACCAGAAGGCTGATAAGTGAGGTTCCTGAAACATCACCCTGTTACCTCACCATCAACCAATCAGAGGGAAGTCCATGAGCTGCAGCCCTCACCCTAAATGTTGCCTTTAAAAACCCTTCCCTGAAAGTCATCAGGGAGTTCAGGTCTTTTGAGCACTAGCTGCCCATTCTCCTTGCTCAGCACCCTGCAAATAAATGCTGAACTTTCCTTCACCACAACCTGGTGTCAGTAGATTGGCTTTGCTGCAAGGCAGGTGAGTGAACCCAAGCTCAGTTCAGTAACAAAGTTTTGCTTACCCCTTAGTGAAAAACAGTTGATGGTTTTTAACAAAACTATGCTGTAGTCATTCATTTATTTAATCAACAAGTATTTATGCTATACCTATTATGTACCAGGCACTTTTCTAAGTTCTACTGAAATAATGAGGAACAAGATCTAGTCTCTGACCTCAATTCAAATGATGCAGAGATAAATATATATATATATATATATATATATATAGAGAGAGAGAGAGAGAGAGAGAGAGAGAGAGAGAGAGAGATCTCCTCAGTACAGATATACTTTTAGAACTGAATCAATGTGCATTATCTCTTTACTTAGATACAATCAGATATACAATATTCCTTAACATATAGGTATTCTAGACATTATAGGTTGAAAGGAATGTGTGAGTTTGGATGTGTGTCTACATATGTGTGTATGTGCACTTATAAGAGCAACTTTGTAGTAAATGGCATACAGCTCATTGACTACACCAGCACATCCTTTGTATCTTCTCAACACATTCTTTTTATCCTTTTATAAAGTCCTACGTTTAAAAAAATTAGACTTAATTAAGGGGATGCAGCTAAATTTCAGGAGTCTAGAGCTGGTATATCAAACATCAGCTCTGGCAAGACAAGAGCATTTCGCATGTGGGTATCCCAGCTTGTGGAAAATTAAAAACAGCAACAACTACATCAGCAAACAGCAAGACTAGGTTCATCAGAGTCTTCCATGATTTCTGCCTGTTGACGCCTTCTTGCTTTTCTAAAATGGGTAACATTTCAAGTGACAAAGGAAGCACCAAAGTGATTATTCCAGGCCCTAGAGAATTTTAGGTGAAAAAAAAAAGAGTCATAGGTGATTTGCATTTGTATCTGGTGTTTCCTGTCGGGTTTGTTTTTATCTTTCTATCAAATCTCTGAAGAAAGGAAAAACAATCAGAGAAGAGGCTTGCAGGAGTGAGAAAAGCAAAGCAAGAAAACACCAAGATAATGACTGATTGTGATTAGTTGATCGTGATTAGTTAAGCCCAACTTTAGAATCTTATTTCAAGTCATTTTTACTTTTAGTCATTATGGTGTGTTGTTGATACCCCAATAGACTTCAAACCTTTAGCTAAGATATACTAGAAGAACTCAGCTCAAAGGAAAGGTATGGACTCTCTCTTCACTGAAATGGGGAGGGGCATTTTAACTTTAGGCTTTTAATCAAGACCATTATACTTAAATTGAGGTCAATATTTTCCCTAACTATTGATAAAATGCATGCATACAAATAACCTCCACTTTTCTCATTCTTACGAACTTGAACTGCATTAGTTTTGCCAATGGGAGTGTGCAACCTACTTTGAAATTCAATTATACCCTTTTTATTCTCTCATAAGGTCTGTAGTTTTTTGTCTCAATTCATGTAAAATGCAATAAACTCAATTGTAAAACACAGGTAAAAATACAGGCAAAGCATTTTTAGATATTATTATAGATATTATACAAAATATCAAGTTAAACATGAAATTATTTTATTGTAGTCTTGGGATGAAGTCTTGACAAGTATTCAATAGTCCAGATGTAACTGTATCCTCAAGATCTTCCTTACATACAAAACAAAATGTGAGGGACTTCCCTGGTGGCACAGAGGTTAAGAATTTGCCTGCCAATGCAGGGGACACGGGTTCGAGCCCTGGCCCAGGAAGATCCCTCATGCTGCGGAGCAACTAAGCCCGTGCGCCACAACCACTGAGCCCACGTGCCACAACTACTGAAGCCCGCACACCTAGAGCCCATGCTCCACAACAAGGCAAGCCACTGCAATGAGAAGCCCACGCACCGCAACAAACAGAAGCCCCTGCTAGCCGCAACTAGAGAAAGCCTGCACACAGCAACAAAGACCAAACACAACCCAAAAATAAATAAATTTATTTTTTTTTTTTTTTTTTTTTTTTTTTTTTTTTTTTTTTTTTTTTTTTTTTTTGTGGTACGCGGGCCTCTCACTGCTGTGGCCTCTCCCGTTGCGGAGCACAGGCTCCGGACGCACAGGCTCAGCGGCCATGGCCCACGGGCCCAGTTGCTCCGCGGCACGTGGGATCCTCCCGGACCAGGGCACGAACCCGCGTCTCCTGCATCGGCAGGCGGACTCCCAACCACTGCGCCACCAGGGAAGCCCAATAAATTTATTTTTAAAAATGTGAAATCTTCGGTTGTTTAATAGAGAGAGCACATATCCCTTGGGGATATTTTTTTTCTTCTGTTATTTACCAGGACTGGGGAAGAGGGGACAATGACGGCAGAGATTTTGTTTTCATCTAAGACATTTTCCATAAAACAATAGGCTTACATGCCCTCTGAATAAAAACATGTAATTTCACACTGGCCCTGTATTTTAATAAGAAATGAACTGGCATTTTCTCCTGTCAGCTAATGAAACAATTGGGAACTACTGTAGAATGAAAAATGGATGATTAACAGCTTTATCTGGCATCAAAGAAGCTCTGCCCATCTCTTAGTGATGAGTTGGCAATTTCTTATTTGGGAAGCCTGTTTTGAATGCTCAGAGGCGGGGGGCATGGAGAATTACAAGTTACTGTGTTACGGGTATTATTATTGTTATTATTAATTTTACTCTACAGATGTAAAGGCAAATGCCAGCAGCATGGAAAAATCCTGTCTCAGCTCAAGGTAACCATTCTCTTTCATATCATGAGAATATTTCTATCAAATTCTTGGTACAGCAAGAAACTTAGAAAGTTTAAACTTGGTAACTGAGATGAAGCAGAGGAATTGGACTCCAAGGAACAGAACAGTCATTTTTCTAGATTGAATCTTGTCTCCAGAGTTAGGTATTTGAATGTGATAAAGATTTTACCAGCCATGTTAAATAAATTGTGAGATAACACAATGGATTGCAAACCAGTCATTAAAAATCATCATGTAGACAATAAAATATAATGTTTAAGGTCATAGACACTGATACCAAATAGACCAGGGCTCAAGTCCCCATACTACGATCTATTAGCTATATTACCTTGGGCAAGTTATTTCCTCTCTCCACAAGTCACTATCTCAGAGAGTCAGTGTCAAAGTTACATGAGATAACGCACTTAAAATGCTCATAAGACCTGACAGTTGGGAAAAACAAACAAAAACAAACAAAACAAAACCAAAAAAACCCCTTATTAAATGAATAAAAAAATACTTAATAGATGTCTTTTTCTTATCAAACTAAGTTTTGCATTGGAAATATATACATGCTATTACTGAGTTTAAAAAAATCAGTTTGCAGAACCACGTATAAAGTATGATCTCATTTACATGAATTCCCCACATGCCTCTCTACGTGGCTTGTGTGTACGAGCTACACAAAAGGGTGTTCTGAAAATGAAAACTAATGTTATTTCCATGCCATGGTATTTCCAGTGCTTATGACTCTTTGCTTTGTATTTTTCTTTGTATATCATCTTACAGAAACTATTAAGTTGTATGTAAAATCAATATTCACCAGATAGGTTTCAACATTTATCCAGAGAGATGAGGCTGACATCTTACTCGAGAAGAAGATTAGGAAGAAAAGGACATCAGGAACAATTTCTCTTTACAGACCCTTTCCAAAGATGAAAGGGACAAAGGAACGGTCTCTCTGCTCATCGGGCCACAAAGGAAACTGTCTCACCATTCTTGTGCCGCCATACAACTTTAACTGTCTGTTGAAGAGTGTCTTTAAGACCTCCCATGAAATAAAGAAAAGTTTATTACCCATTTCAAAGGACCTCTCAGAGAACCTCTGCTACTTCATGTCTGGAGAAATTTAAACAAGAGAAATGAGGGGAGATCGCTTCCTCTTTGGATTCTCGTCACACTGCACTCTCACTAACTAACTTAGTCACAAAGGGAATTCACAAGTGTAATCTGATGACACAGGAAAAATCTATCACCTCAACTGAGATCCACGGTGAAACTGCTTGCATTATATTCATGTCCATAAAGTAATTCATTATAATTCATGTGATGTGAAACATCCCCAGGAGTCTGGTTTGGGATTTGGTTTGGAAGCTTTCTTAGGATAGATCCAGCACGGCATTAGGGGAAAATATTGGAAAAAACAATTTAGGGCTGGCATTTCCTGGTCTGTGACACGGAGGGAGTTGGCCGCCACCCGGGGCTTCACGTCCCTTTACCCTGTCCGTGATCTTCCATGAGCAAAGGCTAAGTTTATGGGGACAATCGGAGGGGAGCATCACCCCAGCTGACCCGTATTACTTGCTTTCCATGTTCTGCTTTCCATTACACGGTGGGACACAAAACAAACAACCCCAAATCCCTAGAAACAATAGCTTTTCATAAAAGTAAAACATGTGTACATGTGTGCAAATGTACCAGTACCCAAGAAAGAATACATAAAACCTGGAAACTCAAATAGTTTGGCAAATGAAAGGCCTTAGTAGCAAGAATCGTCTTGCCCAAAACTATAGCCATATTTACTTGTAACTTAAACTTCATTAAAATTCTTTAGTTGTACTAACCACGTTCCAAGAGTTCAGCTACCCCATGTGGCTAGTAATTACCGTGTTGGACACACAAAAATAGAACACTTCCAGGGCTTCCCTGGTGGCGCAGTGGTTGAGGGTCCGCCTGCCGATGCAGGGGACGCGGGTTCGTGCCCGGGTCCGGGAGGATCCCACGTGCCACGGAGCGGCTGGGCCCGTGAGCCATGGCCGCTGAGCCTGCGCGTCCGGAGCCTGTGCTCCGCGGTGGGGGAGGCCGCAACAGTGAGAGGCCCGCATACCACACACACAAAAAAAAGAACACTTCCATTATTGTAGAAAGTTCTATGGCATGGTACTGGGTGAGAGGCTGTAATATACTCTTTTGACCTTTTAAGTTTTATACTATGTGCATGTATTGCTTATTCAACAATTAAAATTATTACACATTTTTAATTTTTAAAGTAACAATTTTTAACTGTTTTATGTAATTTGTACTGGAAAGTTCAAAAGGACTTTTCCATTTTTTCATTACGGGCTGCTAGGATCACAAACTCATAACACTCTTCAATGCCCAAATTCAGAAGTCCTACTATAGGCTGCTGTCCCTAGAGCAGATATAACAATTAAACCACAATTTAAGGCACGTATTAATTATAATTGTGAAGTTTTCAAAGCCCTGGTTTTGCTTCAAAAGCTAATAATAAATTGCTCTTTTAAAATTGGTTTTCACTCCCAGCTACAGAATTCATATCACAGACAGAAGGTATAATGAGACAAGCGTCAGATGGTCCATACTGAACGTCCAGGTCCAGCTGTGCACAGCAGGGCTGTACGAGGGACACGCACAGGTAGAAATGGCATTTGAAGTTTTGGTCTTTGTCAGCACTTACAGGAGCCCCAAAATCGGAACCTTGTGAGATTCTTTTATACTGTTTATCTTTGGGGGAAATGAACTTAGGAATAATTTATTCAAAAAAATATATTCAATGCTTGCTATGTGTGAGTCTCTGTTCCAGGCCCTGGAGATGTAGCAGTTAAAGTCCCTGGCTTCCAGTTGCTTACTTTCTAAGCTACTTGACAGTCAATAAAACAATAAGTGAAATAATAATAACAGACACATAAGTAAAAGCATGTCAGATGGAGGGGACTGAGTGTGTCATTGGAGGCGTGCTAATCTACACAGGGTGACGGTTGCACGGGCCCCCAAAGATGCCCACGGCCTAATCCCAGAAAACTGCAAGTGTGTTACCTGAGATGGCAAAAGAGACGTTGCAGATGTGATTAAATTCAGGATCTTATGATTGGGAGATTTCCCTGGATTATCTGGACAGGCCTTCTGTAATCACAGGTGTCCTTCTAAGAGACAGAGGAGATGTAGTGATGGAGGCAGATGTTAGACTGATGTGATCACCGGCTGCAAGGGGACCGTGAGCCAAGAAGTGGGCAGCCCCCCAGAAGCTGGAGAAGGCAAGCAAACGGATTCTCCCCCAGAGCCTCCAGAAGAAACAAATACCTGCCGACACCTTGATTTTATCCCAGTGAAAAGCATTTTGGACTCTGACCTCCAGAACTGTAAGATGGTAAATCTGTGTTGTTTAGGTCACTAGGTTTGTGGTGATTTGTCACAGCAGAAGAGGAAATAAATATGGTGGCCGTGGACGGCTTCACTGAAAATTTGACATTTGGACAAAGATCTAGGGAGGGGAGGGGCGAGTCTTGTGGGTCATCTGAGGGACACACATTCCAGGCAGGGAAGCAGCAATTGCAAATTCCCCGAGGCAGGGGCAGGGCCGCCACATGAAGCTGAGTAGAGTCATGGGGGAGGCGATGCAGTGGAAGGTGAAGTCGGAGGTGGCTAGCAGAAGCCGGTGGTGGCAGGTCAGTCGGGCTGGGTGGGTGTGAGGGCTCTGATTTACACCCTGAGTGAGACGGGGAGTCATTCAAGGGTTTTCAAACAGAGAGAGGACAGGATGGAATTCATACCTTATAAGGCTTACCCTGGTGGCTGCTGAGCTTAGATTGCAGGGGGACAAAGGCAGAAGCAAGGAGACCAGCTAGGAAGCTCTTCTAATAATCCAGGTGAAGGACTGGGGTTAGAACTCGACGCTCTCACTGCTGTGACCCCGGGGTTCAATCCCTGGTTGGGGAACTAAGATCCCGCTAAGCTGAGCGGCGTGGCCAAAACAGAAATTAAAAATTAAAAAAAAAAATAATCCAGGTGAGAAGCAATGATGACTTGGAACAAGGCAGTGAGAAGCGGTGGGTTTCTAGATGTGTTTTACAAAGATCATTTTGGTTGTGAGGTGGAGAGAGACTGTAGACAGGGCAAGTGAAAGAGCAGCAAGACAGCTGGGAAATTACTGCAGTAATTTAGGCAAGAAATTGCAGTCACTTGGACCTCCATCCAAGACGAGGTGGTTGACACTGAAATCTGTTTTCAGGGTAGGACGGAGAGAATTTTCTGACATCTGGTAAGAATGAAAGTTATCCAGGGAGAAAGCTGCCACCCACAGCGATGTCTCTTCCTTTCTCACTTTCTTCGATCCTTAGCCCCAGGCAGCCTAACTATTCTTTCTCCCTGAGAGGATCACTTTCAGGATCCATCTGAACAATTTGCAAGATTACTTATAACAAGGAAAGAAAAAGCAAGGATAATTAAAATCAAGTCAGGTCCTCAAATGATCTCTTACGCTGTGATTTTCAACCTCCTTTTCCCATCAACTTTTTCGTCAGTACTACGTAAGAATAAGGTTACAGGAGGCTGGGGGTGGAGTCTGCAGCTAGAAGAGGAAGTCTCCAAGGTGAATGAGTTATTTGGACCAGGCATTCCAAGCGTGGGTTCCTAGATGCCTAAGAGGTCACAGGATTATGTGAGCTACTTCCACTATTTCAAAAACCTTTTCAGAAACTTTACATAGAAGTAGAATGTTGCATCGGTGATGATATATTAACTGTCTAGTTTGGGTGACTTTGTAGCCACCCTGTGGGGTCCAAATTATATTAGTCAGTAGGCAATGAACAAAAACGGGAAAATCACCGACTACTTACGAAATGCAATTTGTTTGAAAATCATCTTTAAAACCATAGGAACTGTAAGAAGATAATACAGAAGGTGTCTAGAGGAAAACTTTGGAACTGACGGAGTTAGTTCTTTCTGGCTCAGGTGATTAGCCCAAAGTCGATGCCTGTCTCCCACCCACTGATCCGTTGTAGTGGACAATTGTGGTTTCCCTGACCAGCCTCACTCTCTCACCTCCTGATTACAACTTCCTAATGTTCCTTAAGGAATCACTTCTCTCTACTCTCTACCACAAGGTCCAGGTCAAGATGAGTTTTCTCCCCAGCCAACCCCCAGGGTGCACATGTGATGCAGACCTGTCCAATCAGAGCATCACATTCTCCCAGCCACTATGACTGGCTCAGAGATGAGCCTGGGACTTTTACTTGGAAGACCAAGTAAAAGACCTCTAGGCTTGTTGGGAAGTTAGGATGCAAGCCTGGAGCTGTTGGCTCCATCCTGCCCCCATGAGGGAGAGTCTGCTTGAAAAGGAACCAGCACAGAGGTGCATGAAAATGAAAGACAGAGAAAACAGTCAGAGCCCTGAGCATTCGCTCAATCACCGATAATTGAAAGAGGACTGACTAGTACTAAGAATTAAATGACCAGTTTGGGGTCCTATTTCTTTAACTTACTTGATATGGAGTAAGCCACTTAAGTCTTGGCAATCACATAAGAACTAATTTATGACCAAGGCTGTTGAGAGAAATAATTAAGAAAAGTCTCTGAGAGTAACTGGAAATGTATAAACACCCTATCCAGAAACAAAAATGCAAACTGAAGTTATTATTGGGTGCTCTTTTCCCTGCCCATTATCTAATGAAGACAAGGAGCGAAATGATTGAATGATAAGGGTCAGCAAAGCAAGGCCCATTAATAGTTGAGAATTGTTGACTGTAAATAATTATTCTGCTATTAAAACTTTAGAGTAGACTCTGTTTGATTCATGTTCTCTAAGAGATGTGTCTTCCACCAACACCTTTTACCTCTGTGCACTCTATTCAGCCCAAAAACTCTGGGTGTGTGTGTGTGTGTGTGTGTGTGTGTGTGTGTGTGTGTGTATTTCTCCCCCCTCCATTAAACTTGAATAGGACACAAGTCATTATGGACTCTCATCCATTATAGGAGTACGGGAGGGAGGGAGCCTTTCAACATTTGCATATGAATAAGTAAAAGAGATTTATAATTCTATCTTTGAACATTAAAAAAAATTGTTGCATAAATTACACTAATATTTCTAAGCCCATTTGGTTTTCTCTGCTGCCTGCCTGTCCATCCAGATATGCCTGAGTTGCTCCTGTGCACCATAGGGAAGGTGTTCAGTACGGCACATACATTCTGGGGTTTGGGAAGTACTGTATTCCTCCGGTGGAGCTTGCTGACACAATGTGAACAGGCAGAGCTCCCAAGGCAGCAGCAAGAGCCTTGCCAAGTTCAGTATAACTTGGTTCCTTAAAAGCTGTAACCCAAGCCAAGGATCTCCGACTGTGTAGACTGACTTCAAAGTAAAGTTAAACGACAAATATGCTTCCAGAGCAACATGGGAGATGATGTAACTCGAGAGCTAGAGTGAGATAATATACACACGTCAGCAGTGATGATTATTACCTCCATTGTAAGAGTCACACCAAGCCCAAGAATCCAACCCAGTCGCGAGTACCTGCAAAATCCACATGTTAAGCCACCGTGTTGTAAAATGCAAACTACCCAAACTCTGAGACCTTACATTTGAAATAATTCTGTTCATAATTACCTATCTTTTCCCTTTCTCATTCATTCATATCTATAGATGCTGTTCTTTAAATACATCTTGACATCTAGACCCTTGAAAGCTTTCCAAGTTTTCCAGTCCCTTACCCTGTTAGGACTGATCCGTTTCCCCCCTCCAAGCATGGAACCAATGGTCTTGGTGAATTGCTTCCAGTGATGGAACTAGCCTACAGCTCTCCAGGACCCTAAACCCCTGCCATGAGTAGCTTCCCGAGCCCAGTTCCCACCCATGAGCTTGGATCCCATTTCTGAGCTATCAAATATGGCCAAAGAATATGATTAAATGGAGCTGAATAGCCCCCCTACACATCTTTTTTCCCAGCAAGACCCACACGGGACCACGGAGGTGGTGAAATGGTTTTAACCTTATTTTGAACCCCCTGGACGATGACTAGAGTAACCAATCATCATCCAGACGAAATGAATTTGTCTGAGACAAATGATAAATGTCATTATCCTGGGCAAACAAGTTAGATGTTTATTGTAGTTCTAATACACACAGCCATAGTGAGCAGAGGTTGAAAGCAAGGATTCTGGCATCTGACTGATCCCAGATTAGATCCCAGCAATGCCGTATTATAAGTATATGACCTTGACCACCTTACTTAACCACTCTAAGACTCAATTTCCTTAACCATAAACTATGGATAATCATAGCACCAAGTCCTACTATTATAGTAAGGATTTTAAAAATTAAAGACTAATTTATCATCCTATTTTATTTAACTGGTCTACCTAACATTGCTCAGGATAGTAATAAGTAAATCTACATGCTGCTTCTTACCCTGGACATATACGGAGTACTGCATGGTCTTACAAAGGTGCTCTGTTACAAACCGATGCTTGCATTGCTCTGGAGGACAACGGCCCTTGTCTTGGGCTTTTCTCCCAGAGTCCCATGAAAGTGATCCCCTACCCCATGATGCATAGCCTACGATAGATATACAACCATCTCTAAAACACTTACAAATTTCATGTGACTCAAACCAATCAATGTTATATAATAGGGTAACAGACATAGGGATAAGAAACTTTATACTAATGATATAACTTATTTAGAATAGCTAACATGACTCCCTATACACAGGTAAGTCTTTCATAAGTGGTCATTTATCCAGCATCACTCTGGTTTCCTAACTTACAAAATGTACAAACTTATAGAAAACACAAACTAAGAATTCTAGCTAACTATATCTCTAACATCTGGAAATACCTGGCCAAACTAAAAAGATAATGTTTATTGGAAATAAATGTCAATTCCTTGCATGGTGTTCAATTATCAACTGCAGAGATCCAGTTTTGCAATGATTCATAAGAAGAAAACTTAAGCATCCCGACCGACCAATGAGGAAGACAGGAGATGTGGCTGAAAATAAAAGGAAAGCAGTCAATGGCCACATTCCTCTACAGCTATAGATTTCAACATAGCAGAAGTAGGGGGCCAAGAACCATCAAAGCATACACAATCTTATTCACTGTGTACAATATGTCTTCACTACAATTGAAGCTTCATTCATGCAACTGCAAAGAAATCTATAATATAGAAATGAGCTTGGTGGGGCATCTGTCCTGATATAGGGTAGGGTACAGTTTGATGAGAGTAGAGAAGCAAGAGATACTACCTTAAAGTCATGCGCAAAAAAAAAAAAAAAACATCACATGGAAATACAAGAAGCACTCTGCATCCTGATTATGTAAGAGGGAGTATGTTCAGGGCAGCAAGAATTTATCTTCAGTATGAGGAAAAAAGGGAATAGGATTTCTACATATCTATGTGCAAGACCTACATAGGATCGGAGAAGTGGATTTATCATAAAAAACTGGGTCACTTGAGTGACCATATAATTTATCATCCATCAGGATGCTTTTGTCTGAGAGAAATGATAAATGTCAAGGGACACCAGGACTGCCATCATGTAATAAAAAGAGATATAATTTAATCCCTTTGGATGGGTCACCATAACTTCTAGCCTTCAAAAGTGTATGGCTTAGGGCTTCCCTGGTGGCGCAGTGGTTGACAGTTTGCCTGCCGATGCAGGGGACGCGTGTTCGTGCCCCGGTCCGGGAAGATCCCACGTGCCGCGGAGCGGCTGGGCCCATGAGCTGTGGCCGCTGAGCCTGCGCGTCCGGAGCCTGTGCTCCGCAACGGGAGAGGCCACAACAGTGAGAGGCCTGTGTACCGCAAAAAAAACACACAAAAAACCCCAAAAAACAAAAATCAAAACAATGTGTATGGCTTAGCAATATCACCATTTGGCAAACACCACAGTAAAAAGTGTTGCAGGCAAGAATTACCAACAGACGTTAAAGTTAGTAGGCAACAGAACAGGCAAACCCATAGAGACAGAAAGTAAATTAGTGGTTTCCAGAGCCTGTAGAGAAGGAGTAATAGAGAATGACTGCTAATGGGTATGAGATTCTTTTGGGGTGATGAAAATATTCTGGAATTAGACAGTGATGATGAATGCACAACTCTGTGAATATAATAAAAACCACTGAACTGTATATGTTAAAGGGTGAATTTCATGATATGTGGATTATAGGTCAATTAAAAAAATAATAAAAATCGGTGGACAAGAGAATGAAGAGCAGGATATTTACATAGTCTCAAAAGATCTCACCACAAGATCACTGATTGCAAAATAAAATTAGTAACTCAGTGGAGAAACCCACAGGGCACCTTCTTAACTATGTAATCAAAGTTAGTATCACCAGTCATGGAACAAATTGACACCACATTATTCCCGATTCAAAGCACTAGAGACACAAGACCACTAGCATGGTATTTTTCCAAAAACATGTAGCCCTGAATCTCATCATGAGGAAACATGAGAAGGTCCCAAGATGAGGGACATTCTATCAATAGCCAGTGAGTATACTTCAAAAGCACCAAGGTCATTGTAGTGGGTTGAACTGTAGCCCCAAAAGGCTGTCCATCCAGAACCTCAGATGTGACTTTATGTGGTATAACAGTGTTTGCAGATGTCATTAAGGTAAGAATCTCAAGGTGAGATCATTATGGATTAGGGTGGACCCCAAATTCAATAACAATTGGCATTATAGGAGACAAAAAAGAAGACACAGGCACACAGAGCAAAGCCCATGTAAAGACGGAGGCAGGGCCTGGAGTCCCAAACAGGACTGCCCACAGCCCCAAGAGCTGGGAGAGAGGCAAGGACCAGATGTTCCCTCAGAGCCTCCACAAGGAACCAATCCTGACAACACCTTAATGTTGGACTTCCGGGCTTCAGAACTGTGAGGAAATCAATTTCTGTTGTTTTAGGCTACCAAAAACATGTGACAATTTGTTACAGCAGCCCTAGGAAACTAATACAGTCCTGAAAAAGAAAGATAAGTTGAGGAACAGTCTAGATTAAAAGGCTCTAAGGAGAAGACATGCCAGGTAAATCCAATAGGTAACCTGAATTGGATCTTGGACCAGGAAAAAGGACATTAGGACAATGTGTAAAAGTTGAATAAGACTTGTAGATTAGATAATAATATTCTATTGATATTAACTGCATGGTTTTTCATCATTTTGCTGAGGTTATGTAAGATGTAAACATTGAGAGAACTAGGTGAAGGATTTATGGTCATTCTTTGTATGACTTTTGCAACTTTTTTGTAACTGAAATTATTTCCAAATAAATAATTTTAAAAGTAATACTTTAAATTGCACAGCCAACCCCAAATGTAAGAATGACTCCTATCATTCAGGTCCTAGAGGGTCACAGACAGACACACTGCGTTTCTTAAAGCAGATTCTAGACGATGAAATTTAGTCTTGATGATTCAAAGTATGAGGGCATAGGGTCACACGACTTCCCTATTTGCTGAGATATGTGTTCTCGAACACATTTCTTAAACTCCGTGGGCCTCCATTTCCTCATGTGCAAATTTGGGAATAAGCATAATATCTACCTCCTAGGGTGTTTGAGGATAACTTAGACAACCTATATAAAGTGCTTAGCACAATGCCAGTTAGCTACTTTTATGACACAGATCTTCCTCCACTTAGGATGGAGTTATGTCCCGATAGACCCATCCTAAGTTGAAAATATTGCAAGTCGAAAATGCACTGAATACACCTGAATTACCAAACATCACAGCTTAGCCTCCCCTAGTTTAAACGTGCTCAGAACACTTACATTAGCCGCAAGTTGGGCAGAATCATCTAACACAAGGCCTATTTTATGACGGAGTGTTGAAGGTCTCATGTCATTGATTGAATACTGTTCTGAAAGTGAAAAGCAGAAAGGCTGTCTGGATACAGAACGGTGGCAAATGTATCGGCTGTTCACCCTGCGACCGAGGGGCTGACTTGGAGCTGCTGCCACTGCCCGGCATCCTGAGAAAACATCGCCAGCCCGGGAAAAGATGAACATTTCAAAACTGGAAGCACAAGTTCTACTGAATGCGTATTGCTTTCGCACCATCTTAAAGTAAAAAAATCCTAAATTGGGGACCGTCTGCATTCATTAGTGAAGACACCCAGCCCTAGACTAGTCACACAGATTTTTTTAAACGCAGCTTCCTCTTTTAAAAAACCACTCACGTACTGAGGCAATCATAAAACCTAGTAGAAGTGATGGGTAGTGGAGGATCCTAGGAGGGTCTGTGATTTCTCTTCCGGAAGACCACAGCCCTAACTGCAAGTCAGGGGAGGTCCCTACGTGGGAAAAGAACGTTTGCAAAGAGAAGCTCAACGAAAATTTGTTGACACAACTGCTGATTGGCTGACAGCTGGAGATGGCCTTGCAAAGACTGAGCTTGCAATCACTACAAGTGCTCAAGCAAAGGCTACTGTGCTCCCAGGTTTATAAAACGGGAATTCCTGCATGAGTAGGAGACTGGAAAATAGGGCTGCAGAAGATCTGTGTCTTAATTCGTTCAGGATGCTACAATAAAATATCACAGATTGGGTGGCTTATAAACAACAGAAATCTATTTCTCACAGTTCTGGAGGCTGGAGTCCCAAAACAGGGTCCGACAACAACAACGGTTCTCTTTCTGATTCATCGCTGGCACCTGCTCGTTATGTCCTTAGGGCTTGGAGGAGGGAGGGAGCTCTGTGGGGACCCTTTCATAAGAACATGAATCCCATTCATGAGGTCTCTACCCTTATCACCTAAGCACCTCCCAAAGGCTCCACCTTCAAATACCATCACATCGGGCATGAATATTTCAATGGACACATTTTGGAAGAACACAAACATTCAGGCCATAGCCGTCTGGAAATGTGCATCCTCTACTCTTCTTCCCTTTCGCCTGGGCCTTTCCCATGTTTACTGGGATCATCCACTGAAACCACTGTGGCCAAGACTGAGGCCCTGTGTCTGTTATCTTTCTGCCAACTTCATCTGGAGACCATCATTGTCTCTTTCAAGCGACTTTGGGCTCTTCGGGGGCTGAGTACATTACCCTATTCCCTGCCAGCTCCGCAGAGGGCCGGTGCTGTGGCTCCCTCCTGCCAATCATGCAGTTTGCCAGCAAAATCTCCAAGCTGGGAAGATGCACACACATCAAAAGATCCGCTAGGAGGTTTAGAAGCCAGACACAGAATGGAGGCACAATTATAATACAAGACCACCAGCTCTGGGGCTTCCCTGGTGGCACAGTGGTTTAAGAATCCGCTTGCCAATGCAGGGGACACGGGTTCGAGCCCTGGTCCGGGAAGATCCCACGTGCCGCGGAGCAACTAAGCCCGTGCGCCACAACTACTGAGCCTGCGCTCTAGAGCCCGCGAGCCACAACTTCTGAAGCCCGCGCGCCTAGAGCCCGTGCTCTGCAACGAGAGAAGCCACCGCAATGAGAAGCCCACGCACCGCAACGAAGAGTAGCCCCTGCTCTCCCCAACTAGAGAAAGCCTGCGCGCAGCAACGAAAACCCAACACAGCCAGAAATAAATAAATTAACACATATATGTGGAACCTAGAAAAAATGGTACAGACGAACTGGTTTGCAGGGAAGAAATAGAGACACAGATGTAGAGAACAAACGCATGGACACCAAGGGGGGAAAGTGGCGGGGGTGGTGGTGGTGGTGGGATGAATTGGGAGATTGGGGTTGACGTGTACGCACTAATATGTATGAAATGGACAACTCATAAGAACCTGCTGTACAAAAAAATAAAATAAAATACAAAAATTCAAAAAAAATAAACGAATTAATTAATTCAAAAAGATAAAGACCACCAGCTCTACGAGAAGGCTTTGTGAGTGGCAACCAGCACCCTCCTCGGGCGCATTTTGGGGTCTCTCCAAATGACACCACTGCAGAGAGGTACCAAGGGCACTTTTGGCGCTTTCCCTTCCTAGCAACCAGGAGGAGGGGACACAGTTCACTTACCCTAACCCTGGAGAGGTCTCCCCTGTGCTACAGGTCCCTCGGGGTTCCCTCTACACTGAGAAGCAGGAGATGAATCCTGACTGCTGGCATCTCCCCGGCGAAGGCACACGCAATTAGCAGTCTCGAAAAAATATGCACTTCAAAGGCCTCATCCTCAAAAGGATCAGAGATGGAAATGCTTATTAGCAGAAGCTGGAACTGGGTGCCAGGGGCACCTGTGCCCACAAATGGTTCCTTCTCCTGCAAGGCTGCCACCGGACTCAAAGGACCCCACGGAGAGGACGGGCGGAAAAGGAAAGTAAGCCCTGAATCCCAGGCTGCCCGCTGCACTTCCACCACAAAGAGGCATGAAAAAGCGGACAAAGAGGAAACCATTTACAATGCTGTTGATCTGCTTGAAAGGTTTTGTTTGCTTGTTTGTTTTTTAATCAAGGAACTGGTTGGCCTACAATGGGTGGAGATATTCCATTTGCCATTTTGGCCTGCGGTTTCCGATCGATACTAATCTTTCCTGCACCCAGAAGGCAGGAATGGCTCAAGGCCCTGGCTGACTATTCTGGGTTATTCATTTACAAAAAGAAATTGCTTCCCTGAGATGTGGATGCTCTGCCAGCACAATACTGGGGCACCTGAGTTACAGCAGACACTGTTTGTCTCATTTTATTTTTTTTTAAATTTATTTATTTATTTTTATATTTTTTGTCTGTGTTGGGTCTTCATTTCTGTGCGAGGGCTTTCTCTAGTTGCGGCGAGCGGGGGCCACTCTTCATCGCGGTGTGCGGGCCTCTCACTATCGCGGCCTCTCTTGTTGCGGAGCACAGGCTCCAGACGCACAGGCTCAGTAGTTGTGGCGCACGGGCCCAGTTGCTCGGCGGCATGTGGGATCTTCCAAGACCAGGTCTCCAAGCCATGTCCCCTGCATTGGCAGGAGGATTCTCAACCACTGCGTCACCAGGGAAGCCCTCATTTTATTTTCGAGTAAGATGAGTTAGTGCTGGTCCACGGAAACCAAGCAGCCTCTCCTAACGTCCCAGAAGGAAGTCCTGAATGAAGTATAGTTACCCGAAGCAGTTGGGAGGATAGGAAAATATACGTTATAAGGCATCCGTAATTTACTGAGTGCTTATTACATGGTAGGCACCATGCCAAGTGCTGTCTAAACATCATCTCATTTAAACCTGCAGGAAACTCTATAAGGTGCATATTATTATTCCCAAACGAGAGGAGGAAAGAATTCAGAGATATTCAGTAACCTCCTAGCCAAGGTGATGCTGAGAATCTGCTCAGAAAGCAGGTCACCGGATTCCTAAGCCAAAAAGAAAATGCTCACCAGATTAATATAGTCAAATGAGAACCATAAAGAAAAGGACCGCCCCCCCCCCCAAAAAAAAAGACTTTTCTAAAGTTAGAAGAGACCATTTTAGCCACTGGGACGCAAGAGATTTGCTGTTCAACTTCAGCTCCATCCTCTGAACTCCCATTCTCAATGTCCTGGGCTTCACGGAACCCGGATGCTAATTCACATTTTCTTTTCAAACTTCCAAACCCTTGTTTTCCACGTTTAGACTGTGAGCCTCAGCCAAAAAGTTCATCCCTCCTCACTGGACGTCATCAAAGTCCACATTGGGGAACGTGACAGTGACTGCAGTGGCTCTGTCGTCTCTTTAAATCAACTTCTTAGCTCTCCTAAAGATGAGAACTTATACAAATGCATAGCAAAATATATATATATGTATGTATATATACATATATACCCACACATGCTCTACACATACCTACACATGCATACACACACACAGACATGCCATAACCTGGCAACAGTGATTATTTCTAGGAGGACAGTGTGATTTGGGGAAGATTAGAACACTAATCTTTCTTTTTCATAGCAAATATTCCTACGTTTTAAAGTCATTGTTAATAAAGTATAATAATCACTGGTTATCAGTAGCATAGAGAATAAGGATTTGTTGGGAGGAATAGATTGAATATGCTCCAAATTTTGTGCTAGGAAAAACCGTCTTCGGGAAGATAGTAAATCTAAGTAGCCCAGCTGTCAAAGAGCTTCTTCCCCCTACAGTGGATGCTGTTGGTCCAGGACACCCATCCTCCAGATAGTGGTTGAGAAGGTTGGCTGCTAATAGCTCATAGTTGCTTCCTTTTCCTTTTCCGGAGAATTGTTCTCTGCCCATGAGAGGCTCCTGCCTTTCCAGGGAGGTTATACCTATGGCCGATTCCCTGAAGAGGTAGGAACTGCCTTGGGAGGGGGCAGCTAGCAACCAATGCCTGACTACTGGAGGATTCGGATGCCTAGCCTCCTGGTCTCAAGAAGGCTACCTCTGTGATGCTGTTCATGCTCCAGACCTCCCCATGGGATCAGACCGAGGCGCCACTCCAGCTGAGACCACACCCTTGCTTAAAGTCTTCCCTGCCCTGTCCTGCTGCCCTCTTCCCTTCTCCTGGGAGCACTCCCTCAAAATACCTCTTTCATAAGAATCCTTGTCTCAGGCTCTGCTTCTAGGAAATCCAACCCAAGACGTTTCCATTGCCCCCCACCAAATGGTCCATTTATGGCCTGAGAAGTTCACAGATGAATTCAATGAATCCTCAGTGAACAGATAACTCCGAACCACTTAAACTGTTCCAGAACATACAGAAGGAAAAAAAAAAAAAAACACATCCAAAATCATTTTGTGAAGGCCTGATACCACTGATACCAACCTTTGACAAAGCAAAGGAAAAGAGCCAATTGATCTGACTTATAAATATTCATGCAAAAATTTTTGAATAACATATTAATAACAATATTAACATATTAATAGATTTTACCATGCCAAATAAGGTTCATAAGCTATTGACATAATTTATCCTATTAGACGGTCAGTGGACACAAAACCTATGATGTTCTAAAGAGTTTAAAAAAGATATTTGATTAAATTCTTTATTATTTTAGGAATAGTGGATACTTTCATAACAATTTTGTATAGAGATATATAATATATATATCAATAAAAATAGCTAGAAAGTATAAAGGAAGAATAGACTGTTTCAAAAGCAAGAAAAAAGATTTCAAATACCAGCAAATAAGTTTAATAAAAAATACATAGGCTCTTTAAAAACCTATAAAACATAACTATTAGAATATGGAAGGTATGAATAAACTGATAAAAATTTATTAATAAATTAATAAAAAGATATCTACCACTCTTTTCTAAGATAGGTCAATCAAATTTCCCCTAACATACGAATGTAATGTGATCCCTATTAAAATCCCAAGAAGCGTATTTCACTGACTGGTTGAGATTGTTTTTTAGGAAGGAAACAAGTTAATTAAGGTCTCAGAGAAAAATAATGATACGAAAATAAGCAGAAAAACCCTGAAAAGGCAGAGTAAGAAGGTGGTGAGATTAGCCTTGAAAGGTAAAACATTATAAAGTTAGAGTAATTTAATGAGATAATGAATGTAAACTGCTTATCACAATGCCTGACACAGAAATGGAGGGAAAGATTAATGGGACAAAACTGAATGAAAAAACAGACACAAAAACAGATGGAAATTTAATTTATGAGAAAGTTTCCATTTTAAATCAGTGGGAGAAAGATAAATTATTCAATGAATGGACTTGGGACTCCTGAGAAGTTTTCCAAGTATAAAATAAAATAAAATGGAAGTTCTACATCATTTCTTTCATCAAAAATCATCTCAAATGGGTCAGTGATATGAACAGTAAGAAATGGAACCTTAAAAGCACTAGAAGAAAACATGAAACTTTAAAAAATTAATCTTACTTTCTAAGCAAGAGCTTTCTAGTCTTGAAATAGGAACAATCTTTCTAAGAAATGGGTTATGGATCTCACTATTCGAACTTTTTTTTTGCTTTTATTATCAAAACACAAATGTCTAACAAAGTAAAAGTATTTAAAATGCATATGACAAAATACTAATTCCTCCACATCAAAAAAGAATACTTAATTTAAAAAAATTATCCCAATTTATAAAAGTGAGAAAAAGCTTTAATATGTTGTTTATAGAGGGGGACAATATGACTTTTGAACATAAATAAAGACATTCACCCACACTCATAATTTTAAAGAAAATAGCAAAGATCAGTACATAGTGCTTGGTAAGCGTATGAATAAACATATATTTTCAAGTCCTATTGTGTAAATGAAGAATAGTGCCAGCTCTCCAGAGGGCATTATAGAGGCAACACCTATAAAAATGTAAAGTGCACTTTCATGATGATTCCAGCAATTCTACTGCTAAGTATTCACCCTATAGACACAACCCCTTTTTTGCCAACAAACTTATGTACAAGGATATTCATTGCAGCATCTACCGTAAAAGACTGAAAACAATCTAAATGCCCCCCAGTAAGAAAATAGTTAAACCAAAACCAAACCATACAAAGTTTAGTTATTTAATCCACTGAGTTCAATAAGTAACAATTTTAAATTTTATTAACTACTTTAAAATAAATAAATAAATAAACCATATACAGTACAGCCAAACTTTCACTGCAGAAGGCCAGAGAGTAAATATTATAGGCTTTTCATGCAATATGGACTCTGTCACAATTACTCAACTCTGCTGTTATATAAACAAACAGGTGTGTCCGTGTTTCACTAAAACTTTATTCACAAAATCAGGTGGTTGGCTGGATTTGGCCCTTGGTCCATAGTTTTCCCATCCCTGATTTAATGGCTTTATTTATGGATAAATAAATCTGTATTTATTTACACATTATGAGTATAGATATATAAATTGTGCATTTGTATATGAATAGATATTCTGGAATAATTTAAGTATATAATATATATTAAGTTGTAGCTACAATTATGTGTTACATAACATATTGATTATATAATATATATGATTAACTAAAGAAATAGTCCTTGCAAGATAATCCTCTATAGCTGTGAAAAAGAATGAAGTAATCTGTGTATTATGATACAGAAAACCTCCAAGTTGTCTTAAGCAGCAAAAGCAAGGCGCAGACCCGTGAGAAATGCACGCTCCCATTTGTATTTAACAGTTTATAGGTTTTATGCAGTGTTTTGTAAATGATACAGAAGAAGCTGTCATTGCCTCTAAGGAAGGGACTGAGGGACTGGCTTTCTGGGGAAAGAGAAAAGAATTCACTTCCTTTTTATATATTTTTTGCACTGTTGATTTTTTTTAACCATGTGTATAGGTAATTTTTTTAACTATAAAAAGGTATTTTTAAAAAAGAAAATTAATAAGCTTTACGGAGCGAGGCATCCGGGGTTAATAACATACCTGGTTTGGAAGTTGGGTTGATGGTTAGGTATTATAACCAGTCATGCCGATTATTAAAGTGTTGAAATATATCTAGACCAATTGATAAATAAACACTGTCATCAGCGTGGCCATCCTGCTGCTTCTCAGGGACCATCCCTTCCCCACACTCTCAATGATTCAGTAACTATAAGCTCTTAAAGCTCATAACTTCCCTGAGTTTCTCTTTATTTGCCAGTGAAATGTTGTCAGTAATACTTGGCCTACCTGGTCCTGGGTTTGTTGGAGTATGAAAGAAAGTAACACAGCTGATTCACTTTGTTGTACAGCAGAAACTAACACAACATTGTGAAGCAATTTTACTCCAATAAAGATGCTAAAATAAATAAATAAATAAATAAATAAACAATAAAAGCACTCTGAAAATTAGAAAGCTCTAGGCCGACATAAGATAACCTCATTTCTTTGTACTTAGAGTCTGTCAACAAAGACAATGTGAAGCATTTGTGCTAGGAACACAATCATTTTCTGCCATCCAGCCTCAAAACATCACCTTTCACTCATACATCTATTACAGTGAGAATAATACTGCTGTCTAGTTTGTGGAATATGTGTCAATTTCCTTCGCTATCAGGATTCTTTGAGGATGAAAAATGTGACTTGTTTAATTGCATATACTCAGGACTCAGTATAATGGCTAATGTAGATTCAGTATATGTTTGGTGAATAAATAAGCAGGAAGGGAGCAAAAGAACAAAATGAGAGAGTTCTACAAAAAAGAAAATTAGTTGATGTGTTGAGGGAAAGATTCACAACTCCACTTGCCTATATGTCTCCTGAGTAGCTCAGCGACTTATTTAGTTTCTAACAGCATTCCCAGGACAGGGATGTGACCAGTGAATCATTGCTTGACTCCATTGATGGGATTCTAATTATCGAAGATAATTTTTTACATTTGACAAATATTTGTTAAGTGACCACAGGAATTGTACTAGGAACTTGGGAATATGAGCAAAGCAGACACTTCCTTTTCTGTCTTGGAGCTTGTGGTCTAATGAGTGAGTCAGACAATAATGAAACTATCACATAAATGAGGGCATTTTTTTTTTTATGGAGATAAGTGGAGAGAAGGAAATGAACATGGTTCAGTGAGTACATTTAACAAAGAAGAGTCTGGTTGATGGGAGCGTGTCCGAGAGAATTGTAGGGAGAGTATTCCCTGGGGAAGTGACACATGGGCTGGAGCTAAAGACAGTGAGACTAAACTAGATCAGGAGAATGGATTGGTCTCTATGTCTGCAGGAAGTACATGCAAAGTCCCTGGGGAAAAATAAGCATGGTGCCTTTAGAGACAAGGTGGAACAGCATAGCTGCAGCACATGGAGAGAAAATAAAGTGATGATACACTGATTCAGAAAGGCACAGCAAAGCCCATACCCTCCTGTTCCCAAGGCACATAGCCAGACCACATTCCCCAGCTGCCCTTGCAGGTGGGTGTGGCCACAGAAGAGAGGTCCAGCCAGTGGGATGTGAAGGAAGTGAGGCGCACCTAACCCTAAAGAGGCAGCTGTTCCTCCTCCAATGCTCTTTCCCAGCTGGCCTACGAGACAAAGACGGTCGTGATGCCCCAGGAGCAGGGGGAGCCCAGGGATGGAGGGAGCCTGGGTCCCCCAGGAAAACCACCAGCCTACCCGTAACGTTTGTTTGGGCTGTTGTGTGAGTGAGAAATAAACTTCCACTGTGTCTGATTCATATATTTTTGAGTCTCTATATTCCTTCAGCCTGGCCTATGCTAACTGAGAGAGAGAAGGATGTGGACACGATCATACAGGGCCTAGTGGGTCACATTCAAGATGCTGGAGTTTATCCTAAGAAATGGGGAGCCGCTGAAGGATTTCATGCAAACAGTAAGACTTGATCAAAGGTATATTTTTACAAGACGGTCCTGGTTGCTCCGCGGAGTGATCAATTTCTCCAGTTTTCCATTTTGCTTTGCCTGGTTGACTCTGTAGCATATCAGAGAAGGAGGTGCTAAAATAATCAGATATGCTATGGAGTGACTGGCAGCAGGTTTTGGAAATAATGAAAGACAAGACATGAATGTCAGCAGATAGGCAACATCGAAAGGATGAGAATCAAAGGTCGAGGCAAACAAAACATTACGGCGTTTTCTAAAACTAAAAGCTGAAGCAAGTACAGTCACCATGGGCAAAGGAGAGGCAAAAAGCACTGTTATTAGGACCCTGGGATCTGGAGTCAGGACACAGTTAGACCGTTCATTAGCCTTATGATCTGAGGCATGTTACCTACCCTCTCTGGTCTTCTAGTTTCCCCACATGTGAAATGGGGATAACAGAAGTTGTGTTGCAGAATCGCCACGAGGACACAAGGAAGCACAATATCCATCACACGGCGCGGCGCTACGGCTCACCCATGTTGGCTGGTAAGAGCATCCGGAGCCGGACTGGGAATGAATGGGTCAAACATTCTAGTAAATGCACAGGAGCTAAGAAATCAGATGGATTTCAAAGATTGAAATTGAGGCAGATGATTGAATAGTCTGAAAAACCATCAAGCACTTAGTATCTATGAAAACCAGAAGGACCATGACAGGGAACTAGGAAAAAAGAAGCCCATCTCACTTAGAAATAAAATGCTCAATTTAGGGTCTCTCATCCTCAGCACTATTGATATTTTCAGCCAGATAATCCTTTGTTGTGTGTGTGTGTAGGTTTGGGGGATGGGAGGTTGCTGTCCTGTGCACTTGGACATCCCTGGTCTCTACCCACCAGCTGCCAGTAGCAACCCCTCTCAGACATGACAACCAAAAATGTCTCCAGACATTGACAGATGTCTCCCTCTCTTTGTTCATTTATTCAGTGGACATTTTTCACTGGGGATGTCAAAAGAATTAGATGAACACATTCCTACCATCATAGAACTTGTATTCAAGAGTTTATATTTCCTTTCTCCCATGACTCTGCTCTTACTCTTATGGATAGAGTATCACTAAAATATTTGGAGAGGTTATTTGAATACTATTGGATTTTAATTCTTTTATCTCCTCATTGAAAAAAATACATTTTAAAAACTTGCTGAACAAACACTGACACACATGAAACATCAGTTTCATCCTGGTTTCATGTACCTTTAACAGCTCGGTCATATTGAGAGGCTCTTGGTGTCTAACTATTTCTATGCGACCTTATGTTTCTGCTTTTGTTTTGTTTTATTTTTTTATTACTTTTTTTTTTTGCGGTACGCGGGCCTCTCACTGTCCCGGCGTCTCCTGTTGTGGAGCACAGGCTCCAGACGCACAGGTTCAGCGGACATGGCTCACGGGTCCAGCCGCTCCGCGGCATGTGGGATCTTCCCGGACCGGGGCACGAACCCGTGTCCCCTGCATCGGCAGGCGGACTCTCAACCACTGCACCACCAGGGAAGCCCTGTTTCTGCTTTTAAACTCCTGAATTAGTTTCCTATCCTGTGTAACAAACTGCCACAAATGTAGCTGCTGAAAACAACATCCACTTGTTATCCGCCAGTTCAGTAGGTCTGGAGGTCAGAAGTCTAGGCAGGCTCAGCTAGGTTCTCAGCCTAGGGACTCATCAGGTAGAAGTCCAGGTGTTGGCTGGGCTGCATTCTCATCTGGAGATTTTAGGGCAGAATCAGCTTTCAGGCTCATTCAAACTGCTGGCAGAATTCAGTTCCTTGTGGTTTAAGGACTGAGGTCCCATTTCCTCGCTGACTGTCAGCCAGGAGCAGTTCTCAGCTTCCAGGTGGTGCTTTCTGATCCTCGAATGTGTTCACCCCCATCTTCAAAACAGGATTTCCCTGGTGCCGTGAATTCTTCTTGAAGATTCCTGAATGTCTCTGGCTCTTGGTTCTGACACAAACCAGTGAAAATAATTACAGAGTGCCCTCCATATCTTCAGGTCATCTGACTCAGGGCCTTAATTACATCTGCAAAATCTCTTTAGAGAAGTACCTAGATTAGTGTTTGATGGAATAACCTGGACATGGGAATCTTGGGGGCATCTTTAGAATTCTGCCTATCACAACCCTTCTGGCAAGTGGAGAGTAGGGGCTTGGAAAGAGACCTAGGCTTTCATAGTTCCCTTTCATGTCCTCCTTTGCCTGAAGCTGGTCACTGTTTCACTTCAGTGGGGACCTGCAAGCCACAAGAAGGTAGTAAATGCTGTGCTAGGTAAGGACAATTTAATCCTTATACCCATTTGTCCTGGAACCCTGAAAAGACTAAAGTAAAGATAAGGGTGTTCAAAGGGGGGGAATTCATTTATGATCAAATTTCATCATCATTCCTGTGAAATGATTCAATATTTACTTTGTTACCTCTGACTGGGGTTTTAATTTAGTTGCAAAAGACAGTGAAGGCTCCATGCTCTGCGTCTGATTGTGGCATCCCAGTCATCCCTAGGAGCTGGATTATAGGCTTCACAAAAGTGAGGGGGCAGAAATATTTTAATCTTGTTTTTAATTATACAATAACAAAATCTATTATGAACCAAGAAAGAATACCTTGAAATTAATTATCAGCCAGAATAAGATCTTCAGAAAGGCTTTTCAAAGCTTAATCAAGATAAGATGAAAATAACATAAAATTAAATTTTTTTAAAAAAATCTGCTGAAAGATGAAATAATTCAGAGAAGTACATGAAAAACATAACTTATGGGAGAATAAGGGCTCGAAATTAGATAACCTCTCTTGAATCACTGTCAAGGACATACCTTACTTGAATTATGATCAAAAACCCATATCAATCTCCCTCTACTGAAAATTAGGAAAGAATGATTCAAGTTCTACTTCACCTTCCAGGTATGACTCAATTCCCAATTCTATGACAACGTTCATTCTGTTTTTATAAAAAACACCAGATGAACAAATTCGTGTCAACTTACGAAAAGAGAGCACAGATCTGAACCTAGTTTTTGACCTCAGTCGTAGGAACCTAAGTCAGACATTTGAAGATTCTCTAGCTTCTAGGAAACACCACCAATTTCAAGGATACAATGAAGATGTGGTTTCACCGCAAAGGAAAGTCACTTCATGTCTTTAAAACGAAATTTTTAAGATTAAGTATGTGTCGCAAGATGATATCACAATTCATTTCTCTTGCGTCAAGAGGGAATCTCTTAAAATAAAGGCACTCCTCCCAAGTTCACCAAATTACCCATTTTAGCACCATGTGACATAATAAAGTCTGCATTATGTGGTTGTTAATTCACCTTCCCAGTGTACATTTTCTCTTCTTCTCATAACAGCATTCTATTTTCTAATGGAGGAACTTCCCTCCCTTCTCTCAATCCATTTGGCTTGGGGGAGGGGACAATGACCCCATCCCTAGTTCCAAAGGGAAAAATATATGATCCAGGATCAGAGCATTGGATATCCTGGCCTCAGGGATCGGTTCAACAATGGACATGTGACATCAGCTAGGTCAATAAGACAATATCTCCAACCTTTACTAAAACTGTTGGCAAATGGAGGTTCTACCACCTGCGTTGTCAAGCTGGTAAGCAAGTCTAGATCAGCTCACATCATCTTTCCTCCAAGAAGGAGTCTTCCTATAAATGAAGCCAATACAGAAACAAAGCGAAGTCAAGAAATAAAGAAAGAAAAGGTGTTGGCACCACTATTTGAGCACCTGGATCCAGCTTTACCTGATGTAATTTTCATTTGTTTCAGCAAATTCACTTTTTGCCTTGAACCAGTTTGAGCCAGTTTTCTGCCATGAAATCAAGAGTCATGACTAATCACTTCGTCTGGAAAGACTGTCACAGCTGCTCTGTGCCATCAGGCTCAGCATTTTTTTTCTTTTGCCTCCTCAGCTTCCTCTATACAAACTATGCAAATTCTTTTCTCTATGGCTTTCTTCACCTGCTCCTCCAATCCGAAGTGCCCTCTGAGTTCCTCCTTCCTTGTCTCTTTCATAGTCCATGTTAATTCCCAACCTCAAAAAGCCATTCTGCTCTGCTCTAACTCCTATTTCAAATGTTCACCACACCGCTTGTTGTAACACCATCTTATGTTGTTTCCTTGCCACTTCGTTTGTCTACAAGTTACATCCCCAGTTACCTTACTGGATCCTAGAATAAAACATTTCTCCATCAGTCCCCATGTTTTTAACACAATGTTCAACTCAAGCCTCCAGCATCTCTCATCTGGGCTGCTGATAAAGCCTTGTGATGCGTGAACTATCCATTCCCACACTAGCCCTTTAACCTGTTCCTCCCTCATCTGATAGATACCCCTGCTGAAACCCTTTAAGGGATTTTGCATGCTCTAAGGATTGTATCTAAATTTCTTAAATGGCCTACAAAGCTCTCCAGGGTCTTTGCCCGGCTCTGACCTGCCTCTCCTACCCGTCTCCTAACTTCTCTCTGCTCCACTCAAGATTTTCAATCCCTCCTACCTACCACTGCTCCCCCATCACAGGACAGGACACACTCCCCCTTTTCCCTTAACATTTGCTCTTCCCTTCTTTTCTAATCTAACTCTTATTTGTTCTTTAGACCTCAGCACAATCTTCATTCCCTTGGGAAAACTTCTATGCCCCCATGGATTAAGTTACATTTCCCCCCCGATTACCATGATAAGCTCTCATGACTCTGTGGCCTTTCTTTCACTGCATTTATCAAATTTGCCATTATATGCATTATTATTCATAAACATATATAGGGCTATCTTGCTAATGCCTCTGTCCTTGAACATAAGCCCTATGAGATTAAAAACAATGACTGTCTTCTCTCACCATTAAATCACCAGCACTCAACAAACTCAACATCCTAAACGTATAGAAGGCACTTAATAAAAATTGGCTGAATGAATGGAAGAATTGCATTGCTGGGGTACAATAAATATTGCTGGCACAATAAATATTGCTGGCACAGTAAATATTGCTGGCTGGATGGAAGGATAGACAGAAGGAAGGAAGACGGATAGAAGGAAGAATCGGCGAATGACATCATTGGTGAATGCGTTTTTATCCTCCAACTGTGACTTTTGCCTATATTTGGAAAATTTAATAAAAATAATAAAGCTCTTAAGAAACGACTGCAGACTTGTCTGGAAATAGGAGCCCCTGGATGAAACACACTAGTCACAGAGACCTAAATTGTGGGCAGGACAACCTATAAGACACTAAAGAGGCTGAGAAACACAGAGAAGCTTTGAATAGTTGATTATTTTGCCCCGTGAGTGGCAGGCACCAAACATGTAATTTCGATGCCTAGCACCCCAATCCTGTAATTGAGCTCCATGTTTGCTTTTGGCCAAAAGAAGCAACTAGGCAGAGACGATGTATATAATCATAGAGGCTTTGTGTGTGTGTGTGTGTGTGTGTGTGTGTGTGTGTGTGTGTGTAGATTTCTAAGGCTCTGGAGTAACATTTTATTAATGTAAGTTCTCTTTGTGTGAAAACTAGCAGACTTTCACAGATTCAAGATATTTTTAAACTATTTTATCATGTCTTGTCTCCACCCAGGTAAGTCAAGCTATGGTAAATATAAAGAAGTCTCCAAATTTACCACAGATTTTATTCTTACAAGTCATATCACATACTGTTTTACATGCATTAAAACATGCATGGATGATAAAGGTTTTGATGATTTCAAATAAGTTTTCAGTTATCTAGACAGAATAGAATGTAAGAAGGATGATAAGAAACATAAATTAGTAGTTAAGCACGGTGGCAGGCACTTCCTGGGAAGCTTTATATATATTATTACATCATGGAATCTGCACAACAGTCCTAGAGGCCAGATACTATTTTCTCCATTTAAGAGATAAGGAAACAAAGGCGCAGAGAGATTCAGGGGCCCGTTCAAGGACACTGAATAAGCAAGAAACAAAACAGGGATTTGAACCCATGTCAGCCTGGTTGAATAAACCTCCAAGCATTTTACCCAAATACATTGCCTCTCAGTCAAGGAGAGAGCCCCTGAAGGAACCCCTCTGCCACCTGCCCCATCTGGGAGTTGAGAACTTTATAGTTTCTGTAGAAATACTCATCAAAGTGAAGGAAACTATGAATTGCTATTTCCCTGAACTCACCTACTTATGTGATGTGTGCCTAGGTATTTAATTTATTTAGATAGACCCATGTCCCACAAAGGGCAATCAAATCACATAAAATAAATGAAGGACACTTAATATTCCTACATTTTTATTAAGGGGTCAGCAGAGGTTCTTTTTTAATGCCAATATTTTTATTTTTTCCTCAAATGTAAATTTACTTAATAAAAAATGCAAATAATACCAAACAATCCTAACACAATCCAAAACAAAGTTGACCTGACTTGAAATCCCACCATCCCAAGACAACTCCTGTTAACTTTTTGGTGACATCTTATTGGCTGTTTTTCTATAGATTTGTTGACAAACAACCGTCTGTTCCCCTGGGACTGAGGGGTTTCCCTGGACACGGGACTTTTGGTAGTAAACCAGGAATTGTCCCAGGCAGACTGGAACAGCTCGTCAGAGGTGTGTATGGATGTATATTACCATCTCGATGCTGTCATAGTAAAAGTGTTTCATTGTATGGATTTGCCATAACTCATCTAAACCATCCATCACTAATGAAAACGTAGATTGCTTCTAATTATAAGCCATTGTTTCTATTACAAACCATCTGTGATGAACATCTTTGCACATGTATCTCTGAACACTTAACAATTACCTGCTTGGGATACATCTCTGGAAATGCAGTTGCTGAGTCAAAGAGTATGTATATGTTAACATTTGGTCCATACTACCAAACTATCCTATTTAAACATTTCATTAATTTACACTTTTGACCATTTGAACATGTGACAGTTTCCCCATCTCCTTGTCAAATCTGAGTTTTGTCAACCTTAATAAATCTTTTCCAATTTGATGGGCAATTTAGTTGAAATTCTTAATGCATTTTGTGGACAAGGTATTATTATCTTTCTATCCAAGAAATCAATGCTTTATTATGGAAATATAATTTCATAATCAGTTTTTAAACAGCTTTATGGAGATATAACTTACATATCATAAAATTCACCTGTTTTAAAAGCACAAGTTGGTGAAGTTTATTATATTTATGGAGTTGTCAGTCATCACCACCATCTAACTTTAGAACATTTCCATCACCCTAAAAAGAAACCTTGTGCTCATTTACAACTACCCCCTATTCCCACCCCCAGCCCTATATAACCATGAACCTTCCTGCTGATGACTGCCTATCCCCAAATTTAAATTGCTGACCTTAGTGTAGGATGACCAACCATGCTGGTTTTGCCAGGACTGAGGGATTCCCAGGGCATGGAATGTTCAGTGTTAAACCAGGACAATCCCAGGGAAACCAGGACAAGTTGGTTCATAAACCAAACTTTTCCAGTCTCCCTTCCCCGTCTCACATTTAATTTGACCTCTGCCTAGTGGCATAGCCTGCTTTGGTGAGTCAGGGCAAAGGCATTTTGCAAAAGGAGACCACCCTAGTAGTCAAGGTCTGTAAAACATTCTGATTTGAAGAGAATACAACAATGAAGCAAGGAGCTCCTTTTGATTCTGAAGCAACTGGTGGCCCCCCGTTAAATCACTGGGACACAGTGATGACATCGATTATTTGATGTCCCTCACATACAATCCATCATTATCCAACCACAGTGTTGAGAAAGGGTCAACACCTCTACCACCCCAGGAAATGAGAAGAGGTGAGACAGATGTGGCGGTACCGTGGGAGAAACAACTGAGCGCATAAGATGTGTCACAGACTGCCCCATGTCCTCTCCTTTCGTCCTTACCACGCCTCAAGAGGTGAGTACCATGAATCCCATTGTACAAAAGGAGGAAACTCAGACCCAGAGAAAGTAATTTTCCCAGAGCACACAGCTCTGACAGCTCCATGTCAGAGGCAGGATTCAAACCCAAGTCTCACCCATCACCAAAGCCTGACTTCCTATAGTAACCCACGTGGCCTCCTGGGAACAGGGAGGGACTGAAAATGTAATTCAGAATGTAGGCAGAAATGCACTCTCTAAATTTACATACCTCTCCCCACAAAAACAGAAACATAAAAACACTGTGAGGGTTTTTTTCCCCAAATGTCTTCTCTCCAATGAAAGAGCATTAAGTTGAAGTGGGGGAAGAGGAGGTTGGAGACTGAGGGATATGCAAGTAATCGGGAAGCCAACATAATTCAGAGTGAAACTGATTTAAACTTTTGCTAAAACTTTTTATGCTTGCGTATTTCACTCTAATAGCATAACTTTAGTCTTATTTACAGTTTTGATTAAATCTATACTTCAGTACTTTATATAGTATATAAAAATATAGCTTTATGTAAATGTAAGTATTTCTCAGGGAGATCTATAAAAGTGTCTCATAAAATTGATATGACATTCAAAATACAGAGTCAGTATTTCATAATCAGATACATGTCCTGGGCTTAATGATAGAAAGCACCTCACATTTATATTTACTAGTTTTTAATTATCTCATTATCCTTAGTTGTGAATATCTCTGATTTACTCAAACAGGAGATCTGGAGAGTAATATATTTGAAGTTACTGGATAATTTCCATTTATCTTTGCCTAAAACTCTTCTCCTTCTTGGAATAAAGGGAGGAGAGAGAGAGAGAAAATCTCAGCTTGTTCTCAGACCACCAATGGATACCGATCCTTCTATATGTCAACCTGCAGTGAAAGCCTGCTTGGCCATCAAGTTGAAAAATGCAGCCAATGTCAGGACTTGCATATTTAAACCCACACCACTGCAAATAAACACAAAGAAGTTGGCTATATCAGACTCAATGTTTCTAGATTTCACTGTTAACTCTTACAGTTACAAAGGTGGTGTGGGGACAGCCACTTGAACGTGGCTTGTACCTACTTTGTCCACATCTGACAATGAGGAATTGAGTCTCCTGACCACTAACGATTTGCCTTTCCTTGAACTGTATGTTGTCATCTTTCAAATGCTCTATTATGTGGGTGGATAAATAGTAAATAACATTTTTCTGTTCTTTTTTTTTTTATTGGAGGATAATTGCTTTACAATGTTGTGTTCGTTTCTGCTGTACAATGAGGTGAATCAGCTATATGTATACTTATATCCCCTCCCTCTTGGACCTCCCTCCCACCCCAGCCCTCTAGGTGGTCACAGAGCACCGAGCTGAGCTCCCTGTGCTATACAGCAGGTTCCCACTCGCTACCTATTTTACACACGGTAGTGTATTTATGTCTTTCTGTTCTTTAAAGACACCAAGTTTGCGGTAAGTCATTACAGCAGCAATAGGAAACAATTACAGTGGCCAATGACAAATGATCAGATTTGTGTTTAGGGATTTCTCTAGCAATGATTTGAGTGAAAGCAGAGCAATCTGTTGGGAAACTACTGAAATAATTCGGTTGAGACACGGCAGTCGCTGGGACCAGGAAGTCGGCAATGTGTTTACAGCAGGGCTTCTCAACCCTGGCACTACTGACATTACGATCAGAATTTTATTCTTGTGGTTGTGGGGAGCTGTCCTGTACTTTGTGGGGTAAAGTTAGCAGCTTTCCTGGCCTCCAGCTACTAGATGTTAGTAGCACCTCCCCCCAGGTATGACAACCAAAGCTATCTCTAGAAACTGTCAAATATCAGCTAGGGGGCAAAACCGTCCTGGTTGAGGATTTCTGAGTTGGAGAAAACTTGACAGAATGCAGTGGTATCTAAAGGTGGAATTAACTGGACTAACTGCTTAACCCCATGTTTTCAAAAATAAATATCAACTTCATATCAAGTTCTATTTTTTTTTAAAAAAGTTCTAGAATCATTATCCAAGAGGTAATCAAGAGGTATTCTTCCTAAAATCCACAAAGACTGCCGCTATTGTTTCTTCAGCTGCAGGGTGGGATCATGCCAAAGGGTGTGTTTCTCCAGAGCAGCAGTAATGGGCCTCTTAGGACCTCGAATGAAGAGTCCCAGAATATGGCCCCCAGGAAGAATAATTTTGCAGGCTCAGATCAAGCATGATCTTCTCTTTGGTTCTTCTTTTTGTTTTTCTCATAACAGCCTTTATTGAGATGTAATTCACATATCATAAAATTCATCCTTTTGAAGTATACAATTCAGTGGTTTTTAGTGTATCCACAAGGCTGTACATCCATCACCACTATCTAATTCCAGAACATTTAGATCACCCCAAAAAGAAACCCTCATTCTCCTCTCTCCCCTCCCACCAGCCCCTGGAAACCACTAATCTCCTTTCTGTCTCTCTAGATTTGCCAATTCTGGACATTTTATATAAATGGAAACGTACAAATACATGGTCTTCTGTGCCCGGCTCCTTTCATTTAGCATGTTTTCAAGGTTCATCCGTGTTGTAGCATCAATCAATATACTTCCTTCCTTTAAACAGCTGAATAATAATTCCACTGTATGGATGCTTACCCATTGGTCAGTTGATGGACATTTGGGTTGTTTCCACTTCCCTTTGGTTCTTGTTGGTGAGTCTGTCCCCTGAGGTGATTTATGTGGGCTGTGCCCCTTCATGGTATAAACAAAGTAAAACTTTCCAGCCTGATCAATGTCTGAAGTACAAGAATAATTGATTCTTTTATTTATCACATATTTATTAAGACCGTAATGTATGTCAGTTTCAGGGCTCTGTGTTAGGCCCTGCGATGCAATGGTAAACAAAACCAAGACCCTATCTCAGGGATATTTCATTCTAGAGGGAGGACACAGGAAATGAACAAACCGGGCAAGATGGAAACGCATTTATTCAACCTTCTGTTGAACATTGGCACGTGCAGGCACCTCACTAGGACTAGGTAGACACGAATGGAAAAGCAACAGAACATACCTTTCTTCCATTCATGTGTCCCCTAGGGAAGGTCAGACACAATTATGATTGCACATGCTATAATAAAGGTCTGAGCTGGAGTCTTTGGGAGAAGACAGTAGGAATATAGGAGAGCGGAAAACTCTTCGGGGGTGGGGGTGGGGTAGGAACTTTGAACTGGACCCTGAAGGGTTCTAGTGTCTGGCGGTGGGAGTAGGGAAGGAGGACCACGTGGGAGAAAAGAGAGGAGGGAGCCCTCGTGTTACGGAGCACACACCTCTCACCTCGTGGCCACCGCTCTGTCTGGATGTGGGATTCCTTCCATCTGCCCCTAGTCTTGCTTTTGTCCCATTCCACCTTTGGTATCCAGGCCCCTCCCAGCCATCACCAGGTCTTCCAGCTCCCAAAGCTTGCTTCCTCCTTGATATATTTGGGCTTCTAAGGCCACCCTTGCTCATCTGCTATGTGTCCTTCTCTAGGTAACTATCCCAGAAACGAACAGCTTGGCGTGTCTTCTTGTTTGGTCTCAGCTTCACCTGGGTCCTTTGTGAACAAGAAGGGGGCAGCCCTGCGTGTCTCTGAGAAGAGGGGGACCCAAGGTGCCATCCTAACCCAGCCTGCACACCTGGAGAGTCACAATCCTCTACCTGAGTATTGATTAGGAAGCACACTCAAATCTGACACCCTCACCTAGAATCCCAGCTCCACCAACAAGTTGGGCAAGTTAGTTAAACCTCAGTGCTCTCACCTGCAAAATGGGAATACAGGGCTTCCCTGGTGGCGCAGCGGTTGGGAGTCCGCCTGCCGATGCAGGGGACACGGGTTCGTGCCCCGGTCCGGGAAGATCCCACATGTCGCGGAGCGGCTGGGCCCGTGAGCCATGGCCGCTGAGCCTGCGCGTCCGGAGCCTGTGCTCCGCAACGGGAGAGGCCACAGCAGCGAGAGGCCAGCGTACCGCAAAACGAAACAAAAACAAAACCCAGAGGACATACAAAGACAATATAATCCAACAGACACAGGCATAATAATAAAGAATGAAAACTCTGGTTTTAACAAAAAAAAAATAGGAATACAAGTTAATCCTTGGGCGTCTGTTCAAAACAAGCTCATATTTGGTTAAGCACCCATCCATCATGCTGCCTAGCATACAGTAGGCACTTGATAAATGTTAGGCTTATTTCCTTTTCACGTTTCCACGGCCTTTAAATCCAGCACGGAGAAGCTGCAGAGATTACACAGGCCTAAATGTAATTGAAAGATGGCATCCCTTTCTTTTAGAACTCGAGATAGAATCATTATTTATAAGATAATGTTTAGATGCTATGGCAGCATTTAATTTTAATTGATCTATGGACATGAGTAAATGAAATTTAACAAAGCAGTCTGAACTTAACTGGATGTTCCACCCCTGGGCATATCCTCAAATCCTGGGGACTTTGAAAAACGGAGCATGCAGATACAGGCAGCAGCACTGCTGATCCTGCGTTCTCCTACAGAGCTAACAATCTGCAAAGCGCATCCTACCTGCTGCCTGGTTGCCCCGGGAGAACAGGAGGAGGCCCAGCAGGCCGAGAGCCCAGATGTTCTCTGACAAACCATCTCCTCCCTGGTTTGGCCCACAATTCTTTTTTGGAATACAGGTACTAGAAAGCCATTCACATGCCAATCTGGAGTACTGCTGCTCTCTTTGTGGTACTCAGGGACTTCCGTTCTGTGCAGGAGCCTCTGTGGCGTTGCCAGCACCTTCCATCCTCCCCCCCCCCCCGCCCCCGGGCCGGGGCACTATAGCTGTTAGGTATACGGTCTCGGGAGTCACACTGTTTAGGTCTGGATCCTGATCTGGCGCCCCGGCCATGAAACCCTGTACGAGCTGCCAGCCTCTGTGCCCCAGTTTTCTCCTCTGTAACATGGGGCAGTATTAGAATATACCCTGTTATTACATTCCTTCAGGTTGGCAGGAGGTTTGAATGAGAAAGGATAAGTAGGAACAGTGCTCAAAAGTCCTCCTTTACTCTCTTGCCCACCCATATTCTACCGGGGCCCAGAGCAGGCCTTTTGAGGACACAGTAGACTCTTAATCAAATATTCACTGTCCTTTTCTTCCACGAGGCTGAGGCTCTAGGGAGGTGTCTGAAGCAGGATTTTCATGTATTCTCTAGGAAGGCCTCAAGGGGAACAATGAAGAAAGAAGTAAATTCTTAGGGAGAAAGAAAGGGAGGGAGGGAGGGAGGGAGGCAGGATCTCCTGGGTTTCCAGAAATGATCTTCCACCAACGTTAGCACAACAAGCAAGAGTTCACCTATACTCCAGTCTTTAAGATGGTCAGGTTCAAAGCAGCTACGCAATATTGGGCAGCCGCTAAATAGCATTCAAATAATTTGTCTTATTTTATTTCAAGTCAACCTGAAGTGAAGAAAGATTATTACACAGAGCCCAGTAATTTATGCAGCAACCACTCCATAATGAGCTGGTTCAATAACAGATAATTATATGGAAAGCACTTAAATGCTAACTATGTACTTTTTAAATGTTGCAAAAGTAGGTTCATAATTAAATTATAATTACAAGTGAAAATCGAGACAATGATTATTCCCTGAGAAATGTGCACATTTTTATTTCCAGGCTTGCGTGCGGTTTCTCTCACACTTTGATTCATTTCTTTTGTTGGTAGCGCCACGCTGATCCCGCTCGTTTTGCATGACAGATTTTAAATTTAAAATTAACTAAAATTATCTTGCAGGTTACTAACTACCACATACAACGCTTTCCACAGAATACCTGGGTTGCCATTAAAAAGTGGTTTGTGAGCGTGTAAGTTTGAAACTGTGAAAGATTTATACTGAGAAGGAGAACACTGGCTGATAGCCGAACAGAAATTGAGCTATTAGTAGATACCGAAAAAGCTTTCAAACAAACTCTGAACTGCTTACGGGGAGAGGTTACACCGTTGTGAATGTGACAAAGCTACAAAACCTTTCCAGAACTTTCTATCACTCAGAACTGGTCCATCTGCAAGTGAAAGGAACATATCCAAATGAGCCACAGGAAACTGAGATTGTTGATTCGTTAAAAATAAGTTTAAGTATAGCTTCACTGCAGGCCTGGCTGGATCCGGAATCTGAAATACTATCCTCGGGGTTTAACTACTTGCTCTCTCCAGACCCCAACCCTGCTTTCCTCTGCGGTCACTTTGTTCTCAGCCAGGCACTCTCCACGTGGTGGACAGTGGCTGCCAGCAGCTCTAGACTCTGGTCCTCAGAGTCCAGTGGAAGATGAGGGCTTCTTTCCCAAGAGCTTCAGCAAAAGTCCCAGGTTTGAATCTCACTGATTCAAAGGATACCAATCTCCACAGTACCCAGGGGAGGGCTGTACTCTGATCGACCAAATCTGAGTTACACGCCTTGCTCGGGAGGGAGGGTGGAGTCACACATGAATATACAGGGGATGAGATTCCCGAAGGAAAAGCTTGCCCTAGCTTCCAGAAGAAACAGGCAGAGATGCCTGGATGCCAAAAGCTCTCTGGATGAACAACCAACTAATCAAACTTTGTTCCCCTGCATCTTAACTAAATAAAAGAGTTTCCATTTCTGCTCAGCTATTCCTTACGCTAGAATGAGTTTTTTTGTCATTCAGTCAAATCCATGCATTTTGGCCAACATACGCTTTACAAGTTTGGCCAGAGAAACGTTTTTAAAAACACAGGTCTGGGCTTCCCTGGTGGCGCAGTGGTTGAGAGTCCGCCTGCCGATGCAGGGGTCACGGGTTCGTGCCCTGGTCCGGGAAGATCCCACATGCCGCGGAGCACCTGGGCCCGTGAGCCGTGGCCGCTGGGCCTGCGCGTCCGGAGCCTGTGCTCCGCAACGGGAGAGGCCACAGCAGTGAGAGGCCCGCATACAGCAAAAAAAAAAAAAAAATAAATAAAATAAAATAAAAAAACACAGGTCTGATCATGATACCATCTCTCTATCACCATGTCTAAACCTAACTTTTCACTGTGGTAACATTTAAACACACACACTATATAGAGGAAATAATATGATGAACCTCCACAAGTCTAAGCTTCAAAAATTATAACCATTTACCAATTCTCATTTTATTTTATTTAGTTTATTTTATCTAGACCCTCCATATTCTGCACCTTTTTCTTTTTTGCCAGAGAATTTTAAAGCAAATTCCCAACATCATTTTATTTCTCAGAATACTTCAGTATGAATCCCTAATAAGGAAGTATAAGAGTATAATCACCATGTCATTTTCATACCTATCAATAGTAACAATTTCTTAATATCATTGACGAGTCCGTATTTATATTTCCTCTCGATTAACTCAAAGATCCCTTTCTACAGTTGGTTTGTTTGAATAGCAAAGTGCACGGATTGCATTTCGTTGTTATGATGCTTAAGCCTCTTTTATTCTATGTTAATGTCCCCCCCACCCTCCTCTTTGGTTTGTGAGCCATGGATGTGTTACAGAGCCAGACCAGGTCACTTGTCCTGCAGAATGCCCCGCATTCGGGATTTGGCTAGTTGCCCCCTTGGGTGACATTTAGCCTGTTCCTCTCTTCCTCTTACTTCCTGAAGCCTGGCAGTTTGATCTAGAGGCTTGATTAGATTCAAGTTCAATTACTTTGTGTGTGTTTGTTTGTTTACCTCACTCTATTTAAACGCCTTCCTATTAATACAAACCCCACCTCCCCACGGTCTGGGAGGCCCACGTGGTCTGGCTCTGCCTCCAACCAGCCTCACTTTTCCTCTCCTCTCTCTCCTGATACCTCTGGCATTCTTTTATTTCTTCTTTGATCAGGCTCCTGACAGCACACATACCTTTTTCCCTGCTGAGAAGGTTCTTCCCTTCTCTCTGGGCCTCACACCCCCAGCTCCTTAGAGAAAGCACCTCTGGTGTCCTCTTGACCAGGTCAAATCTTCCCACTAACAGTTCCCACAGCATCAGGCCATTCTCCTCTGCAGCCTTATCACAGTTGTCATTTTCCATCTATTTGTATGATTTTTTGATAGTATCTATATCTTTCTCTTCCTCAACAAACTATAAGCTTCACGAAGAAAACCACAGTGTTTGACACACAAATGTTTCTGGAAAGTAATGAATTAATTTAAAACAGATACATGCAGGGCTTCCCTGGTGGCGCAGTGGTTGAGAATCCGCCTGCCGATGCAGGGGATACGGGTTCGTGCCCCGGTCCGGGAAGATCCCACGTGCCGCGGAGCGGCTGGGCCCGTGAGCCGTGGCCGCTGCGCCTGCGCGTCCGGAGCCTGTGCTCCGCGGCGGGAGAGGCCACAGCAGTGAGAGGCCCGCATACCGCAAAAAAAAAAAAAAAAAAAAAACAAAAAAAAACACATACATGCAAATACCTATACACCCTCCCCAGTTCAATCTAATTTACTTCTTTAGGGCTCACAATAAGTTTTTTTCATCTTTTATTGACAGCAAAGCAGCTACAGGTTCTTTTTGCTAGCTTTAGCTCACGTACCCTGAAAGCCCACTTCATATCCTATTTGTAGGCCCTCCAATTGCAGCGTAAAGTAGATGTTAGCGTCCCATTTTATAGGTGAGGCAACGAAAGCTCAGAGAGATTAAGTAACTCATCCAACATCACCAAGCTAGACCCTCATTGAGGACGATTATCCTCTATTCTTTTAACAATCCTTTGTGTTTGTTTGTAGCCTCATTTTCAGATAGGGTGACCGACTGTCCTGGTTTGCCTGGGGCTGAGGTGGCACTTTCCAGCACGTGGCACTTTCAGTGCTAAAACCAAGAGAGACCTGGGCAAACCAAGACAAGTTGGTCATCCTATTTACTCTCACTTACCTGAGGCCTAGGTCACTCCGTTAATTAACAGTGGTCTTAAAGTCCCATCCTACATCTGTCAACCTGTTACAGCCTCTACCATGCCACAGCATTACAGCTGGTTGTTAGTTTGTAATTATAAAAGTGGGATCTCCAAAACTCTTGACCACTACCCTAATTTGACATTGAATTTTTTGTTCCAGAGAAGAACTCCAACTGGGAAATTTTCCCAGGTTTTCACTTTGGAATTTAAAGGATTTCGACATTTCATCAGAAGGATTATACCCTTATGCGTGATTCTAAACCTCCCTTCTTCAGAGCCAATGGCATGACACTCAGCTGTATTCTCAAAAGATACCAAATATTGCAAATATAGATTTGTCACAATAAAATATCAAACTCTAATGTAATTAGACTTAAGCATGGTACTCAGTCATCCTCAACTGCTTCCCTACATCTTGACATGGTGTAAAAGGACTCAGGAGGAAATTTACTTATGACAATTAACCAAATCTGTTCATTCGTTTCCAGTTTTATCCTAATTACAACGCATTCACTACATGCCTTAGCCCAAACAGCAAACAACAGTATTAATGAGAGGATAATTCCTACAATTGGGGGAAAATTGTACCAACAAATCGGAATGCCTGCTAAATCTCTGGTAACATTCAAGCACTCTTCACCAGACTTATCAAAACAGCAAATCAAGCGACTACTTAAAAAGTAGTTCAGTGCAAAGAGCCGTACCCATCAGAATATTCATTCACTTTGAAAAGTAACACTCAGTGAAACAGCTTTTAATCAGTTCTAGGACACTCTAACCTCAGGGGTTTCTGGGAAAGCGATGTCTTTATTGTGCTTTTATGAGATCACTGAGCTTCCCAACTGAGTTTGAAATCCATTTACTGCACAAGGCCTGTCTAAAGATCAAACGCCAGGTAACATCTTCAGCCAAGAACAATTAGCAACCTCAGTGCTTTTGTAAGGTTTAAGGGATATGTTCAGTCTTTATTAAAAACACTTGGGCACCTCAGGGGGGGATATTCTAGGTGCTCAGAATCCCATAGGGATGAGAGACCCATACGTAGAGATCATGACAAGGAGCCAGACCCAACCAACATTTTCATGAGCAGATACATTAAACAGGTTTATAAAACATAATTACAGTGATCACAACAAAATTAATTTATATTAATTAAACAGTTAATAAAGAAAATAGAAAAATAAGTTATATGCCAAGCACTGAACCAATGAAAGTAGTGTCAATAAAAAATAATAATAATCAATAGTCAATCTAAGAAAGAAATGGAAAATTTTATTCGAGCCAACCTGAGGGTTATAACCCAAGAGACAGTCTTTCAGAAAAGCTCTGACTCCCACCATTAGAGGTCATAATTATATATAAGTTTTGTGCGTGTGTGTGTGAAATTAAGTTTTATTCAGGGTCTTACTGAGGACTATAGCCTGGGAGACAGCTCTGAGGAACTGCTCTGAAGAGGGAGAGGAGATGCTAGTTTATACATGATTTTTTTTTTTTTTTTTTGGCTAGGAAGTACATGCAGTCAAGCATACATCTTGGTAAAAGATTAGTGCTCATCAGAAGGAACAAACACCTCAGTTTGGTGATTTTAGTGCTTTTCTGTGTATGAGCAGATGCAAGAAGCTGGGGGTCATTGAAATTCTTCTTGAGATACACATCTAACTATCTAAGGGCCTGTTTATCCAGAGCACAGAGTACCCCATCCTAAATTCCTCTCAGGGTGCACTGTTGGTGGGTGACTGCAGTGGGTTGTGACTTAGTCCTTATAGAACTGGGTGGTAAGCAATGCTCTTTTGTTCTTTTTAATTTTTTTTTAACATCTTTATTGGAGTATAATTGCTTTACAATGGTGCGTTAGTTTCTGCTGTATAACAAAGTGAATCAGCTTTACTGTATACATATATCCCCATATCCCCTCCCTCTTGCGTCTCCCTCCCACCCTCCCTATCCCACCCCTCTAGGTGGTCGCAAAGCACCGAGCTGATCTCCCTGTGCTATGCGGCTGCTTCCCACTAGCTATCTATTTTACGTTTGGTAGCGTATATATGTCCATACCACTCTCTCACTTCGTCCCAGCTTACCCTTCCCCCTCCCCGTATCCTCAAGTCCATTCTCTAGTAGGTCTGCGTCTTTATTCCCGTCTTGCCCCTAGGTTCTTCATCACCTTTTTTTTTTTTCAGATTCCGTATATATGTGTTAGCATACGGTATTTGTTTTTCTCTTTCTGACTTACTTCACTCTGTATGACAGACTCTAGGTCCATCCACCTCAGTACATATAACTCAATTTCATTCCTTTTTATGGCTGAGTAATATTCCATTGTATCTATGTGCCACATCTTCTTTATCCATTCATCATTTAGGTTGCTTCCATATCGTGGCTACTCTAAACAGTGCTGCAATGAACATTGTGGTACATGACTCTCTTTGAATTATGGTTTTCTCGGGGTATATGCCCAGTAGTGGGATTGCTGGGTAGTATGGTAGTTCTATTTTCCGTTTTTTAAGAAACCTCCATGCTGTTCTCCATAGTGGCTGTATCAATTTACATTCCCACCAACAGTGCAAGAGGGTTTCCTTTTCTCCACACCCTCTCCAGCATTTATTGTTTGTAGATTCTTTGATGATGGCCATTCTGACCGGTGTGAGATGATACCTCATTATAGTTTTGATTTGCATTTCTGTAATGATTAATGATGTTGAGCATTCTTTCATGTGTTTGTTGGCAATCTGTATATCTTCTTTGGAGAAATGTCTATTTAGGTCTTCTGCCCATTTTTGGATTGGGGTGTTTGTTTTTTTGATATTGAGCTGCCTGAGCTGCTTGTATATTTTGGAGATTAATCCTTTGTCAGTTGCTTCATTTGCAAATATTTTCTCCCATTCTGAGGGTTGTCTTTTCGTCTTGTTTATGGTTTCCTTTGTATACATAAGTTTTGAGACAAAGGATACGTCAAGGGATGTACTGACAGTATATACAACCCAGATATGCACTTACAACGCAAGTAGGGGATCAAGCGTCTTCATGACCCCTTAAAAGATTGAGAAGGAAGGTTATCTCCTAAGAAGTCATGACCCTTTATAAGATTAAGAAAGAATGTTATCTCCTAAGGAGGTCTGATTAATGCAGATGTACAATATACACTAAAGGGGAGGGAGGAGGTCCAAATGGGCAGAGAAAAATCTTATGTTTGAATTTTTCTTATCTTGCCATAAAATATGACTTTTATTTCATCAGTAGTTTACCTGATGTTCTCACTCAATCCTCAAATCAACAGAGAAGATCAGTACTATTATTAGCCATATATAATGATGCAGATAAATGCAGGGGTCAGAAAGCCATAGCTCATACTCTGAATCGGCCACCATCTAATTTTTTAAATAAAACTTTATTGTAACACAGCCATGCCCATTCACTTATGTATTGCCCATACCTGCTTTCCCAGGCTGATGGCAGAGTTGCGATAGAGACCATCTGGCTCAGAAAGCCTAAAATATTTACTGGTCCTTTACCGGAAGGTTCTCCAACCCCTAGACTAGACATATGAGGCTCAGAAGAGAAGATGTAAATGTATAATTACAAATTTGTTCCAGTTCTATAAAGGGAATGGAAAGAGACATTATGAGAAATTATGAAGACATCAGTAATACCGTTTGTTTAATGCAGAGATCTGTTTTTAAGGCCAGTAAGGGCATCCCTCAGAAGGGAGACTTGAGACTTTCTTTCAAAAGATGTTTCCTCTCCTGCTCTCCTCTACCCACTGCACCAGGGGAGCTTCATTCGCACTAATCTGTCTGAAGCCCCTGTACCTTTCCTAACTTCTCGCCATGCTTGCTCACTAGACTCCAGGGTCGATGATTTGGTGATTTGCTCTCAGACTTCTCTTCCCTCTCTTGGCTTCTCCAGTTTGGTATCTTCTCTGCTATTGACTCACTATCTCAATTCAGCAGGACCCCGACTCCGGTTTCAATCTATGCACCAGGGTTTGGTCTCAGCCTCAGAACTCACTCTTTCCTGACTCGGCCTCTCCCTCCCCATCCTGGTGCTGATGTCTCAGACGGCCACCGCTCCACTATGAGTGTCAACAGCGAACGTCAATCGCATGGACGTGTTTTTAAGTGTATTTTTTAAAAGAAGTTTAAATTTCATAAGTGATGCAATGAGTTCGTTCTGCTTATAAAAGTTCAAACATTGCAGACGAAACTAAACCACTTTAGCAACCATTCCTTGATCCATCCCACAACAACAAGAGGGGAGTAACACCCAACAGAGTGGCAAGAGACATCAAAGTTTGAAATACGAAGCGTTGGCAGACTATAGGCATGCGCTTTCTTTCACAGACTGCTAAGACAGGAGGGCATCTCGACAGAATCTATTAACATTTGAAATTTACAGATTCTATGTCCCAGCAAAACTGCTACTTGAGATTTAACGTAGAATAATATTCAAACGTGTTGACAAAGGAGCATACTCTCAGATGCGCACTGTGCGGTGTTTGTGGTAGTAAAAATAAACAACTTTCATATAATTTTAAAATGTGGCATAATTAATGGCATTGGCAAGATATAGTTACAGAAGCCATTTTGCTATTGATTCTTATTTTCAAGCCTTTTCTTGATCTTCATTCTTTTCACCAAGTCATTCATATTCAATGGTAAGGTAAATGCATTAAGTGAGGCAGGAGAAAGATTTAGAGGATTTCTCTTCTCTTCCCTTTGCCAAAAATAATGAATAGATAGGAAGTAAGTCTCAGAGAGAGAGTTTTTCAGAAAACTAATGGTGATATTAGTAATCTGAAGTCAAAGAGGTGACTCATAGTGAAGACGAAACAGGTCAGAAAGCCCAGAACAGATGTGGTACGTTGTAGATAATCCACAAATATTTAACACGTTGGGACCTAATTCAGTTTTTCCAATATCCACATTGTATCTTTGCTCTGGTTATGGGAACTCCACCCAAATATCATCTTCTCCATGAGGTTTAAAACTTATTATTGCTGGATTTAGCTATGAAGGACAACACTTGAGTTGCATCCAAATAAAAGATAAGTGTGACCGACATGCTCTCTCATTTTCAGTGGGTTCACCGGTAGACCTTTGATTCCAGCTTTCCTGCTGTTTTGCTTTTGTTTGTTAAAACATTCAAATGACTTACGTTAAGCTAGGATAACTAGGATAACAGGCAGGCCTGTCCTTCCTGGGGTGATCGGCGAGACATGGAAATGGAGCTCCTACAGAAGGGCGTCAGGTCAGCTTTCCTTGCTCCCTGGCCCAGCATGACTGAGGGTGCAGGCCGGTCACTCTGTACCAGCTCGCCAGCCTCTATGAGAGGCTGGGGAGGCCTGGAACAGCCAGAAGTGCCTCCCTTGGCTGACCACGCCCCCAGGGCAATCATGTCAATGTATATATATATATATTCCATATAATAGACCACAGGAGAGAAATAACACATATATGGACATATATTATTACTTCTCCTAGGTTTATTATTGAGTGGGGAAAAAATAAGTTCCAAGACAATATAAACAACTTTTTTCAATTCTATGGATATAAACATATACATAAACAAACTTTTTAAAATAAATTTACTAACAGGACTAAGGTGACAAAATCAGTAACTACTAAAGCTGGCTTTAAAATCTACGCAATCTCACCCTAGACTCTTTGCTCTTAACCGTCACTGTTTTACATCTTCCCACCCCTAGGAAGGCGCATCAGCTCAGAATAAGAAAGCCCAGGAGGGGTGTGCAGGGCAGAGGTCAGATGATCAAAGGCGTCACCCTGAGCTTCAACAGAAAAGGTGGTTTGAAAGCTAGACTCAGGAAGAATCAAAAATTTACACGAAGGTGTTTGTATGTTGTTTATTAGCAAGATGGAGCCACTAAAGACTTAATGAATCAGGCTGTGCTATAAATCCTGTGCTTCAAGAAGATTAATCTGGTACAATGGTCTGGAGAGGAGAGGAGATGAGAGGAGAGAAAGAAGTTCTCTATTAAAATAGCCCAAGCATGACGTGATAAGGGCTTAAACTTGCTGGCAGAAAAAAAGAAAATCTAAGTTGGAGATTGCTGACAAAGAACACCTCTCCTCCCTATTTTATTTTGCGTTTCTGCTGCAAGTCTGTATTTTTCCTTCCACACTACACAGAGCTCTTCCCCTCCCTCTTTTGGAATGTATCCATCCTAAATCCCTTCCACTGTATCCAAACTCTGTTGCACTTAACATTAAGCCTTGGTGCAATCATACATTTTGATTACTGAGAAACAGTCTCAAAGGCTCCAGAGCCAAAGTAAATTGGTGATTCACAGCAAGGAGCATTAAGGTTAATTACCTAATAATTTACTACAGTGAATGTATCTGGAGACATTTTGATTTTTACTAATTGTGATGTTAAACAAAGTAAACAACGCTTTGCTTCACATTCCAGCTGTGGAAGAGGCATCAAGGGGAAACTTTCCTGGGATCTATAGCCCCTTGCTTTACCCCTGAGCTCAGGCCACTCGATGGGAAGTTGGAAAGACCGATGGTTTTGCAGACCCCATGTATTGGTTTAGTAAAGATTTCTCTTAATACGACTGTGCACTGACCCACCTTTGCTGCAACGCTGAGTGTGCCATTCAGAGAACCCAGGCACCAGCGATGCTAATGGGATTTGAGCAGCACTGTTCGCACGGGTCACCCTCTGCACTGGGGTGGGGGAAGTGGGGGGAGGAAAGGGGTAGGGTGGTAATGTTAGAACAGGGACAGAATGAAATGGCTAGGAATGCAGTCAAACCCAGACTCAAAACCCAGCTTCTCCAACTGCTAGCTGAGTGGGCTTCAGCAAGTGAGTTAACCCCTCAAAGCATCTGCCTCTTCATCTAACCAAGGACTATCAGTACTACTCTATGGAATTGTTATGAGAACGAAATGTAATGCTCACACGAGGCATCTGAGATTTTTGCAAACCCGATACCCATTCCCACTCCCCCGACCTTGTACAGAATTGGCTTTTCCTCTCTCAGTCCAAGTGATCTGAACGGCTACTGATTCCTCCTCTCCAGCTTCAAGGACAGACACTTGACTGGGCCTGGCCAGTCGCAGTAACTCATCTCCTGATCATAGTCAGTCAGTTAAGGATGGACATGTCACCCAATCCGGAGCAATCAGGACAAATAAGGCCCAACTCAAGTTATTTTACTTTTCAGGGAAAGAGGGACGCTCAGTTTAAATTACTAAAAGAATAGGACATCAGCTCAGAACAGATGGCAGCCATATTACTACCCCAAGAAGAGAACCTAACGAAGAAGAAGGCCGACCAGAGGAACACAGACCAAAATCCTTAAGCGTGGAAGACTGGGTCCTTGCAATACTGTTTAAGCTCCTAGATCCAACCATGCCAGAAGATGGAATATAATGGAATGATTTGTTTCATAAATTACCTTTTTGCTCATGGAAGTTTAGGTAAGCCTTTTGGATCTTGCAATCCAAAGAGTTCTAGTACCTTAAGTAAAGCTTTAACATACATTGTGATACAGAGAAGGCACTTAAAAACTACTTATTATTTTTGAAGGCTCCATACTCATCCCAATTCTCAAGTCATGTTTATTTTCCAAATTACCAAAAATCCATAAAAAGGGGATCCATTTCCTAGTTTCTGATGTGGTACAAAATAAAACAAAAGTTCCTGATTTAGATCTCTTTGAACTAATAGAAAGGCCCAGAGATGTTTCAAGCAGTAGCAATTCTGAGGGAACGTGCGGGGAGAGGGATAAAAAGAAACAAAGGACTTTGGCCTTTTGGTCAGATGCCTGGTGACCTGGATGCCGTTCTGTCCCGGTGACGTGCTTAACCATCCCTGGGACAGAATTTAATCTCCTTGAGGTCACGGACTTTGTTCACTGACACCATCACAGGATAGAGCTTTGCATATTTGGTACTTCTTACGTTTCAGATCTCATTCATATTGTTGGATCCGTGACAACCCACAGGTCACACACCATCTGATCAAGGTATTATTCATAGCTCCGCTTTCCAGGTAAGAAAGCCAAAGCTGTAAGAGATTAAGGGACACAAAAAAAGTGTCATGCCACGTCCTTCGGGAGAGAGCAAGGATCTGAATTCAGAATCTAGGGAGTGTGACTCCCAAGTCCCTTCTTCTCCAAAACTATAAGTGGTTGTCACAGGACCATGCAGGGAGGTGACAGGGTGCAGTGGGTCAGTTCTGGCCCCCTGGCTTCAAGTATCACTCACCTCACTAATGGCTGAAGGTTTAGATAAGATGATGGACACACCTAACACATCTAACACCAAGCCCAGAACAAAGGAAGAGTCTGGCAAATGCTTGCTAGATTTGAATCTGCGGGCACAGTTCACTCTTCCGAGAAAAAGCATTGACTGGAAAGTTCTTCCTGGAAGACTCGCGTGGATATGTCAAGGATGCTCTCGGCAGCCTGTCTGTATGAACAAAGAGTCAAAAGCAATCTAAAGATCTGCCAAGAGACAGCCATGCAAAAGAAAGTGCATCTCTACAATACAGAATTCTACCTAACAATTAAAAAATGTCATGCAACTCAATATGCCCCGACACAGCAAGGTCTGTCGATAAGACATATTTTGGGCAGACAAAAAGTGACAATTAGGGGCTTCCCTGGTGGCGCAGTGGTTGAGAATCCGCCTGCCGATGCAGGAGACACGGGTTCGTGCCCTGGTCCGGGAAGATCCCACATGCCGCGGAGCAACTAAGCCCGTGAGCCATGGCCGCTAGGCCTGTGCGTCCGGAGCCTGTGCTCCGCAACGGAAGAGGCCACAACAGTGAGAGGCCCGCATACCGCAAAAAAAAAAAAAAAAAAAAAAAAGTGACAATTATATGTGTAAACAAATAAGCCAGGGCTTCCCTGGTGGCACGGTGGTTAAGAATCTGCCTGCCGGTGCAGGGGACGTGGGTTCGATCCCTGGGCCAGGAAGATCCGACATGCTGTGGAGCAACTAAGCCCGTGCACCACAACTACTGAGCCTGTGCTCTAGAGCCCATGAGCCACAACTACTGAGCCCTTGTGCCACAACTACTGAAGCCCGCGCGCCTAGAGCTTGTGCTCTGCGACAAGAAGCCCACGCACCACAACGAAGAGTAGCCCCAGTTCTCCGCCCGCGTGACAACGAAGACCCAACGCAGCCAAAAATAAATTAATGAATGAAAAAAAAAAAGAATAAACCAAAATATATTTCCGAAGAAAACACGTGTCTCTTTCCAAAGAATACACATGGGAATGCACTTGAAAAAGCGGCTTAAGGACACACATAAAACCCACGGTTTAAGTACTGAATTGAGTGCAGGGGTCAGAAAAGAAAGTAGGGACTTCCCTGGTAGTGCAATAGTTAAGACTCCGAGCTCCCAATGCAAGGGGACCGGGTTCAATCCCTGGTCCAGGAACTAGATCCCACATGCATGCCACAATGAAGAGTCTGCATGTCACAGCTAAGGAACCAGCGAGCCACAACTAAGGAGCCCACCTGCCACAACTAAGACCCAACGCAACCAAATAAATAAATATTTTTTAAATAAATAAATAAAACATATATCAAATAATTTAAAAAAAGAAACTAGCCATATTTACTACATTTTCATTTTTTACAATGAAACTTTGGTCATGAATTACTTATGCGATTACAAATTCACAATAAGGAAACACTTAAGGCAAATGAAAGTAACCAGAGATTGCTTTTAGCTAAAAGTAACCTGTTTGATCTACTCGGTGCTAAAATAAACAGGAATAAATAGGGAAAAGACACATTCAACCACTTTCTGAGGTATCAACAAAAGGGTGAGAAACAAGCTGATCGATGGAATTTCTCCTTTATTTTCCCCTTTAAAAATTTTCCTTATTTATTTATTTATTTTGCATTTAAGTGGCTGTGCCCCATATACACAGTGCAATTATCTTCCCTCAAAATATCATCACTCAGTTGAATGATCTTGCGGCATAAAAAACAGCTTTGGCACAGTCGTTGCATATTGTTGGGAAAATTACCATCAACTTTCTTTTCTCTTCAAATAAAACTCTTCTCAATGACACTGATGAGTTCTATTGTCTTTTATCTAATACCTTAATCCAGTTTAAATCCACAGTCTGCATAAAGTCCTTGAAGTGTGACACTAATTGTGGAAATATTCTTAGGAGATAGAGGGTTGCATCCAAAATATGATTCTGCTGGACTCGCCCCATGTGGACGATTGCAGATTCCCCCCGGTCACGCCAACCAACAGGTTTTCGGCTGCCTCTGCCTGCAGAGAGATCCGCCTCATAAACCCTGCTGCGTGCTACACGAGCTTCGACTCTCATAGACCCTGCTTCTGTAGCCCTGAAGCACATGGAACAGTCTGCAGACATATAAGTGGCTCCACACCCACATGGCAGCTTATTCTGTCCTCTTGGTTGACTTTTGCCCATTCTGTGGCTTTCAGATACCATCTCTTGGCGACACAAATTCATTCTTTTCGTCCAGATCTCCTTTTCTGAGCTCTAGATTCAGAAAACCAACACGCCCTCGACATCTTTACTTTGCTGACGCATCTGCATCTTCAACTTAACATGTCCAAAGTGAAAACTGATTTCTCTCTCCTAAGTCTCTCCACTAGCTTCCTCCGCCTTAGCAAGCGACCCCAACATTCAGAAGGCAGTAATATGGGAATCACTGTCCCCTACGCATTCTCCACATTCATCAGCCCTAGTGGTCTGACCTCCAAAGTTTCTCCCAAATCCATCCACTTTCCTTTACCTGCACAGTCACCAGCCTGATGGGAGCCAACATCACCTCTCACCTGGTCTGTGACAGTGCCTTCCTCACCTGTCCCCCCCATGTCATCCTCGCTCCCCTATTTTTCACAATATTACTCCCCTGCTTTTAATCCTGCAATGGCTTTCCACTACACTTAGATCAAAACCCTTACTCCTCGTGCATCAGCAGGACTAGAGCCCGAGTAACTCCCAAATCTCACCATACATCCCTCCCCTACCATCAGCATATGGACCGTCTATAATGTCCTAGAAAACAACCTCTTTCCCATCTCGTTTCCTTTCTTGTGGATTTTTGCATCCTTGACTCCTTTGTGCCCTTCAGGTCTTGGCTTCAATATCACCTCCAGGGCATCCCCGGTGGCGCAGTGGTCGAGAGTCTGCCTGCCGATGCAGGGGACACGGGTTCGTGCCCCGGTCCGGGAAGACCCCACGTACCGCGGAGCGGCTGGGCCCGTGAGCCATGGCCGCTGAGCCTGCGCGTCCGGAGCCTGTGCTCCGCGACGGGAGAGGCCACAACAGTGAGAGGCCCACATATCACACACACACACAAAAAAAAAAAAAAAAAAAAAAAAAAAAAAAAAAACCACCTAGAACAATGGCCTCACAATCCTGAAGTAAAATGTAAAAAATAAAAAGCCCATTTGCTTGACAAATAGCAGGACATTTTATTATCTCTCTACTACCTCCCGTACCAAGGAGTTCGGGTAATTTCCCAGGTCAGCTCAGAACTGGAGTGAGATGGAGAAGGGGGGTGGGGGAGGGAAGCTTTTTCTGAGAAACAGGCTGGTACCATCTCTGCCCTTTGTCCAAAGCGTCCTCCTCTCCCACCTTGTCCTTTGCCAGGTCTAGTCATTTGGGGATCAGGTAGCATCTTTCCATAATCAGTGACAAATCAGGACTTTGCAAGACAGCCGGTGTCCCACACTAAGCCTCAGAAATCTTAGTAGCTCGGGGCAAACAGATGTTCCTCACCATTCCTACCTTGCTTACCGAGGGCTATAACTGGTAAAAGGTCTTGGGCATGTTCGCTTAACAGATGTATCCTAATGCAAATTAACTTGGAAAGAATGGGGGAAAATAAATAAGAAATGCAAATGTTTAGCCATTCAGATTTTTCTATCTTAATAACACACTCCAGGAACTCATGGGGGACGGAGCAAAGTTTGAACATTGCTTATCAATTCTGAGCTCACGGCCAGTGTTCTTTTCACGCTAGACCTTCTGGTGATTAATAACAGTATAGACCAAAAAATTGAGGGAATGAAGAGAGAAAATTTGAACTGAGGGCGGAAGCCCTAAGTTCTGTGTACTCAAAGGACAATAAGGGGCCAAGCTGGCTCCATACAGGTAAACTGGGAGAGAGGCAGCCTGTTTGGAGGGTTGTGTGAGACAACTGGACTGAAGCTGTGTCTGCACGGCCAAGCACGATGTTGTGACTCTGACTGTTTGCTTCCTTGGGCTCGTAGGACTGTTGGAAATTACAGAAGGGGATAAATTCCACCCCAGCCGCTTCTTGGCACTGCCGATGATGAAGAAAGAAGAGACAGCTGTAACTAAGCTGAAGATGGACTTTGGAGTTGTGGGAAGGGAGGGCTGGAGACCCCAGCTAGAGGACAAGAGCAGGTGAAAGCCTAGAAAACGATGGTTAACAGTAGCAAGTAAAGAGAGATACAAGATGCCCTCCGAGGGGGAATTCACTTAAATGCAGTGACCGGATACATTTAGGAGGTGATGGAGATGAGCGTGTCGGAAATCCTCCAAGGCTGCAGGAGCTGCAGGTGTACATCAGGGAAGTACACCTGGGAAGTCAAGAGGAGACACAGGCTGGGGCGGGGCAGGGGGGACGACATGATGATGAATTTGTTTTTCTACCTGCTAAATTTAAGGTAACAGTGGGATATACAGTTGAAAGTGCCTGGTAGGTTATTGGAGATATAGGAGCCAGGTCCAAATACAGTGTATGTTAAAACAGCACGGGCTGGAAAACTCACCTAAAATATACAGGAACTGCAGTGCTTTGCTAAAATCTCTGAAGCTTATAAATTGTCTGTTCTCAGTTCTTTGTGATGCCCTGAATTATAGATATATAGTACCCAAGGCTCATGATACCTAAGTCTTTCTAAACAAATAGCTATGAGTGCAAAGAATTGCAGGGTCTGGAAACACTCCAGTTCAGTGTGGATTTTGGACATCTGTCTCCTACATTTTTGATTCTTACCATATCTGGGTACCACTACGTATCCATCCATAGCAATATAACGCCTGTATACTGTCATTAATTTCTCATCCCTTTGTAAATCAACAGTGGGTTTTTTACCTAAATAAATTTAATTTACAAAGTCGTACTGCTATAAGTAAAAAAATAGTATCACTTGTTATAAATAGAATACAACTGTAAAAAGAGAGTTAATGGTTTAACACACCGTTCCGAGAGAGGCATTGAATTTAGCTGTTGCACAGTAGACATTTGTCATTTTTTTCATACTCTGAATGTATGAAATTCAGAGCCTCTGAATGTCCTTGTTTTATGGGGAAGTCCAAACCGCAGGGTCTTGACTTCCGAGATGGATGCTGAAGAAGGATACATAGGCCTCTCCTCATCTCCTGGCAAATCACTTAGACTTAGCTAATCAGATGCTCTGGCTCATGACTCCGAAACTTAAAAGAAAAGAATCAAGGACAAAGGGCTAGTTGTAATGAATTCCCATGGAGGGGCCCACGCAGGGGTGGCTGGTATACTGCAAAACACCACACATGGTGCCCACACGGCCAACTCCCATGACATTTTCTCATGTAATTTCTCAGATTTCCTTTGGTTGTTGATATAGTGGGTTGAAAAGTATCTCCCCCAAATTCAGGTCCACTTGGAACCTCAGAATGTAACATTATTTGGGACTATGGCCTTGCAGATTAAGGATCTCCAAGAAGAGATCCTGGATGTGGGGTGAGCTTTAAATCCAATGATGGGAGTCCTTATAAGAAGAGAGAAGAACGCAGAAACACACAGAGGAAAAGATGCTGTGAAGACGGAGACGGAGACTGAAGTGGTGCTTTGATAAGCCAAGGACTGTCCGAGCCTCCAGAAGCTGGAAGAGGCAAGAAAGAATTCGGCCCCAGAGGCTTTGGAGGGAGTGTGACCCCGCCGGTGCCTTGATTTCAGATTTATAGCCTCCAACTACGAGAGAACCAATTTCTATTGTTTTCAGCCACCAGATGTGTGGTTGCTGTTACAGCAGCCCTAGGAAACTAATACGCTGGGTTTGGGGATGTCTCTTACGATGATATGAATTTCCCTATATCTGAGTTATACCTTGGATCCAAATACCTACTCATCCTGTTAGTAATTAACATCTTCTGGCCTTGTGCTCTCACCTTCTACTCAATTTCTTTTCCTAAGCGGCTTCTGTTATTTGCAACCAAGAACCAGGTTGAAATGCCTGCCAAAGTGTCTAAGAAGCCAGAGATCCAGTTTTGGTTGAAATGAAGGTAGCAACAGTTAGGGAGGGGTTAACGGCATAATAGCACCAAACTGAGACTTTCTCTTTGGGGCAATTAGAAAGACTGAAAGCAATGGAAAAGTAAATAACCTTTTGTGATTTAATCTTAATTTGATGCCCTGTTTCTGTCCTGCCTGAAGTCATCTAATGTAACACTGACGATATGTCCCATATCTTCAGAAATACTGATTTAGTAAAAGGTCCTGACTTTACAAATGGAGAGACTGAGTGTTGGTAAAGCAAAATAAAAGGACTTGCATACAGTCCTACAAACAAACCAGTAGAAGAGGCAAATCCATGACCCTGTTGTTCTTCTATGTTTTCTCATTCTACACCCACCCCACACTTTTAGCACACTACACATCTCTTCTTAAGGATCGTATTAACCATACTTCCGCCTCTTGTAAACTTGAGGCTTGAACATCTGCCCTACATGCAGATGTTGGACACACCTTGTTCTGGTCCTATAATAGGCCTGAGTCACCTTGCCTTGGCCTCCTGCTTCCCTCACCATCACCCACCAGCGCATCTTTCAAATGCAATCCAACCAATCTGGAGTTTCTAGCCCCCTCCCTTATCAGGCTCTCACATTCCAGGCCACTATCCCCCTGTCCTAATCACCCCAGGGCCAGGTACTAGACAACCAGGGACGGCCCCTCTGCCTCCAAAGTCTGCTGAAATTACTCAAACTAGCCAGTCCTAACTTGTTTATCCTGCCTGGCCTGGTCTTCCCTTAGAGACCACAATAAAGGCCACAGTTTCCCTTTCTCCTCTGCCTCTGATAAGCCCCAGTCTTCCCAGTGTGGCCCCCCAAGGCATGGTGTGGCCCTCCCCTTCCTGGGAACAGTAAGGAATAAGGAACAAACTGTCTTTTCAATGGCAATCGTCTCCTGATCTGCTGACCTTTACTATGTCTCACATTTTCTATATTTTGAAACAAGGCTCTCACCAAGGAAGTGTGTGCCTTCAGCCACCGTAACTGGGACAATTCCAATAACCCTGAAGACTGTTGGGGTCTGTTAAGATAAAATCTACTTCTTGGGCTTCCCTGGTGGCGCAGTGGTTGAGAGTCCGCCTGCCGATGCAGGAGACGCGGGTTCGTGCCCCGGTCCGGGAAGATCCCACGTGCCGCGGAGCGGCTGGGCCCGTGAGCCATGGCCGCTGAGGCTGTGCGTCCGGAGCCTGTGCTCCGCAACGGGAGAGGCCACAACAGCGAGAGGCCTGCGTACCACAAAAAAAAAAAAAAAAAATCTACTTCTTTTACTATTGTTCCATTTTCAAGGGAGGCACAGGATAGCTGGTGCATCCTTTATACACCGTGTTTTAGCACTAAAGTAAAAACTTGAGTTCTAGGGAAGCAGGATAACTACGGAGGCAGCCTGTGTTGTTTAAATCCAGCCTTCACCACTAACTAGTTGTGGCAACCTGGTCAGCGATTAACCCTGCTGACCCCAGTTTTCCATCTACAAAATATCCATACTGGCAGTACCATACCCCCCCCCCCAGCGTTCTTATGAGGATTTCAGGACCTCATACAATCAACACACAGAGTGCACTGCCAGACAAGGGTAAAAAGATCGCTAGGCTCAATAGATCTAAACTCCTAATTAGTTGCACGGCTTCCATGAATTCACGTCAGAAGCGATGTCCCCAAAACACCATGCTCCTGGTGGCCTGCACTTGGTAGGAACTTGATATATGTCTGTTTACTGCCAAACAAGAATCCATCTACCGTAGCAACCATTTATTGAGCACCTTCGATATACCAATAAATATGCCTATGCCTGGCATACGCAATGAAGATATAAAAATAACTAAATTCATTCTGTGCCTTTACGTATCCAAACCTAGGTTATTTCCAACTCAGGAATCTGTTAAAATTTCAAGAGAGAACTCCCCTGACTTGAAGAGAATCTCTCACCTTCCCAAAAGAAAAGAAAAAAAAAAGATTTCATTTCACTTTCTCTTTTATACTCAAGCAGAAATCATGATTTGTTAATGGCTCTTGATAAAAGAGTACAGTCCATGTCACTAGAACTGCAGAAATCATGGTGACCACAAAACAGTCCGACTGTCTTATGTCCGCTCAAAGGTCCCAAGAACTCATGATAACTGTGCAATGGTTTAACACCCAGTTCTGAAAAGAAAGGCTATTTTCCCAACATATTTTACAGGAACATCCTTCAAAAGTGATTCATTCTTGGTTGGAACACTTTGGCATGTTTGGGGATCATTTATCAAGTGTGTCTACAACAAAGGTCCCTCTCCAAACTTGGGATGTGTGAAAACAGCCCTTAACATGATAAAAATAATTCTAACCACCAACGCTGGCAGACAGACCCTAGACAGTCAGCCAGAGGTCAAAGCAGACAAAGCAACCGTGAAGGGGGCTCAGGCCGGGGCTCCAGGGATGATCTCGTTCTTCAAAGGAGCACATGGCTTGCTTGTTCACCGCTGCTGAAAACACCATCGTTACAGCAGGGTTCTTTCCGCTTTCTGTTTTGAACCTAATTAAAATGCAGACTATGAACCCTGATTTGGGGAGACAATTACCCAAGAGTCTCTTGCATTTCTTCCTGGCTTGTGAGCAGAGACGCTGCCTGCCTTCGCAACAGACTATTCTTTCATGAATTCTGTGCGACAGGCTGCCTTGGGAGAGAGACGGGATGTCACCTTACAGAGCAATGGGAAGATGTGTTTACTGTCCATAATAATAAAGATAACGTTTCCCTCTGGGGGAGAGGGTAGGTATTGCCCATTATAAAAGATGTGGGGTTCCCTAAACTTGGGGTTCCTCTCTTGTAACACAACCCACAGGTGGATACGTGTGCAGACGTCACCCAGCCCTTCTTGTCTTTCCCTGTGGGAATTAGAGCTCCGGGAGCCACAGCACAAATGCTGGCACTCGGGCTATATTGCCATGACTGTGAGTAGTAAGTTGCCCTTTGTCTCTGGCCCAAGAGTCTTGTGTCTTCAACAACGTCCAAAAAACTGTGGCAGGCCCCTTGTTAGCCTGCACGAAGGGGGAGAGCTCTGCTCCCACGTAGTCCTGGACATCTGCCATATCATGAATATGCCTTTATCAGTCAGAATCTTTATCAAAAGGCCCTCTGAAGTCTCCTCATGCTTATACTATAAATAAAATAACATGCTGCCTATATGGAAATAACTTCAAGACAAGTCACCTCAAGCCCTTTTTGAGGTGACCTCTTCCTCCCCCCTCTCTCCTCTACAGAAACTCAGAGATCCACTGCCCTATGTAACTCAGCTACCCCAAACCGAGGGAAATTCCAGAGTGCTGAAGACCTAGAAATTGGGGGAGACGGTGCAGAAAAAGAAAAATGACAGAGATTATTCCAACATCTTGGCAATTTTGTCAAGAGTCAGCCCTACCAAATATTATCATTTAATTCAGAGTTGTGAGATCCCAAGATTTAGTTTATGAATGCATCTCTGCTAAGAGTAAAGAAGAAAGGACAACCTTAAACCTTTTGTCTCCCTTTTTTATTTCAGAACAAACTAATTACCATAATTAATCATCATGCTTAAATATTCTATCGGAATACTAAGGGTTAGCAAACTATGGCTCACTGACCAAATCTAACCCACTGCCTGATTTTGTAAATAAAGTTTTATTGGAACACCAGCAGGCCCATTCATTTATCATTGTCTGTGGCTGCTTTTGTGCTACAACAGCAGAAGTAAAGCTGAGACAGCCTGGATGGCCCACAAAGCTTAAAACGGTTACTGTCTGAACCTTTACAGAAAAAGTTTGCCAACCCCTGGTAAATCCTAGCTTTCTTTCAGGTACCCTTGCTGCCTGAGTTATTTTCCTGAATAACAAATCAGGATCCTTCCTTACTGAAGGTCTCTGATGCCTTACAGGACGAAACCATGTTCCTTGCCCCCCACCTATGACCCACCTTTCTTCTCAGACTTCACCTGCCATTACACACACTTTACTCCTGAATTCCCATCATCCTGACCTTTCGTCTCCTGGGAGATCTCCTAGGATAGTGCCCAGCTCTGTACCTTTGCAGACAATATTCCCATCAGTTTCATCATCCATAAAATGGGACAATAACAACTGTGCCTCCCTTGTGGGGTTGATCTGAGAGCTAAAGAAATGCTTATTTGTAAAATACACAGAATTGTGCCTGAGACACAGGATCCACCAAGCATGGCTACTTGGGGATGGAACCTACATAGGTCACTGTTCCCCTTTGCCCTGACACCCTATAATAATAATAATAACTGGGACTTCCCTGGTGGTCCAGGGGTTAAGACTCTGCACCCCCAATGCAGGGGGCACAGGTTTGATCCCTGGTTGGGGAATTAAGATCCCGCATGCCACAGAGCGGGACCAAAAAATTAAATTAAATAAATAAATAAATAAAACTGAATCACTTTGCTGTACACCTGAAACTAACACAATGTTGTTGATCAACTACACTCCAATATAAAATAAAAAGTTTAGAAGAAAAGAATATGGCTTCTACATAAAAATGTAAGGTATAAGGACTAATGTACTGACCAAGAAGACAAGACTTAATATTAAAAAATAAAAATAATAATAACTAATATTTAGTATGTCCTCCCTATTATGAGGCATCTGCCCAAGCTTTCATATGCATTCTTTTAATTAACCCTGGTAAAACCCCAGGAGCTACTTAGTATTATTCCTGATTGATCCATGAGGAATACAGATAAGGACACACGACCAAGGTCACACAGCTAACAAGCCAGTATTTAGCTCACTTGGTTCTGGCTTTAGGTCAATGAATCAGTAAGTCAGTGAGTGAACAGACCCAAATAAAGCAATGCATGGGTAAACTATGAGGAAAGGCCCTGAGGTGGGAGGGGGCCTCTATCAATGAGCTGAAAATATTAATGGCCCCAGGGTACCCCTTCCCCTAAGACAGGTGGTTTTATATTACAAACTCATTGCACCCTTTTAAAATGATTCCCCAGAGAGTGTTCAGCCTATGTTTTCTTCTAAGAGTTTTATAGTGTCTGGCCTTACATCTAGGTCTTTAATCCATTTTGAGTTTGTTTTTGTGTATGGTGTTAGGAAGTGTTCTAATTTCATTCTTTTACATATAGCTGTCCAGTTTTCCCAGCTCCACTTACTGAAGAGGCTGCCTTTACTCCACTGTATATTCTTGCTTCCTTTGTCAAAGATAAGGTGACCATATGTGCGTGGGTTTATCTCTGGGCTCTCTATCCTGTTCCATTGATCTATATTTCTGTTTTTGTGCCAGTACCATACTGTCATGACTACTGTAGCTTTGTAGTATAGTCTGAAGTCAGGGAGCCTGATTCCTCCAGCTCTGTTTTTCTTTCTCAAGATTGCTTTGGTTATTCAGGGTCTTTTGTGTTTCCATAAGAACTGTAAATTTTTTTGTTCTAGTTCTGTGAAAAATGTCATTGGTAATTTGATAGGAATTGCATTGAATCTGTAGATTGCTTTGGGTAGTATAGCCATTTTCACAATATTGATTCTTCCAATCCAATAACATGGTATATCTTTCCATATGTTTGTATCATCTTTGATTTCTTTCATCAGTGTCTTATAGTTTTCTGCATACATGTCTTTTGCCTCCTTCACTCTTTGACATAAATCACAGCAAGATCTTTTTTGACCCACCTCCTAGAGTAATGGAAATAAAACCAAAAATAAACAAATGGGACCTAATGAAACTTAAAAGCTTTTGCACAGCAAAGGAAACCATAAACAAGACGAAAAGACAACCCTCAGAATGGGAGAAAATATTTTCAAATGAAGCAACTGACAAAGAATTAATCTCCAAAATATACAAGCAGCTCAATATATTAAAAAAAAAACAACAACGAAACAACCCAATCCAAAAACAGGCAGAAGACCTAAATAGACATTTATCCAAAGAAGACATACAGATTGCCAACAAACATGAAAAGATGCTCAACATCACTAATTATTAGAGAAATGCAAATCAAAGCCACAATGAGGTATCAACTCACACCGGTCAGAATGGCCATCATCAAAAAATCTACAAACAATAAATGCTGGAGAAACAAAAATGCTTGCACTGTTGGTGGGAATGTAAATTGATACAGCCACTATGGAGTACAGTATGGAGGTTCCTTAAAAAACTACAAATAGAACTACCATAGGAACCAGCAATCCCACTACTGGGCATATACCCTGAGAAAACCGTAATTCAAAAAGATACATCGGGCTTCCCTGGTGGTGCAGTGATTGAGAATCCACCTGCCGATGCAGGGGACACGGGTTCGTGCCCCGGTCCGGGAAGATCCCACATGCCACGGAGCGGCTGGGCCCGTGAGCCATGGCCACTGAGCCTGCGCGTCCAGAGCCTGTGCTCTGCAACGGGAGAGGCCACAACAGTGAGAGGCCCGCATACCACAAAAAAAAAAAAAAAAAAAAAAAAAGATACATGTACCACAATGTTCACTGCATCTCTATTTACAACTGCCAGGACATGGAAGCAACCTAAATGTCCATCAACAGAAGAATGGACAAAGAAGATATAGCACATATATACAATGGAATATTACTCAGCCATAAAAAAGAATGAAATTGAGTTATTTGTAATGAGGTGGATGGACCTAGAGTCTGTCATACAGAGTGCAGTAAGTCAGAAAGAGAAAAACAAATACCGTATGCTAATGCACATATATGGGATCTAAAAAAACGGTACTGATGAACCTAGTGGCAGGGCAGGAATAAAGATGCAGACGTAGAGAACGGACTTGAGGACACAGCAGGGGAATGGGAAGCTGGGACAAAGTGAGAGAGCAGCATTGACATATACACACTACCAAATGTAAAATGGATGGCTAGAGGAAAGCTGTTCCATAGCACAGGGAGATCAGCTCGGTGCTTTGTGACCAGCTCGAGGGGTGGGATAGGGAGGGTGGGAGGGAGGCTCAAGAGGGAGGGGATGTGGGGATATATGTATACTTACAGCTGATTCACTTTGTTGTACAACAGAAACTAACACAACATTGTAAAGCAACTATACTCCAATAAAGATATTAAAAAAAAAAAAAGATTCCCCAGGGCACTTTAGCTTAACCTTCGCTTTAGCTCCTTTATTAAGACATAACAAAACACCTAACCCAGATATTAGAGCCTTGCAAAAATGCTTCCCTCAGTCAGCCACTTGTGTGCACCTTCTCCCTTGCCTCCGTGCCTGACATTAAGGGGGAAATGCTAACCAAGGAAGGTCCAACCCAGCCAATGTTCACCAGTAAAAGGTGACCTATTAGGGGTAAAACAAAACTGCCTGGCTCCAAGAGACAGTCCTTGCATCCAGATCCACAATTAAAACTGAACTGTGCAATCTTTGTATTTAAAGGGAAATCGATGGCATTGACTGAATCCAATAAAGGCAGCCACATATGAATGCGTTACAGATCTCACTGCTGCAGAACATGGTTTTGAAATAAAACATATAAAAATGACTGTGTGTTTTACGGCCAAAGGTGATAACTGGGCTACCCAGTGGGGAAGCTAAAAAAGTACTCATTTTATCAAGGGAATGGGGTGCAACTACTTTGAATGAGGTCTTTGCTGGTGATCCTTCCTCTGCAAACCCTTCAGTTGCCAGTAATTTCCTCAAGGGTTTTATTTAACAGTGAGGATTTGAATGGATTCTCATCCCCTTTCCTGGGGTTGTACACAGCAGTCAACTAAATTAGTGTCAAAACCTTAAAAGACACCAAGGTAATCAGTTTAGGGGGATTGGGGCCACATGGGCTCCAGATCTGGTTTTCCTAGGCAATCTCGTAAGTCTCCAGTCAGCTGGGCTTCAGAATTACACCTTTTTTCCTTGGGAGGAAATTTCGTAGTGATGGTGAGGCTGACAGACTAGGGAATTATCTTTCAATTTTAGTAGAATCATTCCAGGCCGGCACTGAATTTCAGTCTTAATAGTTCTATCAGTCTCAGGTTAAGTCTCAATACTTAAAGGGGCATCCCACTCTCCAACACTGGTGTGTACACTGGGATATTTAAACACTACTCCCCAACGCTGGTGTACACTGGGATATTTAAACATTTGAGTTGCTATAAATTATGCATAAACAAAAATGTTAATGCCAAGCTTAAAATGTTGCATAAAGACTTATCCAAAGAATTTGCTTTTTTAAGAGTAGTGCAGATTTGGAAAAGTCTACCAAAGCTGCTTGGGAAATATTTATTCTCAAGCCATGATGTTCCTGGCAAACTTATATTTAAGAGAGAGACCCCCAGGAAGCCTCAGAGAAGAAATGGTTTTCCAGGGGAGCCATCAGGAGGGAATTTCAGGTTTATCTTAGTTTCAAGGAGGTGTGAGGCTTTTTTGTTGCTTATGCCTTCAAAATATAACCTGGCAGTATTTTCCTCTCACTATTAGGGTGTTCAGCACAAAGAGCATCTTTGAATCATGTAAAGGTACCCCCTTCTAGGTGGATCAGTTAGAAAAAGAGGTCCTCCTCCACCAGGAGTTCATGAAAGGTAGAGTGAGGGATGAATTTCAACCTCCCTAAGTTTCCCCCCTCTTTTGTAGAGAGCACAGTTGGTACCTGGCAGGACAGAAGTTACAGGTGGTCAGGAAAAGCTTCAGGGATAAGATCTGACATGGACAAAGAATCAAGTCATCTTGATATTGAGGGAAGAGTGTTGAAGGCAGAAGAAACAGCAGGTGCAAAGGTCCTGAGGCAGCACGCCCCATGTGTTCATGGTAGAGCAAAGAGGCAGAGGGGCTGGAGTGAAAGGGCCATCTTTCCTTCATTTCTGATTTTAATTCTAAATAAAATACAGATACTTTACTTTTAGTAGGTATAAGACCTAGCTGAATGCTACAGACCTGCTCTGGGGAGAGATCTTGTTCTTTAATAACCAAGAATGGAATAAAACCTTTTTGAAATCGTATGGTCTTTTTTCTGCATGGCACACTGGCAATCCTGATGTGACCGAACGTTCATTCGGCAAAAACATGTGGAATATTTACTATGAACGAAGCCCAGCGCTAGGCAAAGAGTGAAAAACAGACTGACACGAACGCTGCGCTCGTGAAGTTTATAGTGCACAGCGTGGGGAAAAAACAAACACGTGAAAAAATTAAATTACAAACATTGTGAGGGGCTATAAGACAAGCAGCATATGTGGGTTACAGAAAGCTGCTGGGGCATGAAGGGGGGTCACCCACTTTAGACAGAAAGGCCATCCCTATTTCTGAAGAATTAGCAGGCATCCACCTGGAGACGATGAAGTGAAGGCAGTTGTCCTGGGCACAGGAAAGTGCAAGGGGGCCTAACTAGGAAAAAGCTGATCTGCTGAAAGAACAAGAAGTCCAGCGTGGTCAGCGCAATGCACGAAAAGGAGAGATACCGGAACAGAGCCAGATCTTGGATCTTGCCTCTGGCGGGAAGTGTACATTACTTTGTTCCGTGCCGGGGGGACACAAGGAACCATGGGGGATGGGCTGTATTAAGCGAGGGAGTGAGGCAGTCTGATCTTCTCATACTGCTGCATTTGACCCACACAGGACAGAGGCTCCTAGGTGTCTTAGACCATCCAGGCTCTGCTATAACAAAAATATAGCACCGACTGGGTAGCTTAAAGAACAATCATTTATTTCCCACAGTTCTGGAGGCTGAGAAGTCCAAGATCAAGGTGGCGGTGGATTTGGTGAAGGTCCTCTTCCTGGTTTGCAGGCAGCCACCTTCCCATCAAATCCTCGCATGGAGGCTAGAGCAGAGAGGAGCGGTCCCAGTCTGATTGCGGCAGTCCGACTTTATGCCTTTTGTCCCTACACAATTTTTTTTTTTTTTTTTTTTTTTTTTGCGGTATGCGGGCCTCTCACTGTTGTGGTCTCTCCCGTTGAGGAACACAGGCTCCGGATGCGCAGGCATAGCGGCCATGGCTCACGGGCTTAGTTGCTCCGCGGCATGTGGGATCTTCCCGGACCAGGGCACGAACCCGTGTCTCCTGCATCGGCAGGCGGATTCTCAACCACTGCGCCACCAGGGAAGCCTCCTACACAATTATTAAAAGTATCCTCTTCTACGGTCAAAAGTGACTTGGTTTGGATGAAAAAAAATCACAGGATCGCCCACATGTCTCACCCAAGTTCAATGTAGATCTTCCCTCCAGAGTTGGAATAAGTTACAGCTTCTATAGCAGAGCTCCAGATAAAGTCACAGTTTGCATATAGTGGGCATGCCGTATGAAATATGTAAATTGTCATGTTCTGGAATGACTGTATGAGATCCTTGAAGATGATAAAATGGTCAAAGACTAAAGGAGGTGAACTTCTTTTACTACATGCTTATTCCAGGCAGAGATGCATTCCTTAGAATCGCTGGCGGTATCAGCTGTACAATTTATATTGTTTCTACCCCATGGAGTGTTTACAGTTGAATTCTGGTGGGTGAACTGTGAACACAACAGAGTGTAACACACTGCACCTGTCTCATGAGGTTGTGAGAATCTACATTAGAAATACTTTGTAGTTTCTGGCATATGGTAAGCATTCAGGGGGATCATCATTATATATTTTAACTATATTCTTGGCTTCGGTACCTCTCTCTATTTAGATATTTGTACACGTAATTTTTTTCAACAGGATTCTTTTGGGGAAAGACAAAGTAAGGATGGCATGGTTGAGGCTAATCTCAGATTTTAATAATAATAATAATTGACAAGGATAGGTTTTATTCTTGCTGTTTTGTTGGATTTTTTTTTTTTTTTTTTTTTGCTTGAAAATGGCATTCAGGCAAAAGAAACAGCCAGGCAAGGATATGGAAGAATGAAAGCTTGTGCGTTTCAGGAGGTGACTAATATTTCTAGCATGGTGAGAATCTATGAATCATGGGGAAGGATGGCTGGACCAGAAGGAGGGACTGGGTACATTTTGCAAAGATAATTGAATGCCAGGCTATGGAGTTTGAATTTCAAACTGGGGAAACATTCACGGTTTTTAATGCAATGCAGCAACATAATTAAAATATCTGATAAATAAATTTATTTATAATAGAAACCTAAAAGATGGAAATAAGGGGATACGTTTGGAGGCAGGGCGTCTGGTTAGATGGCCACTGCCATAAACTCGGAGACAAGACAACTGGCCAGACCATGAAGGAAGAGAAATAGAAACAAAGAGATGAATCCACTCATCTCCCTACGCAAATAATGTTCACTGTGGCTCCCACCCTGTCCTTCCTCACTTTGGCCCACTTTCCCGTCTATTCCTGCATCTGAAGAAGAGAGGACCAAGTCTGATCAAAAGTGGAAGGTGGAGAAGTCTAAACATTTTCCCTCTTCTCCTGTGTACTGATGTGATAACAATGGCTACCATGCATAATGTAATCTATGTGCTCAGTGCTATTATGAGTGCTTTATTTTTATTAATGTATTTAATCTTCATGATGAGTCCATAATATATGCACCATTATTATTCCCACTGTTCAGATGAGAAAACTGAGGCACGAGAGATTAAGTAGCTGGCCAAGATCATACACTGAGTAAGAGGGAGGGCTGGATTCGACTTCGGCTCCAGAACCTGCCCTCTTAACGCACCCCTTACTACCTCTTTATGTAATCAAAGAATGCAGTCTGGGCAGTTAATTGTAAGTGACATGCACTATATTGTTGGGTAATATTCATGATATGTTATTGCACGTCGTCAAGGGGAACAAAAGCTACTTTTAAGAGAGAATATTCTTTTGGAAGAGTATAAGTCATCTATATAATTTCTCTTTAGGGAATTATTTCTAGTAAATACATTCAAAATATGGAACATGTGTTCTGCCCTAAGATTGGTTTAATTCTATCAGGAAAGTTATAGGAAGCAAAAGTGGGGAGATAACATCTGATGCTCATTTTTTTTCCCTTTGGGGATGATCTGTCCAGGTACTCTAATTGTGAAGACACCCCTCCCCCACCATCCCTGGACAAGACAGCTTGGATTTTCACAGGCCAAAACCTCTCACCAGAATCACACACCAAAATCAATGCAGACTTTGCTCCAAGCCTCAGCTCTTCCCAGCACCTTTTCTTCTCCACGCCCTTGAAGACATCAGCTCCCTAGAATTCCACTGACAGCCCAGCTTTTACGCTGCTTACAATGGCTGCCACACTTTTAAAAATGTATAATATTAGCACATCAAGTGGACATAATAAACAAGACTAGGCTGAAAGGAATAGATGAAAAATAAATTTAGTTATTTTCCCCCAAGTGGTTCTACAGTACCTTCCACACCACTTGTGTGTTTCTGTGCATAGGTGTGTCTAAATGCATATACACACAAATCTCAGTGGTCTACAGAACATTAATACTGTGTATCCTACAAGCTGTGCTACCAAGATGAAGAGGGAGATGTGGGGGAGGGGCGCCTTTTGTTTACTTCTATACTTCTTGCCAAAGCTTTAGATTCTTTTTTTTTTTTTTTCGGTACGCGGGGCTCTCACTGTTGTGGCCTCTCCCGTTCTGGAGCACAGGCTCCAGACGCGCAGGCTCAGCGGCCACGGCTCACGGGCCCAGCCGCTCCGCGGCACGTGGGATCTTCCCGGACGGGGGCACGAACCCGCATCCCCTGCATCGGCAGGCGGACTCTCAACCACTGCGCCACCAGGGAAGCCCAGCTTTAGATTCTTAAATGGTTATATATAAATCTCATCCTAACACAGTGCTTTAATTACTATAAACAAAATTTTTCTGCATTTCTTGCCCTCCAAATCTGAGGTAACTCATTGAATTTGACCATGTTTTAACCTTAATCTTTTCCCAACAGACTACAAACCTCATTTGCTCATTCAAGAATGTACAACACGATTAACAAAATTCACACTGCTGTGTGGTATATACGAAAGCTGTTAAGAGAGCAAATCCTAAGAGTTCTCATCACAAGTGACAAACGTTTTTTTCTTTTTCTCTTATTTTGTATCGATACGAGACAACGGATGTTCACTAAACTCGTGGTCGTCATTTCACGGTATATGTAAGTCAGATCATTGCGCTGTACACCTTAAAATTACACGGTGCTGTATGTCAATTATATTGCAATAAAACTGGGGAGAAAATACAGGGAAGGTAGAGCATATCTAAAGAAAAATGTCTCTTTGAGAAAATAAAAATAATAAAGATTTTAAAAAGAGAAATATTCACTGATCTCCTAAAATGTACCAGACTATATAGGAGACTGGAAATCTAGAGGTGAGCAGAATAGATGCACATTTTGCCTTTCCTGGAGCCTGCAGTCCAGTGAGAGAGGCTAAAATAATAAAGGGGGATACATAAAAACATGACATAATGAAATTGCAATCATCTCCGCCCTATTGGCTCTGCATCTCGAAGCCCCGTTCTCTCCTTCGCTAATAGGAGAACCTTCCTCTTCTTTTCCTAAAATTTTGGAAACCCACCTCGCCCACTCTTAGGAATCCTGGGCTCTAGGGATACACGCATGCTCTAGGCATGGCCATCCGCCTCTGTGATTTGTTCCAAGATGAGCAGGTGATAAGCGTCTATCCAGCGATGAGACTAGTGTGGAAACTGCTGGTGCAGGGACCCTCGGCCGGAAGCCTAGCTGAGATCTGAGCCAGGCTGAGGAGGAGGAACGGCTGAGACAGAGACATGGATTGAGTCCTCCCGACCCTGAATCCACCCGTGCCTTGAGTTATCTTCCCTGGCCTTCTCAGTTACATGAGTCAATAAGTCCTTTTTCCTTTGTTTGCTCAAGTCAGTTTGATTGAGGTGCTATCATTTGCAATCAAAAACACCCGGAGGAAACACAGCCTCATGAAGAAGAAGCAGTGAACTAGTTTGTTTCTCATCACCACTTGGATCAGTTATGGCCACAGTAATTCTGCACTGCAAGCCACTGACTGCTTATTCCCACAGTCGTGTGGGTCGTGGCCCTGCTACATGACTTTACTGACCTCAGCTGAGCTCAGTGAGTCAGCAGAACAAGACTGGAAGCGAGGGGAGAGCAGTGTGTTCCACGTGTCTTTAGTTCACCCTCCTCCCGGACTAGCAAGGCAGCCAGATATGTCGTCTTCATGGCAACAGCTGAGGTGCAAGAGGGCCAGTGAAATCACATAAGCGTTTTCAGGACTTTGCACCATGGCCACTAACATTTAGTTGGCCAAAGCAAATCACACAGACAGACCCAAGGTCTGGGGCAGGGAAACATATTCTGCTTCTTTAGAGAAAATAACTCGCAAAGTGGCTGCAAAGGGCATGAATCCAGGGAGAAATGAAGCCTTGGGGCCGTTCATGCAATTGACTACATCACTTTAAGCATCTGTGTTCTTTCCAATTGACTTCAAGCTCAGAAAAGTTAGACATATAATCCAGACACTAAGAATTCAGAGTTCAGTGTCAAGAAAATAGGTGTCTCATAAAAGCAATCAGAGAAGTTCGTAGGTGGGAGAATGTCCAACAGGATCTTCCCCCAAAAACGAGGTCTGAGACTGACATAGCTTCCAGCCAATGTGTTTTCTGGAATATCTTTAGCCTAATCATTTTGAGCAGCTTCCATATAACTCTATAGGAATTCACATGCCCAAAAGCCAACCACAGGAAACACGAAGTGTTTACATCATTCTGTTGTTGTCAAAAGGCAATGAGTTAGAGTTATTAGTCGGGATCCTAGTGAGAACAGCCCATTCAAAGTGTTAACGGAAAAGAGTTCAGGGAAGAGGTTATTTACAAAGCTGTGGGCATAGTTTTCAGGGGCAACAAAGGATAGGGAGGCACCCAGGCACTAGGGTAGGACTGGGCCACCTTAAGACGGAAACGGCAAACAAACGCAGCTGCTAGCAGAACCCACCGAGAGCTCTACTTGTGTGGGGGGTGCTGCCTGACATGGGCTGTGGACAGAGATGGAGGAGAAAGGAAACCAGGAAAATAAATAACCCAAATACCTCTTTGTCATCCTCCAAACTCCTACAGGTCACTCTTTGGCTGAATCTAACCAGAAACCAGAGGTTAGAGGGAGTCCGGGTGATGCATTCTGGGAAGGTCATCATCCAGGGGCACAGAACCAAAGAAGAAGGGTGGAGAACTGATGTGGAATGTCAGACAGAGAAAGTCCAGGCCACTTACGCAAAGCTCTGAGTAGTCAGAAGCACTGTTCTCTGATTTCTCGGTTCATTATCCATCTGGGGTGGTCACCTTGACAGTCACCAAATACCCCTGACTCTCTGCCTCTTGAGGGCAAGATATGATTACACCACCTTGTTCCCTGGGGTGAGTGGGCCCATGGGATTATTTCTGGCCAAGGAGCTTGGATGGAAGTAACGTGAATGTACTCTGCTCATTCAAGGCCACATAGCCAGTGAGTGGTACACCCAGGGTTCAAACACGGCCGACTCCAGAGCCCACACCCTTACTCTGTTCTGTGCTGCTTTGCCCATCCTGCACCTTTGATCTTGCGGTCCTTCTGCACAACACCCCACCGCCGAGAGCAAGGACATCCACCACCCGCGAGGCGTCAGTGACTTACAAACTGTAATACCTAACACTTTCAAAGCACTCACTCTACGCCAAGCATGTCCCAGACAATACTTCATTTAATCCTTCCATTTAGCCCCGTGACGTAGGTAATATCTGTTCCACATTCAACAGATGAGGACATAAAGACACAGAGGGATTAAGTATTATGCCCAAGGTCAACCTGGTAGTACGATGGAGAGTCAGGAGTCAAACCCAAGCAATCTGGCCCCTGAGATCATCTTCTTAACCACCATATAATCTGCTACCTCTGAATCATAATTAGAACCCAAAGTCTGGGAAGGATTAATTTGTTCAGAATGAATCAGATGGGGTCCATCCCTCTGAAAAGGTCATTCTCACTCACTTGCCTTCTGATTGGTTCCCTTAAATAGAAGAGGAAGGAATGGAATTACATAGGATTGTGCAAAGCCCTGGCTCTTCCCAGAGGGGAGAGTCACATATACGAGTACCACCCATCAGGTGTGTCAAGGCAGAAAAAGTTCATGAACCACTGGCCCAGAGATTAAATTCTCTACCTCTCAGCCTTGCATTCAAGGCCCTCCATGACTCAGTCATGATCTGTATAATTCCCACTTTAATTCTTACAATTCCCTGTTTGTGGAATCCACACTCTAGTGAAGTCAAACTTCTTAACACACACCCCATAATACCTCTGCTCACACTACACTGGTTTCTTCTACATTCCCCTCATTTGCACATGTCCGAACACTTCCTGTCATTCAAGGGTCATTTGAAACCCCCTCCACCCCTCAGAATCATTGTTCATTTCCTTTTCTCAAGAGCCCTGTCATCCACCTTCAAGTTGGATGCAAACCCTTTCTTCTCGAAACTCCCACCCCAGTCTCATTTGTATTTTCATAAGATGCTCATTGCTCTCTGCTTTGTGTCATAATTACCTGTGCACGTATCATGATCACAATGACAGTTATAACAGCCCATTTTTCTGCATGAGTACTCTGCATCAGTGCTAAGTGCTTTCACATATCTTTTCACTTAAAGACATGCTTCTGAAGGAGAGCAATGTTATTATCCCCCAATTGACAAGAAAACCCCATGCCTGGACATAAAAGGGATGATACTGGACATAAAAGGGATGATACTTGAAGAAAGGAAAATGATAAACTTTTTCCTGAAGTTTACAGCTGAACAGAATTCCAGAAGTTTTAGCCCTTATAGCTTTTCTCATCCTTTGCACACCAAAGCCACAAAAAACAAAGATCCTTGCATTTTACTGCATGAGCTGACCCTTCCCCCCAAGGGAAAGGGGAGCTGATTAGGATGCTATGGGAGTTGGGCTGACCGTCTCTTCTCTCCTGTCACTACAAACTCAAGCATAGATTCCAGTCAAGAGTGAATGTGCGTCCTTATTTTTCAATCTGACAGTGCTATCTGTGGGAACTGAACCTCAGCATTTTGGGGGAACTTCACGCTCTTCCATCCCAAACTAGGGTGCAGCTACTTTTGTGATACAAAATTGTTATGCATTAAGTATAAAGTAATAATTCTAGCTACCATATTTTGAGTTGAACACATTATATGCACATTTGATCCCTTTTAAAAGGTTACCCAGCTAAGAGATAGGGATGTGAGCTCCAGAATCCATACTTGCAACCAAACTATTACAGGACAGCCAGTTGTAAAACAAAGTAAGCCTTTTAGAGTGTGTATTATGTCTCACGACCATGCTAAAGGCTATCATCCTTTCTTGCAAAATTTCATTTAATTCTCACAATGAGCCAGATGCCCATTTTACTTACTTTACATGAGGAAAGGACAACTCAAAGAAGTTAAGGTCAGATAGAGAACAAGTAGGAAAGGTAAGATTTGAACCTGGCTGATGCTAAAACCTCTGTTCTTAAATCACAGGGCTGAGGTGTCAGTGGGATACACGAATCATTGCACTCAACCTCTTAGCAGATCACATTCAGAAAAAAGAATCAAAGAACCAAAAAGGATCCTGCTTCTCTTTTAAAATAATTAAATATAAAAAGATGATTTTCATCAAATAGTAAAACTAAATATATATAATAAAAAGTAAAACTATTAGTTAACACACTATTATCACACTTAATATATAACCTTTTAAAAACAAATCCTTCCCTCTTAGACATACTAGAATATGTACTGAATATAAATAAAATGGGATTTGCTTCAAAATGATTTAGTGGGGACATAGATGAACCAATATTGGCAACGAATGAATATTGCCTGAGCTGAGCAATTGCTACATCATGATTCATGATACTCTGTTATTTGTGTGTGTTTATATTTGTCCATAATAACCAATTCTCTGAAAATAAAATAAGGAGACCCACAGAAATGACAAGTAAATTATCCTCCTCTGATCCCAGGTCAGATCCCTATCTCCCTTCCCCCAAAACAACCTCTCGTGTTTCTGATCTATTTGTCCAGAAATGTGTCACTTGTATACAAATGAATGTTTACAAATGGAAACATACTAACACCTATTTCTTCCCTTTGCTTTTCTCACATGACAGCATACCCTGTATGCCGAACTGGCCACCCTCCCTATCCGTCTTACTATCACATCCTCTTATTCATTTCCTTCATAGCACTTAAAATCTATACATGTTGGCACAGTGATTTACGCAGTTTTTCTTTAAAAAAAGGAAAAATTCACATAGCATAAAATTAACCATTTTAAAGTGTTCAATTCAGTGGCATTTAGTACATTCACGGTGCTGTGCGACCGTCACCTCTATCTAGTTCCAAAGCATTTTCATCACCCCCAAAGGAAAGCCATTAAGCATCTCACCCGTTTCCCCACTTCCCCCAGCCCCTGACAACCACTAACCTGCTTTCTGTCTCTATGGATTTACTTATTTTAAATACTTCGTATCCACGGAATCATACAATATGTGGCTTTTTGTGTCTGGCTTCTTTCACTTAGCATCATGTTCTCAAGGTTCATCCACAGTGTTGCATAATATTCCACTGTATGTATATATACCCCATTTTGTTTAGCTACTCATCGCTTGATGGACAACTGGGTTGTTTCCACCCTTTTGGCTATTGTAAATAGTGTAGCTATGAACACTCATGTGCGAGTTTTTATACGAATACTTGTTTTCAATTATTTGGGGTACACACCCAGAAGTGGAATTATTTTGTTTGTTGTTTTTTCATGCCTACTTATCTTTTTTTTTTTAATGTGGACCATTTTTAAAGTCTTTACTGAATTTGTTACAATATTGCTTCTCTTTTATGTTTTGGTTTTTGGGCCCCAAGGCATGTGGGATCTTAGCTCCCTTGACCAGGGATCGAACCCGCACCCCCTGCATTGGAAGGCAAAGTCTTAACCACTAGACTGCCAGTGAAGTCCCCATGCTTACTTATCTTTAATCTGGCTCTTCTTCTAGACTCTAAGCCCCATGAAATCAGGGCTGTCATGTGCTTCAATTACCATTTCATCCTCAGCCACTAGCACAAGGCTTACTCGTAGGGGGCACACAAATATCTGTTCAAGAAATGAATGAACCAGTCAAGGAAGCAAACCAGCATACAACAACACACAAATCTAACACAGTCATTCTAAAGCTGCATAACGAGCCCCATCGCGTAGACTCACCGTCATTTCTTTCAAAGTGTACCTGATCAAATCTCTCCTCTGCCCCCCAATTCACCCCTAGCTCCCACCGTCCTGTCCTCAGAGGAGGGGTCAAAATTGTGACAATGTCCGGCAAGGTGTTAGGTGGTCCGGTCCTCCACACCCCATACGGTGCTTCTCCTCTGCCCCTCCTGCTATCCCCGCCCCAGCCCTACTTTCTCCACTCCGCACACACTGTCTCTTTACTGGTCTTCAGTCTTTCCAACCCCACCTCAGGGTCTTTTCACTCGCCATTCCCTCTGCCTGGGGAGCTCATCCACCAAATATCCAGGTGGTTCCCTCCCTGACCTCCTTCAAGCCTTGGCTCATGCCTTAGCTTCTCAGAGAGGCCTTCCTTGATCCCATGGATTAAAGCTGTACACACAGACACCCACCCAGACACTCAGTACAACCTACCCCTTCCCCCGCCCTCCCATTTCCATAGCACTTAGCCTCAGATAAACATTTTATTCTATATTGTCCACATCACCCCACTTGAATAGAAGCTTCACGAGGGCAGGGATTTTCATCTGTTTCCATCATTTCTGTAGCCCTCGTCCTGCACGTAGTAGGTCCTCAGTAAGTATCTGTTGTGTGAATGAAGGAATAAGTGAACTAAGCCTCTTCTGACAATCATGTCCCACAGCTGCTCATCTAACTGACCTGGCATCAGACTTATGGACAGTTTGCCGGTGAACGCCAGGCAAGGCTGTCCACCAGCAGGGAGCCCAAAAGACGAGCTTCCCCCACCCCTTGTCTCTGGGATGCTGAAATTAACTTGGGACCTTTGACCGTGCGCTGGCTTGTCTACACTGGCCTACGCAGCATCAGCCATGGTCAGTAGAGGCAATTTCCAAAACGCTCCTCCCGAGCAGGGTCCCAGGCAGGTCACCGATGGGCCTGCAAGGAAGCCGGGAGGGGATGTGGCTGGAGTGTTGCACTCACGCACACATGCACACGCACACACATTCATAAATGTAGACAGCAGCGTCATAAAATATGTAAGCAATGCTTTCATCACAACATTAACCACGCGGCTTTTTGTTAAGCGTCCTTCAGGCTCTGGAGTCAGAGGTGCGTGGTTCAAATCCAGGGTCTACCACTTTCCCACTGGGTGGCCATAAAAATATCATTAACTTCACTAAGCCTCACCTCCCACATCTACAATATGGGAATGATGACAATATCTATCCCATAGGGATGAAAGGGGATTAAAATAAAATAATTTATGTAAGGTATACAGCATTGCATCCAGCTCACAGCAGGGGCCCATTCACTGTACTTGTACTAATTGAGTACCAAGCATGTACTAAGCACTGTGCTGTTGTATTTGCTCACTGTTATGGACCGTTCAGACTGTCCCAATGCTCCTGGAGCTCTCCCTTGTCAGAGAAGACATATCTTAATTTTACAAGTTATTTGTGTGACCATGAGATTAAAAACTCAAATAAATGCTTTGGAGAAAATAGTGTTCTGATAGGCTGCATATTCCAATCTAGCCCAAGTAGTCAGGAAAGGCTTCCTGGAGGAAGTGACACTTGAGCTGGGAGCTAAAAGAAGAGCAGGAGTTAACTGGATTGAAGAGAGACGGGAACGCAGAAGAAAGAGTTCTCCTTGCCGGTAGGGAGGTCAATTTGTCCTGCTTTGTCCAGACTTCCCTGGTCTTAGCACTGGAAATTCCACAGCACGGGAAGACCTTCAGTCCTGGCAAACTGAGACAGTTGGTCACCCTAAGTGAGGGGAATTGTATGTGCAAAGGCCCTGAGGCAGATGGGAGCATGTCCCATTTTAGGAACAAAAAGAGGGCAAGTGTGGCTAGGACACAGCGATTAGTGTAAGATGATGCAGGAAAGCTGTCTTCAGGAGGCTGTTGTGCCATATTAAGGAATTTATTCTCGGCCCCAAGAGCAATAGGGCGTCATTGAAGAGTTTTAAGCGGGGAGATCATGGGAGCAAAGGCGGGTTGTTGTCAAGTTTACCCCATACTAAGTGGAGAATGGTTTAGAAGAGACTGGAAGCAAAGAGCAGGTTAGCGACTCAATAAATGCTAGTTCTTGTTAATACCATTATTGTTATTTCAAAGTGGGGAGAATCACTAATTACTAACTTACTGTTCCAGTTTGGAGTTGGGGTGTTTGGGAGCTCATGGGGGCATAAGTTTGGAGTTGGGGTGTTTGGGAGCTCATGGGGGCATATCTTTGGAGTATCTACAGAAGCTGCAGAAGCAGGCTCTGCATTTCTATCACATCAACTTGCAGAGAACAAGGGACCAAAGACTGAATTATGCTTTGGCTCAGATCAGCAATAATAGAGTTCCCCATTGTGAAGGACTGAATTCAGTCGAAAATTTAATTTTTTTTAAACAAATAGAACAGAAAGGTCAAAATACTGCTAGCAGAAACGGGGATCTGAAATTGGAAATTGCTCAGTGATGCCTTTTACTTCTTCTCTGTTATATTAATGAGTTTTCCAAACTCTCTCCCAAAGGAATTTCTCTCAGATATGCTAATGTCACTCCGTTTCTCTAAAACCTCCTGTCAAATAGTGCCACTGAAAAAAAATAAAATAAAATAACCAAGACAAAACATGCACAGTAAAAGTCAGGACCATTTCCAGTTTTGAGCCAAAATTTAGCTTTCACAGAAGAGCCACATTTATCATATTAATGTTGTATGTAATCCATCACACTAGTGGCATTAATTTGAAGTGCCCATAAATTTTTTATTTGTGTTATTAATTTGTATTGGTTATATAATTTTACAGGAATGTATAAGTATACTAGCTTATGTTTAATCATATTTAGGAAATGTGATAATAAAAATAGTCTGTCAACAAAAAAAAAAAAAAAAAAAAAAGCAAGAAAAGGCCCGAATAGAAGATACACTTGGAAATCACTTCTGATTAGCAGTTTTATTTAAAGTGAAACTAAAACGAAACATCCCTCCAGGTTCAAGTGGCAAAACCCAACAAGGAACGCTCCCTGGGTTCTCATCACAGCCTCTCCCCTCTGCCTGGACCATTCCTTCCTCCTGTTCCCCCTTCTCCCGGCTGAGACCTTAAGAATCGGATTAAACATGAAACTGTCCCCAACTCCCCAGGCTTGATGGGAGATCCCATCTGATACCACCTGGACATTAGTATTTCCCCTTACAGGACACTTAATCACCTCTATTCTTGCTAGTTTCATCCCCTTCTCCCCCCGCACCAGACGGTGGGCAGCTCCAGGGCGGGGACTGGATGTACACTTGCATCAGTTGTGATTCTAGAGCATAGAGCAAAGCCTGCCATGTGTGGATTCACAGCAAATACATGTTGCGTCGAAAGACTGTTTATTGGTACTTTGTGTTCAAGGGACTGTATTATCTGCCATGCTCTGTGAACATCACCGAATTCAATCTGACCCCCTCGACAGCTCTATAAAGTGAACATAGCCAGTCAGACTGAGAAGCCGACAGCCAGGGGGTTCAATTAATTTGTCAAAGTCACGTTGCCAGTAACTGTCTGGGCTGGGATTCCAATCAAGCATGTGACTCCAAATCCTATGTTTTCGACCATTTCAACAGTGACTCACAACGCAAGTACAGGAGGATATACGTGCACACGTTTCGATTTAAAGAAAATTTGTATCTGTTTATAACTGCAGTAAAGAATTTTAGGCCACAGTGCTTTCCTTCTCCGGGACAGAATGCAAACTGAAGGGAAGAGACGTATCAGACTGTGGTATTTTCTTCAGACTGAATTCTGCCTGGCCTCAAGAAAAAGCGATTTATTGTTAATGATTAGAAGTCCAGGTTTAATGGGTAGTCAAAGCCCTTCCTGATGGGCTCGTCGGTGCCATTATGAGGGGAAAGAAAGACACAGGGTCTGGGAGCTGAGGCGAGAGAGGTACGTAGGGCGTAAATTGAAAGAGGAGCCCCCTCTCCTGCCGTGCAAGCCCCAGGTCAGCTCTGGGAACCAGAGCCTCCTTACGCACGTGCCCTAAGCACCTGGTCACTTGCCTCTAGTCCTGAGAGGCGGGGCTCTTTCATGTGGAGGGATAAAGGGGGAGATACAAGCAGAGAGAGGCCAAAAGAAGATGCCAAGGAAGCCAGAATGCCAGGGAGCCATCACCCAGGACATGCTGAAGAAGCTGATGGAGAGAAGCTATGGGATGTGGCCAGCCACCAGCCCACGAGAGGCGGCTCTCATCACACCGCCAGCGAGGACCAGCTGACTGTCCAATCGGGAGACACTGTGCCCTGGCTGCTGAAAACACTTTAGCCAGAGCGCGGGTCAAATAAGTGTCAGGACTCCATGAGGCCATGTCCCCCAAATGCCATCAGGACAACTGTAAGACTAAAGAAATCCCTTGATATCTAGCAGGATGGGGGAATCATGCTTGGGGAGGAGGAGGCCATGTCTGAACGGTGTCCTCTCTGGAGCCTGACATGGGGCCACCAATAGACACTGGCCCAGACAACACAAGTCCCCGGGATGCTGAAGAGGTGCAGCGAGGCCAGGGAGGAAGCTGTGGTTTAGAATGTTTAAGCAATGCAAAGTTACATCAAATCGAAGGTGTGTTTATTCATGACACCTCACATCATTTCAGTTGCCAGTGCATTTTATAAATCTGCAAGGGTAGGTGCGCACCTATGGTGTCCCTAATTTATGGGCTACAGAACTCCATCTTTAAGAAGCTTCTGGTCCAGAAATCTCAATATGGCAACCTCACAGGTAGGTTTCATTTGTCCCACAAGAGTTTTGAAATTTTTTGAATTAGATACCAACACTTAAAAAACAAGGGGTTTCATCAAAATATAAATCCATATTTTTAATATTTCTCAAAAAAATATATCAGATGCTCTGACAATAGAAATCTCACCTTTCTACATGGCAGCTGCTCCACTGAGACGGCACGAAGGCCAAGTTTGCCCCAATCTACAGCACTCCTTAATATCTCTCCATCACTAGCCAAAGTTAAAGGTCCACTTCCATTTACCATGGTGCTTGTTCTGCTATTTTTATTACAGTGAGAAATACTTCTCTGTGGCCATGCCTCTAGTGGCACGGGGCGGGGGCTAGAAAATGATAGAGGCTAAGAGATCCCTGCTTTTCTGGTGTCCAGCCTTTTCCTCCCATCTACATGTCACCCGTCTGGCCTATGTTGGCCTTGGTCTTCTCTGGGGGGATCAGTGCTCCACACTTTGGAAGGGATGATGTATCACTCATTGCTGTAATATTGAGGTCACATAATGTGACCCCGACATAAAAATAGTACAGAGTGGTGGCTGGGGTAGTTGGAATCCCAGACTATTACTTACCAGCTGGGTAAACTTGTACAAGTAACTCACACTCTGTGTGCCTCAGCCTCCTCATCTGAGAAATGGGCACAATAATAGTGCCCACTCCATAGGGCTATGTGATAACTAAAACTACTACACACAATGTGCTTAGCACAAGGTCTGGTATGCAGTAAGCACATCGGTGTTCTTAACTGCATGATTATTGGGACTTCCCTGGTGGTCCAGGGGTTAAGACTCCACACACTTCCAGTGTGGGGGACGCAGGTCCGATCCTTGGTCAGGAACTGAGACCCCGCATGCCACGCAGCGAGGCCAGAAAGAAATTTACATGTTCATTATTCCCTTTCCAAGAGGCAAAGGTTAGGTCATTCTTTTCTCCCTTCCTCTCTCCCACCTGTGCTAATATTGGGCTCAGCCCAAAGGGGTGAAACTGTGGGTATAGCAGGTATTCACTAAACATGTGTGCAGTTATAAAATCACTGAGGGAATGTCAGTCTCTGAAATAGTCTGTTGTATTTCTGGTACAAATATGGGAACTGATATATGGAAAGCCTCCAAATAGCTATTAGATGAACGAAGAAAGAGAAACAACAAAGAAAAGGTGGAAAGTGGCAAAAGAAGGGGACAGATGAAGTTAAGTTCCCAGAACTTATTTCAGCCACTGAAGTGGATCTCTATTGCTTTCATCTCCCTTTTGGGGTAATCACACCCCATTTTCCTCGGGCAGCCCACTCCCTCACTCTCAGTCCATGAAGATAGGCAGGCCTGACTCCCCACTATAGCTGGGAGGAGGGGAACTGTGCCAGTCAACATAATCCCATCCCACTAGCCATAACGACTTGTTCACCCTGTGCTCATGAGCACAGCTAATCCAACTAAGGTGAATCCCTAAACTTTGTGGGTGCTCCTTGAAGGAGAAGCTCTCTTTCCCTGCAGGGCATGAACCAGTGAAGGTGCAAAGATGGATGCCTGAAATTGTTTGGGGCCACCACAAGAGAGAGGCCTATTAGAATCAAGCCGGTAATACTCAATTAGAGCCAAGAGATGGAGAAAGAATCCCATTACTACTATTTAAGAACCTGGATCCAGCCATACCTGAGGCCATTACCCTATGAACTTTTCAGTTTCTTGAGCCAACTTTTTTTTTTTTTTTTAATTAGACCAGTTTGATTTGGGGTTTCTATCATTTGCAGTTGAAATGATCCTGACCAATAGGGCAGACTTAATCTACCTTTGGTTCAAGGCAAGGCACAAAACAAAACAAAGTCAAAACCATGGATGCAAATCCTTAATTACACAAAAGCTACCATTTTGAACACCTACTATGTGACAGCCTCCAGCCAGACCCTTGATATACATCACAATGGCCAAACCATATACACTACTGATTCTCCAATAAACCCTATGATCCTTCTTTTTTAAAGCAAGAAAAATAAAACATCCAAATGCCCAATACCCAACTCTTTCTCTTGGTCTTTTAAAATGAATCTTGTGTCTCGGTTTCCATTCTTTGTGTCAGGGGAAAGAAAAACATACAAGAGAACCTCCACATAAATCAATCTTTATTCCATTTCAAAGCCTGCAAGATTTTCCAGATATTCCAAAGGTCTCCTTCCCTGAGTGAAATACTACATTTATTTAATAAAGCAGGTAGGATTTACTATCTGGACACGGGTAAGCACTTTTTACTTTCCACAAGATAGATGACAGCTGCTGGCAGGCTTTTTTCTCCCCTCTTTTTGCTTTTTTTTTTTCTCCTCTCTCTTTTGCTATGACTGCATAACTTTACCTATCACAATTGAATTACCAAACTGAACCAAATAAAGATTGTCCCTATGGGGGTACTGTAGAGGTTGCAGGCTTTATTTTCTTTCCAAGACTTCAAAAAATTAAAAATAAATGTTATCAACTATGGTTTTAAATGATGCTTATTGCTTTGGGGGAGACTTAACACCCCCCAACACACACACACACACACACACACACACACACACACACACACACACACACACACACACACACACACACAATAAGAACAACAGACTTTTAAGCTGAACTTGCCGGGAAAAGGAGCTGGGAATTAGCGGGGAGGAAAACAAGAAGTTCTACCTGCAGTCCCAGCCTAAATTGCCAGAGAAAGACAAAGGCTATGCCAGACTATTTCTACCCCTTGGCTTCAAATCTGGGAAGGAGTCAGTGCTTTAAATAGAGTCGGCCCGTGGAGGACAGAAAGCAGCTGAGAGAGGGAGAAAAGAGGTTTGTTTTCATTTGCTGCCAGCAGGACAGAAGGTGAAGGTTTCTCTCTCGACATCTTCACCCATAAGTTGGGCAAAAAGCCAGTTTGTTCTTTGGCTGAAAAACTCCAATTAAAAATGTATGACTTCGGTCTTCTGGAGAAGGGGGGCGAAAAGTCAACGCTGGGTTGTACAAACACTCGAGGCAGCAGCAGCGAACTGAGGCATCTCATTACCTCACTTGCCAGCTGAGGTCCAGGACACACCACCCATGAATTCTGGGCAGAGGACGGGGTACATCCGAAGGCACCTTCCACAGCCCTCACCCATTTGTATGGGTTCATCTTGGGCCCCCAAACTACGGCTTCAGAATAGGCCACTTCAGGTGCTTGATCAAGCATTTTCCAGCACAAATAACTCTTCCAGTTACTTATATGCACACATGTATACATGCAGATACGCACATGCACACACACACACACGGCTCCTTAATGATCTTTTCCCCAGTGATATGTGTCTTCCTCTGCTCAAGACTTATCAGAGAATCCAGAGACGTTTTCTTCATGTCCTTTAGTCTATTTACACTTTTGTTAACTCAACGATATTGGTCTTGTCCACCTCTGCACCCCCAGCATTCAGCGGGTTGGTGAATAACATTATATATTTGTTGAATGAAAGGGCAGATGAGAAAATGGGAGGCAAAACACTCAATTTCCCCTACTTTCCATCTTATGAACATCCAGCATTGCTCAGAAGCTTCCCCCCATCCTCTTCCTTACATCCCCATAGGACTCCTTTTCCACAAAGCAGTGGTGAATAATTGAGAATTTTCCTGATGATTTTATAAAGCAGAGACCTTTGAAATGGCTCTTCTCCCCAATATCCCCCTTCTCCACAGCAAAGCCCCTCTTCAGGTGGTTCTCCCTGCCAGCAAGCAACTGCACTCACTTCCCTCCACGATGTGACGCCGAGCAATTCCTCTCTGCACCCAAACTTGCATTCTAGCCTTCCTCAAAACAAAACAACCTGCAGAAGCAAGGACCCAACGGCAGTCTACGAGCCCCTGACTACGCTGAGTTTAACCCCTGGTGCCAATGGCTTATCAAAATATTTCTTCCAAACATCCCGAGCGAGGTTCTGGTAAATTAAACGACATGTTATCAACTGGAAACCTTTAAGTCTTAACGATCAAACTCAGCACCCCCGAAGGGTAAGGATGCCTTTGTTGTCGACCTGGAGTCTCAGAACTGGTAAACCCTCAGGACCACTTTTGTTATGTCGGTCACCAACATCCTTGAATTCATCAGAATTCTCTTTTGATGGTTCACCTTGAATGTAGACAGTTTCCTAAAATCTCTCCCTTTATTAGTTTTTTTCCTGCATGAATCGATTATTTTTTTCTTTTTTTAATATCCTCCAGTAACCCCCACCTACTGGCATTCTCTTGTCTCATCTCATCTCTTAAGGGCAGACTGGGTCTAAGGATCTTGCTTTTAATGAGTAGAATGTGGCAAAAAAGATGGGGTGTCACTTCAGACTGTAAAACACTGTGACTCGGGCTTCCCTGGTGGCGCAGTGGTTGGGAGTCCGCCTGGCGATGCGGGGGACGTGGGTTCGTGCCCCGGTCTGGGAAGATCCCACGTGCCACGGAGCGGCCGGGCCCGTGAGCCGTGGCCGCTGAGCCTGCGCGTCCGGAGCCTGTGCTCTGCAACGGGAGAGGCCACAGCAGTGAGAGGCCCGCATACCACAAAAACAAAAAAAAAACAAAAACAAAAAACACTGTGACTCTCATCTTGCTGGCCTGTCTCTCCACGGCCATCTCAGCTTGCACTTTGATGAAGCAAGCTGCCTTGTCAGCAAGGCCCACGTGGCAGAGAACTAAAGCCAACTGCCAGCAATGAACTGAGGCTTTTAGTCCACCAGCCCGCAAGGAGATGAATCCTTCCAACAACCACATGGGTGAGCTTAGAAGTGGGTTCTTCTCTGGTGGAGCCTTCATATGAGACCTCGGACTTAGCTGACATATGACTGCCCCCTTGAGAGACTCTGAGCCCGGTGGGCTGCGCTCAGATTCCTGACCTGCAGAAACCGTCGGATGAAAAAACATGTGTTGTTTTAAGCCACTAAATTTTGGGGTAATTTGTTATGTGGCGATAGGTGACTAATACACCTGGAAATTAAGATCCTTCTGAAGTGTTTATCACCCCCATGTCAGTTGATAAGTAGCCTAATGTGAGATGCTTGACCTCCACTCTGTGGACAGCTCTATCAACCAGCATTAAAAGTTCAAAGGAGGGACTTCCCTGGCGGTCCAGTGGTTAAGACTCCATGCTTCCGGTGCAGGGGTGGGGGCGTGGGTTCAATCCCTGGTTGGGGAACTGAGATCCCAAATGTCACACAGAACAGCCAAAAAAAAAAAATTCCAAAGGAAACCCTTTCCCTTCTCATCTCACAGAGCAATTCTGAACAACAGACCCACGGAAGTTGAATCGCACAAAATGAATCACTGGTTACCACTAACTAGGTCTATGCTATCTGACTAAAGATCTAAGAAACTCCAGAAAACCAAGATCAATAATCTCTGAATTATCTTTCCGTGAAGACCTTATACACACGCTTATTTTTCTGGATTTTATTTAAGCCACTAGTCTTCCCTAGTTAAGATGCTACAGCCGCTGCCTCTTCAGCCAGGTTGATCCCCCAGAGGTGGAGGCCTCATTCTCCCAGCGGACTGCCTGCCGGGGTCCCTCCTCTGCTCACTGCCAATAAACGGAAGCCTTCATCCCCCCAAAGTCTACACAATTGAGGAGCCATGCCTTGTGGGAACATCCCACTTTGGAAGTTGATTTATCAATCACTATATGCATCAGCTGTAAGCCGCCACACAAAGCTAGCCACCAGATAGTTCGGTTTCTAAACATGGGGGAAGACTTCTGCCTGAACTCTGCCAATTCTAACGTGGTGGATATAGAGATGCACCATCCAGACCCTTCCTTCAGGAAGTGTTTGCCGTTGAGCTGCAGGGGTGCATCAGCATCAGAATCCAGCTGCCAATGCCTTCGGGGCCTGCCTGGCCTTGCTGGAGGCCACCCCCTTCCTCGTAGCTGGGCAAGGTGGCATGAGTGTGTAGAGGGCCTAAGCCATTTGGCCCTGTGCTGGGCCCTCTGAGGGTAATATTGGCTCCCAAGCTCCCCACTGGGGTAACCCAAGTTTTAATGGCCTGCATCTCAGTTTCTTTTCCTTCTGTGCATTCCTGCTTCCCCTCTCTTCCTTTCTGTATGTTGATCTCTCATAAATAGTTTATACCCCAAACTGTCCCAGCATTCGCTTCCTGAGAACCCAAGCTGTGATGTCACTGTTAGAGAAGCCCTACTTAAAACGTGATTCCTAGGAGAGTGTGTAAAAACGCCTAGAACAGCATTTACTTCCATTTCTGTTTCCACGTATGCAGTTCTATTTCCAATCTTCTGGCTCTTCTTGGTCTCCTCTGCAAGATGGTGGCCTCCATCAGAGCTGGGACTATCTCCTCTGATTTTTTTTATACTCTAAGTGTGGTCCGAGAATCAGCAACATCTGTATCAGTTAGTGGAGCGTAGTAGTGATGTGGAATCTCAGGCCCACCCCTAGACCGAATGGGTAAGAGTCTGAATGTTAACAACAGCACATCAAAGTTGATAAGCAGGGTTCTGCTATTTGGTGCCTACCCACAGCCCCTCATACATGCCTGAGCCTATGGGAAGGGTGAAGACCCAGCCCTGCTGACTGAGTTTGCCTGAGATGTCGGATGAAAAAGCTTGAGGAAAATCACTGATTAGAAAATGGGACTCTTTCATTTTGGAGAAAAGGTATGGTACTCAAAGACAGAACATTACGACACGGTCCAGCTGCCCAGGGAGCAGTCCTGGAGCAGTTTCTCATTCAGCCATAACCTTCCTGCCCCACCCCTACTAAAGCAGGCATCCCTATCATCAGACAGGCCTTGCCATGCCCATCTGTCCCCTACAGGTCCTTTAAATGTCTGGCACATAAAAAGTAAATACATTAAAGAACTCTGAGAAGACGAGATTCAAAGCCAGAGGGCCGGCCAAATAAGCCCCCGGCATGAGGTGTGACGGTTTGGCCTCTGAGCTAGGCCTTGTGAAGGATGGTTCAGGCATTTATCACTCAGACACACAGAGAGAGACGCAGACATGTGAGAAGGCTTGTGTCGGCCTTCAAAGAGAGATTTTAATGAACTGGCTGTACTTCATCATTTTGATAATCTCAGAAATTAGAGGAGGAAATGAGAGGCTTGGCAGGTCATTTAGTCCATTACCTGTCTTCACTGAGCAGGTCTCTAGTGTCTATTTTGTAGGGTTTTATGGCATTGCCTAGTTAAAGTGATTTTCGTGCCTGGAGAAAATCAGGGGTCAGTTCACACTTGCTCTTTTGCTTCTCTCTCCTGCAAAAGTCACAGCCCAAATCCTGCTCTTCTCATCTGCAAACTATTTCTTGCAAGCAGAAGTGAAGTGCTAAGACGAAGTAAGATGTCATCATCTATTTTGTTCCATCTAAGCCATGTTTCATCGCGATAGTCTGGGGCATGCAACAGTGACAACAAAACTTCATTTACGAGGTGTTTATTTTGTTCTCTCACTACACGCCCAGGTCAGCAGGGAGACTCTGTTTATCATGACTGAGATCTCAGAATAATGAAGATATTTCAGTCTGTTCTTCCGCGTTCACCAAAGGAGAGAGATGGGAAGCGAGCAGTTTGCACACGGGCTTTGAAAGTGTCTTCATGGAAGTGACACACATCACCTCTGCTCTCATTTTAGTGGCATGTCATTTAGCCACAGACTTATCATATGGGCCACCCATGTGCCTGGAAGGGAGGAGAACCAGAAATATGCTGTGCGCAGCAAGAACGAAATCTACTGCAAAGGCTAAGTGGTCAGCCTCATTCGCGATGGCCACCTGATGATAAGAACATGACTGTGCTTTCACGTATGTCAGTCAGTCAGTGGCTATTTATCGCGTCCCTAGTTGCAGTGACAAGAGAAAGTCACTCAATGATGGCAGTTGCCTTCAAAAGAGAAAGGCAAGAGAAAATGTAAGTCAGTGGATAAATAAACCATGCAATGAAAAATGCTGTGAAGCATATATATAAGATAGATGTGTGTGTGTGTGCGTGTGTGTGTGTCCGTGCGCAAGATGGGCCAGTGCACTACTGATGCCCAAGCAGGGTGAGAAAGGCACCCATATGGATGGGTAACCTGCCTTGAGTTGCTGAAGCCCAAGTGGGTGAGGAGAGAGTTCAAATGGGGAAGTGACCCCATGCCAGGTGTGGCGTCCGGGTGGGGTGAGGAGGGCTTCCCCAGTGGCGTGGGGAGGTGGGGAGGGAAGCGCAGCGTGAGATGTTGGACCCCCAGTGAGGTAAGGAGGGCGTCCACGCAGGCGGAGAGGCAATGGTAGAGACCAAAATCAGTTCTGTACAGGGGGACTGATCAGCAAGTAAATTAAGGATGATGTGAGCCTGGTTTTTCACTTTCCGAGAAGTAAGGTACAAATATGGAAATGGAGAAAATCAAAGTGAACTTGTGTTGTTGGACTGGAATTAGAGGTTATTGGAATAGACTCATAGATTTTGACAGATAAATGAATGGACAGATGGATAGGTTCGTATGTGTGTTGTACCTACATACATTCCCCAGTTTGTCCACTGAGAATGTTTAGGAGCAGAAATACCAGCAATGAGCAAACCTAGCTCCCAGATTTTGGCTTCTAAGTACCAATATCCACTAAAAGAAACCAGAGCTTTGGAGAAAGGGCTGTTTCCTGTGCTGGGGAAGAAAAAGTACAAGACCCTGAAACATCGTTTTATGTAAGCATGTGCTCAATGAATGACAGAAATTCGTTTTTTTAAAAAATGAAGCCAAACAGAAAGGGTTCCCTCTGAAAACACTGAGGACACTTGGAGCATTTAAGTTAATAATGACAGTGACGGAGTAACAGCCCAATGACTAAAGTAGGAAACCAGGAGTCCATACAGGTACAGACAGACAGACAGGCAGACAAACAGTCCAGTGATAAATGGGATATTTACACAGTCTCAAAATTCCTCCCTTATAAAATACCTTTCAATTGCAATGGGGAACAGAGTAAGTGCCGAGGACAGCCCTGGCGGACCCCCACCATAATCTAACAATCAGAGGGAACGTTATCAGTGACGGGACAAAGTTAAATCGTGTGTTAACTGCTAGGGTGCAAGGCAACTTCACTTCTGGGATATATCGCTAGTGAAGATGCTTATCCTGATCCAATCGCGAGGAGACACCAGACAAACCCACAGTGAGGGACGTGCTACGAAATACAACACTGGACTGTCGTCCTCAACTGTCTGCAGGTCACAAGAGTCAGCACAAACTGAGGCAATGTCCTGAACTGAAGGAACATGACAACAGAATGCAACCTACAACCTTGACCTAGAACCCTTCACCACAAGGGACACTGTTGGGGCAACTGGGGTGAAACTTGAACAGAATCTGAGAGTTATTAGCTGATTTCCTGATTTTTATGGTTGTACCGTAGCTGTGTAGAAGAATTTCCTCTTTTGTACGAAATACGCACTAAAGTATCTGTGGGTAAGGGGACACACTTACCCTCAAATAGTTCAGGAAAAAAGAATCCAGTCCTGTATGTGCAAATTTTGTACGTTTTTATTGCCTCAAAATAACAAAAAAAAATGCAAAGTTACACTAAAAAGAATGAAATTATGTTAATACACTAAGAACGAGAAAGTTACAGACTGAAAAGATAGTTATTAAATTTTTTAAAGTTTATTCTTATTGAGTTTCCAACATGGTTTCTAACATTACATAGGCTTCACATGTACATTATATTTCTACTTCTGTATCCCCTATAGCATGCTCACCACCAAAAATTTAGTTTCCATCACCATACAGTTGATCCCTTTACCCATTTTACACAATCCCTCCCTTCCCCTTTGGTAACCGCTTCTCTGTTCTCTTTACCTACCCATTTGTTTCTGTTTGGTTTGGTATGTTCCTGTATTGGTTGGTTGGTTTTGTTTTTTCTATTTCATACATGAGTGAAATCATGCAGTATTTAGAAGATATTTGCAAATCACATATCCGATAAGGGGTTAATGTCCAAAATACATCAAGAACTCGTACAACTCAACAACAAAAAAAACCAAACAAACAACCCAATTAAAAAATGGGCAGAGGAGATGAATAGATTTTTCCCAAAGAAGACAATGACGAATTTTGTTTGTAAAAAAAGGAACGCATTGTAAATCAACTATACCTCAATTTAAAAAAATAAAATTTAAAAAACGCACACACAGACATGAGCATGTGTGCACGTGAGCACACACACACAAGTCTACAGTATTAATGGTGACTATCTCTGGATGGCAAGATTGGGTCTAGAATTTTTGTTGCTCTTGCTCCTCTGAATCCTCTAAAATTCACTACCAGGAGCAGGCATTCCTTTTGTGATGAGAAAGGGTTGCAGAAAGAGTTGATCGGCTTGGTTGTTCTCAATGCTTTTTTGGGTTCTCCGAGCATCTTGATTCTTCAGCCACAGCTTTGCAGAGCTCAAGGCTTCACACGGGCAGCAAAGTAGGACAGAGTAAGCTGCAGGAGACAGCGGGACTCTGCCTGTCAAGAGGTCTGCCTCATTTTGTCTGTTGCACAGAAGGTATCTCCAGAATCGTGCCAGGAGAAGCCCCCGTGACACTCACCCTCACAGCCAGCAGTGCTGTGTGTTGCCAGCATTAACCACTGGCGCCCCAGAGCAGCCTTCTTGGCTACCCTCAGAGCAATTTAAGGCCGGTACATATTCAACACGAGTTTCCACCGTGTAGGAAGCCAAGAGGTTGGGCGCTCTCTCTCGGGATCTCCATTCAGTCTGTTCTCCGGGGCTGAAGGCTGGGAACTGTTAACAAGACGCCCCTCTTTCCTCTCACTCACGGCCCGGAGAGGTGCTGGGGAGAAAGGCGTCTCTGGCTGCTCTCCCAAAGCTGCAGAACTAAGCAGCCCTCCCTGGTCCCCACACATCAGGAACTACATCAGCACCAAGAGGCCTTTGTGGACAGCACTGTGACAAGGTTTTAATGAATCCTATCTGGAATTTGGGGCAGATATTTTCATGAATTTTCAATAGAAAGATGGGTTAAAGTCAACTGCTTGTTTGGGACTGAATAATGGCAACATTTGAAAAGTCACTACAGAGCATCTCTAATATCTAGCTGATTACTGGAGTCACCGGGAGAAACTGAAAAACAGATCTGTGGGCTCCAATGCCCATCGCATGGGCCCCTGTAAGTCAGAGATGCTTGTGGAGTTGGCAGGGAGAGTGAGAAGGGACCTTCTTTTTCCACCCTACACACGGCAGCATCGTCTGCAATTTTTTTAAGCGAACATGCATTGATTTGATAATTCAGAAAACATAAGGAGGAAACAATAAACCATCATGAAAATTATTCCAACAGATTTGAATTTTCAGGTGGGGGATTTAAAGAGCAACCTCACACTTTGAGACTCAACTATTTGGCTCAAACTTAGTGGCTGCATCGAAAAGACAACGGACGACGCAAGGATGGTCATTCCTAATCATAGTATCGGGAACAATCTTCTTCACATTAGCGCAGCACTTTATTGTTTGTAAAGCCTCAGTGTGCGTTTTTATTTAAATAATAAATAACAGGTAGTACAGAAACAACCAGCAGCAGAATCCCCTGTGACGCTGGTCAACAATGCAGATTTCCTGGGTCCTCCGCGAGGCTTATGGAACCAGAAATCCTGGGGATGGGGGACGATATTATAACATCTTAAACACGCATCCCAGGGGGTTCTTGTGCACAGGGAAGTTCAAGAACAACTGAAGAGCGTGCTGAACCCCTTCGTAGGCAAGGCAGATAGGACCACCCACTTGCCCAAGGTCACATGGGGGTGAAGCAGGGGATCCTCCACTCCACCCCACTTTCCAAGAACCTTCAAAGCCACAGGGCAGCACAACCGCTCATGAATATGCTGGAAGCAGGTCCTGGAAAGTCTCTCTAGCCCTCCCGGCAGCTTCATCCAAGTGACAGAGACCGAACATCCTCTGGGGAAGACAAAGCGAATTCTCCCCAGCCTAGCATGAGCCAGATTCTTCCAGAACTTAGGTTCCCTTTGGACTACGAGGAAGTCCTTTCGGATGCACCACAGGAACTGGTTTTGGAAACGCAGCTTCTCAAGGTGACTTAACCCCTCACCACATCAGTTCTGGGAGCCCAGACTCAGCAGCAAGACTAGACGGGCGTGCACATGGCAGGAAGCTTGGCCGTGAGTCTCAAAGCTTAGAAATGGGCGGGGGGGTCTTAGAGGCAGAAATACAGTTGAGTTAAAGAAGATTTTTAAAGAACTGTCTTCCTTGAAAACATAAATGTACAGATTTATGTTCAACCCACAAGCTTTTCAGGAAGCCGTATTTACTGGTTCACAAGAAGCGGGCTGACTCTTAGGGAGAAAGTTTCCTTAACCTTCCAGCTCCGGGGTCAATGGGGACGTTTCACAGACTGAATTGGACCAGACACCTGAGCTCTAAACAGGTGAGTGTTGAAGGGCGCTGAACCAACTAACATAGACCCAGAAGTATGCAGGCCTCATGCCCCATCTTCTCAAAACCAAAGGTATTCTTTAGAAACAAGACACGATAGGCAGGATTCAGGAACGCAAGCCTCTCTCTTCTCTTCAGGCTACCACTAACCTCTGTGGCACTTTTGTGCAAAGTAGGAAAAGGAATTTTTTACTAAAGATACTTCCATCAGAAGGTTGTCATGATATGCTTGTCGGAATACTGTTTACTGCTTTCTGCTAGAAAATTACAGAAACAAACAAATAATTCTCTGAGGGCTATGACAGGCATGGCACACCCCTGGAACAGTGCAGTGTACAACCTCCACAACTGGACGTGGCAGCCCTGTATCATTCATCATTTTAACGGGGCTTGACCCTGAAAGAACAGTTACGGTGAAAGTAACGAGCTGCTCACTTACAGCAGGTTGCTGTTTCAGAACTCGCAGACTGTCGGGCTCAGTAAACACTAACACCACACTCTGCTTTCCAGATTGCAGGATTTCCACCCAGAAAGTGAAGCAGCGTTCACAAAGAGGTTTGCAGCTTGTAGGGACGGTAAAGTTTACAGAACACGGGGCACGCAGTAGGTGCACAGTAAGTGTGTGATTGTTTAATTCAGTAAAAAACGGATGTGCCCAAACCCCAAGAGAAGGCTCCTGCCGTATTTCCTTCCTAACAAACTTGGCCTCTAACTCTCAGAAAATCATGGATGACTTTGTGATTCTTGCCAAGCTCGACCATACGGCATTGTGCCAACTTCTGGTAGGAAAGGAGGACTTGGTGTTTTTTCCTTAGTTTTTAAATAACCAATTCAATCAGAGGAGAGGCAATCCTGCAAACTAGGACTTGTTGATGGCTCTTATAGATGCCATAGTCCCCTGTATGGATACTTAGAAAATACTGCAAAGTCCCAGCTCCCCAGAGATCAGCCCCAGGTGCTTCTGAAGTTGTTCCTTAATCTTGAAGCCTCCAGGGGCCTCCTGTCCTGAGGAGAGCGAGCTGGACGCGGCTGCCTTCCAAGCCCGGAAACAGCTTCCTTGAATTACTGAAATAATGTGGGCTGTTCCTCTCCCCCGCGAGAAGTTACCAGACTATTCCAGCAGCATTATTCCTCCAATCAGGCCAGCCAAGAAACGGAAGGGCGGAACCTAGCACACTTTCCGACACTGCTTGTGGTTCATAAAGTCACGCTAAAGGGGAGTGCAAATCTTTGCTTATGAAACAGCATCATTTTACCTGCAGAGAACTGGCCTCAACACTGAGAGAGAGAGAGACAGAGACAGAGAGAGAAGGAAAAACACAACACTTGAACAGAAACCAGGATCGATTTTTACTCCTTTCCATTTGACTATCATGTCAGAGAGCAGTGAAATTTTATCATTCGCTTTTTCTCAGGTTTTGGTTGAATTTGTTTTTAATCCTTGTACATTACCTCTTTGACCAAATGCTTCTTATGCCTGGAGTTGCTCCGTTTTTTTTTAATGTGGGGGGCAAAGAGCAATGACACCTTTTCACTGAGTGTTAAAAAAACGTTCACACTCAAAGTGAAAGCCAAGCTATTTTAAATGAAGCACTCATGACTGCATATGTGTTTCCAAACAGCAAAGGAACTGAGAAGAAAACAGCTGTACACAACTGACAACGGAAGCTGGCTCCATTTGTGTACACACGGAACATGATCGAATCCCCCCCTAACCCCATCCTGAGAGTGGAATCACGCAGATTGGCCACTGTTTGTTGGCTAAACAGGATAACTGTCCGGTCAAAACAGTGGGCTACAGAGTATAAAATAAAGAAAAACTTTTGTTGTAGCACTGGCGTCGGGCTAGAGGTATTTTCTGACCTGAGTATTCAGTGGAGATGCATTCCTTAAATTCCTTGGCCAATGGTAACAGCCCTCTTTCCTGGGTGGTGACGCCCTTACCGGGAAGATAAAGCCTTATCCTTGCCGCGGGACAGCCATTTCCACACCCACCAGAACCTGTTTGCAACTTAATGATCTTCAGCCTCTCAACGCCGTGTACTCCCCCGCCCCCAGAAATGGGCCCCAGGCCTGCTCTGGCTTGTTTAACTCCCTTCTCTCTGGAAGGCTAGGAAAGAAAACCACTGAACGGACAGGTCATTTTAAGCCGTGTTTTCCTCCTGTCCTGAAGAAAAAAAAGTAATGTGAAAATAGCGACTCAGCCTGTATTAATTCCCCTGCATTTTCTTCCCTTTATCGATTGTACCTTGACATCCAAGCTGAAACATAACAACACAACAAACCAAAATAAGCAAACGAAAAAAACCCCACAACAACAACAGGAAAAAACCAACAGGAGAGACACAAAGTCCATTTCTCTACCCTTAACTCTCAGCCACAACACTTATTGGTCAGAGCTCCTCAGCCTCCCGGGAACTAGAACCTCAGAGGCCCTCTGAGGTTTCATCAAAAATTCCAGGTCCTGGAAAGTCAGAGGGTCAAAATTTATGTTCTCAAGGTAACTCCATGGGAAATAAAGACCTCCGTAGTTCAGTACCTATGACAATATATTTTCTCATTATAAATATCACCAATTGGACCTAAACATTGTTGAGAAAGCCTTCTTCCCTTGAATGAATTTTAAACGTACTTTCTAGTCGACAGGAAATTGCTAGCATCATGGACCCTTCTGAATATATTCTCCCATTGTCATTCTCTCTCTCTCTCTCTCTCTCTCTCTCACACACACACACACACCACACTTTATTAAGCTGAACCATGTCTTCCGAAGCCAAATGCCAGGTATACTTAGACAGAGACCCTACAATCCCTGGAGAAGGATCACTTCAGTCACAAAGAAAAGCAAGATGTCACTACCTCTTTATTTCAGAACAAATGCTGACGAAATAAGGACTGTCGCTAAGGGGTTTCTTTCTTCACAAGGCACCACGTTCTGTGGGTGACCTACCTTCGTCTTCACACCAGGTCTCTCCCGTCTCTCCTGGAGGTGAGGTCTTCCTGTAGCCCTTCCTCTGCACAAAACGGCAACAACTCCCTCCAGCCTTTTCTCATCACAGAGCGACAGTCTCGTGCTTACCTGCACGAAGGCCTCGTGTTCACTGCCTCGGGCTCCCCGAGTTTAAAACAGGGAGGATAATGAGAGAACTTGGACTCCGGCGGCGTCACTGCAAAGAAAACGCCCTGCCCCGGGAGGTAACGAGGTAGTAAGAATCAAGTGGGGTATTTGTTACACCTGTCGGAAGCCTAGCAGGTGATTCTGATGCAGGTGGTCTGTGGGTTTTACTTGAAGACAGAGCTTCGTAAACTGGGCCGCGCCTGAGAACCATGGGGGTGGGAGGGGCAGGAGATCTTGTTAAAGATATAGATTCTGACTCAGTAGGTCTGGGGTGAGTCTAAACCCCACCTGGGTTTCTTACGAGTCCCCATGATATGGACGCTACTGGTCCACAGGCCACACTGTGTGATGGAAGGTCTCGCCATTCAAAGTGTGATACCCGGGCCAGCAACACTGACACCATCTGGGGGCTTGTTAAAAATGTACACGCTCGGGTCCCATTCCAGACCTGCTGCACTAGAATCTACATTTTATCAAGATTCCCCCGGTGATTCTTACACATCTTCTTAGTTTGAGAAGATGACATAGGAGAACTTCAGGATCAAATTCACAGAAAAGTTGTTTTCCGAGAAAGGTCGGAGAAGACCAAAAGCCACAAAAAAAAAAAAAAAAAGTTTTTTTTGATTCTGTGCCATTTGAAACCCAGATTAAAGGTAGGCCTGTATTAGAGGAGACAGAGTAACCTATTTAGAAACCAACTTCTGAAACCCCACCTCCCTCCCTACCAAAGAAAACCACAGGAATTCAACTTGAGCTCCACAGCGCTGAATGTTAACAGCTATCACATGCTGTCACCTCTCCTTGTTTTCATTACTTCTCTCTGGTCATTAGGTCAACCAATTGAGGGACCAGTGGATTACCGTCGTTCTGGAGACAGATGGCTTCGATGGTAAAGGTAGATTGGTAAAGCCCAGTACCCTCAGTCAGAAGGCAAAGCAGAACCATACTTTTCGACCTCCACTGCTCCTTATGAAGATTCTGGCTGCGTTTGCTGTCTAGGGAGGTCTGAAAGGGGCAGATGTAACCACTTCTATAAACTCAGTACCTAGCAAAGCATGTAACACGTTATAAGGATAATTTAAGCAATGTTGGTTGAAGCTGTTTATTCTAAGAATCAAAACAGTAACTTGCTAAACAAGTAAAAACCAAAAGAAGACATTCAGCTGTCCAGGTTTCTAGAAACCAAAAAGAACGGGGAAAACAGCCTCAAGTCCAAAAAAAAAAAAAAAAAAAAAAACAAAGAAAAGAAAGAATTAAAACAAAATTTTAACTAGATAATCAGGCTCTAACAGAATCCGGGATCACCAGGAGCTCCCAAAAGCACTTGGAATCAGGGAGGTCCTATGTTTAAGCTCCTTATTTCCTTCAGCTTCGTTTTCTTGGAGCAGAGTTTTCCTGTGATGAATGAATATTTTGACTTGGTGATTGATTAATCACAGCTATACTGGAAGACCTGCCTGCATGTTTCCTCCCACAGAATCCTGCAACAGCTTCCCCGATGCCACAAACTGCAAAACGGGGTCTCCCAAAATTGTTTTCACTGACAACCAGCCAGGCAGTTGAGCATGGAAATCTCCACATGAGACATCTATAATTATAGTTCCTTCTAAAAATAAATGGGCCATCTTCTGTTTGTCCTTTAATGTTGAGAGAAGGGCAGAACTTTCCCCCAAAGTCTTTAGTTTGAAAATATCGGTCTTTATACGCATCACCACTCATTCTTTCCCTGAGCCCTTCATGATGCTTTAGGGGAGCTTTGAAAACTTAAATTCCTAACAGTAAGTCCTTCTGAAAGGAGAGTTTCCTAAATTCATTGATCATCTTGTGCCAAGCTCACTGGATCCGGACAAATTAAACACAGTAAAGATTTCTAGGCCAATTCAGAGTACATTCTCTAAAAATTCAGAAAGCTTTTCTTAAACTCCAAGACAAAGAAATGAGAGAAAGGTAGGAAGGACAGGAGCGAGGAAGGGAGAGAGGAAGGGCTGGTGAGAGAGAGAGAATAAATTATGTAAAATATATATTTCCAAATCCGAAAAGACAAAACAATTCAACTAACATATATTAACCTTTATTCTATAACAGACATAAATAATTTTATGAATTCATATGACCTATACAAAAGACAAAATAAGATATTGCACTAAGTTTAGCTTGGGCTATTTGGATTTCGTATTAACTAAACAGATAAATCTATACAATTTAAGGAGTTAAGGCAAAACCAGATGATACTTCAAACACAACAGGAGGTTTGAAAAATAGGTATAATTAAAAACAAGGGCATTCCCATCTCCAGTTAATAAAGTGGTCATGTCTAAGGGAGAAAACATCCCTTAGGTTCTTAAAAAGTGGTTTTTATCGATCACGTTAATTAAAGTGAGAAATAAAGTGTAAGATTTCCCGCGGAGGAGAGCTGTTTTGCGGAGGTTTGAGGATTGAGCACTTAGAATTCAGGTAAGCAACTTTTTCCTTGTTAGATTTATGATCTATTCTTCCTATCAGAAAATATAATTTGGAAAATATGACTCTTTCACATATATAATTAAAATACAACTATGAAGCATTTTTTTTAAAGGGAAGTCCTGATGGTGACCTCATAGAGTAAATCTGCAGACAAGCCATTACCCTATTTGTAGAGAAGACACAAAGCCAGCAGTTACGTTAAGAAATCCAAGAAAACTAATTCCAAAGCAATAAAAACAAGTGAAACCAGTATATCAACACAGCACACAATTCTTTGGCAGTATCACACAAATCGTTGATTGAAGTCAGAACTCTTATACAGTTCTCTAATTCTCAGACCCGGTTGCCGGTCTTTGAAAACTAACTAAATAAAATGCCACATCTGCAACGAATTCAGTAATTCCAGGAAATTAAATTCAGAGTAAACCTTGCAGACAGCTTTGAATTGTTACACTTAGGCATAGATGGGTATCAACTGCTGTGAGTCCCGATCCAAGTACACTGAAACGCACAGGCACAAAAATAATCTGCGGAGCTCAGTACTGCTTCAGACAGGCCTAGCATCCTTACAGAGAATCCATATTCACCCATGAGAAACCAAGAAAAGACATCAATCCGATGATGAGGAAATGATCTTCCAGGAACTCAGGGGTGGGCCGCCCCTCACCTGGATGAACATCGCGAAGAAATCAAATTCTATAGGGGGAACACCAGAAAGCCAGAGAACGTGGAATACTGCCAGCCTCCAACCAAGTTACCTTTCTCCAGTTTCAGGTAAACTTTATCCTCTTTATCCAGGTAGAGCAGGACCCCATTCGTGGCAGCCTCACGTGTAACGTCTTTATCCCCAGCGAAGGCAGATATTACTGGTTTTCCATTTAACATCAGGTTAACCTACAAGGAAAAAAAAAAACAAACAAACCACTGAAAATCTCTCTCTAAAGTCAAAACAAATGGATGAATAAAACAAAACAGAAACAGACTCACAGTTACAGAGAACAAACTAGGGTTAGCAGTGAGGGGAGGGAAGTGGAGAGGAAGATAGGGTAGGGAATTAAGAAGTAAAAACCACTATGTATCAGATAAATTGGCTACAAGAATACATTGCACAGCACAGGGAAATACAGACATTATTTTATAATAGCTTTAAATGGAATATAATCTATAAAAATGTTGACTCACTATGTTGTACACCTGAAACTAATATTGTGGATGAAAGAAAGAAAAGAAAAAAGAAAAGAGAAAGAAAGGAAGGAAGGAAGAAAGAAAGAAAGAAAGAAAGAAAGAAAGAAAGAAAGAAAGAAAGAAAGAAAGAAAGAAAGAAAGAAAGAAAGAAAGAAAGAAAGAAAAGAAAAAGGGAAGGAGAAAAGAAAGAAGGAAAGGGAGAAAGAAAAAAAAGAAAGGAAGTCAAAGCATCTAGGAGGGGCAGGGGGGTGAAAAATTATGTCTAAAATGACCAACCTGGTAAAATAACTGATGTTCAGTAAATATATCCCTTTCGTTTCAAATTAGCAGATAGTGGCGGCTAGGCTTAGTATGATCTTACCGAGCTGATCTTTTTTAATTAAAAAAAAGTTTTTCAAAAATTTCTCCCATAGAAATGTCCTCAGATGCTCACAAAAGAATACCATCCATGGAGAGCAACCTAGCCACGTGAAAACTGGCTTCCCTTCAGCATATAACTTAAGCCTACTATTGAATACTTTATTTACCTCTCGTATTCAATAGCAAGTTTTTGGCAATGACGCGAGCCTATGGCTTCCCAGTACATTAGCAAAAAGAGCCCCAGGGCCCTTTGCTCTGAGAAACCCAGGTCCAGCAAGGTTCTGCTAACATCGTTGCAGGTCTACTGTACCGCTGAGACAAGCTGAGTGCTAAAAATCAGTTGAAATTATGGAATGTGTGTGTTGTGGTTTCTTTATTTTCCCTGATAAGAAATGTGTTATTAAAAATAATAACCACCACTGAGGATTTTAACGATGGATAATTAGCAAAGAATCAAATCAGATTTATTCCCTTCTCTCCATACTACAATTTTGATTATACTGTGTTAAACATTACAAAAATTTCTAAATGTTGGGGCTTGGGAAAAGCTTTTCCATGGAAGTAAATTTGTTTACTAGATATTCATTCCTTTTATGTTAAAAATAATATTGAATAAACTAAATCTGAGACCTATCAATTTATCCCTTCACTAGGATATATAAAAGTAGTAGATAAGTGTGTAATCTATCATTCACATGGACATAGTATATACAATACAAACACTGAACATACGATAAAAAGTTATCCTAGAATTCCGTAGACATGTATTGGCGTTATTGGGTGCTGGCATATTAAAATACTATAGGAACTAGCTTCATCACTGTCCTTGAGTGTAAATTCAAGCCCGTTCCTTAGAAAGCACGACACAAAATATATTAACTGTGAAACTGCAGTTGGTAAGAATTCACCAACATCAGAGTAACTGAGGATAAACTACTTAGAGGATAAGCACAGCACATCGTTTCTTTAAAAGTATATTGAATAATTGTTCCTTCACAGATTTATTCTCAGTCGTTAACTGTAGCTCATAATTTTAACGATGACAGCAAATTTTATTTATTTAGTAGTTACTTGTAAAGCTCTGATAATCTTACTAGTTTTTTTCTTACAAGTTCAGGTAGTTTTTGCACATGCGTCAAAAGCTATCAAGATCTTATAAAGAGATTTGTGTCACTGAAGTTTTACTAAGCAATATTTTTTAAGTGACGTTGTTATTAAGGTAATAAGTTCAATTGCTTATTCTTCTATATGCTTCTTGTCACATTCCTTAATAGATGTTATTGGAAATTAAGTGTTTTAAAAATAAACTACTATAAAGATGGTTGTTTATTTTTACAATGAAAACGCATCTTTGGATAAATACTTACATACATAACCCACTGCTGATAAACACTGTCGCTTGAGGGTACAGAGAGAACAGGTCGAAAGACATACCTGGATTGTTTGGCTCTGGTAGACTTTAATTACGTGAAAACTGAAACTGTAAATTCCTTTCCTTGGTGCTACAAAGACAGACTCCAGGGTGAAAAAGTTACCCACATTTACTAGGATCTACAAATAAAAAGAATAAACAACAGTCAATTATTACAATATTCTCTTCTGTAAGTAAAATAAGTTTTCCTCCTTCCCTTTTCTTTTCCTTTCTTTTTCTTTCTTTCTTAGGAAAGAAAACTAACTTTTAAAACCATAGAAAATAAAACATTGAGTTCTCTTCCTTTTTTCTTTGGTGACTTGGAAAATGGATTTGTATATTGGAAGGTTCTTCTGCCTTTTAAATGGTGTAAGAAAAAATAAAGTAACAGCTTTGTAGTCATGCCTCAATTCCAGCGAGGCCCAATGGTTCTGGAAATATCTAGAAATACGTGAAGGCTTATAAATATTAGCTTTACCTTGAGAGTCAGATAAAAGGCCTCTGCCACGTATTTACGCGTCCACCCTCGACGAGCCTTCACAGTGTCCAGAGGTGACGTGTCCAAGCCAGCCAACCGCAGCCATGGGCTCTCTGCAGTCATTCCCGGACACACCACACAGAGGCCTGGACACTCCCTCCACCGTGTGACATAATCCATGACACGGAACAGTTGGTACACAGAGTGAGCTGAATGCCCAGCCCTCCTCTGAGGCTCCGCCGAACCTCTGCTAAGCCCCACGGCCATTTGTTTCATTCCTATGCCATCCAGGCCTTAATTATAATATTTTGGCAACGACTCAGGCTTCGCGGGCTGCCAAAGAGTAGAGACTGCGAAACAGGTGGTCTTCCTGTGCTCCTCCCAGGGTTACCCATTATCCATTCCCTTATCAATCGCCTGCTCTTTATTTAAAGTTCAAGGGGCAAAAACGAAGAGTGAAATAAAGCACTGGTTCCCCAGAAAACACTGTATGCACTCTGTATCCCGAGATGTTCGGCTTGATTCTACTGGTTATGAAATTAGCTCTGAATCTCAATAAGTGACCTCATAAGCTAAACGTCACATAGGTATGACCCTTCCTATGAAAAAGAGCAGGAGAATGTATGTGTGTGTGTGTGTGTGTGTGTGTGTGTGTGTGTGTGTATTGCAGGGGCGGAGGGCAGGATGTAACTAGGGTTTCTTCCATTTCTCCCCAAGAAATAAATCTATAAGTAGCATTCAAAAAAAATCAGATGTCCTTATAAAGCTACATTTCCCCTATATCAATGGCAATCTGCTACTACCTCTTGTAAACACTACATTCATGCTAATATTAAGCCCTTTGCCTAATTCCCTAAAGACATACTATTGCCTGTGAGCGGTGCATCAGAATTATAGTGATGGTCAGGTAGATGTACCAGGCTCAACCCCCAAATTAAAACGTATGTTTGTGTATCATTTTATTCTGAGATTACACCTTTTTCCAAGTAAGCATCAGATTTCTTTCTCTGACCCGATGATCAATGGTCTTTCAACAACAAGTCACAAGCTACGCAATAATTCCTAAGAGAGATTTTACAAAGATTTGTTTAAGCACATTTAAAATAATTTGAGGTACTTAGCAGGGACTTCCTGAATCAGATACAAGTACATAATTCATTAGCAATAATGGAACTGGTTGATTAGTGTTGACTACACATAAGGCTGGATGTTGACTCTACATTGCAATTAGAGCATCCAGGCACATTGAGATTTATAACTAAACATGTCTTGTTGTCTCTAAGATGCATGGGCACCCGGAACAGAAGAACAAACCCTTCTCCTCTTCTAACTGACAGAAAGGTCACTGAAAAGAGTGCACTGTACAGAGGACAGTGCAATGTCCACAGCATTTAATTAATGCACTGACATACAAACCAGGGGTCGTGCTAGACTTCATTTCCATCAAGATGGAAAATACTGCACCAAAACCCCAAAGGGGCTGCTTAATTCTTTTAAAATGATGGCTATTCAATAGGAAGCCCCAGAGAGGCATTCTCTGTCTTTGGCCAGCTGGAGAGTATATTACTTAGGAACAATGAAGTAAGGAATAGAAATGTCACCTCATCCCTTCCCTGGCACGTCCTGCAGCACCACTTAACCTGTGCTCTTGCCCATGCAGCACACAACTGTGAACTACACATACCACTTTGGAATTTAAAAGACTCTGGGCGCTGTTGACATTGAAATGATACCCCTGAAGTCTGATTTCAGTTTTAAGACTCCTTGCTAAGCTGATATCTTGGGGTTTCTCATCAGCCAAATCCCAGAGCTCCAGATGGGTTAAAAAAAAAAAAAAAAAAAAAAAAGCCACAGCTTTCATCAGTTCCTCCCCCACCCCCTATCCTCAGCCCTCAAGTCTGTCTTTCCCCACTAATTTGCACGTCTCTGGAAGGACCGGAGCAGGGGAAGGGAGAACGGCTCTCCAGCGCTTCCCTATGGGAGCTCAGTGCGGCTGCCCGATTCCTTTTCCTCTCCTTCTCTCAACTTTTCTCCAAGTAGCAGAGAAGGGCTTTCCGCTGCAGCGGTACCTGCAATGTATATGGGGATCCTGGCGGCGGAAAGGTGGGCGAGACGAGACCGGGGCCACAGCTTCCCACACTCTCCAGCCACCCACGAGATCTCTGCAGAGATCTCTTTGGGGAGCCCCCGGAGCTCTCTTTGGGGAGACGCTTCTCCACCTGGGAGAAACAAATCATTTATCCAGCATCAGAGAGAGTACTGTGCCCGAGAATGGCCTCGGCGGCACCCGCAGAGGAATCTGAGCCAGGGGGCCAAGCTCTGGCCAAGAGATTTCGAGGTCCAGGGACCAGGATCCTGCCAGCTCCTATGGACCTGTTGCCGTTAAACTTGTGCTGAGCTCTCGACGCCCGGCTCCGCACCCCCGGCCTCTCTCCCACCACCCCAGCAGCTCTTCCGGAGGCCAAGAGGGAATATGGGCCGAGGGGCGCGGCGGTGGCGGGAGAGGCATCAGAAGTTTCAGACCAAGACCTCTGGGGAGGCGAGTGCCGAAACGATCCCCCAAATCGCAATCAGAGCAGCTCAACCCGGGCCTGAGCCGCCTGGACACCCACCGCCCCTCCCGCCCGCAGACTCCTGACCCCCCGCCCCCCTCGGGGGCTGACCTGGTCGAAGTAAATGATGCGCGTCTTGTTGCTCATCTCCGACGGCTCGTGGTTGGTGCTCCGCACCGCCGAGAAGGCGACCTTGGAGTTGGCCGCCCGGACCGAGATGCCCAGAGGGGAGGAGGAGGAGCCCTTGGAGTCCGTGGCCGGGTTCGAGTCGCACACCACGAGGCACTTGCCTTCCAGCACGATGGGCTCCGTGTCGTTCTGCGCCCAGACAGGCAGCCCGGGCAGAGCGAGGGCCAGCAGCACGGCTGGCACCACGGACAGCGCCCGGGCCCCGGAGCCCATGGTGAGCCTCGTGGGCAGCCGGCAGGCGCTCCTGCCGGCCCGCGTCGCCTCCTACCCCGGGAGCCCGGAGCTCGGGAAGATGCCCGCGGCTAGACCGACAGCGCTGCGGGGACGGCGGCGGCGGCGCGCGCACTTCCAAGCCTGTGGTTTGAAGTCAGAGTCTCCCCTCGCGCTCCCTCGCTGGCTCTGCTCCCTTTGTCCTTTACGGAGCTCATGCAGAACCCCCTACACCCCACCCTCCTCCGCCCAAGAATCAGCCCTGCCTGGGGCCCCTGCACCCACCCTTGTTCCTGGACATCTAGAAGTCACCAAACCCTTACATTCACACCTCAAAGAGGAAAATGATAAATTAAACCCAAGCACCCCCGGGGGAACCACGAAGCAGGAAAAACGGAGGGGACTCAGAGAAGCCACGGGGACGGTGGATGCCGAGCGGTGCCCGTGTCGGTCCAGTACGCGTCTGGCTCGCGGCAGGGACGAATTACAGAAGCCGAAGGTGTTTCCCGGATTGGGAAGAACGCGAGGCTGTGTTCACGGCCAGGTCTCTAGCGACGCTCAGTTTCGCTTAGCCAGAAATTCCCCAAAGCTTGGTGTCTCTCGGAAGTCGGCAGCTACGCATTGGCTAGCCGGGTCCCCAGCACGGAAAGCACGAATTCGCGGGAGCAGTTCTCAGGTGCAGGGCGGCTCGGCCGGCGGGGTCCTCTCCTGCCTCGGCCGCACGCCCGGAGTCCCTGCGCACAACTTTCTCTGTCCTCGCGCAGCCGGAAGAGCGCGAGGCGGGCACACGCGCGCTATTTATAGGAGCGCACGTCCGGCTGGGGTTGGCTTCTAGCTCAGCCCGCCGGCTCCCGGGAAAGGGGAAGAAGGAGTCCGGTGACCCCGACTGAGCAGCTCCTGCCTGGCGCTTAACGCACCCCGGGGCAAGCGGGGCGCAGAGCACTGCTGGCTGCCAAGGTCTGAGGCCACCCAGCCCCGGGAGGGGCTCCCCAGCAGGGAGACCGTACCCAGGGAGAGGCGCCCACCGCCCTGCGCCTGGCCCAGCTCCGCGCCTGCTCGCTCCCTCCTCGGTCTGGGCCGGCGGGGGGGGCCGAGGCTCCCCTCGGCCCTCCCGAGCACCGGACTCCGCCGCCGAGCGCCCTCCGAGCGGAGCGCGGCGCTGCCAGCCCCGGTTGCGAAGCTGGATGGGCGGCAGCGGCCTCGCGCGGCGCGCTGCTTGGCACCTGGGGACCCACGCCGCCGTCCCGACCGCGCCTGGCCCAGAGCCTGCCTCCCCAAGCCCTGGGGCCTGGCGAGCTCCGGGAAGCCTTGGCACGGACCAAAGCCGCTGGGGGCCGCTGGGAGGAGGTGCCTGAGGCCTTCCGCTCCGGGAAGAGGAGCCTCAAAAGCTTCAGGGCGCGCCTTCCCACCCACACCGCGAATCCACCCCAGGCAAGGCCAGAAAAAGAGAGAGGGAGTTAACTCAGCAAGAATCAGTCCTCTGGAAGCTTTCCCCTAAAAAAAGCTAACCCCCTCCTGAGAATACCGCCCCTTTCTCCCTCTTGATGTTCCCCGCCCTCCCCCGCTGTGCCACCCCATTGCCATCTTGGCCTCTGATTGGCAAGGTTTATCTTCCTCTTCCGCAGCCATCACCGGGAGGGAAAGGCTTGTCTCTGTGACAGGCTGCGTGAACTTGGTCAAGTCACTTACCCTTTCTGAGAGGGAGGGGCTCCACTAATTAAGGTCCCATCAGCCCGCGGTTTCTATGATGTTTGGAGTGATGTCACTCCCTTCCCAAATTCCTTTCAGTGTCCCAGCTGCCAGAGGACAGGCCCCCCGATCTTTAATCAAAACAGCATCCCCATCAGCCATTCGGAGCTCCTAGAAATGCACTGACTAATTATTCATTGAAGGGGTGTTTATTGAGCATTGTCTCCCGGATAGATGGCTTTCTAGTCCTTCCTGAAAGAAGAACAGCCTCCTTAGCATGGATTCAAGTCCCTCCACAACAGAAGCCAGACCTGCATCTCCAGGCTTGTCCCCTCATAAGGCCCTTCCAGAGGGCTGGGTGTTGAGCCATAAGCATTGCACTGCAGCTCCAACTGTTAAAATAGTAAATACTCCTACTGGTTGGCATTTCCCTAGCCCTTAGCTCCCTATAACCTTGCAGCTAAAGAGTTGGTGCCTGGAGCCAAAGGGGCCTCCAGATTCTCCTCCAATGGGGCCAGTATCAGTTCTGATTGGCAGGTGCTCCTGCTGTGCTATTTGTAACAATGTTGAATGTCACTAATCTAAGCTACAACCAAAAAGAGTGAACTGGTGCCTTCTGAAAGTGGCCACCATTTCCCCCACCCCAAGCCTAGGGTAGCTTTTCACCTGAACCCTTGCTGCACTTTGCAACTCTCTCCCGGCTTCTACCACAGTCTGCCTGGACAGCAGCTGAGATTTCTTCTCCATCGATGCTGCCTTTGGAGGACAGGGCCTGATCTAATTTGGTTCCCAGTTTGCATAAGTAATTTGCCTTCCTTGTCCAAAACAGCTGTTTAGTAACTAAGACCTGGGCTGTTCAATTTCAGGCTGGAAGGAGTTTGAGAAAAAAGTCAACAATTCTGTTGACTACAGAATTGTTAAATTGTCAATAAGTTGTCTTCCCTACCAACCCTAATATATTCTCTCTGTGTCCTTTTCTTCTCTAGGCATTTTTCTTTCTGCAAGAACTCAGATTTAAAGAAACTTCTTCTCTCCCTCCTCTTTTCCTCTCCAAAAGTACTCATTTCCTAGCCTCCTAATCCAGCAGAGTGACCGTATTAGGGACTCAATAATTGATTGTGAAATGACTGGCTCTCCAGATAGAATGTCAGTATCAGTCATTCACCTTATAGTATAAACTGGTTTAAATAAATCTCTCTCTGTAAAATTTAAATTCAGTCCTCCTGGGTAACTGGAGATGAAAGTCTTGGCTCCTTACTAAAAGATGTTCCCCTATTCAGGGTGTTCTAAAGATGTGGAACACCACATTTTCTTTTGACTCCTACTGAGATAAGCTATCTGATATTGTAAAGCACAGGGTCCTGTCTCCCTTTCCCACCATGGGTGATTGAACAAGGATAGCCCCCTGTATTCTAGGGCTGTCAATCCATTTGATGCCAGAGATCCGTGGCTCCTATGTCCTGACTCCGCCAGATAAGGTGGGGCTGCTAGATTTTCTCTCTCTAGGATCTGAATGGGACACTGATATGGCTTCCAGTAAGCACTGGGTCCTGCTAGAGGAGAGGTCTATAGTCTCCTGAACTGGCCATCTAAGGGCCATGTGCGAGTTTAAGCAGAGGAGCATGCTGGAAGAAATAGGAAGACTGACCACACTTGTAGACTGGAGCCGATTCTCTGCACTTCTGAGAAATGGAAGGGGTGAGAGAGTGAACAGTAAATCTCCAGCTTGTTAACTCCTACTCACAAGACATCCAGCAACCTTGAGTTTCTTGAGAGCCTCCTGCATCCTTGTAATAAAATTTATTTCACTTGAGCTCGTTTTAGTAACCTGCTACTGTTCCTTGCCATCCAGAATCCTTGTTAGCACAATGTCCCAGAAATCATACCCCATAAGCCCATGCATCTCCTGCCAAAAGACATGAACAAATCCATTCCCCTAGCTGTGGGAAATGTTTTCCTAACATTTGGGGAACGGAAGCATCACCTGCTGCCCAGCCCTACTCCAGCCCCAGCATCCCCAGGAGGAAAGAAACAGGATCAAGTCCAAGTTTCATTCCAGCCACAGCACAGATCTCTCTCCCTCCCTCCCTCCCTTCCTTCCTCCTTCCTCCCTCCCTCTCACTTTCTTTCTTTCTCTCTCTTTCTTTCTTTCTTTTTGAAGATGTACTATTTTTAAAACCTAGTTGTGATTGTGACCCAAATGTTTCACTTTCCTGAGATTCCCAGATTGCATTTGATGCTAGGAGTTTTGTTGCTAGACCTTTAGCAATTTCACTTCTCTGCGCTTGTGCTCAACTTAAAGTAAACTAGTAGAAGTAAATTAAATTCTGAACTGGTCTTGCATGGGAAAGCAATACTCCTGTGGTCAGTAACATCCCACTGTATTTACATACCTCACCTTCTTTACCCATTCATCCATCCACTCACGGACATTGAGGTCGCTTCCGTGTCTTGGCTCTTGTGAATTGTAGCGCTATGAACACTGGGGTGCACGTGTTATCTTTTCGAATTAGAGTTTTCATCTTTTCCAGATATATGTCCAGAAGTGGGATTGCTAGATCGTATGGTAACTTTATTTTTAGTTTCTCAAGGAACCTTCAGACTGCTTTCCATAGTGGATGCACCAATTTACATTCCCATCAACAGTGTAGGAGGGTTCCCTTTTCTCCAGATCCTCACCAGCATTTATTATTTGTAGGCTTTTTGACGATGGCCTTTCTGACTGGTGTGCGGCGATACCTCATCGTAGTTTGGATTTGCATTGCCCTAATGATTAGCGATGTTGAGCATCCTTTCACGTCCCTGTTGACCATCTGTTTGCCTTCCTTGTAGAAATGCCTATTTAGGTCTTCAGGCCATCTTTTGATTAAGTTGTTTGTTATTTTTGATAGGGGGCGTGAAATGTTTCATCCATGCTTACGTCCAAGAAAGGGAGGCCAGGGCTTCCCTGGTGGCGCAGTGGTTGAGAATCCGCCTGCCGATGCAGGGGACACGGGTTCGTGCCCCGGTCTGGGAAGATCCCACATGCCGCAGAGCGGCTGGGCCCGTGAGCCATGGCCACTGAGCCTGCGCGTCCGGAGCCTGTGCTCCGCAACGGGAGAGGCCACAACAGTGAGAGGCCCGCGTACCACAAAAAAAAAAAAAAAAAAAGAAAGAAAGGGAGGCCAATGAGGCAAGGGGGATTTACTGGAAGGACCGTATCTCATGGAGTCCAAGGGCAAAACTGACCCTTGGGAATGTTATGAAGCCTTGTGGATAACCCAAAATGTTGCCTTTCCTCTATCTATCTATCCTACTCTCTATCTTTCTCTCTCTTTGGCACATCTGCATTATTTTTTTTCTTTTTTTTGTTTTTTGTGGTACGCGGGCCTCTCACTGCTGTGGCCTCTCCCGCTGCGGAGCACAGGCTCCGGACGCGCAGGCGCAGCGGCCACGGCTCACGGGCCCAGCCGCTCCGCGGCACGTGGGATCTTCCCGGACCGGGGCACGAACCCGCGTCCCCCGCATCGGCAGGCGGACTCTCAACCACTGCGCCACCAGGGAAGCCCCTGCATTATTCTTCTGCTCACTGCAATCTAGCCTTCTCTGAAGCCTACATGATAGACGGTGGCAAGTGACACTCCCAAATTTTACACATAACAGATCCATCCGCCCAGAGGATGCCCCCACATCCCAGGGAAGAGACTCACTGCCCCATCTGGGATCACACGTCTGCCCCTTGCAGTGCACCCACCATGATGCCCACAACTAGATATGTGGAAAATTGGAGCAGGGTCCAGAGGAGAGTACAATTCCTAAAAAATGCTACAAGTAATATGTGGAGAAGTGAAAAGGAAAAAGATACAGATCAATTTGTAATGTGTGATTCCATGCTAACAGACTGTAACTGTATATAGATATGGATATGTTTGAAAAGGCAAAGGAAAACTATGAAAAGCTGGACAGCAAATTGTTAACAGTAGAGAAACAGAATAAAAGGAAAAGAAACTGTTAATTTTGCTTCAGCTGTTTATGATTTGGATGGCCACAGTAATCATATTACCTTGTGATTCACATTTAATACAGTTTTTTAAGGGAAGAGGGTGCTGGGAAGACCATCCAATAGAAATCTACTACATTGACTTTTTTCATAATTTAAACTGAAAGTTTGGAGAGAAAATGAACTAACATTCCTTCTCATAAGCAGCACTGGTTGAACAGCAATTTCCTTTCTTTTGTTATATTGATCCAACTCTAAAAAATCATTCACTCAAAGGAAGATGCCCAGACATATAAAGCCTCCCAGTCTACATTTAAGAAAAAAAATTACATTGCAACTGGTAAAGCTCATGAGTCACATCAAAATAGCTGATTACATTTTAGATTCAACTCAGCATGGTATGTGCCTGGCCATGTCAGTTTCCATTGCATACATTAGGAGGATCTAGATGTAGAGTCCAAACCAATAGCTTCTACTCTTAAGAACCTGCTGGGAGGGCTTCCCTGGTGGCACAGTGGTTGAGAATCCACCTGCCAACGCAGGGGACACGGGTTCGAGCCCTGGTCCGGGAAGATCCCACATGCCGCAGAGCAACTAACCTGTGCGCCACAACTACTGAAGCCCGGCGCGCCTAGAGCCCGTGCTCCGCAACAGGAGAAGCCACCGCAATGAGAAGCCCACGCACCGCAATGAAGAGCAGCCCCTGCTCACCGCCAGCTAGAGAAAGCCCGCGCGCAGCAACGAAGACTCAATGCAGCCAAAACTAAAATAAATAAATAAAATAATTTTTTTTTAAAAAAGAATCTGCTGGGAGGCTTATTATCAATGCAGATTCTCTGGCCCTCGTCTGAGAGGACGTCTCTGCCCACGAAGTGGGAATCTGTTTCTTAACTAGCACCTGGGTGAATCTGAAGCAGACGGTGCTTTGACTCTGTAGATGCCACTGGTGGGGTGCATATCCCCCAAGGGTCCGTCTGTGGTCAGGTTCATTATCCCTTTGGCTGAAAATAGGGCGTTGAGAACCAGCTTCACCTCCTACTAGCTTTACGACCACGGGAGAAGTTACAGACCTTCCTTCAGCGGGAAAATTGCAATCATAAAAATAATACTCAGTCCACAGTCCTGGTGGGGATGGAACAGGGAAACGTCAACAGGGCGCTTTGCACAGTATCAGGCACCCGGGAGGCGATTCATTAAAGGTGGCGACTATTATCATTACTTTTGGGAATCTATTCAGGACTAAAGGCAAGAGGGCACCACAGCACCCTGGACCAAGGCCCACCAGTTGTCTGCGAACACCAGCCACAACTGAACCTCACAGACGTTATAACGGGGGAGAAAGCAGCTTCCCCAAGTGTGGGAGAGACTGAAGGTCCAGACACCCAGTGCAGAGACAATAACCGAGGCCAAGTTTGCGGGCAAGCCATCGCCGTCAGGCGAGTGCCTGAGTTCTAGAGTGATGAGGCTGAAGTGAGTGAAATCTGCAAGAATTCTGCCTGGTTAAAGGCTCTTCCATGAAGCTAAGGCACCAGGCAGGTTTGTGAGCTTCCTGCAAGAATGGACAAAGAGTTTAGTTTTCATTTTATTTCTTTCTTCCCCATTCCCTTAATCGCTGGATCTCATCACTGAGTATCTGAAAGACACACTTAGCAGAAATCAATTCTCCCAACTGAAGAGTAAACAGAAAGTGAAGAACGGGCGGCCAGAAACAGTCATTACAGCACGAGAGCAACCGGAAAGCCCTGTGGGGATGGGGGGGACGACACCTGAGCCAGACAGAGGTATCTTGCGGAGCTGGTAGTCCAGCTGTTTATGTGGCACTTGGCGGGCCCTAGACACTTTGAATTTCCCTGAGTTTAGCTGTGCATTTGCGGGGGAGAGAGAGAAACAGCTTTAGCCCACAAGGTAACCCTTCTCTCCAGCACCACCTGCCCGGAGTGAGCGTGGGGTGGGAGGCGAGAAGCAGCTGAGGCAGCTGACAGTCTCGGTTCCCACTCCCTCTCTCAGATGAGCATGAGGGAGTCTAGTGTCTAAAGAGAAGTATTTTCCTACAGCATTGCCACTAAAAGCAAGCCAAAGCGCTTCATCTGGCTCTCAGCTGAAGAAAAGGCAACCTGTTTAGACTCTAAAGGGAAAGCCACCTATGGTGGGCTCCCTGACAGCTGCTGTGTCGGCCACCACGGTGAGAATTCCAAGAGGATTTCCAAGGGTATGTTTGACCCTAAGCAACGTTTCCCTTGTGCACTAACTTTAGAATCTAACCCTGGAATACAGTGCAACTCCATTGGTTTTTTTCCTTTGTTTAGGGAAACCTCCATTGCTGGTAACTTCTCCCACTTAACTGCCCACCACTCATCTGAGAGAGGGATCTTATCACCCCCATTTCACAGATGAGGAAAGAGAGGGTCTGAGAAGCTGCTGCCAAAGGGATGGATTTGATTGCAGGACACCTGTCTTCTTGTCCAGAGGTCTTTCCCCCTTCAGACCACATAAGAGGGTATGTAAAGGGCCTCTGGTACGCTCAGAACTATTTTTTGTCAGTTGAAACAAATTCAGAAGAGGAACTGACAGTATTCCTAGAATTATTAATATCAGTAGAGAGCAAGCAGGAGTGAAACTTATGGCATAAGAAGACAGGCTTCAAATCACAGAATTTTTTATAAAAGCTACTGACCATAAACCCAAGGTGGAATAATATATGTGTGTATGTATATACATAGATCTATATATACGGATGTGTATATATATTAAAATATATAATAAGTTAAATCATATATATGGTTTATATATATGCAATTAGATAAGTGGTTAGATCATCTTATGACCTTCTCATAGCTTTATGCGCTTTTCACTTACAGCGCTCACCAGAGTTGCAATTTTACATTCACTGTCTTCTCACGTGGCTCAGACTGCCTTCCCGACTGCGCTGTAAGTTCCACGAGGGCAGAAGTGGGCTGCTATTTGCGCCTCGTAACTGATTCCCCAGAACAGTTCCCCGCACACAGTCCAGGAGTGTTAGATGTTTGTGGAAGCTAATGAATAAAGCGGCATGGCATAGATCCTAACTCTGGCAAGGTACCTTCTCTGAGTGTACTTCCAACTACAACACTAGACAGTTTCAAAAATTAACTCATGTTTTCTCTAAGAAGCTCATGCATTCTTCGTGCTGTGTAATAAGCCATCCTTCTGTACCTGGGAACTTGATATGTTTCTGGGGAAAGCGTTGTTAAGCAGCTCTTCCGTTCCCTGGACGCCCAAGAGCTGTGCCTTGTTTTCTACTCCTCATGCTGGCTTGTACCTTCACTTTGGGCCATGCTACCAGCCCGGCCACTTTCTTATCCACCACTGGGGTTATGATGATGCCTCTTCTTTGCTAGGTTGTGGGCTCAGCGAAGCAAAATCTGCCCTTTGCCTGCTAATTGGGAACCTGCAGGATTCTGGGAACAAATCCAAAGTGAGAGGCTATGGCTTCTGAATCCGTTGGCTTCTGGCTATTTCGGCTGGCTGTGAGCATCCCGAACGACAAACGATACACCAACTAACTTGACTTTCTTGGCCATCTGTCTGTTGGCTAAATCACTACCTCTTGGATAGACCAACTCATCACTTAGGCAGCTGGTGTTCTGGCGATTGACTGAGCTGAACAACTTCTGGGCTGGGTCCAATATTTCCTGACCACACATAAAAAATGAATTTCACAAGGCTTCGAATGAGCTTTGTAGAGTCTTTATAAAGCAAAAGAGATAAGAACAGCAAAGTGAATGAGGAAGTAGATGGGCTGTACTTTAGAGTACAGCTTTGTAAGGCATTAGTCACTCTGAATTTTCCCCTTGTGCCTGTATCTCATTCTCTCTCCCTCTCGCCTTTCCATGCATCTTCTGCTTTTCTTCTTTTCTGACCCTCTTCCTCTGTTTTTTTGTCTCAAGTTCTTAGTCTTATACTCCCTTCAACCAATATATAATTAGGGCTTAGAGTGGACTAGGTGGTGGTCACAAACTCAAGTGCTTTTGGGGGGGCTGGGGGTGGACACTTGCTGTTCTCTTTGGTTACTCAACATCAGAAACCTCTTCCTCTGTCTGGGCACCCTTCCTCCTTATGAAGCAGAGCCCGTCTCCCACCACAGAAGCTGAAAGCATCAAATACTCATGTCCATCTTCCCTTGCAGGTGGGGTGCAAGCATGCGACCCAAACTCTGCAACTCAGACACGCCCACCCCAGACGCTGAATTTGAAGTCCGTGAGAGGGAGCAGGGAGCTGGCAGAACCCCCTTCTAGGGAAAGTGGCTGCTGGTGCCGCACTTCTGGGACAGAGCCAGCATCACGTACCTAGAGCAGGGGAGACGGGTGCAGCGCGCCTCAGGGTCTGTGCTCAGGGGCCGTGGCTGTCCTGTCTCAGTGGCCTCAGTTCAGTAGCAGAAGTTATGAGCCAGGGGTCACTCCTGGCTGCATCAGATCCAACCCAGTTCTCCAGTTCTCTAAGATATTCTGTGAACCACTGAATGCATTTTAATAAATTCCTTTTCTACTGAAATTAGCCAGTCAGCTTTGGTTGCAACTGTGAGTCCAGATGGACACTGGGGCCAATCGGGGACCATAAATGGGTGACATCAGCAGGAGGTAACTCTGAAAAGGTAGATCATCTACACCTCATCTCCAGCAGGCAGCTGCTAGTGAACCTGGTACAATGCCAGATATCTGATTTTTCAATACAAAGATAAATTCAGATTTTCTGGTGAAACACCCACTTTTAGATATTAGCAACTAGTTCAAAAATGTTTGGGTGCTACCCAAACGTGACTGTAAGCTACAAATAGCTCCAGAACGGCCAGTCTGCGTCCTCTTTACTTTTTAATTTTTGGGGTGTGTGTGTGTGTGTGTGTGTGTGTGTGTGTGCGGTGTTTTTTTGTTTTTGTATTATGTCTGGTTTTGTTCTGTTTTTCACTTTTAAGAAGCATTTCAGGATACCTGTGACAGAGAGGCTTCTTTATAGTAACATTCTTTTTTTTTTTTTTTCTTAATTATTATTTTTAGCCACGCCACATGGCTTGCAGGATTTTAGTTCCCCAACCAGGGATTGAACCCGCGCCCTTGGCAGTGGAAGTGTGGAGTCCTAACCACTGGACCACCAGGGAAGTCCCATAACGTTTTTATTTCCCATTTGAACTCTACGTTTTACAGGAAATCAGCTAACTCGTAGATATAGACAGAAAATTGTTGGGGACTAGGGTGGTCTGAATGGGAGATAACACATACAAATTCCAAACTACCACAGCTGCCCATACAGCCCTGATCAAACCCACCCAGCCACTCAAAATGTTTGAAGCATGCAACACGTCCAGCCTCAGATATTGCCTCTGTCTCCGAGAAGCATCCAATCAACTCCTGATGTTCCTGTTCCGACTAGGATGCCTTGCTCTCACCTTGACCACAGGCCTTGCTGTTTACTGTCACAACCTCACAAGACAAAGTCTCAGGATGGCATAGCTCATTGGTAGGACCTACATCTAAGCTGCAAGGGAGGCTGGACAATATGTTCCTGGCATTTCTGGCTACCAAAGCGCAAGGTAATCCTCTCACCACGACTCAAAAGGATGTAAAATTCCCCAACGCTGAAAGGGGTTTAGGCGCTGGTGGCCAAAAAGCATTGCCCGTCTTCACTAAGCCCCCACGCCTTGCACTTCTGGGCTCTTCCTCACGGTGCCCTCCTTCGGCCAGGGTTCTGGCCTTCATCCTCAAGCCTGATTCCCCTCCTGCCTCCCCATCAGCACAGAGAGAATCAGATGATATCTACCAACATAGACTGCGATTTCTAGAGAATTTAAGCACAATCACATACGGCCTTCTGCAAGTATACTTGGTTCAATTTAACCTTTCATTGAAGCATCTGCACTTTGTCATCTTACTACAGTTGTACTCACCAGTGTTTGCCAAAGCAGAATCTTTATCAGGATAACCAAGAAAGCATTAAAAATGTTATCAACTCAGGGGGCAAAGCCCAGACCCATTGAATTAAATACTCTAAGGATGGGGTCCCAGGAATCTGTATTTTAATGCTTCCTCGGCAGTTTAATGTTCAGCCTGGTAATGAGATCTTTTGATTTTGAAGGTGGCGGAATTAATCCTCACTCGGATTAAAGTCAGGTTGCCCAGCAATGGTGGGCATCTTGTTTTGACATGCAAGCACGTGCCTCTCCGCTGGAAAGCTGCCACCCCTCCACTTCAATGTCACGACTGACAGGGACAGTGCTGACCATAATACCCTCCTGCTTCCCCAGGAATGGGCCTGGGACCCTGGCTCAGCGAGTCATAATGCCCCGTGCTCTTGGCCATGGTGGTTGATCCAGAGATGAGCATGTCACCCAAACAGAACCAATCAGAGTTGCTCCATGAGGATTTTATATCTGGAAGCAGAAGAGAAAGGACCCTGCCCTTGCCTTCTGAGTCAGGAACCTGGGTGGGCAGGAATCAACGCCAGCCGATGGCTGTTTTCTTTAACAGCAGTGTTAGAGAAGGAGGCCAAAATCAGGAAGCTTAGGCAAGAAGCAGAGATGGAGATGAACGTTTTCTTACAATGTCTGCCCTCTCATGCTTAAGCCTCCCCCTCCCCCATATCAGGACCTGGCCCAAGTGGAGTCCGTTGGGAAAGTCAATCTCTTGTGCACAGCCTTTGAACCCTCTCGTGGCCACATGAGGATGGGCCTGGAACACTTCCGTCCCAAGAGATAAGGAGTCCTCCCAGCCTGTGCTGGGCTTATCGTCTTGGGTGGGAATATCGTTTCCTGTTTCAGACTCCTGTGCTCGTTTGCTCTGCTTTAAGGGTGTGGCATGTGGCACCGGACCAACCCCACTGCTATCTCTGTCCCCCTGCAGGGAGGGGACAGGGCCCTTCTGCTGCAGGACAACCAGGGTACGTATAAGACAATGACCCCGCATGCACTGCTGTGGGGGCCCCGGCGGCCATTGCAGACGCTGATCTTTCTCTGTCTCTTTCTCATGAAGAAAGTGTTTTCTCCATCCGGTGCTTGACCTCATTGTATCTTCCTTGGCGACTCTGGTACCAAGATGCAGCGGGCGGAAGTGTTCAGATTTCTGCTCCTGGTGCCAGGCAACAGGTGCCACTCCACTGAGCCAACACATCCTTCTTTTTCTTGTTTTAATAGATCTTTATTGGAGTGTAACTGCTTTACAATGGTGTGTTAGTTTCTGCTCTACAACAAAGTGAATCAGCTATACATATACACATGTTCCCATATCTCCTCCCTCTTGCGTCACCCTCCCTCCCACCCTCCCTATCCCACCCCTCTAGGTGGTCACAAAGCACCGAGCTGATCTCCCTGTGCTATGCGGCAGCTTCCCACTAGCTATCTATTTTACATTTGGTGGTGTATATATGTCCATGCCACTCTCTCACTTCGTCCCAGCTTACCCTTCCCCCTCCCCATATCCTCAAGTCCATGCTCTAGTAGGTCTGTGTTTTATTCCCGTCCTACCCCTAGGCTCTTCATGACATTTTTTTTCTTAGATTCCATATATATGTGTTAGCATACGGTATTTGTTTTTATCTTTCTGACTTACTTCACTCTGTAGGACAGACTCTAGGTCCATCCACCTCACTACAAATAACTCAGTTTCATTTCTTTTTATGGCTGAGTAATATTCCATTGTGTATATGTGCCACATCTTCTTTATCCATTCATCTGCTGATGGACACTTAGGTTGCTTCCACCTCCTGGCTATTGTAAATAGTGCTGCAATGAACATCTTGGTACATGACTCGTTTTGAATTATGGTTTGCTCAGGGTATATGCCCAGTAGTGGGATTATCTAAAGTAGATGAGGGTGAATTTCTGCCTCTTCCAACCAAAACCTCCGAAGTAACACAGTTGTCTTTTGCTTTCAATAGAAAACAGTAAGAGGGTGGCGGGGCGGGGGGGGGGGGGCAAATGAATTTTCTACAGGTGTTGGTCACCAACATGAAATGAACATTTCCCTGCCAACGTTCTACTACTCTCAGCTCTATGCAGGAAGATGCTTCACTTACGTTTACAAGAAAAGTATTAACATAGAAACCAATCTGACTCAGTGCACTGTTAAGAAAGAGCCGTGTGGGTCCAAGACCTTTTGAGGACAACCAAGTGAGGACTTTAGCCCAAATGAGCTGGGAAAAAACCATCCTTAACAAAGACAATTAAAATGATGAGATGTAATCAACAACAAGCCCTGAAAGAACCCTTATTTCCCAAATCTTTGACCAAAGGGGAAAATTCTTGCTTCCCAAGCCTCCAGTTGCTCTGTGGCCACAGCACGGGCAGCAAGAGAGGGAGGTGGGCCACAGACAGTGAAGGGAAGGAGGAACACTGTTTCCAGAGGCACATGAGACACAAGGATGTCAATCCAGCCTCCCAAGAGCTTCCTTTACAACAAGCAGATGCCAAAGAAGCCAGACTCGTTGGCAATTAGTGATTTTCCAGGGCTTGCCAGAGTCCCATCCAATAGCCTCTCAAAAACTCAAGTTCTCATCGTTCACATTGCTATGGAAACACTCTCACATCAAACAGAAAAAAACAGAAAACAAAAAACCCACAGGAGTTATTCTCAATTCTACACAAACTGTTGAATCTGTACTGTGTGAGCACGTGTGCACGTGTGCACACACACACCCCCCACACGTCCTGGAAGAAACCTGCATACGCTCATCCTCCGGACTGCAGATTTACATGAAATAGCCTTTTCCAAAGGGAAATGGTTGAAAATATCTTCATAAAGAGGATCTACAGAAGTCAGTTGCTTTGGTCCAGGGGTAAGGGATTCCTGTTTGATAGATGAAACACAGAGGAGAAAAGTGCCATAAAGCTTTCTTTGCTCTTTCAGGAAGGAACCCCCCCCTCCCAGTCCCCTTCCTGGGTTTTCAATACTCGCTTCCCTACCTTGAACACCCCTCCCTCTCAAGCGCTTGAAGTCCCCTTTTCTTTTTTCTCTTTGCGTCAGAAAGTTCTGAAATTGTACCTTTGTTGGGACTGGACAAGGCATCCGTATTACAGTTCCACAACAGAGTATCTAATTCTATGGTGAAAAGTGGGCAGAGATGGCATAGTCACTTTTCTAGAAGTGGGAGTGGGAGCCTTCTAAGGGTCCCCTAGAATTCCTTCTAGAAAACAGGCCTCCACCTCTGCTCCGTCTTCACCACCATCACTCTGGTTAAGCTACCAGCATCTCCCTCCTCGGTAGTGAAAGGCTTTCTGACGGGCGACCCTGAATCCAGGGTGTTCCTCCTCTTCCATTCCCCCCAACTGACACCAGAGAGATTTTAAAAACTGAAGTTTGACCATATCATTCCCCTGATGAAAACGTTTCATTTGCTTCCCATCACCTGTGAGACAAAACCCAATGTCCTCACCTTTGCTGTGATGTCCACTCACCGCCCCGCCAGACTCTCTACTTTCCAAGTCCAGCCACAGAGGCTGAGTGTAGCCCTTCACTCCCAACCGTGACCCTTCCCATCTCAGGCCTATGTGCCCACGGGTCCGCCTACCCACCTCGACCCCTACACTGGGGTCACTGCTGCATCTCCTCAAGACTGCTTAAATGCTGCTTCCTATGGAGCCCCTCCCCCTGTCTGGTCCCGGAACGCCCTCACCTCACAGGCGTACTAGCTTTGGTTTGCTTGTCTGCTGCCACAGTTACCACTAATCATTTTACTTTCTGACGGTTTATCAACTCCCTAAGACCTATGGTCGCGTCTGTCTTGTTCAGAATGACAATTCCTACACCCTGCACGACGCCTAGCACCCAGGAGGAATTCAATAGCTTTGTGTTGAATGAATGAGTGAATTAACTAAGAGAGGCCGGAAACTGACGCTCCAGCTGTACAACCCCTTAAGGGGTAACTCCTTGGTGCCTCGGCCTGCTGTTCTTCAGTGTCCAAGTATAAACCTGCATGACAAAACAATGGCCTGAGCCAGACCTCTGCTTCTCCAAAAGGCAAGTGTCCCTTAGGTCCCAACTTAATATTATCCACACCTCTGCCCTCAAGATGGGGGCAGGGGAGAGCAGGGACAGGGAATGAACAAGGAGGAAAAGTTATCTTCGGAGATGGACTTAAGAACTGAGAGTGAAGTCAGGCAGAGAGAGACAAATATCATATGCTATTGCTTATATGTGGAATCTAAAAAAAAAAAAAACTGGTACAAACGAACTTATTTACAAAACAGAAATAGAGTCACAGATGTAGAAAACAAACTTACGGTTACCAAGGGGGAAAGGCAGGGGCAGGGATAAATCGGGAGATCGGGACTGACATATACACACTACCATATATAAAACAGGTAACTAATAAGAACCTACAGTAGAGCACAGGGAAGTCTACTCAATACTCTGTAATGACCGATATGGGAATAGAATCTTAAAAGGAGGGGAGATACGTACATGTGTAACTGATTCACTTTGCTCTACGATGGAAACCAACACAACGCTGTCAATCAACTACACTCCAATAAAATTTTAAAAAAAAAAAAAAAGAACTGAGAGTGAAAGGTTCCAAGGACCACCTCAGGACAGATGTGAGGCAAGTCAGCCTGAAGTAGACTCAACCTTGACAAAGGCAGTCAAGGTCACAGCGGAAGGAGCACGGAGCACAGCCCCAGCACAAGGTCAGGCATGGTATGGGGACGTGAGCAGCTCATTCAGTCCATTAGCAAGTGGAGAAGAGCTTTGCGGCAAGAGGATCGGAACTGAATCCAGGAATGGAACGTTCAAACTGGGTCACAATATGCACTTAACTTCCCAGGACGTGCTTTAGGGACCTGAGTGCTGGCTCACAGGAGCCACGCTGGGCTCGACTTCATTCCCCGTTGTTTCCTCGATTCCTCCGGCCAGAGCTCACCTCTCCTCCTCCAAAGACAGAGAGCAACCTGCAGGCACCCCCTTCACTGCACTCAGCACGTTCTGACTTGGGTGAGACTTGCCCTGGGGCTTCTTGGCTGGCCCAGGGATGCTTGAGGCCATCTGATTCATGTCTGTATCCCCTCCCTGCCGCAAGGAGAAGCACAGCGTTCGACACGTGGAAAACAGAATCATGATCTCTCCCACCTACTTCACCGAGTTGTCGTAAGGGCTGTATAAGATAAATCGTGTACAAATAATTTCGTAAATTGTGTATGCGTTACCTGTATGTCCCGAGGCTGCCGATTATTTAATATTCAAACTCCCACATTCTGAGATGAGAAAGAAGTCTAGTCTTTCTCTCTCTCCCCTGGAAGCTCCTTGATGGTATGTTCAAGAATCCCAGGAGGACTTGTCCAGTTCAAAGGGTCCGTCTTAATAGCCCTCACTATCTTTCAGGGCTGGACAGTCTGAAGAGCGTTAAGCCCAAGGCTGTGGCCTCTATAACTAGAACCGCTTCTGTGATGAAACGCTGCTTCACCCCTTGCTGCTGGTATCACTGTAGCTGACCCTCACGGTGATTTTTCAGGTGTGAAGGAAGGGGTTCCTTTCTTATGGTTCTTTGTGTGGCCATGGATAATCCTTGCCGAAAATGGTTTAAGCCCCCAAATTTAACTTTTATTCATCCGTTCCTTCTGTTTGGATACAAAGAGCTATTTCCTCCGAGGCACAGGGATAAAAAGAATTTCAGCATCATCCACATACTGTCTTCAAACGCCGCCCTCCTCTCCAATAGCTTAGGCTTTGGTTTGGTCAAGGTCACCGTTTCAAACTCCCTCCTCCCTACTGATGAGTTTATGAGGCTTTTCTTCCTCATCTGACACCCAGGCTCAAGACCACACGATTTTATGGGAAATGTTGCAATAATGTTGAGCCACAAGGAAAGGGGTCAAATTCTTTATCCTCATCCTCTTAAGATGCCCCTGTGGTCTTATGCCCGTTGCTCTAACACCTCCCCATAAACCTCCACACTGCGATAGCGACAGAATCGAAATCCATGTGTTTCACAAAACCCTCATCTCAGAACAATGGCTCAGTGCTTGTTTTTCATTTGTGTAATGGAAGAATCAATTCTACTGTTTTTCAAAATACAAAAGGGTGACCCAAGGTGAAGTGAGGCCTCCACCACTAGAAAAAGAGTACACCTCTCTTTTTAATAACTGGTTCTCCAACTTCATAAAGAAGTAAAATCTCACCTACACCAGGTACTTGATTATATATGATATTAATGTTCTGGAGGTACTCTCATTATGGTGGGCACATAATAAACATTAATGCTTGAATGATGATCGAATTATAATGCTGATTAAAGTGGTGTGAATGGTTTAGGGCCCACATAATTCACTTTAGAGCACACTGTGATGGTTCATTTTATGTACCAACTTGACTGGGCTAAGGGATGCCCAGACAGCTTGTAAAACACTCTGGGTGTGTCTGTGAGGATGTTTCTGGAAGAGGTTAGCATGTGAATTGGTGGACTGAGCAAAGAGAATCTCCCTCACCAATGCAGAGGGCATCGGACAACCTATGGGGAGACCGGACAGAACAAAAAGGCTGAGGAAAGATGAATTTTCTCTCTGCTTGAGCTGGAACATGGATCTTCTCCTGCTTTGGACATCGGTGCTTCTGACTGTCGGGCCTTTGGAATCAGACCAGGACTTACACCATCCGCCCCGTTGGTTCTCAGGCCTCTGGACTCAGACTGAATTACACCATCCGCTCTCCTGGGGCTCCAGCTGCGCACGGCAGATCACGGGACTTCTCGGCCTCCACAACCACGTGAGCCAATGCTTACAGTAAGTCAATCTCTCTCTATAGATAGACAGATAGATAGATAGCTAGGTAGATATTTTTTTTCTGACTCTCAGGAGAACCCTGGCTACTAGTAGAGATTTTGATACCAGGAGTGGTTCTAGAGGAACAGAATTTTAAAGATGAGTTTTCTTATTTATTTATTTATCTGTTTATTTACTGACGTATAGTTGATTTACAGTGTTAATTACTGCTGTACAGGAAAGTGACTCAGTTATACATATATATACATTCGTTTTTTATATCTATCCTTTTCCATTATGGTTTATCATAGGATATTGAATATATTCAATAGTTCTCTGTGCTATACAGTAGGACCTTGTTGTTTACCCATTCCACGTATAATAGCTTACATCTGCTGACCCCAGCCTCCCACTCCATCCCTCCCCCCCCACTCCCCCCCTTGGCAACCACTGGTCTGTCCTCTATGTCCGTGACTCTGTTTCTGTTTCATAGACAGGTTCACTTGTGTCATATTTTAGATTCCACATATAAGTGCTATCATATGCTATTTGTCTGTCTCTGTCTGACTTACCTCACTTAGTATGATCACCTCTAGTTGCACCCATGTTGTTGCAAAAATTACTTCATTCTTTTTTATGGCTGAGTAATATTCCATTGTACACACGTACCACATCTTCTTTATCCATTCATCTGTCGATGGACACTTAGGTTGCTTCCGTGTCTTAGTTATTGTGAACAGTGCTGCTATGAACATAGGGGTGCATGTATAAAGATGAGTTTTCTGATTTGGTTCTAGTGTTTCTGGAACTGGCTCTCTAATATGATTAAAGATTCTACTTCCACTAGTAAAAAGAGCACCTATTTTCCATGGTGTGAACTATTAATGGAGATGTGCAAAGTACCTGCTTTGGCTAATCCTAATCAACCACTCATAAGAAGTAAGGAGCTAAGTGATTCTGTATATGATACTTCCTAAAATTTTTGGAAAACTAAGGAAAAATAATAACATTGGTTGGTTGGTCCTGTGTTGCTGGACAACGTGGTGAATGGAAAGGATGAGCTCAGGGATTTGATAATTAAATCCAACTGATGATGCTGATTATATTACTTACAATCAATACCGATCATAATTGAATCTGACTGATAACGCTGATTAAAACAGCGATGTGAACGCTTTGGAGCCCACATAATTCATATCAGAGCATCTACTCATTAAATGACACGTAGTCAACATCCATCCCATATTTATTAACAACTATCAGGCACCACATGTGCTCTGCACTCTTGCAGCCTCCAATCCATTCTCCTCACTACAAACAAAGTGATTTTTTTATTGAGACATAGTTGATGTACAAAATTATATAAGTTACAGGTATAACAAAGTGATTGTTTTAAAAACCAAATACTCTCATGCCTAGAACCATGCGACGCTTCCCATTATCTGTAGAAGAAAGACTCCCCGCCACTGAAAGGCTTTGCAGGTTCTGACACCCACCCCTTCCCCATCCTTGCGCGGAAATACACAGCCTTCCCTCAGGTCCCCGACTGGACTACACTCCTTCTCACCACAGGAACTTCCCAGAAAATAGTCTCTAATCCTAGAACGACCACCACCTCCCTCATCACTTGGTTAAATCACATTCATTTTCCAAGCACCACTGTCCCAAGAGAACTTTCTACCATGATGGGGATATTCTAGGTCTGCACCGTCCTGTAGGCAGCAGTGGCTGTTGAGTACCTGAAGTGTGACTAACGCAACTGAGGAACTGAATTTTAAATTTCGTTTCACTTTAATTAATTTAAATTTAAATAGCCACATGTGGCTAGTGGCTACCGTACCGGATAGTGCGGCTCTAGAATTCAGTTGGGAGAAATTCCAGTGAAAATGTCTTTGATTACCCTCCAACTTTAGGTAGATATATATGTTAACCTTGTACTTTTTAATCATGGAATTTCTCACAGAAATGCCATGTGTTATTAGTATGATTATTTGTTTATCGTCAATTTCCCCCACTTCTCAGCAATTTCAGTGAAGTCAAGTATGTTGGGTCTGTTTTATTCCATATTGATCTCTACAGCCCAGTACAAGTGCCTGGCACAGAGCAGACAATAATATTTGTGAATCAATCCATCAATCAATGCAACTCTGTGACTATGTGACTACAGAAATTGACTGCATGTTTCTAAGCCTCCATTTATCTACAAAGTCTATGGGTCCCTTCAAGCTTCAGCTCTTTGTAGATCACATCTAAATAGGAAATTACAGAAACGTGGCACTAGGTGAAAAATTCTAGATATTACTTGAGACCCCTTTGTCTCCACAATGACTTTTTCTAAAGCATTTCAGAAAATGACAGTAATTTATACCTCAAAGACCAAATACGCTCTGAAATTTTATCAGAGCACATTTCTGCCACTTCATTAAGGTACACAAAATCTATACAATCCACATCTGACTACTGAAACAATTCACTGGGGTTGACCACTTATATTTTGCCAGGCTTGGAAAGCTTTTCAGATTGAAAGTTAAAATCTGGGACCTCAAAATATGAGAAACACTCATGGTAATCACTCCACCTCTGATTTATGCAAACTAGCAACTAATAAAATATGGATCAGAGAGATTTAATATAAATTTATAATTATCTTTTACTTCTTATTACTTTTGGTAATAACTTTTGTGGCTTTCTCATCACACACTCTTCTTTCAGAACAAAGTAAACCACACCAAAAGTACAGAAAGGTTCATTTGGCCAAATTGTAAAATAAATTGCATAAAAAGTGGAATGATGGAGGGTTTACGCTGAGATTGAAAGTTTATAATGAATGTAAACGTGGCAAAGGTCTTGTATACAATACTAGGTTAATTGCCTCCTGTCAAGATTCAGAATATAGATACATCACAGTCATCCTCTGGACCTAGTTTAAAATTATCCTTCTTTCTATATTGCCCTAGCCACGCAAAGGCCCCCCCTCTTCCTCTTTGCCTGGTGTAAATGCTTAATAAATGATCCACGGTGATGAGTGTACAATGGTGACAACACAGACAGCATAGCACAGTGGTTACACGCACAGGCCCCGGAGGAAGACGGCTTATGTTTTAGATGTGACCTCAGTTTACTCATCTGTAAAATGGGGATAATCATTGTACCTACCTCCAGAGTCAGCATGAGGATTAAATGAGATAATTACGTGAGAAGTGCTTGACACACTTTATATGTGTCAAAGAATATCAGCTATCTTGATGACGATGACAGAGGAACAGAGGCAGACACATTACAGATCTGTGTGTGAAGCTCCTTTACTCAGCAACTTTGTAAAACACACAGTGTTGCCAATAAGTTTAATGTGCCACCCTCCCTAGTGGCATCTATGTTTAATTAATAACTACCACTTATCAAGCACCCACTGAGTACCAAGTACACATAATCTCATGAAATCCTCCTGGAAATCGAAGTAATTGTTGTAGTGGCATAACAGTAATTCCTAACAATGTCTGAGTACTTGCTGTGCCTGGCCATGTGATAAGTCCGTTACATTTGTAACCACATTTAACCTCCCTTGGCAAACCTGTGGGAGTAGAATGACAGGTATTTTCATTTTAGAGAAAATTAACTATGGTCTAGAGAGCTAAGTAACAAGTCCAAGGTCAGACAATCTGTACGTGGAAAAGCTCAGATTGGAACCCCGGTGACTAACTCCTAACAGCTGCCACATTATACTCCCTCAATCCTACCATCTTGGGAATTTAGAATCGGAAAACAGAGTATGAATCCATTGACGGTAAAAATGTGAGCTGGGTGATAATGTGGAGGAGAGCTGGGGCTAGGACGGGGCAAAGGAAGTACCCAGGACGCCAAATTCAAGGAGGCGCTCACTCTCAGGAAGAACCCAAAGGAGTTGGGATGGGGTGGGTCACTGGGGATGGTGGCAAGTGGGGCCACTCACCTTTCTACCCTTTGGTTCTAAAACCCATGTTTTCTATCTGTTGGGAACACAACATCATATAATGGACTTGACTTGGGTATATGCTGAAACCTGGATGATGGCACCCCATCCTCTCAGGTTATCTCCAAGCTCAGTTGCTTCTTCAAAAGGCCATTCCTTACTCTATCAGGCAGCTCTGAGGGCTGCAGAAAGCAATGGGACCAGTGTGACCCTGGCCATGCCCTCCTTTACCGTAAAGTGGTCCACCATCATGTTACACAAGATTCTGCACTTGAATACAGTATTCAGATACCGCAGAACCTTGGGACATGCTGCTGGCAGAGGCTCTGTGAGCAGGAGAGGAAAGGCCATACCTGGAGTAGGTGTTGACACCAGTGAAAATGAAATGTTGTGCCTTCCATGAAGGAGAGGGACTGATGTAATCAACTGACCACCAAAGGGCTGGGTAGACTCGCCGTGGAAAGGCACTTTATCAGGGGATCTGCCTCAGCACACACTTTGTTGCTGGCAGATTAGACACCCAGCAGCAGTGACTGCTACATCAGCCTTGACGGTCCAAGCTTGCTATTGGGCCCATGTATGTTTTCCAACCCTGCCACCATAACCATCCCATCATGCACTGTGGCAGCTGGGAGGTTGACGACAGACATTGGCTGACATCAACCAGCCGAGTTATTCTGTCTCCTTGATTATTTGGTGCTTCTTCTCTGGTGGTTGCTGTCTGGTGGACGTTAACATGGAACGCGAGGGTCTTCACACTTTGCACCCACTCCAACGGTTCACCCACATGCCCTTTCCCCAAACCATACTGATCCCATCCTTCCAATCTTTCTGCTTCTGGACTCCCAACCAACCATCTAAGCCATTATTCACCACCCAAGAGTCCATATGCTATCCTTAGGGCCCAGCTCTTCCCCCACAGTGTACATCTGGGTGCACCGTCCAAAGCTCTGCCATTGGGGGGGTTTCACGGCTGGTTTCTGGGTCGTCCCCGAGTGTGCAACAGCCTCTACTCCCACATGCTGAGCCAACTCGTCCATGCAACAAATCCGGCCCCTTTTGTCCTTTATCGGCTAGTCGTAGGAGAGCCTTCATGTGGCCACAGGTCTGAGCTGATGGATAACCAAAGGTACAACCCTGGTGAATGATGTGGGGGACTGGGCCACCTGCTCACGGAGTTTACTTGTGCCCTTTGGCCTTGCTCCTTCCCAAGTCCAGATATGCCACGGGCACCGCACAATGCATTTTGCTGCTGGGCCTGACAGATCCTAGATCACCATGAGTAGCCTTGGCCACATGACCACTTGATATCCCATGGTCAGGGACTCTATCTCTACCGGGGGCAGTAACATTCCAAGAGCTATATTTTTTTAATTGTGTATATAATTCTCTGCTGCAGATAGCATGGCTATGCTCCAGAAACCTAGGGCTCTGCATTATTACTTTCCTACTGGAGGTTTCTATAAACTCCACTTTGCATCTTTCCTCACCACAGATGCTTCCAAAGCCATATGGGCTGTCAGGTCTAGTAGCCCAAGCAGCAGGATAATTGGACCTCTACAGAGCCTTTTTCTGCTCTAGGCTTACTCACTGCTGGAAGCTGTGAAGTTATGATGCCCATTCAGTGTCCCACCTTGAGAAAAGGGAGCCAAATCTTTACACCTCCTTGACAACAGGACAAACAAAAAACAAAAACAAAACAAAAACAAAAAAACAGGGCAAAGATGCTCTCTTTAGCTAAAGGAAACACAGAGAGCAACTCACCTGAGACCCATCAACCACGGACACTCCCAGTTGCTGGAGAAAGAATGCCTCAGTCCTGAAGCAGGGGTCTGGGTGATGCACCACCCTGTCTTCAACAGGATCTGTTTTAAAGCCCTAAGGGGAGTTTGCAGAGACAGAAGAATTAAGCAGATCATGGCAAAGGCAGGAAGCCATGTATCTCAAGTGAGAGAGAAAAGTAAAGACAGAGAGACAGACATACTGCCTGTTTTCCCAGCTCTTCCCTAAAACTGGTTTCTGTAAGTATCCTCTGTGTCTTTAAAATAACTCATCTTTCCATAAACTTATCTGATTGGGCTTCTGTTCCTTGCAACTAAACATTCTCTGAGTGTCTGTAGGATTCTCTACCTATTGGTTGTAAGTAATTTAGAAGAAATAGTAGGAATTAAAACTTCCATGGTTTGAGAATGCAACTCAAAGATCAGAAAGTACATTCACTGTTCATTTAAAGAGTGCTTTTAGTTTTATTTCAGTTTAACGAGTAGAAACTGAAAAAGGTATATAAAACCTAAGGGTCTGATTGAAATGAAAACAACTCTTAAAATTAAGTCAAGCAACTTAAGGGCTTTATTTTACCAAAAGCATGGCTCTAATAGCATTCACACAATTTATTTCCTAAAGACCATATAATGCAAGATTTGGGGACGGTAAAAAAAACTTTAAAGCACAATCAGGGATATCGTCATTATAGAACCATCTAGCTGTTGATGATTTGTCAAATTATCTTGAGAAATAAGATCTGTTTTACCTTTATTCCCCATTAATTAATAACATTATCTTAAGAAACCTGTTGTATCAGTTAGCTACTGCTGCATAACAAACCACCCCAAATCTCAGTGCCTTAAAATAAGCATTTATTATTGGTCAAAGGATCAGCTGAGAAGTTTGCCTGGTCTCTGTCTGCCATGCTCACTCATACTTCTGAGATCAGCTGGACTTTAGGTAGATGGCACTGCTTTGCTGGGCTATCTCAGCCATATCTAGTCTAGGATGACCTTAACTGGAACCACTGGACTCTTCTCCATATGGATATTTATCTTCCAGCAGGCTTACTTGGGCTTGTTCTCATGGCAGAGGCTGGGGTCCAAAAGCCTGAGTTGGAAGTATTTAATTCCTCTTGCAGCCTAAGCTTAAACTGGCATGTAGCCAAATCCCTCACATTCTATTAGCCAAGGCAAGTCCCAGAGCAAACTCTGATTCAGAGATCAGGGAGGAGCTTCCATGATGGGAGGAGCTTCAAAGTCACAATGCAAGGGTCATGGATACAGAAGGAGAATGTTTAGAGTCATTTGTGTAATCTATCACAACTATGAAGACTAATAATCATTCTATTCAACAACTGGTTAGCTGTGTGACCATGACTAATTTAATTACCCTATCTGGTCTTCATTCTCTCAATTTATAAAATAGATAATAATATAAAACCTACCTCAACATTGTTGTAAGTATTAAATAAGGCAACATATAGTGCGTGTCACAACACCTGAAACATACTCAACAAGTACTATTATTTCTTATTGATATTATTTGTAAACTTCCTCATGTGTATATTAAAACTTTCTTTATAGATCCATGAGTGGGGTTGGGCATGGATGAACAGGAGATGACAGTGTACTCAGAAGTGAGGAACAAATGCCTTTACATTACATTTCACCAAGTCCAATTCTCTCTGGCCTAAGCTATCTCTCGATGAGTAGATAAGTTATTTTATGCCAAAATTAGAACTTCACAAATGGTTACCCAAGAAGGAAAAGACAAAAGTTCAAAATGCAACTACAAAGATGTCAAAAACGAAAGCTAGATGATTTGAAAATAAGGCACTGCTTTTACATTTGGCTTTATTTGCATTTTTCATTGGTATTCTGTATTAGTACAGAACAGTAGCTAATCTAACCTATATTTACAGCTTGTAGAACAACTAGGTTATTAACAGAACACTTTTTCTACGGACTTTTCTTTCAAGAATGTTCTAAATGAAGGGGAATTACTCTATCTTAACTGAGAACAACAAAGTCAGAGAAGATTATGGGCAAAAGCTAATTTCCAAATATAGGGTTTTATATTAATAGAGATTTCCTTTATCAAACTCATAACACTTTGGATTTTGAGTATCTTTGCTGAATAGTTTCTTCATCTTCTACTACTGTATCAGTGTTTATTCAAGTCATATTCTTTTCCAAGATGACTAGTTGAAGTAAAGTAAAAATTCAAAACCAAAAGGTGTGCATATAGACTAGAAAACACATTTGAACATTAACCTAAAATTAAAGGTGGTAAAAATATGATTTCCTATTGTAAACAACTGTAAACTGCCCACAAATTTGTTAATTTAGATAAAATGGACCAAATCCTTAAAAGGTACAAGCTACCAATACTAACACAAGGAGAAATCAATAAACTGAATAAGCCTACATCTATTAATTGAATAAAAAATTAATAACATTCTAAGAAAGAAAGCACCAGGCCCAGATGGTTTCACTGGTGAATTCTAGTAAACACTGAAGGGAGAAATGACACCAAGTCTTCACAATCTATCCAAGAAAACAGAAGTAGAGGGAACATTTCCTACCTCATTCTATGAGAACAGAATTACCTAATACAAAAGCTAGATGAATAAATTATAAGAAAGGAAAACTATAGACCAATACCTCTTGTGTACATAGACGAAAAATCCTCAACAAATATTAGCAAATCATATTCAATAATGTATAAAAGGAATCCCACAACTGAGGTTTATTAAAGATATATAAGGCTGGTTAACATTTGAAAATCAATCAGTATAATCCACCACATCAATAGGCTAAAGAAGAAAACTCACATAATCATATATATTGATACCATGAAAGCACTTGACAAAATCCAACAAGCCACTCATGATAAAAACTCTCAGCAAACTAAGGATAGAGAAGAAATGTCTCAATTTCTCAATTCAAATTAAAGAACAGCTACAAAACACCTGATGCTAAACTCATACTTAATGGTGAAAAACTGGACATGTCCCCTAAAATTGAGAACAAAGCAAATTTGGCCTCTCTTGCCACTTTTATTCAATATCATACTACAAGTCCTAGGTAGTGCAATAAGGCAAGAAAAGAAATAAAAGGTACACAGATTGAAAATAAATAAATAAAATTGTCTTTATTCATAAACTACACGTTTATCTATGTAGAAAATCTGAAAGGACTGACACACACACAAAAATAAAACTGGAACTAATAAGCAAGTACAGAAATAGCAGGCTTCCTGTCACAAGGTTAATACACAGAGGTCAATTTCTTTTTTATATACCAACAATAAACAACTGAAATTTAAAATTACAAAAACAATGCCATTTACAGTGGCACCTAAAATAAATGAAACACTTAGGGATACATGTAACCAAATATAAACAGGATCTAAATGTAAAACATTACAAAATTCTGGGGAAAAGTCAAAGAAAAATGAAACAAATGGAGATATATTCCATGCTCATGGATTAGAAGATTCAATATCGCTAAAATGTTAATTCTCCACAACCTGATCTACAGACTTAATGTAATTCCAATAAAAATCCCAGCCAGCTATTTTATAGATAATAAAAAACTGATTCTAAGGTTTATATGGAAAGACAAAAGTTTAGCCAATACGATACTGAAGATGAAAAACAAATTTGGAAGAATCATACTACCTGATTTCAAGACTTACTACAAAGCTACAGTAATCAAGACAGTGTCTTATTGGTGAAGAAACAGGCACATAGATCAATGAAGCAGAATAGAGCACCCAGAAACAGACCCACATAAATATAATCAGCCAATTTTTGGTAAAGGAGCAAAGGCAATCCTTAAAATGACTAAGAAGGTACCAATCAAAGTTAGGTCGGATGGTCAGTCTTACTGCAGAAGTTATGGTATGTACTTAGCACAACCAGCCCATGGCCTTAAACACAATCTTTAGCCATGACCCTCAGTAAAACAAACACAGAGACAATACTCTTGAGAGAACCTCTTGAGGTGTTAATTGAACTGACATGACTTTTCTGTAAGCCAGACTATCGGATGAGGCTTCCTTGAGACCTACTACAGTTGAACAAAAATTAAAAATTCGTTCTCTTTTGATAAGGGAACTTTAACAATGGGAGTTCCAGAATAAAAAGGGATCTTTTGTTTTGTTGTCTTTTTTCTTGTTGCCCTTTGAGTTTTTCAATTCAGAGAGCCAAATGAAAAATCAAGCTGTATCCAAATCACAAGGCTATCACTTATATAAAAAGAATCTCAGAAGAAACTCAAAATGCTTCAGAGCCCATGGACTTCTTGGATCAATGGCATGAATGCAGATGTGGCCACATGGAGAATCTTAAGTTAAGATGATCCCTATTCCCTGACAAAGCTTATGAGTTTTAGCCTTTTGTGCTTTTTTTGGAAGCAATGACACAATCTGCTTATGTCATTACCATCAGCATCAATGATGTGTCATTCCAAGAGCAGAAAAAAAGAAAGTCTGAAAGAAACAGAAAAATCAAAGAATGTTTACAATGAGAAAATTGTATGTTGAAGAGGAAGGCAGCAATTCTTGAAAATACTGTAAGAAAATTCTTAAAATAGCAGCAATTTTTCTTGTTAACAGCACTGGAAATAAGACAGCAGCAATATTTTGGTGAGCATGATATTTTTATGTTAGTAATAAGTTGCCAAGAAGATAACTGGGAAATTGCAGACTTTAGAAATTAGGTTCATTGGCCACATGTTCCTATCCTCCCTGGGGAGAGAGATTTGTCTGAACTTTTCAAAAAATTGAAAGGAGCCAAAATAAACCATGCTTCTTATTTCTTGAGATTTTTTTTTTAACTTAGCTGATGTAAATTTCTTTATAGGAAGTGAAGTATTTAAAGGAAGTTACAGGTCAAATTCTGGCTCCATCTCTTACCAGGACCCATCATATTGTTAGCATTCAAAAACACTATAGGGGCTTCCCTGGTGGCGCAGTGGTTAAGAATCCGCCTGCCAGTGCAGGGGACACGGGTTCGTGCCCCAGTCTGGGAAGATCCCACATGCCATGGAGTGTCTAGGCCCGTGAGCCACAACTACTGAGCCTGCGCGTTTGGAGCCTGTGCTCCACAACGGGAGAGGCCGTGACAGTGAGAGGCCCACGCACCGCGATGAAGAGTGGCCCCCACTCACCGCAACTGGAGAGAGCCCACACACAGAAACGAAGACCCAACACAGCCAAAAGTAAATAAATAAATTTATTTTTTTAAAAAAAACACTACATATTATTCTTATTGCAACTGCAATTCAGCATGCCCCACAAACCCTCCCCTTTTCCACCACACAGGCCCTGTCTCAAGTTTCTTGTTTTACATCCCTTTCCAAAACCCTTCAAATGATGAATGGTGTGATTGTGGAGATGTGAAACTGACTCTTAACCCACACCAAAACCTGCCTACCCATCAGCATGTGTGTTGCGTTATTTCTTCTTCCATTCAGTCACATGTAGAAGGCTGCACACGTCCTCCAAATGGTGGAACCATTTGTCAAATCATTCTTGAAAGTTCGCCCAGTTCAGTTCAGTTCAAACATTCACCCAGGAAAATCTCTCATTTTCTTGTAGGCATCCCTTGGTTTTGACCAATATGGCCACACTCAGCTCGTTAAATCCCTTCTTTAGTCAACTCATATTTAATTGAACACTTACTATGTGTGAAGAGCTATGCTCAATTGAGTATGTGTTCAAAGAAAACAGATACGGTCCCTGACATTTTGACACTTACAACATAGTAGAGAGACAAACAGTAAACAAGTAATCAAGCAAAAAAATAAATATAGAATTATACATTGTGACAAATGCTCCAAAGAAAATGAACCCGACACAGCAATGTTGAGAGTAAGTGCTGGGGATGCTCCTACTTAGACTGCGGTGAAAGAAGATCTCTGAAATGCACAGAGAAATGACTAGTTTTAAGCTGAGGAGTGACAAACTTGGATTCATATTTTCAAACAGGTACTCTGGCTGCTCTGTAGAAAACTAAGCAAAGCACAACCATGTGCGTGAGGAAACCAGCGAGGAGCCTTTTATGGATATCCAGGCAAGAGATGATCCTAGCTTGGACGAGAAGAACCTTCCTAGTAGCTACAGAGAGAAGTGTACACCTTTGAGGGATATTTGTGAAATAGAAAATGGCAGAATTGGATGTTGAGGGTGAGGAGTAGAAAAGAGAGTATCCAGGGTCTCGGCCAGGCAGAGGTGGACTTGTCATGAAGCCATGGAGATGAAGCCTCAGTTCCCTCCTTACAGAGAAACACATGCAAGGCTTTGGGGTGGGGGGGGCGGGGCGGGGAGGTCTTAGCAATAAGTGCATGTGATCATTTTGCTGTTAACATTCTCAAATGTAAAACGTATATATACTTTTTAAAATGGAGTGTCCTCAGATTACACAAGCCTCAGACCCCCCAAAACTCTATTTACCTGTTTTCAACTTTGAGCTTTAACCATGGGGAGATGGGGCTCCCCCTTTATGGAGATGAGGAACAAGTGAGGCTGGTACGGTCAGAATTCCATTGGGATGTGGGAGTTTGGGATACCTGCCAGGCACTCAGGTCATCAGCCAAGATCCTAAGTGGCTTCCAGATCTTTTCAAACATCAAATCCACAGGAAAAAAAAAAAAAAAATTCCACCATTGACAATAGTCAGCTTCTAAATTAGTGGTTCTTCGTATTTTAAAACTATCCTTGATAATTTAGAAAACTTACAGACGTTTCCTTCAGAAAATGCCCTTAAAAGTAATAGTTTCATTCACCCTGAGCCAAGAGCTCTTCTCTTCTCCAAATGCAGTCACCACCCTACGGGAGAGGCAGAGAGTAGACGTTCCATTTTCCCAAAGATTACCCTGGTAGACACAACATTTTGTTTTCCTGTATGAATTTGGGGATGTTTGTTTAAAATCAGCCATACTGCGTTGTAGTCTCATCTTATCCCCACAATGGCTATACATTCGAGAACATTGGAGACAACATGGTTTCTGTGCTTACACCTTCTGAGAATGTTTATTTTCAAAGCACATTTTCATCTTTTGTGTGTTCCCAGGCAATGCTCTTTTTTTTTTTTTTTTTAATTTTATTTTTTTCAGTACGCGGGCCTCTCACAGCTGTGGCCTCTCCCGCCGCGGAGCACAGGCTCCGGACGCGCAGGCTCAGCGGCCATGGCTCACGGGCCCAGCCGCTCCGCGGCACGTGGGATCTTCCCGGACCGGGGCACGAACCCGCGTCCCCTGCATCGGCAGGCGGACTCTCAACCACTGCGCCACCAGGGAAGCCCGGCAATGCTCTTTTAAAGAACTGAATGTATTTCCTAGCCTCAGTAACACGTGCTGGTTTTTTTTAAGAGCATCAGCCAATCACTGGAGAAATTCATAAATACTAAATATTGCTCTGCAGAATGACTTTTGCTCACTCCCTCCTCCGGTGTCACTCAAACGTCCTTCTGTTTATCCACCGAGTCGTATTACAATGCCTCTCAATTTTCTACCTAATTCCATGATAAAGCTGGGAAAAGGAAGTATGGGGAGATGCTCCTTCCCCACTTTGCTTGTAGGAAAATGAAAAGGTTATTTATCAAATCATCAAACAATCCATACAAATTGTATTAAGACCGGAATTCAGTTTCCTATGACAATAGAAACTTCTGCAGGACTGGCCTGTCCAGAAATTAAAGGGATCCCGTGAAACAAAGAGGACCCTCGGTCAGTTTGCAGTCCTCACATGGACCCCAAATCTTATAATCCTAGGCAAGCCCCTATCCATCTGTCACCTTCACTAGACAGAGAGCTCCTTGAGGACAAAGGCGCTCATCAACTTACCTCTGTGACCACACACTTTGCACACAGAGTAAATATGAAATACACACAAAGGAACTGAATGGTGAGACTGGTTTGGCTACTTGGCGTTGCTGAATCTGTGGCTTTTCAATTTTGTTTTGGTTTTCAGCTATAATTTGGGGGGTGCCTACTACCCTGCAGGAATGTTATCAGGCATATGCTCCACAAACTCTCTCTTCATCACTCATAAGAATCATGCTAGTGATATTGTTCCCAGTTTGCTAATGAAAAAGCAGCTTCCAAGCAAACTTGCCGGTCTGCTTATGCTCTGTCCACTCTCCCGCACTCACTCCATCACTCACTCTGTTGCTGCTACGCTGGCCTCCAGAATGTCCATCAGACACTTGAAGCATCAGCCTACCCCAGGACCTTTGTCCTTGCTCTTTTTTTTTTTTTTCTTTTGGCCACATCACAAGGCATGCGGGATCTTAGTTCCCCAACCAGGGATCAAAGCCGAGCTGCCTGCAGTGGAAGCGCCACGTCTTAACCACTGGACCGCCAAGGAAGTCCCTGCACTTGCTATTCCTTGTGCCTAGAAGGTCATTTTCCCCAGCTATCTATACCCTCACTTCTTCTTGTCATCTACCTTTCCATATCATTTTTTCAGAGAGGCTACTCCTGAGCACTCAATTCGAAACTCTTTCTTTCCCGACCACTTTCTACTCTTCTGCCCTGTTTTATGTTTGGTCATAGCACTTAGCGCTACCTGTCAGTATGCTACGTTATGCAATACATCTTGAGTTCAACGGTTTCCTAAATTTTTAGAATTCCAGACATAATGTTGACTGGCTTCACATGACTTAATTTTGTAGCTGTTGGGTTTTCCCCCCATCGTTTTGTGGTTTTGGTGACGTTTTTCCAGGAACCAGTCGATATGGTTTAGGCAGGTGACAGAAGATGCCAATTTGCAGGCGTTGTATGTACCATCACCACCCTTGTGGAACGTTTCATTGCATTCTTTCTGATTGGTAGACATTTATTATTTTCTGTTTCTTCTTTTATTGCTATCAGCACCATGTTCCACCCCAGACAAAGTTAACTAAAAATTAATCCACAAAAATATTAAAGTGTGGATATGTTCGCTAAGCCTTGTTTTTCATTTATCATCTTTATGTCCTTGCCAGTAAACTTTTTTGGCATTTGTTTTAACTTTGCATTCAATGAGAATTGATGGAGTGCGGGGGTATGAGTCTGGCTGTGATCAAAATTTCACAGAAGTTTGTAATTAATAACAAAACCTGCGATGAGGATGACAGCTGACATTTAATGAGTATAGACGACATGCAAGGCGGTGTTACATGTGCTTCAGATGTGTTTTCAGATAATCCTTATAGCAACCCTATCACACAGCACTATTATTCTCACACACAGATGAAGAGAACAAGCACAGAGGCTGGAAAACGTGCTGATGAGTCAGTGGTGGAGATAGGATTTGAACCCAGGCAGTCTGACCTAAAGTGCCCCTCTCTGCTCTGTAATGTTGCTGGCACATTTGGAAGCTGCTACCAGTTTTCAGTCCCTGAGATTCAATATGGTCACATCTTTCAGGACTTTATAAGCGCAGGAAGGAAAAGCAGACAGACCCAGAAGGCTGATGCACGGTGAGCCGATGTGAGATGAGCCTTGAGGTTGACTCTACTTATGTAGTGCTTCTCTAAGTGCTTACACATGTCATCAAGTTTCTGGTCTCCCATCAACCCTAAGAGGCAGGGGATATTATTAGGCTCATTTTACTTTTAGGGAGACAGAGGTGTGGAAAGGAGAAGTCATCTGTCTAAGTTCACAGAGCTGGTAAGAAGAATTAGGAGTCATGCCCTGGGCAGCTGGATACAAAATTCACCCCCTTACCAAGACTGCTTTGTCCTTAACGGACTGAAGCTTTTGTTAAGATGCAATACTTCACGGTGACTTTTTATTTATCTTTTTTCCTGTTTTCATCTACAAAGCTCGAGGGACAGACTGTGCGGTGCAAGGAGGCTTTAAGCCATGAATAGTCCTTAAAACTTACAACAGTAAAAAAATAATAGGAGAGTAGGAAGGAGCAACAGTTCCCATAAATCAAGGGGTTTTTCCCCCCACTTCATCTGAGCATTTCCAGTTGGCATGGAGTTTTCCAAACAACAGGCTTTCATGTATGTGGGGGATTTAGCGTCAATCGATGGCCTCAAATTTCACATTATTAAAGTAATTCTGAACCTGTCAAGAATTCTGACCCATAAACCACGTGTCTATGTTGGAACTGGATCAGCCACAGAATGGGTCAAAAATCTCATTTTTCAATCCACTTCATCAACCAGACAGTAATTGACAACCACCCCCCAGAGTAACTCAACTCATTTATGAAAACAATTAGAAGAGAAGCTTTGGGGGATCAAGAAATGTTGCCCACAGGAGATGAACTGTCAAACCCGTGTCTCTAAACACGTTTTTAGGCGTGGTCCCCACTGCCATTTGAAAATAATCGGGAATTGTCAACAAACTCCCATGTCATGGAGAAAAGCAATACTGACATGCTCTATGTTTTGTTGGTATTTGGGCACAGAGTTGAAAGGTCGGGTATCAAAGTGCTTCACAGAATTGGCATGCACAGGAATCCCCTGTGGGAAAGGGGAGGAAATTTGTTAAAATGCAGATTCTAATTCAGTAGGTCTGGGTTGGAGCCTAAAATTTTATTATACATTCCTAACAATTATTGCAGGTGATGGGTTACATTTTGAACATAAAGCTTACATCATGGAAAAGCCACGGGCTTTCAGATCAGACACACTTGGGATTGAACCCCATCTCTGCCACTGCTTGGTTGTACAACCTTGAGCACCCTTTAACTTCTCTGAGCCTCCGTTTTCTCAGTTGTCCAATTTGCCTGATAAGACAGAACCCATAAGATCGCCCTGCAGTGTCTGGAAAAGAGTAGGAATTCAATGAAGAGAAGCCATCCCCCAATCATAATGCATATTATTACGCTAATATTAATTCTTATTATTATCTAAAAAGATTGAGACAAAATGGAAAAGATGCTAGAGGTGAAGTCAAAGATGTGGGTGAGATCCCAAAAGCCATCAAGTAAGGTTCTTCTGTTCATTTATCGAGCATCCTCTGTGCAAGTCACGGCTTGAGGACTTTCCATGCGTCACTCCTACAACTGAAGGAGCAAATCATCTCATTTAGTCATTGCCATGACCCATGAAGAAGGTACTAATACCACCTGCATCTCACAGAGAAGGAAACTGAGGCTCCAATTTACTAACTTACCTAAGATTGCATGGCCCACAAGTGACAAAGGAGGGACTTGGACTCGGCTCTTATAGCTCTCAAGCTCTTGCTCTTAACCATTAGTAAATGGTCTTGAGTACACAGCTGGCAGGCGAAGTTGAGTGAGGTGTGGTCCCTACCTTCGACGAGCCCCCCAGTCCCCTGGTGGGGGCTGTTTGAAGACAATTTGAGATATACCTCCAACAGACAAAATCACTCTGATTACTCTGAAAGAACTGGAAAGCTCCATCAATGAGACATCCACTTACCTGGCTTTGCAATGAGAATCTGAGTGTTAGGGTGTCTTTGGGAAGAATCTGTGCATATGCGGAGGTCCGCAGTTTTTCTTAGAATCCCAGCTGCTCTAGAAGCAAGAGATTCAAAGCACTCTGCCCGAATAGCCTTCCCTATTGAATGGAGCCACCTTCGTGGAATTATCCCACCCCTGTTGTGTTATATTGCTTTTCACATTTCCTCTAATTCCTGCTACGTAATCCTGAGTAATTCATTTGCTGACTTACTGATGCTGGACACAGGTGAGAGACCCTAGCAAATACAGCTCGGTTCTCTGATTGTTTGTATAACTCAGGGCTCTTTTTGCCACAAGTGACAGAAATCCAATTCAGACGAGTTTAAGGAAAAAAAATGTTATTTATTGACTCACCTACCTGAGAAATCTAGGGTGATGATCTGACTTCAGGAACAGCTAGACCCAGGGAACAATGCCAGTAGGACCTAGTCTCTCTATCTCTCAGTTCTGCTTTCCTTTGCACTGCCTTAATTCTCAGGTGTCTTCTGACGGTAGCAAGACAGCCCACGGGAACTCTACGCCTACGTTGCTACCAAAATGTAAATTGCCTTTCCAATGGTTTCAAGAGACGCCCTGGATTTACCTCCAGTGGACTGATTCGGGACATGGGTCTATCACTGAAACGATCACCGTGGCCAGGGGGATCAAATATGCTAATTGGCCAGGACTCGATCATGTGACCACCCCTAAGGCCTAGTGGGAGAGGGTCATCCAGGGACCATGCGGATGGGGTGTGGGAAGAGCGGTCCACTGAGCTGCTGCTGCCAGAACAAGTGCCGCGCTGATGAAAACACGAGAAGGTGGCCACAGCGCTGACAAGCCGTGCTTGTGGACAAGGTCTCACAAGATACCAAGACACGACAAAAGGATGGGAAGGAACAGAGTTAGGAGCGCGAGAGGCGCTGAAGAGGATTTATCCCATCTTTCCTGATCATCATTTCCAGCCGCATAGTATGGAGACTTAAAATGGAGCAGGAATGCAGGCTTGTGCTGGGACACAGCGTTTCTTACAACTGCTGTCACTCCTGGTCTAAAATGGTACCGCTTTTGAGGCAGACGTAAGACACAGTCCTACCCACCTTCCCTGTGGCTCTCTAGGTACTGGCTGGCACGTGATACCATTTCCCAAGTCGGTACAAAAGCAATTCATCTTTATCATCTATCTGTTAGGTTTTGCCAAGACCCCAGACAGCAAAGACGTCTGTAAATGAGGGACCCTCCTGGGCAAACTAATGGGATAGCAACGCCGACTCTGGGGCCGACAACTGTGGCAAAACACTTTCTGGTTGCCACCAGGTCAGGCTGGAAAGGAAAAAAGGGAAAACAAAATATGTGCGTATCTGCATGCGCATACACACACACAGTTTTACAGAAAGCATTTAGTTAAACGCAGTAGACCACCCAGTGCCAAAGAGTTTAGCCAAAGGTAGAAACAGAACAATTACTATGACCAGCACAAATTCTGCTTGAGGCCTCAGGGACCTGGATACCATAGAAATAGCAATTGTCTTCAAGGCTATTTTACACGATCCACATATCAGTGAAGAAGTTTCATATTTGGGGAATTTAATGATCCCCAGAAAATTGCCAGCAGGTTAAAAAACTACATGGTGTTGATTACTGGATTGGCATTCTACATCTTTTTCAGTTTGACCTCTTGACAAGGGACACCACAGGACTGATGAACTTAACAAAACTACCGGGAAACTCAGCAGAGAGTGCAAATCTAAGATGAAGTGATATTGGAATTATTTTCCAGGATATGACTTTTACAAAGCTGTCCCTCTTTGCTTAGAGAATTCAGCATTGCTATTAATTGTAAGTGACAGAAACCCCAGCTCAAACTGGCTTAAGCGGAAAAGACAATTTATTATGTAACTGAACAATCCTGCGGCAGCTGCAGGCATGGCTGTGTCAAGGACTCCAGTGATGTCATCAGGATTCGGTTTCTCTCTCCCTGTCACCTCTGCCTTCCACTGCACTGCTTTCATCCTCAAGTTCATTCTGTGGTTCCCAGTGGCTCCAGACTTAAATCATCCCAGATTAAAGATGACAGGAAACAGACTCTCTTACTTTATTTCCATCACAAGTCCTCTGATACTCTCTGAAGAGGCCAATATGGATCCTGTGTCTCTCCTGGACCAGTCACCATGGCCAGAGGAATTTTATTTAGTCACTGATTGGCCAGTTCTGGCTCACTGGATCCAACCCAAGGAGCAAAGAACAAAGCTCCTTTTAGTGGAGGAGGGGCTAGTTCCTCAAAGGAAACCCAGGATAGTATTACCAGGAGAAAAGAAAATGTCTTCTTCACAGACACAGAAAATATCTATTAAAAAATCTAAGGGCTTCCCTGGTGGCGCAGCGGTTGAGAGTCCGCCTGCCGATGCAGGGGACGCGGGTTCGTGCCCCGGTCCGGGAAGATCCCAGGTGCTGCGGAGCGGCTGGGCCCGTGAGCCATGGCTGCTGAGCCTGCGCGTCCGGAGCCTGTGCTCCGCAACGGGAGACGCCGCAGCAGTGAGAGGCCCACGTACCACAAAAAAAAAAAAAAAAAAAAATTTAATATAGAAAATCTTCATGAACTTTGGGCAAAAAAAAAGTTCTTAGATATAACAAAAGCAGTCTGTAATAGAAAAAAATTGATTAATTAGACTTCATGAAAATTAAGAATTTTTGCTCTACAAAAATTGGTAAGAAATTGAAAGTCAAGCTAGTGAGTGCAATATTTGTAAATCATATATCTGACAAACTTGTATCCAGAATAAAGGACTCTCAAACTTCAAAAAAAAAAGGGGGGGGGGGGGAAATTAAAGCTTCCATCAAGGCTAAGAGCAAATGGTTGTTCACAGGTGGGCAAAGCAACTTTCTTAGTTTTCCTGACTCTCTCCCCTTTTCATGTCATTTTTCTGCTTGCAATACAATTCACTGCCAGCCCGTCTGAAAATCAAACCACAGACTCCACAATCCAGAGCCCACTGTTAGATGAACTTCTTTTCTTCAGAAAAAAAAAAAAAAGATCCTGAATTTTGTAAATGATTTTTCCTCTCTGATGTAGGCAACTAAACCAGCTGGTTTAATATCAATTAACTCGAAATTATGCAGGTACTCAATGTCATGTCAAATAATAAGACTTTTGGAAGGCACAGTGAAGAAAATAGGAATGGAGAATCTCCAGCCACACAAAACTTTAGGTTCATGGGGAGTATAGGAAAGGGACATTGAAAGGATATGGTAAAACCCCAAGAAATAGGAAATTGCTGTCCTTTTAACGCACAAAATGGGGAAATTTATTTTTCTTCAGTAGGACATATGCTTCCCTGTTTTTGTCATCAGACATTCCTTTTCCTTAATTAAACATTAATGAGTAAGTTCACCATTAGTAAAACTCACAGTAGAACTTCAAAGAGCTTTCATTTCTTTTAGAAATCATGGCCCTCTCCCAACTTCTCACAGCACTCTTGCTGCTAAAAATGAATTAATTAAACAAAGAATACACAGTTGATTTTTAAATGAACAGAAAGTGTATTAAGGAAGTTCCTGTCTGTGGAATTCAATCCTTCTCTAAAAAAGGATCATTTTGTAATGTGAATAACCACTCCCAAACCAGGGGTAAAGAACAGATATGTCCCAACTCTTCTTGATTCAGTGACCGCCTAGAGCAAGGGCCAGCACACCTATCCTGCGAAAGGTTAGATAATAAATATGTCAGGCTTTGCAAGCCACAGTCTGTCCCAACTATGCAACTCTAGCTTTGCAGTAGAAAAGCAAGTCATAGACAATATGTAAACTAGTGAATGGGGCTGTGTTCCAATAAAACTTCATTTATAGAAACATGCAGGGGGCCAGATTTAGCCCCACAGGCCATAATTTGCTGATCACCGATCTAGATCACTGTGTGAGAAGGATTCTGAGGTTCTGTCTGAGCTCAGCAGAAAAGATCGTGCAGTCAGTTAGTGAGGTCTGCCAAAGGCTTGGGAAAGAAGGGTCACAGCACGTAAGCCACACATCTGCTACTCCTGCAAGCTGACCAGTTTGTCATTTCAGCCACAGGCTCCCACGTGTCCCCTGTGTCAGGAATTGTGACCTCGCTGCCTAGGGTGGAAGGTGTAGCCTGCATTTCCTTTTGAGGTTAACTGATTGTCCTAGATAGGGATCAAGCTCACGACCTTGGCCTCATTAGCACCAGCCTTAACCATGTAGCTGAGACATCTTGCTACAGATCAGGCTGCTGGAAAAGCAGGAAAAAAAAAAAAAAAATGTCCTTGTTCTTTTGAAAATGGGAGCAACTCACACTGGGAAAATGATCATTAGAAGAACAAAGAATTAGCGTCTGTCCCAATTTAACCTCTTGTCATTAGATATCCTTAGCTCCCCTACTTCAGGTCTTGTGGATTAATGAAAGTTATAGTAAGTATGCTACACCTTGAATAAACACAGGCAAATGCTATCTCCTTTACAAGGCTGATAATGCACTATTTAGTAAGAAAACTGGAAATCATTTCCAAACTATGTAATATGGGAAAATGAAAAGAAAGTATAGGTTGGTATCACTTATATGTGGAATCTAAAAAACGGTGCAAATGAACTTATCTACAAAACAGAAATAGAGTCACAGATGTAGAAAACAATCTTGTGGTTGCCAGGGGGGAAAGGAAGGGAGGGATAAACTGGGAGGTTGGGATTGGCATATACATATTACCAAATATAAAACAGATAACTAATAAGGACCTACTGTAGAGCACAGGGAAGTCTACTCAATACTCTGTAATGACCTATATGGGAACAGAATCTAAAAAAGAGTGGCTATATGTATACGTATAACTGATTCACTTGGCTGTACAGCAGAAAGTAACACAGCATTGTAAATCAACTCTACGCCAATAAAAATTTTAAAAAGAAAAAGAAAGAAAAGAAAGCACAGGAATTCGTAACACTGTGAATTCTTTTTCCCCTCCAACCATGTCATAAGTGTAGGTTAAAACAAACTGTTATTTTTCGAAAGAGATCTCCTAAAATGAAAGCAGAAAACCAGGTATTTCTAAGATTTTAATTACACCTGTTGTTTGGAGGTCTTTACACTGATTACGAAGGTGTTTAGGAAACACCTGTAAAGTGGATGTACCAGTGAACGAAACTCCTTAACATATAAGCAGAGCTGGCTTCACTGGCATGTGACCCACACTGTCACCCACGACCCAGGGCTCAGAAGGGCCCCCCACAAGGAAGAGCCCCGCCTTGGGCTTAATGCTCAACTGTTGCCATCTTGAAACACTTAATAATTTTTTAACCTGGGGCTCCACATTTTCATTTGGTACTGGGCCCCCCCAATGATGTAGCCAATCCTGAATGTACAAGTCACTGAATGTAATTCATTTCTAGTGTCCTCAATGCAATTTGGTGAAAGATGTCCAGGGACTGTTCCCTTCCTTCCTGCCTTCCTTTCTGCTTTCATCTCTTTCATTCATCCACTCAGCGATACATTTGTGAAGGCTCTCTCTGTGCCCCCCAGAGTATTAAGTTCCTTCCAACTAATCTGATTGTTACAACTACTCTGTACAAGGGAGAAACAAAGACTCAGGCCGTGTATAAGGCCACGTGGCTGCCAATGTCGGATCCGACACACGGCCCTTGGCCTACGGGATTCAGGAGTCTGATTTTTCACCACTTCTCAAACCTTACTTTAGAAAAGCCTCAAATATAGTTATTTTTCTTCACATCCCATGTTACCCAGAACCCTCAAACAACTCCCCAAAGAGTGACCCTTGACCTCTGAGGGGCCGCCCCTCTGACCCCAGATAGGTAAGAGTGCTCGTCTAGCACCACTTCAAAAGTTCACTTAACTAAAGCGAGATTCCACAAACATACAAGTGGATGGTAAGCTACAGCTGAATTACCAGGCGCCAAACTACAGTGCCAAGTTCCTGGCTACGCCTACCTGTGCTTTCCTGAACTCACAGATAAAAGCTGAAACCCAGGGCTTCCCTGGTGGCGCAGTGGTTGGGAGTCCGCCTGCCGATGCAGGGGACGCGGGTTCGTGCCCTGGTTCGGGAAGATCCCACGTGCTGCGGAGTGGCTGGGCCCGTGAGCCACGGCCGCTGAGCCTGTGCGTCCGGAGCCTGTGCTCCGCAACGGGAGAGGCCACGGCAGTGAGAGGCCCGCGTACCGCAAAAAACAAACAAACAAACAAACAAACAAAAAAAAAAAAAAAGCTGAAACCCAGCCGAACAGCCCTTGGGAATCCTGGTCAGGCTGTTCCCCAAATTGTTCCTGAGAATGGCAAAAAATAATAATAAAAATAAAAATCATTTTACCGTCTTACTATGGCAGATATTTTCAAGCTTGTAGATATTTTTGAAATGCAAGGGAAATTCAGCTCAGAGTTTGAGACCCTCATGTTATTACCACAAACTGCAGAGTAAAATGACTTCTTGGGAACTCTCCACTGAGAAATTTGAGATGCTGGAACAAGTAGGCCCGATGTCAGCACAACCATTAGACTTCGCAACCTTCTGGCCAGGGCCATGGCATTTTAATGGGGCTGCGTTTCCAAGAACATTTCCTCTCACAGGTGAGAGAAAGGTGAGTTTGGCTTTTCCACCCTAGCACACCGACAGCTTTGCCCACCAAAGAGTTAATACTGAAAACATCTGTGCTGTAATTATGTCAGATTCATGCTTACTTGGTGGGAAAGGAGGTTTCATTAATCTGGTCAAAAGAAAACTTAAATGTCAATCGGAGATATTCTGAACATTCTGTAACAGAGAACCTCAAGGCGTTCCCTCTCCCCAGCTGGTCCCTGAAGTTACCTGCTAGCGCTGCCTGCAGTCACCAGACCCAACCCCCAGCAGCACATCAAGATGCATTTAGCCAAATGACCCAGACAGGGAAGCTGTTCATAACACCTCTCCGAAACAGAGCACTCGACATTTGTGCGGGGACACGTCCCTTATCACTCACCCCAGGACACAGCAGTGTGTCCGGCCCACAAGATGCTCAGTAAATATGTAGTGAATCAATCATGGAACATATTAATTAATTAATTAAAGCTCTTTCTTCTTCTTCTTTTTTTTTAGCTATAAGTGATAATGTCCAAAACCCCTAGAAGATTTTCCTAGCAACCTGGCCAAGCTCAGCCATGTGTGAGGACGTTGTCTTACAACACTGAGCAAAGGACAAAAGTGACTGTTTCTCAAATGCCGAGTATCTTCCAAATGCTTCCCATGTACTTCATGTGCACAGCAACCTGTGAGGTAGGTCTTATTTTTGTCCCCATTTTACAGGTGGAGCAAATGAGACTGGTGATGCCAGTTCGGCACAACCAGACTCCAGGAGAGGATAGAAATTTTGTGGAAGCCTGGGACGTATTCAATTGGGGACCTTTTCAGGAAAAAGAAGACAACATTACAGACACAAAATTGGTGACAAAAATGAGCACTTATCTCGACGGAGGAAAGAAACAACAATTTACTGCAGACTTGGAGATTCAAGACCCCTTCTTCTAAGCTCTCTTTAGCAACATCAGAAATGCCTCCTGGTTGCACCCCAACGTCCCGTTCTCCCTAGAACGTGCTATGAACTCACAGCAACTCCAAGGATCACAGTGGCCCATCACACGAGATGAGCCTTGAGGCTTAAGCTTCAGTAGTTTCAGGGTAAAATTGCCTCTGCCTAGATCTAACCTCTCCGTACCTTTGTTTTCTCATCTTTAAAGTGGGGATTACAACTGTACCCACCTTATAGGGTTGTTGTGAGGGATAAAGGATTTTAGTACAGGTAAAGTACTTAGAATAGTGTTTGACCAAAGAAAGCATTCAATAAAAAAGGAGAGAGAGAAGGAAGGAAGGGAGAGAGGGAAGGAGGGAGGGAGGGAGGGAAAGAGGGAGGGAGGGAGGGAAAGAGGGAGGGAGGGAGGGAAAGAGGGAGGGAGGGAGGGAGGAAGGAAGGAAGGGGATGAGAAAGAGAACAAAAGAAGGGAGGAAGGAAAGAAGGAAGAAAAGAAGAGAGGGAAAGAGGCAGAGACCAGTCTCGGCAAATGTTATCAAGGGATACCTTGATAACTCCATCAGATCTGTTCCCAAAGTATCTGGTTCACGATGTTCAGTGAAATGACCTAAGAAATGGAAATCTGGGTAGAAGAGCCTGAGCCTAAACCTGACAGCACGTGGATGATGATGATGGTGGTGGTGAATGATGATGATGACAAATGAAGTGCATTTACAATGTCCATTCACGGATTAACTCCTATAACCTTTCCACTAGTTCAACCACAGAACACCTAAGCTGGTTAATATATAGTTAGAAAAAACTATAAGGTAGGAGATTGGTTCAAGATGGCGGAGTAGAAGGACGTGGGTTCACTCCCTCTTGCGAGAGCACAGGAATCACAACTAACTGCTGAACAATCACTGACAGGAAGACACTGGAACTCACCAAAAAAGACACCCCACCTCCAAAGACAAAGGAGAAGCCGCAGTGAGACGGTAGGAGGGGTGCAATCACAATAAAATCAAATCCCATAGCTGCTGGGTGGGTGACTCACAAACTGTAGAACACTTATACCACAGACGTCCACCCACTGGAGTGAAGGTCCTGAGCCCCACATCAAGTTCCCAACCTGGGGGTCCGGCAACAGCAGGAGGAATTCCCAGAGAATCAGACTTTGAAGGCTAGCGGGATTTGATTACAGGACTTCGACAGGACTGGGGAAAACAGAGATTCCACTCTTGGAGGGCACACACAAAGCAGTGGGTGCACTGGGACCCAGGGGAAGGAGCAGTGACCCCACAGGAGACTAAACCAGACCTACCTGATAGTGTTGGAGGGTCTCCTGCAGAGGCAGTGGGTGGCTATGTCTCACTGTGAGGACAAGGACACTGTCAGCAGAAGCTCTGGGAAGTACTCCTTGGCATGAGCCCTCCCGGAGTCCACCATTAGCCCCACCAAAGAGCCCGGGGAACGCTCCAGTGTTGGGTTGCCTCAGGCCAAACAACCAACAGGGAGGGAACTCAACCCCACCCATCAGCAGCAAGCAGATTAAAGTTTTACTGAGCTCTGCCCACAAGAGCAACAGCCAGCTCTACCCACCACCAGTCCCTCCCATCAGGAAACTTGCACAAGCCTCTTAGATAGGCTCATCCACCAGAGGGCAGACAGCAGAAGCAAGAAGAACTACAATCCTGCAGCCTGTGGAACAAAAACCACATTCACAGAAAGATAGACAAGATGAAAAGGCAGAGGGCTCTGTACCAGATGAAGGGACAAGATAAAACCCCAGAAAAACAACTAAATGAACTGGAGATAGGAAACCTTCCAGAAAAAGAATTCAGAATAATGATACTGAAGATGATCCAGGACCTCAGAAAAAGAAATGGAGGCAAAGATCAAGAAGATGCAAGAAGTGTTTAACAAAGACCTAGAAGAATTAAGGAACAAACAAACAGAGATGAACAATACAATAACTGAAATGAAAAATACACTAGAAGGAATCAATAGCAAAATAACTGAGGCAGAAGAACGGATAAGTGACCTGGAAGACAGAATGGTGGAATTCACTGCTGCAGAGCAGAATAAAGAAAAAGAATGAAAAGAAATGAAGACAGCCTAAGAGACCTCTGGGACAACATTAAATGCAACAACATTCACATAATAGGGATCCCAGAAGGAGAACAGAGAGAGAAAGGACTGAAGAAAATATTTGAAGAGATTAGAGTTGAAAACTTCCCTAACATGGGAAAGGAAATAGCCACCCAAGTCCAGGAAGCGCAGAAAGTCCCATAAAGGATAAACCCAAGGAGAAACCTGCCAAGACACATAGTAATCAAATTGGCAAAAATCAAAGACAAAGAAAAAATTATTGAAAGCAGCAAGGGAAAAAAGACAAATGACATACAAGGGAACTCCCATAAGGTTAAAAGCTGATCTCTCAGCAGAAACTCTACAAGCCAGAAAGGAGTGGCATGATATACTTAAACTGATAAAAGAGAAGAACCTACAATCAAGATGACTCTAGCCTGCAAGGATCTCATTCAGATTCGATGGAGAAATCAAAAGCTTTACAGACAAGCAAAAGCTAAGAGAACTCAGCACCATCAAACCAGCTCTACAACAAATGCTAAAGGAACTTCTCTAAGTGGGAAACACAAGAGAAGAAAAGGACCTCCAAAAACAAACTCAAAACAATTCAGAAAATGGTAACAGGAACATACATGTCAATAATTACCTTAAACGTGAATGGATTAAATGCTCCAACCAAAAGACACAGGCTTACTGAATGGATACAAAAACAAGACCCATATATATGCTGTCTACAAGAGACCCACTTCAGACCTAGGGACACATACAGACTGAAAGTGAGGGGATGGAAAAAGCTATTCCATGCAAATGGAAATCAAAAGAAAGCTGGAGTAGCAATACGCATATCAGATAAAATAGACTTTAAAATAAAGAATGTTACAAGAGACAAGGAAGGACACTACATAATGATCAAGGGATCAATCCAAGAAGAAGAAATAACAATTATAAATATATAAGCACCCAACATAGGAGCACCTCAATACATAAGGCAACTGCTAACAGCTATAAAAGAGGAAACTGACAGTAACACAATAATAGTGGGGACTTTAACACCACACTTACACCAATGGACAGATCATCCACTCAGAAAATTAATAAGGAAACACAAGCTTTAAATGACACAATAGGCCAGATAGATCTAATTGATATTTATAGGACATTCCATCCAAAAACAGCAGATAACACTTTCTTCTAAAGTGCACACGGAACATTCTCCAGTATAGATCACATCTTGGGTCACAAATCAAGCCTCAGTAAATTTAAGAAAATTGAAATCATATCAAGCATCTTTTCTGACCACAACGCTATGAGATTAGAAATCAATTAAATAAATAAATAAAATAAATAAAATAAAAATAAAATAAAAATAAACAAATGGGATCTAATGAAACTTAAAAGCTTTTGCAAAGAAAAGGAAACTACAAACAAGATGAAAAGACAACCCTCAGAATGAGAGAAAATATTTGCAAATGAATCAAAGGACAAAGGATTAACCTCTAAAATACATAAACAACTCATGCAGCTCGATATTTAAAAAAACAAACAAACCCAGTCAAAGAAGGGGCAGAAGAGCTAAATAGCCATTTCTCCAAAGAAGACATACAGATGGCCAAGAAGCACATGAAAAGCTGCTCAACATCACTAATTATTAGAGAAATGCAAATCAAAACTACACCAGTTAAATGGGCATCATCAGAAAATCTACAAGCAACAAATGCCAGAGAGGGTGTGGAGAAAAGGGAACCCTCTTGCACTGTTGGTGGGAATGTAAATTGATACAGCCACTATGGAGAACAGTATGGAGGTTCCTTAAAAATCTAAAAATAGAATTACCATATGACCCAGCAATCCCACTACTGGGCCTATACCCAAAGAGAACCATAATTCAAGAAACACATGCACCCCAATGTTCACTGCAGCACTATTTACAGTAGCCAGGACATGGAAGCAACCTAAATGCCCACGAACAGACAAATGGATAAAGAAGATGTGGTACATATATACAATGGAATATTACTCAGCCATACAGGAATGAAATTGGGTCATTTGTAGAGACGTGGATGGATCTAGAGACTGTCATACAGAGTGAAGTAAGTCAGGAAGAGAAAAACAAATATCGTATATTACGACATATATGTGGAGCCTAGAAAAATGGTACAGATGAACGGGTTTGCAGGGCAGAAATAGAGACACAGATGCAGAGAACAAACGTATGGACACCAAGCGGGGAAAGTGGTATGGTGGGTGGTGGTGGTGGGATGAATTGGAAGATTGGGATTGACATGTACACACTGATGTGTATAAAATTAGTGACTAATAAGAACCTGCTGTATAAAAAAATAAATTAAATTAAATTAAAAAAAACAAACTATGAGGTAGATGTTCTTCCTTCCTCTCAACTTCAGAGTTCTGAAGAAGCTCTACCCTTGGCTCATGAAGAAAGATGAGTGAGTGGCTCTTAGAAACAGACGTGGGTTGGATACTGTGTTAGTCACACTGACCTTAGCCTATGAACTCTGGTTTAGATTCCTCTTCCATCATGACTGTAGGATAACTGTTTTCCATCTCTGTGACTCACTTTCTTCCTCTATAAAATAAGGGTGAGTTAACCTGCCTTTCAAGTTTGTTGTGAAAATTATATAACATGTGCAAAGTACTCGCTGGGGGTCTGCACATAGTAATGCTTAACTATTAACACTTCTGCAAAGCCACAGAAACGGACTTTCCCTCTTGCCCAGTAGTTGAACTCTAGGGAATATTTCCTAAGAAATATTAACATAAGAATAAAACTATAGGCACAAACATAATCCTTTCAGCATCATCTGCATTTGTGTTATTTTCTTTTTAGGAAAGGATTAGATGCTTGTTATCTGTAAGAGCAAGTAACTGGAGACAACCTAATTAATTGCTCAGTAGTAATGTAATATGGAAGGTAATTATGGTACATCAATATGATAGAATATTATAAGGACATTAAAAATGAGCAATTTGAAAACAGCACAGTGACATGGAAATGGTTTTTTGTATAATGTTATGCAAGAGAAACAGAATACAAAATGTCATGCCTGCTCAATAATAACTAGACTAGATTGGTCTCATCCACAACGATCTAGCCAGCACCTAGTACGGAGTAAGCGCCAGGTGAATATGGACTGAATGGACTATAAAAACATAGGGCCAGGCTTGGAAAGTCAGGTGCAAAAAGATTAAAAGATACTGATAGTATTAAGAGTTTTTTTTTCATTGTTTGTGCAGTTAAAAAGGAGGGAGTCAAGAAGAAAGGTAGGAAGGAAGCAAAGAGAGTAAAAGAGGGAGGGAGGGAGGAATGAAGGGAGGGAGGGGGGTAGGAAGGAAGGAAAGGATGGAGGAAGGAGGGAGGGAGGGAGGGACTGACTGAAGGCTCTTCTGTTTGCAACACTGAGAGCCACTAAGAGCCACTCAGCCACTTAAAATCTGAGACCTCGGGGTCACAGGAACTTATATTTGAATCTCAGCTCCCACCCCCAATGTCTGCGTGCCTGAACATTCTGACAAATTATGTAATTTCTCTGAAATCTAATACACAGAGATATAACATTCAGGCGAACAATAGCACCAACCTCTTGGGAATATCATGATGATGAAATACGGTAATTTACGCAAAGCAGCAAGGGTGACACATATTAGAGACCTAATAGTGATAACTGCATTTAATATTATCTTAGCATCATTTTATCATCATAAGAACAATTCTTCTGAGCCACTTACATATAGCAGAGAAAACAAAGAAAGATAAAACGCTTCTGCCAGGTCCTTGGAAAGGAGCCATGCAGTAAGTATCCCTAGGGGACACAGGTGCCGACCACCTGGTCTGGAGCCCCCTGGGGGTTCAGCTCTTCCGGTTTAAGGGAGTTTGCTTCTCACAGTCTCACTGAACCAATTCATTTTCTCATCAAACTCCTTCCTGCAGAGACCAACTGCAATGGCTCCATCCACAGAAATAATTAACACGCCCCTGGCAGCCTTCACTGGTATTCGGCTTATAAAGCAGTGACCTAGAGATGGGGCATCTCTTGCAGATCAATGGCTCACGAGGGTCATTACTGGCGCGAAGGCACTTCCAGGGGCTACTGATTCCTTTCAACCGGTTGTTAGCCCACAGTTTCAACTGCCAAATGCTTCGTGCCACGAGGGTCGCCGGTAGCAGCTGGGATGTGCATACAATAACAAGATTTGCCTTCCTACGCTCCACTTTGCGTTTTTCAAAGCAAGGAGAGAGGCACTTGGTATTGGAATCCAATATTTATTTATGCTGGAAAACATCACGCCAAACAACCTTATTCTGCTGACACCCAGGACAACGTCTGCCTCCCCACAGCCGAGACGGCTTACGGCCTGGCCCAGACCCGTTCCCTTTTCTTCCTCGTAACAGAACACCAATCGTACTCTGAGGGCAACTGTGTTCCGCCAAACGGCCACATTTCACAGCCCTCCTCGTAGCCGGGGTAGCTCCTGAGATAAAAGCAGAAGTCACTCTGTAAGACATCTGGGAAAGCTCTGGTGCCGCCTCTTCCAGCCTCCTACCTGGGCACCGGAAGGCAGCTCGTGGCCTTAGGAAATGTCAGAGATGGTGAAGGCAAACGCTAAAGGCGCTGGGGTGCCTCCTGGCTTCCTGCAGCTGCTACAGCAACTCTCTTTTTGCCCACCTCCAGCCTCTTTCATATGGGAGAAAGAGAAAAATAAACTGTCAAGAACTGGGAAGGTCAAATATTTCACCCTACTCACAAGATAACAAGTTAGGCTGCCACGGTTTCAAGGAGTCTGGCAGAAGAAACGAGACTCCTGGGTCAGAGACAAAGGATTCTATTCCTCCCAGCATAGCAGGCAGCTCGAGCCTCATGATCACAGCACTTTCCTCTGCCCCACCCTGGCCACCCCCACAGCACCACGGAGGTAACCAGGGGCAACCCACGCAGATTCTGTACACACAGTGGCACTGCATCACAGCCGAGGAGCCCCCAAATTAGGACACCCGATTCTTTGTAACTGGCCGTGAACAAACCTGTCCAAACCTTACATTGTAAAGAGACTTTATCTTTATTAAGCTACCCAGCAAACAAATTCTTCCCTCCGCCCCAGGGGGAGACACTACCTCTAGCTTCCAAAGCTGCTTGCAACAAATACCCTGCAGAAGGCTCTGCACAACAAAAGCTGCCGTAACCTCTGCTCACGAAACATGCAGAAATGAGGGCGAGCCACGCAAAACCACCGCCCAGCAACAACCATCTATTTTGTTTAAGCCACTGCTAGTGGAATGCCTTGGCATTTCTTCCAGTGGCTGCATCACCGTGTCACTTTCCTTTACGAAGAATAGAACGCTGGTCACGTGACTCTCTTCCAGATTCAGAGGTCACATCGTGTAGAAGAAAACACAAGGGCTTACTCTGGAACCAGACTGCCTGGGTTCTGATCCCCATCCCACTGTTCATTAGCTGTGTGACTTATGCAAGTTACTCAACCTCTCTGTGCTTGGTTTTCTTATCTAAAAAGTAGGAATGATAAGAGCAGCTACCTCACAGTTGTGGTGAGAATTAAGGGTGCTAATACACACAAAGCATTAGGATAGTGCCTGGCATAGTGAAATGTGAGCTGGGAGCAGAGAAGAGCAGAGTGGTCACAAGCAAATCCCAGCTCCACCACTGAGGAGCCGAGTTTTGTGGGGTAAGCTCCTTAACCTCTTTAAAACATCTTTATCTGCAAAGTAACATGCTCCCCTCAGAGAGCTGTGGGTATGAAAAGGGATTATGCACATAAAATGTATAGCACAATGCCTGGCACTGGTGCAAACCCTTCACAAAATAGCTGCTATTATTGCTATTGTTGTTCATTTTGTGTTGGACTTAAAATCTGTTCTTTAATCATTTAGAGACATCAGAAGACCTTTGTAACTCCTTACTTTATCACATGTATATTCTTAGCCAAACATTATTGAATTTCTCTGATTGCAGACCCCTTTAATCTTCTGGTTTCGTTCTGACAGAGATCAACCGGGGTCGTCCCAACCTCATCAAGTTCTCAGTCAATTCAATTGCATCATAGAAAGACACAGGTCCTCAGAGCTAACCATTTTTATGCTTCTGAATCAGCGAAAGTGATTTGCTCTTTCTTCTTTTAAAAGGTCTCTGAACTCCATTTGTTCTAAATAATACTTTCTAAGAAGGATCCAAGTGCTAACTGGAAAGCACTTCATTCCCCACGTATTAAATTAAAATGAGATCTGGAATTCCTCATCTACATTAAAATCCTCCAATGCTATTCACATCTTTAATGTGAATCTAACATATTGAAACAATGTGAGAAATTTTTTAGTTGGAAGATTTTATTGATTTTCTTAAAGATTAATTTGAAGCGTTTTTTAAATACAACATTTACGAGAATGTCACTATAGAATTTCTTCACTTCATCACATCTTTCTGACAGCTAAGAAAGGTCTCCTGCATACTTCTAAATTAAATCCTGTACTACATGCAAAATCTAGACTTGAGACAGGTTTATAACACAACCGAAACCCCCAGCAGTAAGCTTATAATTAAGTGGTAATATTAATAGACAGTGAGCTTGGGCATGTGTTCCAATTATGTGCAAAGATTTGAAAAGAGCTGAATGTTGGGTGACAGAAGGATTTCCGATTTATTTAAGTGTGTGGGAGGATACTTCATCCTAGCAAGCTCACATAGGTGCATCTCTATTCTTCACCGCTTTTTCTAACATCGCTGGGCTGAATCCTCAAACTCACCAAAATAAATCTTGGGTTCCTTCTGTTAATATATTTTTCAACTTCAGGACTGTTAAAAAAAGAAATCTCTGAAAAACAGTCCCAGGAGTTTTGAGGGTTACTGAGGCAGGGAGTCCAAGTAACAAAAATTATACCAGAGTCAGGCACAATTCAACAAGCATTTACTGAGGATGGATAGTGACTCACATATGAGGAGTTCTTCCTTTATCATCTGGCAAACTCCTATTCATCCTCCTAGGAAGTCCAGGTGTTCTCCCTCTAGGAAGCCTTGATTTCCCTTAGCTCAGAGTGGAACAGGCATAGGCATCCGTTCTGTGTCATCTCAAAGTGCCCTGAGCACATCTCGATCATTGCATTTATCCCTTTTAATGTATTTTTTAATGTTTATATTATTCATTTGTATCCTTGGTACTTACCATCTGACTTAGAGCATAGCAGGTGCTCACATAGGTGCTATAACAGTACCTACATGAAAAGTCTTTAAGAAGACTAATGTAAGAAGAGAAAACAAGTTTGAGGTAAGGCACTGGGGAAACTGCAGTTCTAGAGGTATGGCAGAAGCAGGTAGTGAAGGTATTGTATGCCACGTTATGGGCCAGGATGTGAAGAACAGTCATATATCTACAGGGCACAGAGGGGTAATTTTTAAAAGGGGAGTAGGCTAGGTAGCACTATTGGGAATAGTGGGGACTTTAGCAAAATGAACAATGAAAAAGCCCAGAATGTGAAATTTCCTAATTTCTAAACAAGGCCCATCTTCAAGGGTAGCAGGATATGCCCACCAGTTTGAAACCTCTGAGAAATTTTATTTCCCAGTCCAGGTTCCAAGAGTGGTCTTCTCTGCTTATGCACTAGCAACAAAAGGAAATGATCACTCATAAGCCTATAGGCCAAAAGAGCATGCATTTCTTCCATTTAGTTAAGAAAAAGCCAATAATAAGGATCTTTAGCTCCAGCTAAGATAGAGTTAACAGAATCAGATTTACACTCCAACATTAAAAACCTAGAAAGCCAGACAAAATACATGAAAAAAAAAAGGTCTGCAAATAATGGCAGCATAAGACTAAGAAGAGAAAGCTCTACAATTGCACCTGCTGATTGCCTGAAAGCAATTTCCAGGCTGCAGTACTGGGACAAGGAACCCAAACAGAGCCTCGTGATCCCACAGACATGAGGAAAGGAAACCCAAAGTTGTAGAGGTCAAGGTGGCTAGAATTTAGGTATCAAGCCATAAGAATGGAGGAAGCTGCACAGAAAGACAGCTCCAGAGATTTGCTGAAGGGTCTTCAACTGAATACTGATAGGCATGTGCAGAAGGAACTATCCAAAGCCAGAAAAGAACCACTGGAAAAATGAAGGAAGAACTATTTCCAGAGCTTACACAGAGCTGGGAAGTTTATGTTCCCAACAACCAGAGAGAAAAGATTTCATAGTACAGAGGGTGTTGGGTAGAATCCACAGAAGGATATCACACTAGTAGTGAAACTAAATTAGCCCTAGACTAATGGATACTCCCGTTCTGACTAAGCAATAACTAAAAGCAAGTCTCAAAAGGAGTCAAGTGATTCCAAATAACTTAATAGTGTTTTGGAACAAAAGTCCAATTCTATTAAAAGGAATATAATAAAATCCATTCCAGCAAACAGCAACATAAAATTCACAATGTCCAGCAGGAATAAACAGGTGGCATCTCTATAATTCCTAACGAGATAATGGATAATAAGGGAATGTTATGAGCAAAACTATGCCATGAAATTTGACAACTTAAATGGAATGGACAAGTTCCTTCAAAGATACAAAACCAGATACTACTCAAGAAGAAAGCGATAACTTAAATAGCCCTACATCTACTGAAGAAGTTGAATTTGTAGTTTAAAAATCTTTCAACAAGGAAAACTCCAGGCCAGATGGCTTCACTGGTGAATTCTATACACTCTTCAAAAAAATACAAGAGAAGGTGATACATTCCAAGACATTTTAGAAAACCAGCATTACTCAGTTAACAAAACCAGCAAAGACCCTATTTTAAAAAGAAAACTGCAATGTACATACATACCTCATGTACATGAATGCCAAAAATCCTTTAAAATCTTAGAAAGTTGAATCCAACAACATGTAAATCAAGTGGGGTTCATCTCAATAATGTAAGGTTGATTTAGTTTTTGAAAAGCAATCAATGCAAGTCAATATATCAGCAGACTAACGATGAAAAAACATGACCTTCTCGAAAGATGCAGTGAAACATTTAACAAAATCCCACACCTGATATTAATGATAAAAAGTCTCTGCAAACTTGGAATAGAAGGGAATCTCTTCGACCTGATTAAAGGCACCTGTGGAAAACCTGTAGCCAACAACATACTGAAATGTTGAAAGATTAAACCTTTAATCTTAACATCAAGAACAAGGCAAGGATGTCTACTCTCATTGCTCCTAGCCTACATCGTCCTGGAGGTCCTTGCCATTCTAATACAAAAAAAACAAATAATATTCATATGAATTGTAAAGGAAGAAGTAAAACTCTATTTATCATTAGACAACGTGGCAGAAAATCCTAAGGAATCTACCAAAAATTATTACTAGAACAAATAACTGAGTTTAGAAAGGTTTCAAGATTCAAGGTCAATGTGCAATGACAATTCAAGGTCATTTAGATGTCCAGATACTAGCCCTGAACAAATGGAAATTGAAATCTTAAAAGTACTAATTAAAATAGCATCAAAATTATTAACTACTTTGGAATGAATTTAGGAATAACATTGCTAAGATAAATTAAAGAAGGCCTAAATAAACAGAAGGATATATACCATGTTCATGGATTGAAAGACTCGATATTGTTAAGATGTCAATTATCACCCAACTGAACTATACATTCAATGTATTCCCAATCACATTCCTTGCAGGAATTTTTATATAAATGAATAAGCCAATTCTAAAATTCATATGGAAATGCAGAGAACCTAAAATAGACAAAATAATTTTCAAAAGAACAATAGAGGATCTGCAGAATTTATTATAAATCTGAAATAATCAAAACAGTATCATACTGGGCTCATAGTAGACATATAGGCCAATGAAGCAGAATAAGATATTCTCAGAATTAACTCACACATGTATAATCAATCAATTATCAGCAAATGTTCGATTCAATGGGGAAAATATAGTTTTTTCAACAAATGGTGCTACAACAATCAGATGTCCACATTCAAAAAAAAAGAACTTCGGGGAGACCTTCAAGATGACGGAGGAGTAAGATGCAGAGATCACCTTTCTCCCTACATATACATCAGAAATACATCTACATGTGGAACAACTCCTACAGAATACCTACTGAATGCTGGCAGAAGTCCTCAGACTTCCCAAAAGGCAAGAAACTGCCCATGTACCTGGGTAGAGCAAAAGAAAAAAGAAAAAATAGAGACAAAAGGATAGGGATGGGACCTGCACTCTGGGAAGGAGCCTCTGGGAGGGAGCTGTGAAGGAGGAAAAGTTTCCACACACTAGGAACGCCTTCACTGGTGGAGAGAGGGGGTGGGCAGAGGGGAAGCTTCGGAGCCATGGAGGAGAGCACAGCAACAGCGGTGCAGAGGGCAATGCAGAGAGATTCCTGCACAGAGGATCAGTGCCGACCAGCACTCACCAGCCCAAGAGGCTTGTCTGCTCACCCGCCAGGGTGGGTGGGGCTGGGAGCTGAGGCTCGGGCTTCAGTCGGATCCCAGGGAGAGGACTGGGGTTGGCGGTGTGAACACAGCCTGAAGGGGGCTAGTGCTCCCTGGCTAGCCGGGAGGGAGTCCAGGAGAAGTCTGGAACTGCCTAAGACGCAAGAGACCATTGTTTCAGGGTACGCGAGGAGAGGGGAATCAGAGCACCGCCTAAATGAGCTCCAGAGATGGGCATGAGCCACGGCTATCAGTGCAGACCCCAGAGACAGGCATGAGATGCTAAGGCTGCTGCTGCCGCCACCAAGAAGCCTGTGTGCAAGCACAGGTCACTCTCCACACCTCCCCTCCCGGGAGCCTGTGCAGCCCACCACTGCCAGGGTCCCATGATCCAGGGACAACTTCCCCAGGAGAGCACACAGTGCACCTCAGGCTGGTGCAACGTCACGCTGGCCTCTGCCGCCGCAGGCTCGTCCCACATCAGTACCCCTCCCTCCCCGCCAGCCTGAGTGAGCCAGAGCCCCCTATCAGCTGCGACTTTAACCCCGTCCTGTCTGGCAAACAGATGCCCTCAGGAGACCTACACGCAGAGGTGGGTCCAAATCCAAAGCTGAACCCCAGGAGCTGTGTGAACAAAGAAAAGAAAGAGAAATCTTTCCCAGCAGCCTCAGGAGCACCAGATTAAGTCTCCACAGTCAACTTGATGTACCTGCATTTGTGGAACACCTGACTAGACAATGAATCATCCCAAACTGAAGAGGTGGACTTTGGGAGCAACGATATATATATATTTTTCCCCTTTTTCTCTTTTTGTGAGTCTGTATGTGCATGCTTCTGTGTGTGATTCTTTCTGTATAGCTTTGCTTTTACCACTTGTCCTAGGGGTCTTTTCTTTTTTTTTGTATACTTTTTAGCACTTGTTATCATTGGTGGATTTGTTTTTTGGTTTGGTGGCTCTCTTTCTTTCTTTTTTCTATTACTTAAAAAAAAAATTTTAATACCTATTTTGTTTATTTTCATAACTTTATTTTATCTTCTTCTTTCTTTCTTTCTTTCTTTTCTCCCTTTTATTCTGAGCGGTGTGGATGACAGGCTCTTGGTGCTCCAGCCACAAGTTAGGGCTGTGCCTCTGAGGTGGGAGAGCCAAGTTCAGGACACTGGTGCACAAGAGACCTCTCAACTCCACATAATATCAAATGGCGAAAATCTCCCAGAGATCTCCATCTCAACGCCAAGACCCAGCTCCACTCAACGAGGAGAAAGCTGCAGTGCTGGACACCCTATGCCAAACAACTAGCAAGACAGGAACACAGCCCCATCCATTACCAGAGAGGCTGCCTAAAATAATAATAAGGCCACAGACACCACAAAACACACCACCAGATGTGGACCTGCCCACCAGAAAGACAAGATCCAGCCTCATCCACCAGAACACACGCACTAGTCCCCTCCACCAGGAAGCCTACACAACCCACTGAACCAACCTTAGCCACTGGGGACAGACACCAAAAACAACGGGAACTACGAACCTGCAGCCTGAAAAAAGGAGACCCCCAAACACAGTAAGTTAAACAAAATGAGAAGGCAGAGAAACTCATAGCAGATGAAGGAGCAAGGCAAAAACCCACCAGACCTAACAAATGAAGAGGAAATAGGCAGTCTACCTGAAAAAGAATTCAGAATAATGATAGTAAAGATGACCCAAAATCTTGGAAATACAATGGAGAAAATACAAGAAACGTTTATCAAGGACCTAGAAGAACTACAGAGCAAACAAACAGTGATGAGCAACATAATAAATGAAATTAAAAATTCTCTACAAGAGATCAATAGCAGAATAACTGAGGCAGAAGAATGGATAAGTGACCTGGAAGATAAAATAGTGGAAATAACTACTGCACAACAGAATAAAGAAAAAAGAATGAAAAGAATTGAGGACTGTCTCAGAGACCTCTGGGACAACATTAAATGAACCAACATTTGAATTATAGGGGTCCCAGAAGAAGAAGAGAAAAAGAAAGGGACTGAGAAAATATTTGAAGAGATTATAGTTGAAAACTTCCCTAATATGGGAAAGGAAATAGTCAATCAAGTCAAGGAAGCACAGAGAGTCCCATACAGGATAAATCCAAGGAGAAACACACCATGACACATAATAATCAAACTATCAAAAATTAAATACAAAGGAAAAATATTAAAAGCAGCAAGGGAAAAACAACAAATAACATACAAGGGAATCCCCATAAGGTTAAGAGCTGCTCTTTCAGCAGAAACTCTGCAAGCCAGAAGGGAGTGGCAGGACATATTTAAAGTGATGAAAGGGAAAAACCTACAAGCAAGATTACTCTACCCAGCAAGGATCTCATTCAGATTCAACGGAGAAATTAAAACCTTTACAGACAAGCAAAAGCTAAGGGAATTCAGCACCACCAAACCAGCTTTACAACAAATGCTAAAGGAACTTGTCTAGACAGGAAACACAAGAGAAGGAAAAGACTGCAATAACAAACCCAAAATAATTAAGAAAATGGTAATAGGAACATAACTATCAATAACTACTTTAAATGTAAATGGATTAAATGCTCCAACCAAAAGACACAGACTGGTTGAATGGATACAAAAACAAAACCTGTATATATGCTTGTCTACAAGAGACCCACCTCAGACCTAGGGACACATACAGACTGAAAATTCGGGGATGGAAAAAGATATTCCATGCAAATGGAAATCAAAAGAAAGCTGGAGTAGCAATTCTCATATCAGACAAAATAGAGTTCAAAACAAAGATTATTATGAGAGACAAAGAAGAACACTACATAATGATCAGGTGATCAATCCAAGAGGAAGATATAAAAATTGTAAATATTTATGCACCCAACATAGGAGCACCTCAATACATAAGGCAAATGTTAACAGCCATAAAAAGGGAAATCAACAGTAACACAATCATAGTAGGGGACTTTAACACCCCACTTTCACCAATGGACAGATCATCCAAAATGAAAATAAATAAGGAAACACAAGCTTCAAATAATACATTAAACAAGATGGACTTAATTGATATTTCCATCCAAAAACAACAGAATACACATTCTTCTCAAGTGCTCATGGAACATTCTCCAGGATAGATCATATCTTGGGTCACAAATCAAGCCTCGGTAAATTTAAGAAAATTGAAATCGTATCAAGTACTTTTTCCAACCACAATGCTATAAGACTAGATATCAATTACAGGAAAAAATCTGTAAAAAAAATATAAACACATGGAGACTAAAAAATATACTACTTAATAACCAAGAGATCACTGAAGAAATCAAAGAGGAAATCAAAAAATACTTAGAAACAAATGACAATGAAAACACGACAATCCAAAAGCTATGGGATGCAGCAAAAAGCAGTTCTAAGAGGGAAGTTTATAGCAATACAATCCTACCTTAAGAAACAAGAAACATCTCAAATAAAAAACCTAACCTTACACCTAAAGCAGTTAGAGAAAGAAGAACAAAAAAAAATCCCAAAGTTAGCAGAAGGAAAGAAATCATAAAGATCAGATCAGAAATAAATGAAAAAGAAATGAAGGAGGGCTTCCCTGGTGGCGCAGTGGTTGAGAATCCGCCTGCCGATGCAGGGGACACGGGTTCGTGCCCCGGTCTGGGAAGATCCCACATGCCGCGGAGCGGCTGGGCCCGTGAGCCATGGCCGCTGAGCCTGAGCGTCCGGAGCCTGTGCTCCGCAACGGGAGAGGCCACAACAGTGAGGCCCGCATACCACAAAAAAAAAAAAAAAAAAAAAAAAAAAAAGAAATGAAGGAAATGATAGGAAAGATCAATAAAACGAAAAGCTGGTTCTTTGAGAAGATAAACAAAATTGATAAGTCATTAGCCTGACTCATCAAGAAAAAAAGGGAGAAGACTCAAATCAATAGAATTAGATATGAAAAAGGAGAAGTAACAACTGACACTGCAGAAATACAAAGGATCATGAGAGATTACTGCAAGCAACTATATGCCAATAAAATGGACAACCTGGAAGAAATGGACAAATTCTTAGAAATGCACAACCTTCCAAGACTGAACCAGGAAGAAAAAGAAAATATGAACAGACCAATCACAAGCACTGAAATTGAAACTGTGATTAAAAATCTTCCAACAAACAAAAGCCCAGGACCAGATGGCTTCACAGGCAAATTATATCAAACATTTAGAGAAGATCTAACACCTATCCTTCTCAAACTCTTCCAAAATATAGCAGAGGGAGGAACACTCCCAAACTCATTCTACGAGGCCACCATCACCCTGATACCAAAACAAAACAAAGATGTCAAAAAGAAAGAAAACTACAAGCCAATATCACCGATGAACACAGATGTAAAAATCCTCAACAAAATACTAGCAAACAGAATCCAACAGCACATTAAAAGGATCATACACCATGATCAAGTGGGGTTTATCCCAGGAATGCAAGGATTCTTCAATTTACACAAATCAATCAATGTGATACATCATATTAACAAACTGAAGAAGAAAAACCATATGATCATCTCAATAGATGCAGAAAAAGCTTTCGACAAAATTCAACACCCATTTATGATCAAAACCCTCCAGGAAGTAGGCATAGAGGGAACTTTCTTCAACATAATAAAGGCCATATATGACAAACCCACAGCCAACATCATCCTCAATGGTGAAAAACTGAAACCATTTCCACTGAGATCAGGAACAAGACAAGGCTACCCACTCTCACCACTATTATTCAACATAGTTTTGGAAGTTTTAGCCACAGCAAACAGAGAAGAAAAAGAAATAAAAGGAATCCAAATCAGAAAAGAAGAAGTAAAGCTGTCACTGTTTGCAGATGACATGATACAATACATAGAGAATCCTAAAGATGCTACCAGAAAACTACTAGAGCTAATCAATGAATTTGGTAAAGTAGCAGGATACAAAATTAATGCACAGAAATCTCCTGCATTCCTATACACTAATGATGAAAAATCTTAAAGAGAAATTAAGGAAACACTCCCATTTACCACTGCAACTAAAAGAATAAAATACCTAGGAATTAACCTACCTAAGGAGACAAAAGACCTGTATGCAGAAAACTATAAGACACTGGTGAAAGAAATTAAAGATGATACAAATAGATGGAGAGATATACCATGTTCTTGGATTCAAAGAATCAACATTGTGAAAATGACTATACTCCCCAAAGCAATCTACAGATTCAATGCAATCCCTATCAAACTACCACTCGCATTTTTCACAGAACTAGAACAAAACATTTCACAATTTGTATGGAAACACAAAAGACCCCCGAATAGCCAAATCAATCTTGAGAAAAAAAAAAAGAGAAAAATGGAGCTGGAGGAATCAGGCTCCCTGATTTCAGACCACACTACAAAGCTACAGTAATCAAGACAGTATGGTACTGGCACAAAAACAGAAATACATATCAATGGAACAGGATAGAAAGCTCAGAGATAAACCCACGCACATATGCTCACCTTATCTTTGACAAAGGAGGCAAGAATATACAGGGGAGAAAAGACAGCCTCTTCAATAAGTGGTGCTGGGAAAACTGGACAGCTACATGTAAAAGAATGAAATTAGAACACTCCCTAACACCATACACAAAAATAAACTCAAAATGGATTAAAGACCTAAATGTAAGGCCAGACACTATCAAACTCTTAGTGGAAAACATAGGCAGAACACTCTATGACATAAATCACAGCAACATCCTTTTTGACCCACCTCCTAGAGAAATGGAAATAAAAACAAAAATAAACAAATGGGACCCAATGAAACTTAAAAGCTTTTGCACAGCAAAGGAAACCGTAAACAAGATGAAAAGACAACCCTCAGAATGGGAGAAAATATTTGCAAGTGAAGCAACTGATAAAGGATTAATCTCCAAAATTCACAAAGAGCTCATGCAGCTCAATATCAAAAAGCAAACACCCCAATCCAAAAATGGGCAGAAGACCTAAATAGACATTTCTCCAAAGAAGATATACAGAGTGCCAGAGTGCCAACAAACACATGAAAGAATGTTCAACATCATTAATCATTAGAGAAATGCAAATCAAACCACAATGAGATATCACCTCACACTGGGCAGAATGGCCATCATCAAAAAATCTACAAACAATAAATGGTGGAGAGGGTGTGGAGAAAAGGGAACACTCTTGTACTGCTGGTGGGAATGTAAATTGATACAGCCACTATGGAGAACAGTATGGAGGTTCTTTTAAAAACTAACAATAGAACTACCATACGACCCAGCAATCCCACTACTGGGCATATACTCTGAGAAAACGATAATTCAAAAAGAGTCATGTACCACATGTTCATTGCAGCACTGTTTACAGTAGCCACGATATGGAAGCAACCTAAATGATGAATGGATAAAGAAGATGTGGCACATATATACAATGGAATATTACTCAACCACAAAAAGAAATGAAATTGAGTTATTTGTAGTGAGGTGGATGGACCTAGAGTCTGTCATACAGAGTGAAGTAAGTCAGAATGAAAAAAACAAATACCATATGCTAACATATATATATATGGAATCTAAGGGGGAAAAAAAAGGTCATGAAGAACCTAGGCGAAAGACAGGAATAAAGACACAGACCTACTAGAGAATGGACTTGAGGACACGGTGAGGGGGAGGGGTAAGCTGGGAAAAAGTGAGAGAGTGGCATGGACATATATACACTACCAAATATAAAACAGATATCTAGTGGGAAGCAGCCGCATAGCACAGGGAGATCAGCTTGGTGCTTTGTGACCACCTAGAGGGGTGGGATAGGGAGGGTGGTCTGGAGGGAGACACAAGAGGGAAGAGATATGGGGACATACGTATATGTATAACTGATTCACTTTGTTATAAATCAGAAAGTAACACACCACTGTAAAGCAATTATACTCCAACAAAGATGTTAAAAAAAATTGAATTCAGACCCACTAGAACTACTGAATCAGAATCTGCACTTTTACAATCTCCCCAGTATATCTGTGTACCCATGAATGGTTGAAAGGTACACTTCTACCTGGACATGTCTTTTTTGTCTGAGAAATACACACATTGTATCCAAAAAAGAAAAAAAAAGGGGGGGGGGGTAAACAAGGGAGTAGATAGAGACTGTCCAGCCCCAGAGAGTGGTCAGGAGAATTGTAACCACAACCAAAGAGGTGAACAGACTGATAATAAGACCCCTATCCCAAACGTAACCCTAACAGGGCTGGTAAATAGAAAGACCACTAAGCATGAAGCCAGACAGACCTAAATTTAATGTCCAGCTAAGTGACAAGTTTAATTTCACTGAACCCCAATTTTATCCATTGTTTTTTTTTTTTTTTTTTTTTTTTTTTTGGTGCTAGGTGGGCCTCTCACTGTCGTGGCCTCTCCCATTGCGGAGCACAGGCTCCGGACGAGCAGGCTCAGCGGCCATGGCTCACGGGCCCAGCCGCTCCGCGGCACGTGGGATCTTCCCAGACCGGGGCACGAACCCGTGTCCCCTGCATCAGTAGGCGGATTCTCAACCACTGCGCCACCAGGGAAGCCCTATCCATTGTTGAATGGGGATGGTAAGACCTCCCAGCGTTGTAATGAGGTATAAATGAGATCAAAATGATGCATCCCTGACACTTACTAGGGACTAAAACATGCTCACTCTCCCTCTCGATACTGACTTTGAGTTCCAAAAACTTCTCTAATTAATGACACTCAGTGACAACCCTTAACACACACAGGCACAGGATTGGGGATAGACAGAGAGGGAGATACATGCCTCCAAATATCCCGACCAAAAGAAAAAATCCGAATCTGTTAGAAACAGCAAGAACTTCCAAAATTTCATAGCTAAGATGCACACAGTTGTGAAAAATGTCATGATCCTATTTGCCCCAAATCAGAACTAGGTAATCAAAAAAAAAAAAAAAAAACCTTATGGTAACTTTCTCCAGGGATAATGGTTTCTAGCGTCTAACACTTGGAGAGCAGCTTCTAATTGAGGAAACAGAGCCAACTCTGGCTGGTGCAAAAGATTCTGTTGAACAAGGGTGCAAATCAAGGCGAAACTTCTCCCCTTTCCTCGAAGCAGAGATAACTACACACAGAATACAGTGATAACAGGCAGGTGGGACTATTATATTCTTTTAAAAATAGGGAACAGCAGGAGGGTGATAGCTCCTAGGTGAATGTGACAAGAACAGAAATCACAATAGGATCTGAATCCATCCAACTGTCAAAGTCAGTAATATTCGGATGAAATAAGTTTTTTTAACAGAAGAATACATTTTCTCACCATCCCCGCTACCCACCTAATTTTCTCCTCTGGGTATTTCCTCACCAACCACATCTTAATTGATTGCAACTGATCGGGATTTCAGTCCCTCCAAGGGCTACACTCTGGCCCAGCCCCCCATGATTCAGGAATATGTGGTGTTCATGTAGATAGCACGTTCTTAATAGAATCTGGGAAGATGTCCTTTGGCAGAAAATGATTTCACAGCCATTTTTCATTATGATAGATGTGGTATTACAGCCGTTATAAAAAATTTCAAGCTGTGTAGCAGCTTTGTCACTAGTGTTATAAATCACTCACTCGTATAATAGTAAAGTCTGTGGAAAGCAACTGAAGGAAAGGGGGGAAAAAACCCTCATCTGCTATTTACAGACGAGGTGTAATTTGGTATTACCCTTAACGGTTCAAGGCAGCTTAGAGGATCTGAATTCAGTGCTTCCATAAGGGTCAGGGGATCACATTCCATGACTGCTGAGCTGGGGAAGGCACAGGCCATGCAGAGAGCAGTGAGCAGTGAGCCAACATTTTCTGCTGTAAATCTGATGGGAAAGAGAAAGCCGGTGCTTCCAAGAGACAGAGGACAGAGGAACCAACCGCCACGTGCAAGGTAAGCTGGTAGGGAAATTAATCAAGAATTAATACTACGTACGTTAGAAGGAACTCCATGCCACTCATGCAATTTATTTCATCCACATGGAAGTCTGTGTGTAGGATGGTCTATCTCTGTCTGCCTTAATAGGCAACTGCAGTATCTAACTATGTGCTATGATTTCCGTTGGTCTGAGAAGGTCCTAGTTTGGGGTATTCCAAATTTAAGGATGCCCTCTCTCTCTAAACCATATTGGATGCTTTGACATTTTTAACACAATAGTATAGCCATGGCAGGGAGAGGCAAAGACCAGTGATGGAGTTACACGCACCCTTTTTCTCTATCAAAAGCACATACCTGAATTCAGTGCATGCTGCTTTTAGACCCCCTCACAAAGGTGCGATTCTTCAGGATCACAATGGTCTGACACAGGAGGCTGGGTGGAGGGAATGACTGAGGGAATGTCCCCACAATTTGCAGCTAAGCCTCAAACCAGTGATTCTCAACCCAGAGTGGTTCTGCTCTCCAGGGGACATGTGACAATGTATGGAGACAGTTTTGATTGTCACAACTGCTTTCTCATACGTAGAGACCAGTGATGCCACTATACATCCTACAATACACAAGTTTCTCCTCATGAGAGATGCCTTCTCCAAGCACCAATAGAAAAGGGCGAGCCGTCATTCCATCCCTTTAGCATGCTTTTTCAGTAACCTCTTCACTCTTCACGGCACCTAACATCCTACCATATATTAATTTGCTCGCTTGTTATCTGAATCCGTGACTCCACTGTCACCTTCACAAGGGCAGACTTTTTATTCACTAACTGCATCCCCAGGGCTTAAGGCACATAGTAGTGGCTTAATGAATATGTACAGAATGAATGGAATCTGGAGGAGAGGAAGGAGATAGGAAGAGGATGCGAAGGGAGCGAGGAGCAAGAAGAGGGAAGAGGAAGAAAGGATGGAGGAGGGGCGGCAGCAGCAGAAACAAGGAGCAGCGCCATGGGGCTTCCCTGGTGGCGCAGTGGTTGAGGGTCCGCCTGCCGATGCAGGGGACGCGGGTTCGTGCCCCGGTCCGGGAGGATCCCACGTGCCGCGGAGCGGCTGGGCCCGTGAGCCGTGGCCGCTGAGCCTGCGCGTCCGGAGCCTGTGCTCCGCAACGGGAGAGGCCACGACAGTGAGAGGCCCGCGTACCGCAGAAAAAAAAAAAAAGAAGCAGCGCCAAGCTACTGCAAGGCTCCAGCAGCAAGTCTCAGAATCTGTCTCCCCTTCGCCTGTCACAGGACATCATTTCCCAGCTTTTGAAAGCAGAGCCCTGCCTCTAACAGCTGCTCTGCCAGAAACGGAGGCCAAGCTAGTGCCTGACAGGATGGTGGATCCTGGGAGACCCCACAGCTGCCCAGTGCAAAGGAAGGAAATTTCACCCCACTCTGCAAAGGGATGATAATCAAGATGCTTTGGTGTTCCCTTTCCCAGCTTCTCATTTAAGTAGTTACTGGTGGCTTTTTTTGTGTCGTTACCACCACAAATGCCTGGCTGGGTTTTAGCCGTTTGCACAGTTGCATTTTCTGCTTTAATAGCTGGAACACAGAAATCTCAGTTAAGTTCAGTCATAAGCCTTGAAAAAAATGAATCCTTTAATCATGAAGAAAATTCCCCAGCTGAAGTAAACAAGCAGGTTTTAAACAGCTCTATACATCTAGGGTTTCACAATATTCTCAAAGGAGACGTTTACAGAAATTATAAATATCTAAAACGATCCTTTGCTTTGGGGGCTTGGAGAGCCTCAACTCTAGTGAATGAAAGAAAAAGCATAAAAATATATAAGACTTAATTGCAGTAGAACACCTGCATAATCGATCATTTCAACACGACGGTGGTCTAAAATCATGATGTCTGAGGCTGTCAAACTGCATTGTGGGAAACAAATGGTAACGCCTGTTTGGGTCAGACCCAGTCCCTCAAATATCTCTGCTGATTTTCCTGTTTGATTGGCTTTTGGTTGGTTGGTGGCCGTGTCTGTCGTTGGTTTTCTGCCTCTTTTCTGTGGCTGAGACTTTTACAATCCATCTGCGTTTAGTAGAGCTTCAAGGCAGGTTGGAGGTACCAGATGCTTCTTTTTGGTGGTAATCGGAGGGGAGTGAATACGACAACACACGCGGAGGCTCATAAGTGAGGTCCTATGTGATAAGCATAAACAGCTCTACCCCAGGGCAAATGTTGAATCCAGGAGCAGACAGAGGGACAGATTCAAATCAGCCCACCTCTAAGTTAGTTTCATGCTACTCAGGATTTCCTTGGCTTTAAGAACTGTAAGCCAGAGATCAAAACCCTTTTGTAAACTGCCTCTGAATAACGCAGCAAATGGCATCTTGAAGCCAAAGCTGGATCATTACAGTCCGAAGAAGCAATATTAAAGTTGTAGACTTCACCCCCCCACACACAGGGAAAGGCTCATTTCCTATTAAGAATTTTTACAGTTTCCACCGGACTCCTTAATAGTATCTAATTGATGGATTTCAATTACAAAGGAACAAAGAGTAAGCGCGTCTGCTCCTTAGGGCTGGAGATCATTCATGTATCCTGGGAATCTTCTTATCATGAGAGGAGGTCCAACCTTTGGCCCGAGTGAGGAATTTTACTCATCTACCCAGAATATGATTGAAAAGAAACCCAGAATATAATGAGACAATTACTGCCCGGACCAGTTTGCACAGAATGGGTTTTAAATAAAGCATGAATTATTCTCAGCTATTAGAGACCCTAGTCCGGGGAAGCGGAGAGCCAGGGGGACAGTACAAAAAATAAAATAAAAACCTCTGCCCAGAGACCCCACGTTCAGTGCTCATCAATATTTAATTTCCTTGCTTCTCTTATCTTTCCATTCCTGCAGCCCTGTGTTTGCTTCAACTGGATGGCACTGGTGTCATATTTTTTCAGACACCAACAAAAACCGCTAGGCTCACACTACCGGTGACCTATGACGCCGGTCAGTGCAGTAAGCAGTCCCTGAGAGCCTACTATGTGCTGGGCTCTGAGAATATGAAGATGAGGAAGACCCAAGTGCCAGCAACGATCAGGAATCCAACTCTGGAGCCAGGTCAAGGTCTTGCCCACTTACTTACTCTGTGACGTCAGGTAACTATTCTCGTTGGCAAAAGACAGATGATAACAATCTACCTATCACAGAGTTGGGCAAACGTTATAAGCGTTAATATACGTAAAATACTTAGGATAGTGGCCAACTGCGCAGTCAACTCTCTATAATGTGAGCTTAACTATTATCTTTCTAAGAGGCCTCAGACTGTGAAAAGAAGCAAAAACCATCATTCCAACCTCGTGGGTGACACTGATGAGCGCGGGAGCGCTGAGGAGGATGCCCCGAGGGAGAGGGAAGGAAGTCAGGCTGGAATAAGGAAAGATTTCCAATAAGAGATGAAATGTAATGGGAGTTTTTTAAAAAGGAAGAAAAACCCAACTGGTAGCCAGCACCTCTTTGCAAATGCCCAGTTCTTCCTTAAGAGTGAGGGTTTTCTCGACTGCACAGTCCTTTCCTCAAGACTAAATACCTGAAATCTGCTAAGAGAAAAGATCTTAAGTGTTCTCACCACACACACACACACACACACACACACACACACACACACACACACACACACAAAAGATGGAAACTATGTGAGGGGGCGGAGGTGTTAATTAACTCGATTGTGGCAATCATTTCACAATGTCTACATATATTCAATCATCACGTTGTACAACTTTCAGAAACGGCATTGCACAACCTAAAGATATACAATTCGTATTTGTCAGTCACACCTCAGTAAAGACAGGGAGGGGGCGTGGAGACTAAAGCTGAGAATCGTATTTACAAGGCAAGCTGATCCATCCTGCTCCAACTTCATCCAAGCGATGTAATGTATCTTCAGGCCTCTGCCAGTTCTGGCCCCAGGTAATATACCACCAATGGTCAAGAGTATGGAAATGGATGCATGACAGTCAGGGGTTAAACCCTGGCTTTGCCACTTACTGGTTCTGAAAACTTGGGTAAGTTACTTAAGCTTAAGGAAACTGGTGACTCAATTTCCTTATGGATAAAACAGGGACCAAAACAGTCCCTACCTATAGGGTGGTTACGAAGATTAAATAAATAGAGGCATAAAAAGCATTTAGAATAGTGTATGGCATAGTATGAGCCCCATATAAATAGCGATGGTGGTGACTGCTTTTTAAAATGACAGTGTCTCCAGGATCAGAAGTGGCGGTTTGGTTTCAAAACCTATTCACCAACCCAACTCTTTTTTTTTTTTTTTTAAAGTTTTAGGAGTTATAAGACACATACAGTAAAGTGCATGTATTTAAAGAATATCTGAAAGCTTTAACATCTGTATACCCCTAAATCTACCCCCACAATTAAAAGTGCCCTTTGTAATCTCTCCCCAAGTCACTCCCTTCTCTCCCCATCCCCCTGCAATCACTAATCTATGTTGTCACTATAGATTAGTTTGCATTTTATAGAATTTTATAGAAATGGAACCATCCAGTACGTACTCATTTTGGGTCTGGTTTCTACTCAGCATAACCGTCCTGAGATTCATGACTGTTGTAATATGTATCAGTGGCTCATTTCTTTTTATTAATATTTCATGGTTGTTTATTCATTCCCCTGTTGATAGACATTTTGTGCTGTTTCTACTTGGGGCTATCATACAGCTGCTATAAACATTCATATGCAAGTCTTTTTATGAATACGCATTCCTTTCTCTTGGGTAAATAGCTAAAAATAACTCAATCATGGAGTACATGTATTTTTCACTTTTAAGAAACTCTCAAACGGTTTTCCAAAATCATTGTGCCATTTTACATGCCCCCCAGTAGTGTTTGAGAGTTTCAGTTCCTCCACATCCTCACCAACTCTTTGCTTGGTTAGTCTGTTTAATTTTAGCCATAGATGTGTAGTGGTATCAAAATACGGTTTTAATTTGTATTTCCATATCCCACATGCATTTTTTCATGTGCTTACTTGCCATACAAGTGAGTAACCTTCTTTGGTGAAGGTTCTTTTCAAATCTTTGGCCCATTTTTTTAAATTGGGTTGTTTGATTTCTCATCAGTGAGTTTTGAGGGCTCTTTATATAATCTGGACATAAGTTCTTTATTAGGTGTATCACTGAAAATATTGGCTTCCAGTGTGTTGCTTGTTTTTTCATTCTCTCACCAGTGTCTTTTTTTTTTTTTTTCAGTGTCTTTTTAAAAGGATACTTTTTTTCATTTTGATGAAGATCAAGGTATCAACTTGTTCTTTATGGATCATACTATTGTTCTACTGTCTAAGAAATCCCTGCCTAACGCAGGTCTCAGAGGGTTTCTCCTGGGGTTTTCCCCTAGAAGTTTTATAGTTTTCATTTTTTCATTTAGATTTTTGATCCAGTTAATTTTTATATGTGGTTAGTGGTATGGACCAAAGTTCATTTATTTACATATGGATATCCAATTATTTTTGCACCATTTGTTGAAAAGACTATTCTTTCTCCATTGAATTGGTTTTACATCTTTGTCAAAACTCAGTTGTCATATAGGTGGGGGTCTATTTCCAGGCTCTCTGTTCTCTTCCACTGATATATTTATCTATCTTTCTGACAGTCTTAATTACTATAGACCCGTAATAAGCCTTGAAATCAAGTAATATTAGACCGCCAACTTTTTCTTTTTCAGAGTTGCTTTAGATATTCTAGGTCCTTTGCACTTCCATATGAATTTTAGAATGAGCTTATTGATTTCTACAAAAATTCTGGCTGAGATTTTGATTTGGAATTAGATTGAATCCACAGGTAAATTTTGGGAGAATTCATATCTTAACAAAATTGAATCTTCCAACAATGAACATGGTATATCTCTCCATTCATTTAGATGCTTAATTTAATCAGGAATGTTTTATAGTTTTCATGCCTAAGCCTTTCACGCATGTAGTTTCAGTTCATAGGACTTTCACATTTATCAGATTTATCCCTAAGTGTTTCACAGTTGTGATACTATGGTAAATTGTATTGCTTTTTAAATTGCAATTTCCAATTATATGCAGCAAGGATAACAACTGATTTTTGTATATTGATCTCAAGCCTGCACACTTGCTAAATTTATGTGCCAGTTGCCTTTTTGAAGATTTTGTTAAGATTCTATATAGAAGATCATGTTACCTGCAAACAAAGGCAGTTTTACATCTTCCTTTCCAATCTGAATGTTTTTTGTTTCTTTTTCTTGCCTTATTCCCTGGCTAGAAGCTTTAGTACAATGTTGGATGGAAGAGGTGAGAGCACACATCTTTTGTCTTATTTCTGATCTTGAGGAAAATCATTCAGTCTTTCACCATTAATTATGCTGTTAACTGTAGATTTTTGGTAGGTGTCCCACAGTAGACTGAGGAAGTTCCTTCTGTTCTGAACTTGCACCTGTTAAACAGCATTCAGCTGAATATTCATGGGGACCTTCCACAGATCTCTGTACTTCGCACTCCCCGCTGACATCCCATCCTGCAACTTCTACTCACCCTCACTTCCCTGTACTCTCCCCAACTCAGGGAATCTGCTGGGCTCCGCCTGGGTTCCCTCTCTCTGTGTGTATCTGGAAACCCTCTCCAGGTAGTAAACTGAGGCAAAGGTGGGGCTCACCTTTTTGGTTTCCCATCTCTCAGGGATCGCTATCTTGCACTGTCTGAAGTCCAGTGTCTTGAAAGCCATTTTAAAATAATATATTCTGTCTCCTTTTTGATTACTTCAGGAAGGAGGTTAAATCTTCCATCTTATTTCAAAATAGAGGTCTCTGTCTCAACTTTTATGCTTTTACTCTGGTTTTTAATGACAGCCATTCCTGTTGTCCCCACCAACCCGAGCTCTCTGCCTTGGCACTCAATTTCTATCACCCTTTGTCTCTCTAGATTGGCTCAAAGAAAAACTATGGCCTTGGGATCAGGAATATCTAGGTTCAAGTGCTGGATGTGGCACTGACGAAACATAGTAGTTAATTTGCCTATCTATAAATTGAAGTCACAAAATCTTCTTTACAGGATTGTTGGAAAGATTAGATGCCATCACAAGTGAGGCAACTTCTCCTTTGACTGGTAAATTACAGGGATTCAATAAATGATGGGTGTCATGACTGTTACTAGACTTCTTGTTCCAGCTTATTCTCTCTCCCTCCTCTTCTTCCTTACCTCCACATTCCTTTCTCTGAATCTCTTCAGCCCTAATATTTGATGACTGTGGGCTGTGGTGACAAATTACAATTTAAGTCTCGAGCCCCATGACAGCTGAGTCATGCCATCAAGAGTCTGTAGAGTGGGAATGAGTCCCAGCCCTGAGATATCAGGGTGTGTGGGTGGCTTCTGCAGGAATCGCTGACAAACACCTGTTAAATATTTTACTTTTCTGAGACAATCCTCAGTCACTCACTTTTAAGATTTAAAACAGAGTCTCCCTGGACTTCCCTGGTGGTGCAGTGGTTAAGAATCCACCTGCCAATGCAGGGGTCATGGGTTTGAGCCCTGGTCCAGGAAGATCCCACATCCCGCGGAGCAACTAAGCCCGTGCGCCACAACTACTGAGCCTGTGCTCTAGAGCCCACGAGCCAGAACTACTGAGCCCGTGTGCCACAACTACTGAAGCCCGCGTGCCTAAAGCCCGTGCTACACAACAAGAGAAGCCACTACAGTGAGAAGCCCGCGGACCGCAACGAAGAGTAGCCCCCTCTCGCCGCAACTAGAGAAAGCCCGCGTGCAGCAACGAAGACCCAACGCAGCCAAAAGTAAATAATTAAATAAATAAATTTTTAAAAAATAAAACAGAGTCTCCCTACACTTGACAAAAGACCAGATACACCTGGGCCACCATCTATGATTGTTCTGATGGCTTTTTGCATAACTCCATGGGGAACCTATCGCCCTATAAACACTGCACGTTTAGCAAGTGTGACAAGTGTCCAACAAATAGCAAAGCACATTGAGAAGAGACACCTTTTGCTACTCTTCCTAAGCAGACCTTTGGCTACAGGGAAGTTAAAAGTGGCTGAAATAGTTCAACTGAGTATCCCACTAGTTTCATAATGGAATAAAGATTCACCTTCTCCCTGGAAGCCAGCTTGGCTCCCCTTCTGGGAATTTTTTTCAGGCCTGGGAACCAGTCCATGGATTGAGGAGAAGTATAATTTAGTGGCTAAGAACATGGGCATTCTTATAAGCCAAGACTGAGTTCCAATCCCAGTTCCACCATTTATTTACTAGTAACGCTATCTTGGATAACTTGTTTGACCCCTCTGTGGATTTTCATTTGCAAAATGAGAGTGAACACATCTGATTTAGGTAAGATTTTATGTGAGGCTGGCATGAGATAATATATGTAAAGTGCTTGCCCAGTAAATGGTAAATTATATCATTACTATTATCACTACTATCATCATCATCACTGTTGTTACTGGCAATAGTAAATCGAACCAGGATGACACTGTCCAACAGAATTTTCCATGATGACAGGAAAGTTCTGCATCTTTGTTCTCCAATACGGTAGCCACAAAACACAGATGGATATTAAGCAACTGCAGTGGATAGCAAAGCTCTGAGGAATCCAGCTGTCTTAGTCTCTTCAGGCTGCTATAACAGGATATCATAGATTGGGTGACTCAGAAACAACCGAAATTATTTCTCACAGTCCTAGAAGCTACCAAGTCCAGGATTGAGGCACCAGCAAATTGTCTGGTGAGGGCTTCCTTCTTGCTGTGTCCTCACATATGGCAGAAGGGGCAAGGGAGCTCTCTGGGGCTTCTTTTATAAGGGCCCTAATTCCACTCACGAGGGTGGAGTTGAATGATCAGCTTCCAAAGGCCCCACCTCCAAATACCATCACACTGGGAATTAGGCTTCAACCTAGGAGTTGGCGGGGGTCACGGGTGGGTGAGACACAAACATTCACTCTGTAGCACCAACGATGGGAATCGCTGACTGGGAAACAGAGCAGGACCCTGTGGTCCTTCCCCGCCATGTCCTCTGCCTGCCTTTTGTCTGTAGAAAAACTTTAGTCAAAGAATAAATTTAATCAGAGAAGTGAGATAACGCAGAAGCAAAGGAAAACAGTACAACAAGACCAGATAATGATAGTTTAGTCATTAAACAAAGTCAAGGACCTTTAGTCCCTCCTCAAGGGCTAGAGATCATATTCCGAGCCGTGTCCTGCGAGCTGTGTTGTAGATACTGAAACCCACACCAGGTGGAAGAAGTGAACTACGTGATGGCCAGACTGTAGCCGAGACATAAGCTGCCACAGTTCCGAAGAAATGGTCTCAAAGAAATGGGAGCACACTGACCCTGGAACTCAAGAGCAACTGTACACTCAAAAGAATCAAGACCACACGGATCAGACCACCGCATGAGCAATTTCAAGATGACCGTCAGAGCTGCCGGTGCTGTTTCTGCGTGTAGCCCCCTCCCTCCACCTCTACACCCCTGAAACGCCCCTTTAAAAGCCCTTGCCCACTGATTGTCAGTGGGGAGTCGGCCTTTTGGACACGAGTCCGCCCTCTCCCCTGGTTGCCAGCCTCCAAAATAAAGCAAACTTTCCTTTCCACCAAGCTTGCCTCTGAAGTATTGACTTTCAAGTGTGAGCTGCTGAACCAAACTTTCAGTAACAGTTGGGAAATCTCACAAAAATTTTGCACCCCGACAAAGGGAAGACATTTCCAAGGATCAAGTCTGTGGTGACAGCACCTCCACCGGGAAAGCTAACAGCTTGCACCTTGGGCTTAAAGGGCTGATCTGCCCCAAGACACCTGACTGGCCCCCTCCTTTCCTCACTTATGTCCTTACCCAACAGCCCCTCGGCAGAAGAACTTTCTCTGACCGCTCACCATTCCACCCCTCTCTACCGCTCTCCTCTACCAGCTTTATTTCTTGGCAGAGCAATTATCATTGACTTTATTTGTTGCTTTGGTGACAGTCTTGTCTCCTACCCGTAGAAGGTAATAAGCTTCATGAAGGCAAAGTCTCTTTCTGCTTGAATAAGTGCATGATCTCAGTATCAAGAAGGTGCCTGGCATGTTGTAGGGTTTCAGTACCCGTGTGTTGCATTTAATACAACCAGGTTACCTAAAAGAAGGCCAGAGCCAGAGGTTTATACGCAGCAGAATACTTTTGTAAAATTAAAAACACTCCCTTCCCTTCAGCCTCCACCCTCACCCCTGCATGTTCAGACAAGTGTCTGGGGATTCTCTGGCAACCACCAACAAGAGCTCTGTACCTCTCAGCCCACAGCTCGCAGGCAAGGGGTTTCGTTTCCAGGCTAGGGAAAGCGTTTTGAATTCCAAACAAGACCCGACATTTAACATCCTCTCGTTTTTTTTTTTTTTTTTTTCTCTCAACAGCTTACTCTCCTCACAGCTAATGTGATTAAGCATTCACAGCAATGGGTGTACATTTTTATTAGGACTATGACAAGTGATTCGGAGGTAATTAAGCAATGGAATGTTTCACACAATACTCCACTCCATTTAGGGAAGAAACTCTACGTTTTGCTGGATTCACAGGCAAAAGGGGAGAAAAAAAACATTCGGAGAGGGTCACTTGCTTTAACAAACAACCATCGGAACTGTTGGGCCCTGGATAATCATAAGAAAGTGAAAATTCTCATTTGTACAGAAAGATGAGACAGATACAAAATAATCAATATAAAGCTGTATATCACACAGCCAGTTATTACAGCCCTGTTCTTTTTTTTAAAAGAGGCAGCATCTTAAATGTACATCAATAGAGGGATGAGTACATAAATTGGAATTTTATGTAGCATTTAAAAGAATGAGGTAGAATGACAGACACTTAATGGAAAGATGGCTGTGCTATATTATAAGGAAAAAACTGTCGTAGGTTAGTTCTCATTTTAAAAAGAAATTTCATCAATATGTGTATGTTTATTTGTATATTGAAAAGTGATTCAAGGACACATGTCAAACTGTTGCAAGTGGTAACTTCTAGGAAGCCTGAAATTACAATAGGCATGTATTACTTTGCAATTATAAAAGATATTAAAACATTTAAATTTTAAAAAATTAAGCTGAAGTAAAAATACAAAACAAAACCAGGAGCCAAAGAATTACAGGAGTGACATGACTGTCACCACTTCTACCCCCAGTCCCCAATCCCTGCCACACACATACACACACACATACACACTGACTTTTGTTTTCCCAGTAAATAGCATTTACGTTTCACTATTAATGAAACAATTTATATTAATTGGATTGCAGGAGAAAATCTGTCTAAATTAGGAAGAAAGTAAGTTTATACAATTAATAAAGCCACAAAGCATGCTGATCTTATAAGATTCTAAAGCCCTGTTAGTCATTGTTTGCATGTATCCACGTAAGAAAACAATTATGTGCAGAATCGCATAAGTACCCTTTCAACCTCTTTATCACATTCTTACCCAATCGCCCTTTCAAACAAGAGAAGGTTTAATATCATTCTTCTCATTCTTAGAATACAAAATACCAGAGAGTGGAGTAAAATATCCCAGTAACTTCATGCAAATGACACACAATCAAATACACTCTCCCAAGGTAGGGGAAGAGAAAGAAATAACACTGCAAACCTTCCAGGTGATTCCACCTGCCACCCTAGTCAATGAACATAGTATGGTCCGAGCGACAGTGCGACGGCCATCGTGACCAGGGCCACAGCATGACTGGCAGGGCTCTGCGCACCTCAGCTGTTGTGGGCCCTTTCCTCCATCAAAACATTAAAACTTATGTTTCCTTATGCATTGCTTTAAAGACCAAAAAAATCTAGGCTAGATTATCAAAAACGTGTTATCATTTTGCTCATTTTTTCTTCTGATTCTAAAAGAAATTAACATTAAAACATTTTCACAAGCTTCTAAAAGTATCATGTGCCTTAGGCACTGTGTTTCCTGCACCAAACGTAGAAGTCGGCCCCGGTTCCGAGTCCAATCTCTACAATGCCCTGTGTCCCTCACTTCCCTAAAAATAATTCCACTGCTTGCACGGTCCTGGTTTTTTCCTAAAAACATCTGAACACAAGTCAGCTAACTTGTCTGGTACTCAAAGAAACAGTGATCTGTACAAATGCAAGAGGAAAACTGGCCGTGACGGACAGACTAAGGAACAATCTGTTGTCTCCCACAAATCCTAAGGTGCTGTTGTTAAGGGCAGTTGTTACTCTATGCTAATTTTACCTTCTGCTTTGGCATTAGACTCTAGCTCCACCTAAGATCCAACTCCACTATGGTCTGAACTAATGCACTGTCAAGGGCTCTTTACAAATAATCAATATTAGTAATAATAACCTCTATGCTTCGTGTGTCTACCACGTGGGAGCCGTGCGCCAAAGCGCTATGAGGTTTACGTCACTTAGTCCTCGCGATAACCCTACTCATAGGGTGTTATCATCTGTGCTACATAAAAGGGAACTGGGGCCCTAAGCATTCAGGTGACTTGTCCAAAGTCACACAACCAGTAAATGATGAAGCGGAGAAATGAAGAAAGAGAAAACTGCAGTCCTGTTCCAGAGACATGGATTTGCCTTGTGTCCACCCAGTCTCTTGGTACCTGGTACATAATTCGCAGGGCCCAGAGCAAAATAAAAATGTGAGGCCTCCAGTTGAAAATTAATTAAGTATTTCAAGATGGGGAGAGCAGAGCACCGAAACACGGGCAAAAGCCTCTGGGCTTCAAGGGCGACTGTACACCCACGTAGCCGGCCCTGCGTCTTGCCCTCCGAGTCTGCACACCCAGCATGGCAGTCCCATTCTGGAGCCCTTGCAGAGCTGCTGCAAGACTCTGCTCTGGTGCGTGGACAGGAGACACCTTCTGGCTCCTCACACAGCCAGCCTGGGGCTTCAAGGGAAGGAAGCTCTCACACCCCACAGGCACTGGGATGTGTCCCAAACTCCACCCCATGACACACCACCTTTGAGCTCGCTGCACTCTCTTTTCCGTCTCTGACAGCAAAAGCAAACCCCAGCCTCCCTCCTTCCTCCCCAAGCACCTCTCCAGCCCCTGCAACCTCACATCCCTGCCACACAAGGCAAACTGGAGAATGCTTTTTCCACAGGGTGGGTGTAAGTCAGTTAGCCTCACACACAGCGCCCCCGCCACTGCTCCAAGGTCTTCACGGTGCCCATGGGGGAGTAAACCATGATTTGGCCACTCCAACCCCCGCAGAAATTAATGCTGTCTTTAAGAGGAAACCAACCTCACCCCATATACTGAATTAAGTTTCAAAACTATTAAGGGATGAAGTGCAAACCAAGAAAGAAGAGTAACACTGATATACTTGAATTCAGTGTTTGCTATGAGCTATACTGAGTTAAGTGCTTAGCATTTTCTCATTTAATCTTCACAGCAACTCTCTGAGGTTAAGTACGATTTCGATCGCATCTTACTCATAAGAAAGCGGAGATTCGGGAAGGTTTACATAACTTGCTCAAGGTCATATGGCTAGTGGGTGTGGACGACAGTAGCTGGAAAGGAACCCGAAAGCTATGCCTAAGCACTACATGATGGTCAATATTTGCTGTAACCTGGAGTAGAGAAGGACTTTACGTATGACATCAAGCATGACAGCATAAGGGAAATCTGATAAATCTGACTAGGTAAGAATTGCAAAGAAAACACATGTCAGAAAACACAATGAACAAGACTGAAAGGCAAACCATAATCTATGAAAGAATATAGTCTGAAGCACTAATCCCTTACAATGTATAAAGCACAAATCAGTGAGAAAAAGGCAAATACTCCATTGGGAAAAAACGGACAAGGGACGTGAAAAGGCATTTCACAACAAAAAGTAAAGGACTTGTAACAAAGCACTCAGCCACACCAGTCAGCCAGGAGATGCAAAGGACAACATGATGTCATTTTTCACCAGTGTCACTGAGATTTTTTTTCTTTTTTAATGACGTAAAGGAGATAATTTTTGTTTTGAAGTATATTAATGAGATGTCCTCCTATTGCTTTTCCCAACCTCAGCCCCTCCCACAACCATTCTGCTCAAGCCATTCATCTGCTCCACAGGAGATTAGGAATGTTACAAATCAATGGAAGGAAGGAAGGAAGGGAAGGAGGGAGGGAGGGAGAGGGAGGGAGAGGGAGGGAGGGAGGAAGGAAGGGAGGGAGGAAGGAAGGAAGGGAGGGAGAGGGAGGGAGAGGGAGGGAGGGAGGAAGAGAGAGAGAGAGGAAGGAAGGAAGGAAGGGAGGGAGGAAGGAAGGAAAGGAGGGAGAGGGAGGGAGAGGGAGGGAGGGAGGAAGGAAGGAAGGAAGGAAGGGAGGAAGGAAGGAAGGAAGGAAGGAAGGAAGGAAGGAAAGAAGGAAGGAAGAAAGAAAAGAAAGAAAATAGTCCATGTTTAGCTTCTGACTACCAGAATAGGTTTTTTGAGCCTCTAGCCTCAAGAAAATGGTGTCAACATTTTTGTGATTGTCCCAAGCTAAAGAAAGGTAAGAATGGTAGAAAATGCTGGTTTGATAGGGCTCCCGAATTTATAGAGAGGTCCAAGATGGTTTCTCTGACGAGGTGACATTTCATCAACGACCCAAAGGAAGAGAGAAAGTCAGACATGCCGAGGGATGGAGAGGGAGTGAGTCAGGCAGAGCCCACAGCAGGCACCAGGGCCCTGCGGTGGGAGTGGACTTGTCTCGTCCAAAGAGCAGCACGAAGCCTGGACAAAGAGTGATCCAAGAGGAGAGTGGGAGGAGAGGAGACTGGAAAGTTAGCACAGCCCTGCCCTGTGGAACTTTATCGCCTTGGTAATGACTTGGGATGCTCTTGGGCATGCAATGGGAAGTTGCAGGATTTGCAGGGGGATGACGTGACCTTGCGACTAGTCCTAGCCCCAGAAGTGTGAGTGGAAGCGATAAATACTTCACCTCCCAGCTGAGACATTTAGGAACCAGTGTGCCAACACCCAGAGTCACTCTTTTGTGGAAATTCATATGTTGAGACGGTGGAATCACAAAGCAGATGGATCCAGGGCCCCTTCAACTCTTTTTTATATGTATCTCCACACATTGACCAAGGAGACATTTATCTATTTACGTAAAATGGAAGGCTCATTGGAATTTTTTTGGATGTTGATGAAAATAAGCTTTACTGCATCCTTTAACAAATGCATACAAGATGCCAACAGTTTTAAACATTTTTCGGATTTGGGGTCCACTGATAATACAGTCAGAGCTGAAATACACAGCAGTAGTATGAAAATTTTCTGGGGTTCTTGTTGAGCTACTAGATTGCTCTTTTTTATGTATTATAAGTTGTGAATTTTTAATTGACTTCAAAGCACTAATAGTCCTGCAAAAAAAGAAGTTATTTTAAGCAAGGTCTGCTTTGTATGGCAAATTGCAAAATTGCGCTGTCAGCGTGGACTCATTAGAAACAAAATCTTTAGTTGTAATTTAGGAACAAGGACCACAGAACAATAATTTAGGTAATAAAAATGTATTCAAGAAGAAACGACTAAAGTGAGACAAAAGCGAAGCATAGTTTCCCGTGATGTCGATACCTCTCTTATCCATTATTTTCATTAATGCTTTAAAAAATTAAGCTGGTTTAGTTCCTAACAACTTAAAAATGAAATGCTAGCCAACTTCAGGTTTCTTCTCTCATATTTCTTAGAGCTGTAGGTTCAGAGCTTTGTGAACCAGGGAAGGGAAAGGGGAGAAAGAACCAAACTGTCTGAACTTTGGAAATAAGACTTTCATCCGAGTTGGACACGTTCGCTTTAACGTTTCATTTCTGTCTAAAGAAGAAAAGCCTTGAAGGTTCACGGGATGCATAGGATCTGACTTTTTTGCCAACCTTCCCGAACGGGTGCTCTAGCAAGAATGACGCCTTCCTCTCACCTCTCCATCACGCTGTAGCTCCCACATAGGTGGCCAGATCTGATTCCATCATAACCAGCACCCGACGCCATTTGCTCAGGGACCAGGCGCCTGGCGGAACTCTGTGGACATTGGCTGTGGGAGAGCAGACGCTCCCTGTCGCATCCAGGGAGGCTGCCGGCACGTGTACATCAGGGTTAGTGCGTAAGACCTCCCCCTCACCGGGCAGACGGTATTGGGTGCAGCTGGGGGCAGAGCCTGGAGGGTGGTGTCAAGGCCAGGGTGGCAGCCAAGGGGACAGCAGCGGCTTTGACTACACAAGTCCTGTAGCACAGCCCTAACAGCATCGGCCCAGCTCCTGCCCAGTCTCTGTTGGGGGCTCAAGAGCCATCAGCAAACAAGCCACTGTTTTGATGGATTTTCCTGGGTCCCACCTGTCCCAGGGAAAGTAACCTAAGTCTCCCTTTTCCATTTGCTGGAAAGAGCCTACAGAGCATGGGCCAGAAGACCACCAGCAAGCTCTCTGTGGTAGAACCCAGTCCACCAGGGAGCACAGGACTTTTGAGACTATTCCAGATGGGTGGCTTGAAGGTGGGGAGGGCAGCGTCTGACTGCAGCTCAGGCACTCATTTGGAAGGACTGAAAAGATGCAAGAAACCCTCTGAACCCTTCCTGTCCCATGTGCTTTTGAAACTGCCATCTCATTGGCAGTTCCCTTTGAATTAAAAAAAAAAATGAAACTATGGTGTAGCCCAGAAGAGAGAAATACCCTCAAGGTGGGAAGATTCCACTGCTGTACTGCAGGGACGAAAAGCAGGCGGAATGACTTCAGGGGGAGAAAACTGCAAAATTATAAGAAAAGTCAGGTCAGAAGTTAGGAGGAATGAGACAAAATAAGGAGAGATATTTTTTCTCCTTCCCCCAAATTTCCAGAGTAAATCTTAGGAGAAATTTACACACACGCACGCACGCACACACACACACACGCGCGCACGTGCGTGATTCCCAATGCCATTCTGGAGCACAGACCTCCGGGAGAGAGGAATTCCCCAGCCGTTCTGTAACAGTAGCTCTGGTTGCTCGTTACACTCCCCACAATGTTCTCTAGCCATGAACTTGACTCTCCCACTTTTGTCACCTTGCAAACACCTGACACATGACTGAAAGCCCTGCTTTGAACTCACAACAGCTTCTGGAATTCCTGGTCTCTCTTTCACCTTCTCCCCAACAGCCCAATTCCATGCTTGGCTCCAGTTTTGGCTTGTTTGAAGCAATTTATTCCTTATAAGAAGTCTTGGCTAATGGTGTGGCTTTGCTTGTTGTAAATAATTTTCATTCCCTTCGTGTTCATTTCTTGCATTTATTTTTTTAATGTGGAAGTACCAGAGAACTTCATGATTACATAACTGTCCTGGATTCTTTTAGGAATCATTCTCTTTGCTATGAAAATTTTACTCTCATGTACTCTCACTTTATTTTGAGAAAGCGTGTCTCCTTTTCACAAAATTACAAAGTAAAAAAAAAAAAAAAATTTGCTAAACAATGCATTCCAGTTAAAAGATAAATCCCTTCCTTAAAAATAGCTGAGACATGAATAGCACCAATTTTCTTTCCAAAGTAAAATTAGTTCCTCACAACAATCTTTATTCTGGAAGAAAAGAGAGGTGCGGTTGTGTGACCCTGGCAAGGAAATCTGGGTCTCAGTTTCCTCATCTATAAAATGGGGATAATACTAGAAGTGAAGGACTCATACTCAAGATGACAGCTCTCTTCTCTGAGAAGTCCCTCTCCCACAGGGCCCTCTTCCCGACCAGGGTGGACACTTTTTTTCTCCAATCAGATTCCCTCTCTCAGGGGTCTGGAATTAGCATTCAGACATAGCCGGTCACATCACACGAAGGGGGGTAAACTTGCCAACTTTAGGAACAGCCCTCTCATGCCATGTTCACGGAGGAAAACCAAGAAAGCTGGTCAGGAGACTTAAAAGAGATAAAGATGCAGAGAAATCAGAGGGAGGTGAGAAGATCAGAGGAACCTCCAGAGCTCCTGATAATATTCCACCTCTGAAATCCGGTTCCTACGAGATCTGACAGAATTCTGACATTTAACTGCCTTAAGACATTACTGGGGGGGTGGGGGGGAGGCAGGGATAAATTAGGAGTTTGGGATTAACAGATACACACTACTATGTATAAAATAGATAAACAACAGCGTCTTACTGTATTGCACAGGGAACTATACTCAATATCCTGAAATAACCTATAGTGGAAAAAAATCCGAAAAAGGATGCATATATGTATAACTGAATCACTCTGTTATACAGCGGAAATTAACACAACATTGTCAATCAACTATACTTCAATTTTAAAAATAAAAATAACAGTTAGTTCCAAAAAAGGAGACATTATTATAGCCTCATTTTAAAAAAGAATTCTCTCCATTTTTTATTTTTTACTTTTATTTTTTTGCTAAATGCTCCATCACTTGCTTCTCTTCCTGACAACTGGAAGGATCTTAACTAAAACACAAAAGGAAGAAGAATGCCAACGATATCTTCCTTTATCCACACTGGCCCTTGGAAGAGAACTCTCTGCTCGCAGCCCAGCGGGAGCTCCCGAGGGCCCCACCCCCCCACCCCCCACCCAGCTCCCAGGGAAGGATTCCAATTAAAGTGAAACAAAGTCTTTATAGCACCTGATCATCAATATGCAAGAAGGTGACACCAGACCAACAGGACATCCAGTTACCCAAATGTCTTGCCCAGGTAACAGCCTTTAAATAGTCAAAGGCTCTTTGGCAAATCATCTCTTTTAGAGAAATTAAAGCCAACATTTTATGCAGATGATTTCACATCCTCTTAACAGCTACTCTCCGAATAATTGAAAGAGCTCCCGCCCGCCCCCCCCCCCCAGCACACCAGGTCACCAGGGCCCTGCAGAGCCACATGTCATTTAGCTGGGGGAGTTCATTCCAGCTCAAGACCCCATTTGGGCCTACATGTGACTCCCAAGAAGTCCGTCACTCAAGAGAGGCCTCAAGGTGAGACCTCTTCCAATTTGCTATTTGAAAGGAGTCAGGCCTGGGGGGTCCCCGAGGCTCACAGCCTGAGGGCCAGATGTGTTATGACAGTGTGAGTGGACAAGGTCAGGCTCATTTGGGAGCTGGCTGAGGGGAGCCGGAAGATATGAGAGTTCCCGGCCCTACGATGTGTTGACATCTGGTCTTTGAGAGACTGTTCAGAGAAATTCAGGAATGGTTTCCAGGAACGTGGAGGAGGCCAGCGCGCAGCTGACGGGTGAATCATTTGCCTGCGTGCAGAAGTTAAGCACAATGAACCCTCTTTGCTCTCCGCACCCAAAGTGTCCTGCTCCGCGCGTCCAAGTGGACCCATTTAGCCATGAACTAGCTCTTGGTTTAGAGAGCAGAAATTCATACTCACTCTGCAGCCGAAGGGCTGGGCGAATTTAAGGTCTAATTTTGATGCAAACCGACTCGCTCTGCTATATTTCCAGCTGCTATTTTCTCTGGGCCCCTGTTCCCGAGGGAAACGTAGTTCAGTGCAGACCCGCCCATCTCCCAAACACTGGCACAAAATCTAAAGAGTCTGGCAGAGACTGCTGAAGCCCAGGGCTCCGAGTGTGAGACGACACTTGAGAAGACAAGCTTCTTTAACCTAGTCAACGTCCCCACATTTCTAGGGACATCAGGGAATTCCCAGGAACCATGAGGGCTACCCGGTGGTGGAGGAGAAACGAAGTCATTCTGGGGCTTTACTTGCTTAGATATGCATTGACTTCTGGTTTCAGGCCCCCACGTAAAGAGTGTGCAAGTTATCACTGCCATGCTTATAACAAGAAAAAGCTCGACAAACTGGTAATCAGTGTTTGGTATGGGAGCCTTCAGAGAACTGAGGCTGCAGGGCAAACTGCCATCCTGAAATCTGAAGAGACAGGAGAATTCAGAGCCACGGCCGAGATGTACTCACTGGAACTACAGCTGGTGGGAATCCTGGATGGTAACTTTGGTGAACTGCTGGAGGCTGAGTACGGACCAGCACGTGGGCTGCAATCGTAGGGGGATCCTACAATTTCATGGCCTTCACTTCCAGAAACCCCACCAGGTTCTCATGGTGAAGATTCAAGTAGGATCCCCTTGTGGCTCTGACCGGGGGAGAAGAAGTGTCATCCTCGTGAAACGTACAGAGCCTTCCTCACAGCACAAGTGGCGTTCATCTCGGAGTCCCTTGTGCCCCACATCCTAGGTTTCATGATATTTTTGTTGAGTGGAACGATGGGTGGTTGGATGGATGGACATTTGGGTGGATGGATGAATGAGTGGATGATATGGGATCCATGCCCTCAAGGAAATGATAATGCAGAAATTCCTAACTTGATCTCTCACAAAACACTAACACCATATGATGTTTTCTTGGTTTGTTTTGTTTTTTGGCCATGCCACGTGGCTTGTGGGATTTTAGTTCGCCAGCCAGGGAACTGAACCCAGGCCACAGCAGTGACAGCACAGAGTCCTAACCACTGGACCGCCATGTAATTCCCTAACACCGTGTGATGTTAACAGCTATGCCACTGCGCTAAAAAGTTCTTCTATGCTCAAAAAAATTGGGGGAAATGCTCAATTTAGCAACGTAAACAGATTTCTGTACTACTAGAGACTGGCTATCATGCACCTTTCTTTTCCTAGAACTTAGCACAGCTGTTGTTAGACACTCAGTAAGATAATCAAAAGAAGGAAAACATCATAGAAGAATCCACTCATGTTCATTCATCCCACAAATATTCACTGAGCACCCACTGTACTGCAGGCACTAAGCCAGGGTCTAGGAGTATAATGAGAGCAAAAATGGGCACGTTCTGCCATCATGGAGGGTGTAGTGTAGTCGAGGAGACAGACATTAAACAAATAATGCCACGGATTTAAGTGCAAAGTTGCAATGATGCAACATTCACTGCAATGGAGAAGTATATGGAAAAAATACAATAAAGCAAACAGCCTGGTCAGGAAGGTTAGGAAAAGCAAATGAAGGAATTGAGAATGAAAACACCGGGAAGAATTAATATGGCAAAATGGACTGGGGGGAGCAGGATTGCTGGGAACCCAGCAGAGGAAACAACACGTGTTACCAAATGCCCCTTTGAAATCCTATAGCAGGAGGGAGCATGGCTCATACAAAGAATGGAAATGAGGCCAGCACGGCTGGCTGGCGGTAGGGGATTCCACACTGTCAGTTACTGTTTAAGCTTCTAAGTGCCGTGGTGACTTGTCACACAGCAACAAATGACAACTACAGGTCACTCACTCAAAGAGGGTTCAGGTTTCCGTGCTGGATATGCTCCCTTGATCCTTCCAGATTCAATCCTCCCTACTTTCTGTCTTGGAGGTGATTCTATGGGTTGTATCACCCAGGCTCCCTTTCCCGCTGACTTTCACTTGGGTTTGGCCAATGGGCAGCCCCAGGAGAAAGTCGGGGGTGCGGGGGGCAGGAGAGGTCAGGCCTTGCCCTCTCGGCTCAGCTGGGATGCAGTCTGACACTGACTGCATCCGTCTACCCAGGGCCACAGCTCCAAGTGAGTGGTCCCCTCCCAAGGTCTCAGGTCTCTCTGGGTTCCAGGGCCTCCTGCTGTCACTTTCCCCAGAGCCCCTTCACCAACCCTTGCTGGTTTCCTTGCTTCCTCCTGCCCATACCTTTGTAAGCAATTTTTTCCAGTGACCCTCTTTATGCATCCCCTCTGAGTGTTCCATCTAATTCTGGGGGACAGATACCACTCCTCACCTAGAGCGTGATGAAGCTGGGACATGAAGTTTCAGAACCTTAAAGTTATTCTTTTAAAAACGAGAGTAACTATACCTCCCCCCAGGCAGCCTAAGTACAGAGGCTGGAGGTGCTCTTCGACTTCAGACCTAAATGGATCCGGAGTCCAAACTGTGGAAAGTGACTGAACACCTTTGAAGCTTCAGTTTCTTCACAAGCAAATCTGAAACAATACCTCCCAGTTGCTACATAAAACTGCCGTTAGCATTAAATGTAGGTACTTATGTAAAACGCATGGCACACAGTAAGGGACCAGGAAACATCACCACTAGGACTCCACCAGCAAAAGATCTCATTTTGCTAAACCAACCTGACCCCAAAGGCCATTTTGTACTGTCAACAGCCCCAAGGGTTATGGTAACCATCAGTTCAAAGGCAGACCCCACCCCCCCAGGATACCGGAAACATCTCCAGAGATACCATACCCATCTAACCCTTTTTTTTTTTAATGCGCCTTAGCCCAGCAGAGCAGCTGCAGCGAGCATCACTTACCAGTGTCTGTGCAACTCCTTAGTTCAAAGGAAGGGCTTGGCCTGTTCGAGTGCTGTTATTGTTCAGCATCAGCGGTATTCGGAGGATGGCACTGGTCGCGGAGTCCCGTCACATCAGATTTTCTCCTCCTGGGGTCACATGTTGCCTGGACAGGTTTCTGAATGTGCAAAAGTATGAGGGAGGGAAAGAGGAAGGTGGGAATCTGCACCTGGTGACATTACCAGAAACATGTTTTGACTTCAGATCACGGTTCTTAGAAAGGGCAGTGCTGTGTGCTGCGTTTACAGCCGTTCCAACAGCGGTTTAATGAGTCCCTGAATGCTGAAAAGACGGTCACTTAGACATGAGTAATTGGGTCACTGCGGTTTCCCCAGGACACAGGGCAGGCTGTGGGGTCTGAGTCACTGGCAGAGAAGTGGCTGGTGGACCCAATTCAAAGTCACTGGAAAGTGACAGTGGGCTGGACACAGGGCCAGGAACTAGAGGGTCTCCAGACAGATAGCACCACCCAACCAGGAGTGCGGCTCTCCCGGCCTGGAGGTCTCCACCACCCCTGCAATCAGACCGGCTGGATCAAGGCTTCTCCAGCATCTGCCCTTTGTGCCCCATCAGCATGATTTTTGCATGCTCACATCCACTCTTCTATTAGTTCCTTAGTTTTCTTTTTCTTTTTTTCTTTCTTCCCCCCGACCAGAGATCAAACCCAGGCCCTCGGCAATGAGAGCATGGAGTCCTACCCACTGGACCGCCAGGGAATTCCCAGTTCCTTCATTTTCTTCCAGTCAACTCAAAATCTACTTAAATTTATTTTAATTGGAATTTTATATCACGACCACCATGGAAGCCAGCATCACTAGCCATAGATAGAAAGCAACAAATAAAATAAATACAATGAAACAAGCATCATTACTAGATTCCAGCTAGATACTGTTTCCAGTGGAATGGTCGGAGTCTGCCTCTTGCTGTCTGTCTCTTGATACAAAGGGGATTGGCAAGTGTTCCAGCAACAAGTGAGCTTTTCTTTTCTCCTGTAATCAGCAACATTAAAAGAGAACAGAAAAGAGAATAACTTTCCGACTGTGTTATTCAATTTTATTTTATGCTAAAATCACCAAGTAACACACCCACAATCATTTTGTTACATAACCCAGGGTTACCCACCTGGGATAACCTCTGTCCTCCTGAAGCCTGCCCCAAAGCCATAAAGCCATAAATCACGGTGTGGGGGGCTCATGCACATTAAAAGAAATAACTATTGGGCTTCCCTGGTGGCGCAGTGGTTGAGAATCCGCCTGCCGATGCAGGGGTCACGGGTTCGTGCCCCGGTCCGATCCCACATGCCGCGGAGCGGCTGGGCCCGTGAGCCGTGGCCGCTGAGCCTGCGCGTCCGGAGCCTGTGCCCCGCAACGGGAGAGGCCACAACAGTGAGAGGCCCGCGTAACCGAAAAAAAAAAAAAAAAAAAAAAAAAAGAAATAACTATTGCAATTAATCTCTTCCAAGTGCCACCTAAAACCATGCCGTCTACTCCCCAGGGTACAGATGCCATCCTTTGGGAAATGCCAAGATACACTGAACTTCAAGTCCTTTGGTTAAGGAGCACATGGAAATCCCCGCGAAAGAGTTCCACACTTTCTGTTGCTAGAAAGGTCTTCATGGCTGGAACAATGTCAGGGAGACATCACGCTCCAAAGATTGTGGAGAGAGGAAGTTGGAGAACAGGGCTCTCATCCTGGTAACCACCCCCCTCCAAGGGCTTGGGGACACGGTGAATAGTGGAAAGCACACTCAAAGGGTCCTCGGAGGACCTGCAGCCAACAGGCCAGCACCATCTCTGACCTGTGCTGGTGGCTGAAAAGCTGAGATTTGCGTTTGGATGCCAGTTCTTTCCAAAGTCCATGTCTTCCCGCATGACCTGCTGTCTCTCCTGCCTACTAACGGTGACAGAGTTCTAACGTTAACAGAATTCTTTTTACTGTCACACCCACAAAAGAGTTTTGTCCAACTCAACTCTCTCAAGCTCCCTGCAGTGTCTCTTTGACCCTGACTGGCTATATTGGGACTGCTTTTTCCCAAAGCCATAAACATGCAGGAAATGCAGGGGACAAGGATTAAGGTAAGAAGACTGGGTCAGCAGGAGGCTGAGAAAAGTGCTGGCCATTCACAGATGGTTCGTTTTTTCAATCTACACATTTCTCGTCTTCTCCTCACAACCCATGCCCTCCCTGCAGACCGCGTGGAGTCTCTGAAATTAAAGAGTCACTGCCTGTCCAGCAACCAAGCAAGGAAGTGAGGGGCTGACGTGATAGTGAGAGGACAAAATGGTCCAGTTGTCCCTCTGGCACCCAAGGTCCATTTCCCTCATCCCAGAATTTGAGAGATTACAGATAGAGGAACCAGACTTTCCAGGTTTTATCAGGGAAAGACACCATCGCTCACTGTGTGACTTTGGTTAAGTGGCTTAACCTCTCTGAGCCTCAGTTTCATGTGCCTGAAATAAGAGTATCAGTGACATTAACTTCACAGGTGATGCAAAGTTTGGAAGAACTATATAAAAAGGGATTTACAGCATCTGGCTCAGAAAAGACACTTAAAAAGAAGCAGCTGCTTTTACTGATAGGTTCTTTGGTAGGTGATGTAGCAAGATTCCCATGCCACGCTCAGAACGGCAAAGGAAAACCCCAACTGCTCTCCCAGAGCAGCGTGGAATCCCAATAGCTACACCTCCCTTGCAGTCCGACAGTATAGATAAGGTTGTGATTAACTTTACCAGAGATATTTCTAATTTAAACTGAGTTCCGTTGGACAGCTCATCTTGTCAGAGGAGAGGAACACAACCACCGATGACCTTTTCAAACAAAGCTAATTGCTCGGGTTTTAAGGTTACAGAGCTGAAGTTTTGCTGTATATTGATCCAGGGGTGCAAATTTCCCTCCTAATTTCTAATTTCCTCTGGAGGAGAGAGCAGGAATTTGCCTCGATAGCACCCATCTTCTCCGAGAGGAACACAGCCACTCAGAAACTTGTCATTTCCAAATCCACCTGGCCAATGATGCAGTGTCATTTCTCAAGTGAAGGATCTTACTTAACTACTTAGGTTTTCACTTAGTCAATAAACACGTTACTGTACGGCCTGGTGGGCCAGGCAATGCACTGGGTTCGGCAGACACGACGGCGAGCAAGTCTTACAGTCGGAGGGGAGAGACGGCTATGAATCAGATGCTTACACAAATCGAGGTAACCTGCGTTGCTACTGGGTAACAACCATGGCGGGCCGAGTATCCCTTCAGGTGCAGGAAGAAGCGGGGGCTTTGTCTCGGGGGGATTTAAAAGTAACTCGGTCTGCTTTTTACTGTCACCATATGCTGGAAATCCTAAATGCTACTGGTAAATCAAATGCCCCCTCCTCGTTGGACAGACCTGTCTCATCACTGCTCATCTTAGGTACCCAGGAGATGAGAAAGCAAGAGGGAAATCGGTCAGGTCACTAAGGCAAGGCTTCCGGGAAGACATGCAGCTTGAGCTTGAGCTTGAGCTTGAGCTTGAGCTTGAGCTTGAGCTGGTACGGGAAAGAGAGTAGCAAAGCAGTGAGGGCAGCGGGTGCACGGAGGGCACGGTGTGAACAACGACCCCAGGCCAGCGGAGACCAGGGTGTGTCAGGGCAGGGGCCAGAAAGCACGAACTAAGGGAGTGGGCAAAGGATCTGGGGGGACGAGAGAGTCTGTGTCCCAGAAAAAGGGCAACAGCTACGCAGCTGCAGCTGATCCACTTTCAACAAAAGCCCTAATTCCTGATTTTTATGTAAAATACACCCTACGTTTTTTTAAGTATTGGCAACTCATTTAAAAACAAAACATATCTGTTGGCCAAACTGAGCTATGAACTCGGCATTAGAGGAACTAGAAGAAGGCCAGTGTGGCTGGAGAGGTGGGAACCGAAGAAGAGGCGGCATCAGTCCGTGTGTTGGCTTATTTTATCCTGTGGATGTTCTTTGTTTGGCTTGGGTGTGGTCATTCATCTCTCTTCCCAGGACTCTGTAAGACTTGAGAGCAGGAATGACTTACTTCACATTCACGCCAGTGCTGGACGCGGTGTTGGATGCCTGGTGGGTGTTCAGCAAACATTGGTAGAATTTATCAGCGGGGCACCCTGTGTCACTGCAAACCACTTGCAGCCTCTCTAGTGCACTTAGGCGGTTTACTGTTTCCTCAGAGAGATTACCTACCCCTTCCTGAGCACCTGTCATACACCTGGACCACTTCACACACCTCATCTCTACTTATCCTCCCAACCCTCTACGAGGTCTAGACTGTCCTGCCCATTTTACAGAAGAAGAGATAAAGGCATGGAGAGACTAAGGAATTTTCTGAACGTCACAGAATGAGTAAGTAGCAAAGCTGAGATCTGAGTCCAGGTCCTATGCACTCCACAGTGCAAAACGTTAACGATTATGCTCCACTAAGATACAACCAATGGAATAACACCGCAAGGCTTTGGTGTGAAAGGTATTTAGTGCGGAGACAGCACTAACACTCTACTTAGAAGTGGCCTCCACCCTCGGCTTGGACAAGCTGCCGTGAGCACAACTGTTTTAGCAGCACCTTCACTTTATTTTACTTTTAGTGTATCTTTCATCTTTCCCTTATGGTACTCTCTCTATAGCGTCACTGATATTTAAATTTCTATCTCCTATACTTTAGATGCGTGGTGAATGTTTTATTTGATTGGTTTGTGGTGGTAAGAGTTGAGAGGTGTGAGCTAGATCTAGTTCAAGATATACACGGGCTGTGGAATCTTCTAGGTGTAAACTAGAGGCTTTACTTAAGCTATATCTTGTTTTGTCCAAGCTAAGACACTTGACAGCTAAGACACACGCTCCAGACCCGCCTCCTCCTTCCCTTGGTTGATGCTAACCGGAGAGGACCGCGGTTCTACCGTCTGGCACCTCATCAATACCTGAGACAAAGGCCAACAACCACAGAGCTAGAAAGGACACAGTATCACCAACTCTCTTATTCCAGGTTCTTCATTTGTATAGTGTGTCCTTATTCTAAAGCACAGGAAGAGATCCGTGCTATAGGGTTGCTTGATGAAAGCATGTTGCAGAAACATACTAATATGATCCTACTTTAAAATAATAAAAAAATAAGAAAGAGGTTAGTTTTACTTAAATAAATATACGTAATTTAAATGATTTGCTATGCATGCAGAAGGGTCTTTGAAGAGACTCACCCAAGTACTGACCGTGGCGTTCTTTGGGTGGTGGCTGGAGAGAATGAGGAAGGTGGGTGTTTTGCTTTCCAGTTCCATATTGTTGAATATTTTACTAGAAGCATATGTTGCTTTGTGTTTGGAGAGAAGATGTCCAAGTGAGGAGAGGCCCGTCGTGCCTTTGGTATTTCTCCAAAGTACATCCTCTTCTAGGGGAGCACGGCCACCCTGGATGGAACGCACCCGATGGCACAGCTAAGCCTTCCCTCACTCCACCGCGAGTCCCTCACTGGAAACACCGGTACTGAGCTACTGACAAAGCCTGCAGTGTTCTAACATGGATGGGAAGACAGGACATGCTCACACATCACATTTGGTTAATAATTATAACAATAAAACAGCAACACCTGCTGTCACCGTTTACTGAGCACTTCCTCTGTGCCAGACACGCTACTACGGCTTTTTCTATTAAGCCACTTAATCCTCACAAGAACTCTGTGATGGGGCTTCTGTCGTCATCCTCTTTTGTTCACATAAGGAAACGGAGGCTCAGAGAGATTAAGCAATGAGCACACCAACACACTGCCGCATGGGACATCAAGGATTCAAACGCAAGTCTATGCCTAACCATCCAGCCACCACCCGCAGACACTTTTAAGGATATACGTAGAAGAATGGGTGCTGATGTGTACCGTCGTCACCGCCACCATCGTCACCGCCACCGTCACCATCGTCACCGCCACCATCACCATCGTCACCACCACCATCACCATCATCACCGCCACCATCACCATCGCCACCATCATCACCGCCACCATTGTCACCGCCATCATCACCGCCACCATCGTCAACCGCCACCATCATCACCGCCACCATCGTCACCGCCACCGTCACCATCGTCACCGCCACCATCATCACCGCCACCATCGTCACCGCCATCGTCACCATCGTCACCACCACCACCATCGTCACCACCACCATCACCATCGTCACCGCCACCATCACCATCGCCACCATCATCACCGCCACCATCGTCACCGCCATCATCACCGCCACCATCGTCAACCGCCACCATCACCATCATCACCGCCACCATCGTCACCGCCACCATCATCACCGCCACCATCATCACCGCCACCATCATCATTACAGGTGAACAGGTATCATGTGCCAGGTATAGTGATAAATGCTTTATAGAAGATCATTTAGTCAATGATTTGGTCAACATTATCCTTCTATAAAATAGGCAGCATTACCCTGTTCTTTACAAATGAAGAAACTGAAGTTTAGAAAGGTCAAACCTATGACCAAAGAGGCACATCAAAGATTAGCCACAAGCCACAAAATAATAACACACATGTGTAACATGCCAAGTTAACACTATCAGAACAAAGATAATTTACTATTTGATTTTGCTTTAAGTTGGTCTCAAGGTCACTCCAGTTTAACAGTTTACCATGTTCTGCTCTGTAGTTCCAACTGCCATACTGATCGAGTTCTCTCCCCTATTATATTGTTATGCACCAGGGTGAGTCAAGGGAGTACTGGAACATTTGTTCAACAGAGAAAGGTGCTTACTTTTCACAATGATAAGGAAGGAAGTTCAAAACTTCCCTTAACATCTGCCATCCTGACCATACGAACAAAATGTCAACGGAAACACAAATCATTATGAGGCTCCACAAATACAAAAGCACACTCTACCATAACATCAGATGCATCAACTATGTCCCATGTGAAAGCTTGAGCTGTCAGGCAGAGTTCATAGGAGCTGAACAACCCATTCTTTGCCCATTTTCTCCAATAATCTCAGGAAATCATCATATCTATAAATAAAAAATCTTATATTGTAGAGTCATGACATTTTTAAGTGGAAAAAGAGTTTAAAAGGAGGTCATCCAGTCTAACCCAGGCCCAGAAATGTCAATGGCTTTCCCATCATTGAATGGACACCGCAGACCACAACAGCGGAAACTGGATTCTAAAAAGAATACCCCATAGGAAACTTCCAGGGGAAAAGAGCATCAACGCACACGATCTTCCGGACAGTGTCCTGCTCCAGTTCCAACAAGTCTTCAAACATCCCTCTGTCATTGGGAGTTTGAACTGAGACTTTGTCAGGTTTCTCCCCCTCCCCCTTTATTCAGAAAGTAAGTTCACTGTAGAACAGCAGAGTTCAGACCGGGAATGTGGAAGGTTTGGGTATCACTGGAGGTTACATAATTGATGACCCTATTTTTAAAACTACACATGTAAGAACCCAAGACGTTTAAATATTACACACACAGCAGAAACAGAAAACAGCTAAATAAACCAAAAAGATGAATGAATGAATGAATGAGTATCTGAATATAACTAGAGGCACAAGTGGTTCTGTCTGACACGCTGTATCCCTATTCAAACTCAATAGCAGTACAACAAAACATACAGCCAATAGGAATCCAAATCTTTCCCCGTTCTCATGAGTCCTGATAAAAGAGAATATCATTCATATACATCAAACATCTTTAAAAATACTCTGTACCCACTTCTGACACTCACCATCCTCCACGCGAAAAATAACGTTTCCCCAAACTCTCACTTCTGAAATCTCTCCTGGAAACCCAGCCTGTATGGTTCTTCTGAGGACTCTTCCCCCACTCTCCTCCTTGCCCCATTTTTTTGTTTGTTTATTTGTTCGTTTGTCTCATTATGGAGTTTCCTTGGGCCTGACTTCTTTCATTTTTATTCTCTCATCCCACTACTCAGATTCTGTTTCATCAGGGAAAGCTGAGGCCTGGTGCCCCCAGCAAAAATCACTTTTTTTAGACAGCAAGAAGACAAGGGAAAGACTGAAAAAACTACAAACTAATATTTCTCACCCCATTTATTCACAAATGTATTTTCGAGATGTATTTCCGTACGCAGACTTAAAAATGTGCTGTCGGGCTTCCCTGGTGGCGCAGCGGTTGAGAATCCGCCTGCCGATGCAGGAGACACGGGTTCGTGCCCTGGTCCGGGAAGATCCCACATGCCGCGGAGCAACTAAGCCCGTGAGCCATGGCCGCTGCGCCTGCGCGTCCGGAGCCTGTGCTCCGCAATGGGAGAGGCCACAACAGTGAGAGGCCCGCATACCGCAAAAAAAAAAAAAAAAAAAACGTGCTGTCTTTTGATCACAGCCGCCGTGGCAAAGCTGTCTGTTTATACTTAACATAATGTCAAGAGCTGGTGCAGAAGTTCACGACAGCAGAGAACTCTATCATTTGAAAGTTTTGAGGAGGAAGTTACTGCAATCAAGTAAGAAGCCTCAGATCGGCCTCTTAGAGTCCAGCGGCTAAAAAGACAAAAACAAACAAAACGTACAGTGGGTGGGTCGCTTAGTTGATCCTCAGTAAGCACAGCTAAGGGCTAAGGACAGAGCACAGCTGAACCCTCCCAAGTCCCTAAAAGAGCACTGTTTTTTTAAGAAATGACTGTTGGATCGGTTCATTTAATTACTAGGGGAGAAGGGTTCAATTTCATTTTTCAGTATTAAAGCTAATTTTTACTTCCTTTAATTAAAATGTGCATAAAATACCCTTTCCTCTGCCTCTGATTAAATAAGACTAAGCAGGGCTTCCCTGGTGACACAATGGCTAAGAATCCGCCTGCCAATGCAGGGGACACGGGTTCAAGCCCTGGTCCAGGAAGATCCCACATGCCGCGGAGCAACTAAGCCCGTGCGCCACAACTACTGAGCCTGCGCTCTACAGCCTGTGAGCCACGACTACTGGAGCCCATGCATCGCAACTACTGAGCCTAGGGCCTAGAGCCCGTGACCCGCAACAAGAGAAACCACCACAATGAGAAGCCCACGCACCACAGCGAAGAGGAGCCCCCATTCACCACAACTAGAGGAAGCCGGCAAAGATGCAACGCAGCCAAAAATAAAACAGATAAAAATAAATAAATTTATAAAACAAGTAGATAAGGCTAAGCGGAGGCATATGCTTCATCTCGGCACCCCCAACATTCTCTTGCTCTGTGCTACCACCTGCT